>NC_081411.1:59134927-59766080 GCF_030272615.1 Cryptomeria japonica | reverse complement strand
GACAAATCTGGTAGTCTAATTGCCACCGGTAAATAGTCAAGAGGCAAATTGTTTCATCTAGAAACCACCATAGGTAATTGTCTAGTGGCTAAGGTAGAAGACAACTGGTTGTGGCACAAAAGATTGTGTCATGTTAATTTTGATAGCATAGCTAAATTCAATAAGGCAAAATCTGTCAGAGGTATGCCTGACATAGTAAAACTTGAAAATGCTATGTGTAAAGAGTGTCAACTGGGAAAGTTGACCGGGCCCAATTTCAACAGTAAAACTTTCTCATCTGAAAGTGTGCTAGACTTAGTTCACACAGACCTGTGTGGTCCCATGAGAACCAAGAGTTTCTATGGAGAATGGTATTTTATTTTATTTGTGGATGACTTATCAAGAATGATGTGGGTTGTATTCTTGAAGGAAAAATCATAATCTTTTCACATGTTTAAGGTGTTTAAGACTCGAGTAGAAAGAGGAACCGGTAAGAATCTGAAGTGCCTAAGATCAGACAGAGGAGGAGAGTTCACCTTAGAAGAGTTCACGAACTACTGCGAGGAACAATTTATCATGAGACAAATGTCTGCACCCAAAACACCTCAGCAGAATGGAGTTGCTGAGAGAAGAAACATAACTCTCACTAATTGTGCAAGAACTTTGATGATACAGAATGACATCCCACATATCCTCTGGAGAGAAGTAATAAGCACCATTGTATACAATTTGAACTGGATATAGGTAAATAAGGGGACAAACAAAACTCCCTATGAATTATGGAGTGGTTACTCACCTAATGTTTGTTATTTCAAAGTATTTGGAAGGAGGTGTTATATCAAAAGGGACGAGTACACTAGAAAATTTGATCCCAAGAGTGATGAGGGAATCTTCTTAGGTTTTTCAATAAAGAGCAAGGCATATTGGTGTCTAAACAAAAGGACCGGTAAGATTGTGGAAAGTGTAAATGTCAGAGTAGATGAGTACTTTGAGAAAAATGAACATGACAGTAAGAGTGAACCAGGGGACTATAAAGGGTTCAAGTACAATGTACCGATAGAACCTACTGAAGAAGATCCCATTGAAGTGGCTAATGAAGAAGCCTATGAAATAGAACTTGCACAACCGATAGCAGAAGCTTCGAGGACTGAACCGGTATTGGCTAAATATGTCAGAAATAATCACTTTGCAGAAGATATCATCGGTGACAAGGATGTAGGAGTTCTAACTAGAAGAAGAGCAAGAGAGAATGAGTGTATGCTCTCCATTTTTTAGCCCAAAACAACAAAGGAGGCTCTAAAAGATGATGACTGGGTCAAACCCATGGAAGAAGAACTAGAGAAAATAGAGAAAAATGATACATGGACTCTAGTACCCAGACCAGAAAATAAAAATGTAATAGGCACCAAGTGGGTGTTCAGAAATAAGATGGATGAAACTGTTGGATATTGTTGGCATATGATGAACTGACATGATGATATGATGATAATGTATGTTGTCATTGATTTCAATAAGTGAAAGTGTTAGGGTATGCAGATTGGAAGAAGATGGTGAACTGATATGAAGATTTGTAAGTGAACCGGTGTCAGGGCTTCACTTAGTTGACTACTGGTTGGTTGTCTCAGCTCTAGGGTTTCCGGTTTGGCAATCCAGCTTGTGCGATGCAACCGAAGACATCCTATGATGAGTTAACTAAGAGATGAGAATGAGATTGAGGTGCCATGTCATTTTTGTGCGTGTGAACGATTTCCTTGAGGATCTTGCATGTGAAGATCGATTGCATTAAATGTCTACCTCGGGAATGATCATTCTTCTTAAGCGGCATGAGAAGAGAGTGTGATGGGTTACTGATTCCCAAATGTGGTGAAGAATGAACGATGAAGATTGTCTTGTTATTTGCTTAAGATTGTATTTCTCTATGCAAAGTGTTTTGGATGGTCAAGATTGGACCGCTTGTATTGTAAACCTAAATGCTTAGGGTTTAGGGTTTATGCTACCTGTAAAGCGGAAAAATCGAACCCTAGTCGTTCTCCCCTCCCCAACTCCGAGGAGAGAGAAGGGAGAGTCACTAGGGTTGATGGTTTTCACTTGGGAGAGACTTTACATTCAAAAGAGGGGTTGAAACCCACAAGATCCAATCCCACACAATGCAAGATTGGATTCTATATGAGTTTCAAGGGTTAAGACATCAAGGATACCCTCTTTTGTAAAGAAATGTAGATAGAAAGATTGAACTAGGAATGCATGTAAAGTAGGAAAGATTCACTTGTAAACAGAGATAGGGATATGGGATGAAGCTGCGGACCTGGAATTAGTAGTAAAATGTCGAGACGGTGCTATTCTGCAAATTTGAGCGAAAGTTGACGAGACGATGGCGCCCGGCGTGCACACGGTCCTCCGAAAAATCCGCGAAACGAAGGTGGATCTGTTCGTCTCTGCACAAGGATTCCAGATCTTCAATTACAGCCGCGTACCTGCAACCTACACACAGAAAAGAGAGGATGATTGGGGGGTTAGGGATGAGGGGTTTGCCTTTAGGTCAAACCCTAGTTTTGGAATTAACCAAGAAATGAGAATACTGTAAATGTAAATGTTTGTAATGTAAACAAGTACTGATACCTTGTTGTAAGAATGTTTGTATTCTTACATGCGAAGGTGTAATGTATGTAGCATGTAATGTGTTGTATGTGATCTCCTCTTCAATGGTTGAATCCTTGTCTTGAATGCAACACTTAGCCTTGAATGGAGACTTAGAATGATCAATTGCTTGAAGGAATGCTTGAATGCTTGAATGCTTGAATGTTTGAATATCATTTCCGCCTTTTTTCCATCTATGTCCTCCTCCCTTTTTGAGAGAGGAAATGTAGTTTATATACTTGTCAATTAGGGCTGATAGACTGATTTTCCCGACCTTAGGCCGACCTAGAAACATTATTTTCCAATTTGCAAACTTAAAGACCCGAAGCCCCATAAGAGACCGGGCCCAAAATAGGGCCAGAGACCAGGGCGCTGGGCGTCATGGTCCTGGGGGACCAGGGCGCTGGGCGCCATGGTCCCACCTCCAGGGACAGCGGGGTGCAAGGAGGATCAGGCCAGGGTGCTGAGAAATGCAGTTTTTGATGTCATGAACAAGTTTTGGGGTCTCCATTCAGGTTCCGTGTTGCATCGCCATCGTGAAGACCCAAATGTAGTCAAAATTGCAAGTGTCGCAATTTTAGGACGCTACATTTAGCCCCCACTTTAGCGGGAGTATAAGCGTATGCCAATACTTCCGGTAAAGTACAAGGAAACATCATTGAAAAACTTTCATCACGTCAAAGAGCCAAGATACACCAAGCCCCCAGTGGACCAAGGAACTTACGAATTTGATTGACAAAGTGTAAAGCGGAAAAATCGAACCCTAGTCGTCCTCCCCTCCCCAACTCCGAGGAGGGAGAAGGGAGAGTCACTAGGGTTGATGGTTTTCACTTAGGAGGGACTTTACATTCAAAAGAGGGGTTGAAACCCACAAGATCCAATCCCACGCAATGCAAGATTGGATTCTATATGAGTTTCAAGGGTTGTGATAGCAAGGATACCCTCTTTTGTAAAGAATGTAGATGGAAAGATTGAACTAGGAATGCATAGAAAGTGAGAAAGATTCGCTTATAAACTGAGTTAGGGATATAGGATGAAGCTGCGGACCTGGAATTAGCAGTAAAATGTCGAGACGGCGCTGTCTTGCAAATTTGAGCAAAAGTTGACAGGACGATGGCGCCCGGCGTGCACACGGTCCTCCGAAAAATCCGCGAAACGAAGGGGGATCTGTTCGTCTCTGCACAAGGATTCCAGATCTTCAATTTTAGCCGCGTACCTGCAACCTACACACAAAAAAGCGAAGACGATTGGGGGGTTAGGGATTAGGGGTTTGCCCTTAGGTCAAACCCCGGTTTTGGAATTAACCAAGAAATGAGAAATGTTGTAAATGTAATGTAAAACAAGTACTAGTACCTTGTTGTAAGGATGTTTGTATCCTTATATGCGAAGGTATAGATGTTGTTTTTTGTTGTATGTTGTATGTTGTAGCATGTAATGTATTGTAAGTGATCTCCTCTTCAATGGTTGAATCCTTGTCTTGAATGCAACACTTAGCCTTGAATGGAGACTTAGAATGATCAATTGCTCGAAGGAATGCTTGAATGCTTGAATGCTTGAATGTTTGAGTATCGTTTCCACGTCTTGTACACATATGTCCTTCCTCCTCAAATGGGAGAGGAAATGTAGTTTATATACTTGCCAATTAGGGTTAAAAGACTGATTTTCCCAACCTTAGGCCGACCAGGAAAGATAATTTCCAATTTGCAAACAAAAAGACCCGAAGTCCCATAGGAGACCATGCCCAAAATAGGGCCAGGGACCAGGGCACTGGGCGCCATGGTCCTGGGGGACCAGGGCACTGGGCACCCTGGTCCTGAAGGACCAGGGCGCTGGGCGCTCTGGTCCCACCTCCCGGGACAACAGGGTGCAAAGGAGGTTCAGGCCAGGGTGCTTGAAAAATGCAGTTTTTAGTGTCGTGGACAGGTTTCGGGGTCTCCATTCAGGTTTAGTGTTGCGTCGCCATCGTGAAGACCCAAATGCGGTTGAAATTGCAAGTGTCACAATTTTAGGACGCTACATTTAGCCCCCACTTTAGCGGGAGTATAAGCGTACGCTCATACTTCCGGTAAAGTACAAGGAAACAACATTGAAAAACTTTGACCACGTCAAGGAGGCAAGATACACCAAGCCCCCAGTGGACTAAGGATCTTACGACTTCGATTGACAAAGTAAAAGGGAAGATCACGAGGGAGAACCATGACTATCAGTAGTAAGGTTCCCTCACTATGAGTCATGCAAGAAAGATATCAAAAATTTTCAAGACAAAGCTAAATTTGTCAAGAAATTTTCAAGTATCTTGAAAAGATATGAACGGGATGTATGCCCCCCTACGTTAAAGCGATCGCACACGCCTCACCGGGGGTGATTGCTTTAAGGTAGTGATACATATAAGAAAATGAAAAAGGGAAAGGAGCACGTTATCACAAGGATTTAGCCCCCAAGTGTGAGATAAGCCCAAGGATAATAGACACAAAACACAAAGCACGAGGTGACTTCGCTTTCCTCGGGGTCAGTATGCTGTATGATAATTCATGTATATCATATGTATGTATGCATAATTGTTCTTCATTCCCCAATCAAGGAAGGTCACCTAGAAGAAGGGAACACATGTGTCTTTTGAGTCAACATGAGAGAGATCGAGAGATCTCAATGCTTTGCATCGTCCTCAAGTAGACAACACTAAGGACAACAAATAGAAGAATGAGAATAACACATAGAAGAAGTAACGAAAGAGAGGAGGAGAGAATCTTCTATGCTAATGAAACTAGTCTAGCATGTCATCTACCCCCCGATCTTGCTGATCAATGTTTCGGGAAGGCAGGGAACATGCTAGAGGAGGAACATTCAACACAGCAGATGGAGCTATCACAAGATCCAAACAAGGGCTATGTTCATATCCCAAGCCACGGTGTTCTTGTCTAGGAGCAAGGATAAGTGCTTTAGAAAATTCGTTAGATAAATGGTTATCAATATCAACAAGTTCATATTCACTATCAGAATGAACAGGAGAAGTAGCATTTTCATCATGAATAACATTTTCATCTATATCATCATCAAGATTTATAAAAATAGGATCTTTAACTCGCACAAGATCAAGACCATCATGCATCTTATGTTTAGGAGATTTTGGCTCAATTGTCGGCTGAGGAGAAAATGGAATAATGCTTGTTGAAGGTGTTTTTGGGGATTGCAAAGTTTGAGCTCTAAGACGACGCTTTCGCCGGCGTTCACGTGCAGAACGATTTCGTCTAGTCTTAGTAGGAAGTTGAGAAGACTGAGGAGGAGGAATGTTCTCATCCTTATCACTTGGGTGTTTAGGTTGTGGTCTCTTAGGTTGAACAATAGGAGAAGAGGAAGGTCTCTTCCCTCCATAAGAGGAAGGAGGAGGAACTGCTCCATATAAAGGAGGATTATTTGGTTTTGGAAGGAGACCAAGTCCATCATGACGAGGAGGGATAGGTCTACTTTTAGGAAGTTTATTAATCATAGGCATAGTCACATCCATAGGGATGGGTTGGGAATCTTCTTGAGGAAAGACATTAGTTTTATCTTTCAAAGGAAGAACTTCCTTCTCAAGAATGATAGGAATGTCAAGTTTGGGTGTTCTAGGTTCACTTAGAGATAGGATCATATCTGTTTTCCACTTTTGATAAGATTTGAAAAGATGATCACTTCGCGGAGGAAGAGATTGGAATTGTTTAGGCCAAAAGTAATCAATAGGAACACTAGCTGGTTTAAAGAGACTATGATTGACAGTAACAACTTCACCATTATGGGGAAATTTCAAACACTTGTGAATAGGAGAAGCAATAGCTTTCATGGAAGATAGCCAAGGATAGCCTAGCTTCACACGAAATTGTTCGGATGATGGAATAATAACAAAGTCCACATCAAGGGATTTGTTATGGACCTCAATAGGTAATGTAAGAGAACCAATTGCAGGAGAAGAAAATGCATCAAATAGTTTCACAACCACATCTGTTTTGTCATAGATAACTTGATTCAATTGCAAAGTAAAAAGAAATTCTTCAGTAATGACATTAACCATACAAGAAGGATCAATAAGCACTCCACGGCAAGGTGTGTTCTTGACTTTTGCAACTATATATAAAGGACCATCAGGTGCCCTGATAGTTTCACTGGAATCAAATGTGATGGAAGGTTCTTTAGGGATTTTCTGCTGCTCTACAAAGTTAATCACATTCGGAGTCATGGACACAAGATCATTAGGTGAGACAGAGGAATTAGTAGTATCAATCGCATTAGAGGTATGAGAAGGTAATGGATCAGTGAAAATCTGAAGATTTTGGTTAGGAGGAGCTACAGATGTATTGCCTTTATCATTCACACCAGAAACAGAGATAGTATTATTATCAATCAAATCTTGAATTTTACCCTTTAAAGCAAAACATTTTTCAGTATCATGCCCAGGTTGACGATGAAATTGACAAAAAGATTTGTTATCAAAATAGGGTGAATTAATCTTTGCAGGATCTATTTGCCTTATAGGAGGAAGAGTAAGCACATTTTGTTCCAATAACTTATTCATAATACTATGCAATGATTCATTCAAAAGAATAAACTTTCTTTCTTTCTTGAAAAACTTAGAAATAGGAGACACACCTGATGCTGCATTCACATTGTTGTTGATGATGTTTTCATTGAATTTAATGGACTCTCTGTTCAGTTTAAACTTCCCAAATGGTTGTTGACTACTATCACCCTTATCACTCGGAGTCATAGGATGTGATTGTTCCATTTGACTCACAGTTAGTTGATAATTGTGAAGAGTTGCGCACAACTGTTGGAAAGAAATAAACTCAGAAAACAGGAGTTTTTCTCTAATGTCTTTTTGTAAATTAGAAATAAAGATTCTTTGAATATCATTGTCAGGCACTGGAAAAGAAATTTGAGCATACAAATGCTTATATCTACCAATGAAATTAGTCACTTTTTCTTTAACACCTTGTTTACAATGCATTAAATCAATCAAAGTAACTTTAGGACTTATATTGTTTTGAAATTGTTGAATGAAAGCATTTGCAAGTTGTTCGAAAGAAGTAATAGAATAGGAAGGCAACAAGCAATACCATTGTAGGGCTTTGTCTCTTAATGTTCTAGTAAACAATTTTGTAAGCAACCTTTGGTCATAAGCAAAATCAGTACATATTGTTTGAAAAGTCTTAACATGTGTTAGAGGATCTCCTTTACCATTATAAAGCTCCAAATGCGGAATTTCAACATGTTTAGGGGGAATAGCTCGAACAATGTCAAGAGAAAGTGGGCTCGCAACATCAAATGTGGGCACACTAAACTTAGATTGATTCATAGAGGCAATTTGCTGCTGTAAAGAAGAGACAGTTTGTGCAAGATTGTTAATGGTCGCTTCAGTCGAAGAATTCATATTAGATGTGCTAGATTGAGATGGAGGTGTTATGTTATTGAAAGAAGGTAGAGAGTAAGGTGGTGGGACACTATGATAGTTAGTCATAGGAGAGGATTGGACAAGAGGAACACTACAAGGAGGAATGGAATGGTTGAATGAATTGCCCCCTTGCATCATGTTCATTTGTGGATATCTAATAGGAACACTCATTGAAGGAATGAATGAAGAAGTCGAATTGAATGAAGGAAGAGGGTTAATTGAAGAAGAGGGATTGCCCCCATGACTGGTGATCACAGAAGGAATGTCTTGTATAGAAGTAGTCATTATGTTTGATGTAAAGGTAGGTATGCTAGCAATAGAAGTTGTCAAAGGAATAGAATGATTGACTTGAGTGGGAGGTTGTGTATAACCTAAAGTTTCAGCACAACTCTTCATAGGCATCACATTCGAATCCACAATGTGTGCAATACCACGTAAAATATCAATTCCATTCTTATCACTTTGAAGCATATGTTTTAGACCCTCAATTAAAGGAAGAGCTTGACTATCGGGGTATTCTTGAGACATCCATTGTCGAAAATCGTCAAATTGATTATCCAATTTCGAAAGTTGTTCTACAAAAACCTCATGGAGAGCTCCTTCATCATTAGGAGGATTAGAGGAATTACCCATGTCCTCGTTAAAAAGGCTATTCAAATTAGGTTCCATCTCCTCAGTAATTAAACCTTGGAAGGACTTAATTCTAAGGCTTCGTCTAACGAGAATAGTGTAAGTAGGACTTATTGTTGTAAAACTCATGCACTAGAGAGAGAGAAGATTTTGAATTTTTAGAGGTAGCAAATTTCAGTAAAACCAGCCAATCTTCTAGATTTAAGCTGTTAAATACAATCAGGACAATCTCCCAAAATTTCGGAAAAAATGTCCGGGACCGTGGCGCTCGGGGTGCACACGGTCCTCGCAACTTTTTTCGAAATTTGCAGGGATGAAAGTTATGATGATTTTACAGCTAACCTGCAAAAATTGAGTGATTTTACGATCTGTAGATAGGCCAAATTAAAGTTGCAATCTCAAAATTGAACCCTACCAAGATTGTCGAAAAATGCAAAATTTGAATTTTGAAAAAGAGAGGGAAACTGAAATTTTGAATTTTATGATTTTAGAGGGAATACCAAAAGCAATGCAAGTTTTGAAATTTGAAAGTTGACTCAATTTCACGCAAAATTCAATTTTGAAAGCAGAAATCAAAGTTGTTGTAATTAAGCACTTAATTTCAAAAGTCACAAATTGCAAAAATTTGAATAAATCACTGAAATTTCGAATGAATGCTAACACACTTTTCAGATTTAGGACTGTAAGAAACACAATTTTGACACAAATTTCAATTTCAACAATTTTTGAATGATTAGAAGCCTCAATCCAAGCAATCACTAGACCAACTTTGACTGTAATTTTGAAGGTGTTAAAATTGATAAAATCAGCCAAAATTCTGGATTTTAGCAAGAAAATACAGTAAGATCTCGCTCCCGAAATTTCGGAAAAAATGTCGGGGACAATGGCGCTCGGAGTGCACACGGTCCTCGCAACTTTTTTCCAAATTTTCAGGGATGAAAGATATTGTGATTTTATTGCGGAATCCAAAGTTACAGCCGATTTGGAGGTGTTTTGATTAGTGAAATTATCAGTCAAAGGTTGAATCAAGAGGGTTTCAAAAATTAGGGTTTTGACACTTAACCACTTAATTTTCAAAATTAAAGCACAAATATGAATTGATAATTTGTAATAGAAGGGCAGATCTGAAACAAGCATCAACAATTAAACATTTCACAAGTTTAATTACCCAAAAAGAAAATTTTAGGGTTTTTATGCAATCAACCTCTAAAATTTTGCAAAAGATCAAACATGAAAATGTAATCAAGGAATCCAATTTTCAGATCCAACTATGAATAATCAGAAAGGATGTTCACGTCGGGTTCACCAAAATGTAAAGCGGAAAAATCGAACCCTAGTCGTCCTCCCCTCCCCAACTCCGAGGAGGGAGAAGGGAGAGTCACTAGGGTTGATGGTTTTCACTTAGGAGGGACTTTACATTCAAAAGAGGGGTTGAAACCACAAGATCCAATCCCACGCAATGCAAGATTGGATTCTATATGAGTTTCAAGGGTTGTGATAGCAAGGATACCCTCTTTTGTAAAGAATGTAGATGGAAAGATTGAACTAGGAATGCATAGAAAGTGAGAAAGATTCGCTTATAAACTGAGTTAGGGATATAGGATGAAGCTGCGGACCTGGAATTAGCAGTAAAATGTCGAGATGCCGCTGTCCTGCAAATTTGAGTAAAATTTGACAGGACGATGGCGCCCGGCGTGCACACGGTCCTCCGAAAAATCCGCGAAACGAAGGGGGATCTGTTCGTCTCTGCACAAGGATTCCAGATCTTCAATTTTAGCCGCGTACCTGCAACCTACACACAGAAAAGCGAAGACGATTGGGGGGTTAGGGATTAGGGGTTTGCCCTTAGGTCAAACCCCGATTTTGGAATTAACCAAGAAATGAGAAATGCTGTAAATGTAATGTAAAACAAGTACTAGTACCTTGTTGTAAGGATGTTTGTATCCTTATATGCGAAGGTATAGATGTTGTTTGTTGTATGTTGTATGTTGTAGCATGTAATGTATTGTAAGTGATCTCCTCTTCAATGGTTGAATCCTTGTCTTGAATGCAACACTTAGCCTTGAATGGAGACTTAGAATGATCAATTGCTTGAAGGAATGCTTGAATGCTTGAATGTTTGAGTATCGTTTCCACGTCTTGTACACATATGTCCTTCCTCCTCAAATGGGAGAGGAAATGTAGTTTATATACTTGCCAATTAGGGTTAAAAGACTGATTTTCCCGACCTTAGGCCGACTAGGAAAGATAATTTCCAATTTGCAAACAAAAAGACCCGAAGTCCCATAGGAGACCGGGCCCAAAATAGGGCCAGGGACCAGGGCACTGGGCGCCATAGTCCTGGGGGACCAGGGCACTGGGCGCCCTGGTCCTGAAGGACCAGGGCACTGGGCACTCTGGTCCCACCTCCCGGGATAGCAGGGTGCAAAGGAGGTTCAGGCCAGGGTGCTTGAAAAATGCAGTTTTTGGTGTCGTGGATAGGTTTCGGGGTCTCTATTTAGGTTTAGTGTTGCGTCGCCATCGTGAAGACCCAAATGCGGTCGAAATTGCAAGTGTCACAATTTTAGGATGCTACACAAAGTAAAAGGGAAGATCACGAGGGAGAGCCATGACTATCAGTAGCAAGGTTCCCTCACTATAAGTCATGTAAGAAAGATATCAAAAATTTTCAAGGCAAAGCTAAATTTGTCAAGAAATTTTCAAGTATCTTGAAAAGATATGAACGGGATGTATTCCCCCCTATGTTAAAGCGATCGCACATGCCTCACTAGGGGTGATTGCTTTAAGGTAGAGATACATATAAGAAATGAGAAGGGAAAGGGGCACGTTATCACAAGGATTTAGCCCCCAAGTGTGAGATAAGCCCAAGGATAATAGACACAAAACACAAAGCACAAGGTGACTTCGCTTTCCTCGGGGTCAGTATGCTGTATGATAATTCATGTATATCATATGTATGTATGCATAATTGTTCTTCATTCCCCAATCAAGGAAGGTCACCTAGAAGAAGGGAACACATGTGTCTTTTGAGTCAACATGAGAGAGATCGAGAGATCTCAATGCTTTGCATCGTCCTCAAGTAGACAACACTAAGGACAACAAATAGAAGAATGAGAATAACACATAGAAGAAGTAAGAAAAGAGAGGGGGAGAGAATCTGCTATGCTAATGAAACTAGTCTAGCACATCATCTACCCCCCGATCTTGCTGATCAGTATTTCGGGAAGGTAGGAAACACGCTAGAGGAGGAACATCCAACACAGCAGATGGAGCTATCACAAGATCCAAACAAGGGCTATGTTCATGTTCCGAGCCACATTGTTCTTGTCTAGGAGCTAGGATAAGTGCTTTAGAAAATGCGTTAGATAAATGGTTATCAACATCAACATATTCATATTCACTATCAGAATGCATAGGAGTAACATTTTCATCATGAATAACATTTTCATCTATATCATCATCAAGATTTATAAAAATAGGATCTTTAACTCGCACAGGATCAAAACCATCATGCATCTTATGTTTAGGAGATTTCGGCTCAATCGTCGGCTGAGGAGAAAATGGAATAATACTAGCTGAAGGTGTTTTTGGGGATTGCAAAGTTTGAGAAGCAGCTGCCTGAGCTCTAAGATGATGCTTCCATCGGCATTCACGTGCAGAACGATTTCGTGTAGTCTTAGTAGGAAGTTGAGAAGAGTGAGGAGGAGGAATGTTCTCATCCTTATCACTTGGGTGTTTAGGTTGAGGTCTCTTAAGTTGAACAATAGGAGAAGAGGAAGCTCTCTTCTCTCCATAAGAGGAAGGAGGAGGAACTGCTCCATATAAGGGAGGAATATTTGGTTTAGGAAGGAGACCAAGTCCATCATGACGAGGAGGTATAGGTCTACTTTTAGGAAGTTTATTAGACATAGGCATAGTTACATCCATAGGAATGGGTTGGGAATCTTCTTGAGGAAAGACATTAGTTTTATCTTTCAAAGGAAGAACTTCCTTCTCAAGAATGATAGGAATGTCAAGTTTGGGTGTTCTAGGTTCACTTAGAGAAAGGATCATATCTTTTTTCCACTTTTGATAAGATTTGAAAAGATGATCACTTCGCGGAGGAAGAGATTGGAATTGTTTAGGCCAAAAGTAATCAATAGGAACACTAGAAGTTCTTTCAGCTGGTTTAAAGAGACTATGATTGACAATAACAACTTCACCATTATGGGGAAATTTCAAACACTTGTGAATAGGAGAAGCAATAGCTTTCATGGAAGATAGCCAAGGATAGCCTAGCTTCACATGAAATTGTTCAGATGATGGAATAATAGCAAAGTCCACATCAAGGGATTTGTTATGGACCTCAATAGGTAATGTAATAGAACCAATTGCAGGAGAAGAAAATGCATCAAATAATTTCACAAACACATTTGTTTCATCATAGATCACTTGATTCAATTGTAAAGTAAAAAGAAATTCTTCAGTAATGACATTAACCATACAAGAAGGATCAATAAGCACTCCACGACAAGGTGTATTCTTGACTTTTGCAACTATATATAAAGGACCATCAGGTGCCCTGATAGTTTCATTGGAAGCAAATGTGATGGAAGGTTCTTTAGGGATTTTCTGCTGCTCCACAAAGTTAATCACATTCGGAGTCATAGATACAAGATCATTAGGTGAGACAGAGGAATCAGTAGTATCAATCGCATTAGAGGTATGAGAAGGCAATGGATCAGTAAAAATCTTAAGATTTTGGTTAGGAGGAGCTATAGATGTGTTGCCTTTATCATTCACACCAGAAACAGAGATAGTATTATTATCAATCAAATCTTGAATTTTCCCCTTTAAAGCAAAACATTTGTTAGTATCATGCCTAGGATGACGATGAAATTGACAAAAAGATTTGTTATCAAAATAGGGTGAATTAATCTTTGCAGGATCTATTTGCCTTATAGGAGGAAGAGTAAGCACATTTTGTTCCAATAACTTATTCATAATACTATGCAATGATTCATTCAAAGGAGTAAACTTTCTTTCTTTCCTGAAAAACTTAGAAATAGGAGGCACACCTGATGCTGCATTCACATTGTTGTTGATGATGTTTTCATTGAATTTAATGGACTCTCTGTTTGGTTTAAACTTCCCAAATGTTTGTTGACTACTATCACCCTTATCACTCGGAGCCATAGGATTTGCTTGTTCCATTTGGCTCACAGTCAGCTGATAATTGTGAAGAGTTGCGCACAACTGTTGGAAAGAAGTAAACTCAGAAAACAAAAGTTTTTTCTCTAATATCTTTTTGTAGATTAGAAATAAAGATTCTTTGAATATCATTATCAGGCACTGGAAAGGAAATTTGAGCATACAAATGCTTATGTCTACCAATGAAATTAGTCACTTTTTCTTTAACACCTTGTTTACAATGCATTAAATCAATCAAAGTAACTTTAGGACTTATATTGTTTTGAAATTGTTGAATGAAAGCATTTGCAAGTTGTTCGAAAGAAGTAATAGAATAAGAAGGCAATGAGCAATACCATTGTAGGGATTTATCTCTTAATGTTCTAGTAAACAGTTTTGCAAGCAATCTTTGGTCATAAGCAAAATCGGTACATATTGTTTGAAAGGTCTTAACATGTGTTAGAGGATCACGCTTACCATGATAAAGCTCCAAATGCGGAATTTCAACATGTTTAGGGGGAATAGCTCGGACAATGTCAAGAGAAAATGGGCTTGCAACATCAAATGTGGGTACACTAAACTTAGATTGATTCATAGAGGCAATTTGTTGCTGTAAAGAAGAGACAGTTTGTGCAAGATTGTTAATGGTCGCTTCAGTCGAAGAGTTCATATTAGACGTGTTAGATTGTGATGGAGGTGTTATGTTATTGAAAGAAGGTAGAGAGTAAGGTGGTGGGACACTATGATAGTTAGTCATAGGAGATGATTGGAAGGGAGGAACACTACAAGGAGGAATGGAATGGTTAAATGAATTGCTCCCTTGCGTCATGTTCATTTGTGGTGATATAATAGGAACACTCATTGAAGGAATGAATGAAGAAGTTGGATTGAATGAAGGAAGAGGGTTGATTGAAGAAGATGGATTGCCCCCATGACTAGTGATCATAGGCGGAATATCTTGTGTTGAAGTAGTCATTATGTTTGATGTAAAAGTAGGTATACTAGCAATAGAAGTCGTCAAAGGAATAGAATGATTGACTTGAGTAGAAGGTTGTGTATAACCCAAAGTTTCAGCACAACTCTTCATAGGCATCACATTCGAATTCACAATGTGTGCAATACCACGCAAAATATCAATTCCATTCTTATCACTTTGAAGCATACGTTTTAGACCCTCAATTAAAGGAAGAGCTTGACTATCGGGGTATTCTTGAGACATCCATTGTCGAAAATCGTCAAATTGGTTATCCAATTTCGAAAGTTGTTCCACAGAAACCTCATGGAGAGCTTCTTCATCATTAGGAGGATTAGAGGAATTACCCATGTCCTCATTAAAAAGGCCATTCAAATTAGGTTCCATCTCCTCAGTAATTAAACTTTGGAATGACTTAATTCTAAGGCTTCGTCTAACGGGAATAGTGTAAGTAGGGCTTTTTGTTGTAAAACTCATGCACTAAAGAAAGAGAGAAGATTTTGAATTTTAAAGGTAGCAAATTTTAATAAAACCAGCCAATCTCCTAGATTTAAGCTGTTAAATGCAATCAGGACAATCTCCCGAAATTTTGGAAAAAATGTCCAGGACCGTGGCGCTCGGAGTGCACACGGTCCTTGCAACTTTTTTCAAAATTTTCAGGGATGAAAGTAATGATGATTTTAAAGCTAATCTGAAAAAATTGAGTGATTTTACGATCTGTAGATAGGCCAAATTAAAGTTGCAATCTCAAAATTGAACCCTACCAAGATTGTTGAAAAATGCAAAATTTAAATTTTGAAAAAGAGAGGGAAACTGAAATTTTGAATTTTATGATTTTGGATGGAATACTGAAAGCAATGCAAGTTTTGAAATTTAGAAGTTGACTCAATTTCACGCAAAATTCAATTTTGAAAGCGGAAATCAAAGTTGTTGTAATTAAGCACTTAATTTCAAAAGTCACAAATTGCAAGAATTTGAATAAAGCACTGAAATTTTGAATGAACGCCAACACACTTTTCAGATTTAGGACAGTAAGAACATAGTTTTGACACAAAATTTCAATTTCAATAATTTTTTGAATAATTAGAAGCCTTAATCCAAGCAATCCCTAGACCAAATTTGACTTTAATTTTGAAAGTGTTATAATTGATAAAATTAGCCAAAATTCTGGATTTTAGCAGAAAAATACAGTAAGATCTAGCTCCCGAAATTTCGGAAAAAATGTCGGGGACGATGGCGCTCGGGGTGCACATGGTCCTCGCAACTTTTTTCCAAATTTTCAGGGATGAAAGATATTGTGATTTTATTGCGGAATCCAAAGTTACAGCCGATTTGGAAGTGTTTTGATCAGTGAAATTATCAGTCAAAGGTTGAATCAAGGAGGTTTTAAAAATTAGGGTTTTGACACTTAACCACTTAATTTTCAAAATTAAAGCATAGATATGATTTGATAATTTGCAATAGAAGGGTAGATCTGAAACAAGCATTAACAATTAAACATTTCACAAGTTTAATTACTAGAAAGAAAATTTTAGGGTTTTTTATGCAATCAACCTCTAAAATTTGCAAAAGATCCAACATGGAAATGCAATTAAGGAAGCAAATTTTTCAGATCTAACCATGAATAATCAGAATGAGGATGTTCACATCGGGTTCACCAAAATGTAAAGCGGAAAAATCGAACCCTAGTCGTTCTCCCCTCCCCAACTCCGAGGAGAGAGAAGGGAGAGTCACTAGGGTTGATGGTTTTCACTTGGGAGAGACTTTACATTCAAAAGAGGGGTTGAAACCCACAAGATCCAATCCCACGCAATGCAAGATTGGATTCTATATGAGTTTCAAGGGTTAAGACATCAAGGATACCCTCTTTTGTAAAGAAATGTAGATAGAAAGTTTGAACTAGGAATGCATGTAAAGTAGGAAAGATTCGCTTGTAAACAGAGATAGGGATATGGGATGAAGCTGCGGACCCGGAATTAGCAGTAAAATGTCAAGACGGTGCTGTTTTGCAAATTTGAGTGAAAGTTGATGGGACGATGGCGCCCGGCGTGCACACGGTCCTCCGAAAAATCCGCGAAACGAAGGTGGATCTGTTCGTCTCTGCACAAGGATTCCAGATCTTCAATTACAGCCGCGTACCTGCAACCTACACACAGAAAAGAGAGGATGATTGGGGGGTCAGGGATGAGGGGTTTGCCTTTAGGTCAAACCCCAATTTTGGAATTAACCAAGAAATGAGAATACTGTAAATGTAAATGTTTGTAATGTAAACAAGTACTGATACCTTGTTGTAAGAATGTTTGTATTCTTACATGCAAAGGTGTAATGTATGTAGCATGTAATGTGTTGTATGTGATCTCCTCTTCAATGGTTGAATCCTTGTCTTGAATGCAACACTTAGCCTTAAATGGAGACTTAGAATGATCAATTGCTTGAAGGAATGCTTGAATGCTTGAATGCTTGAATGTTTGAATATCATTTCCACCTTTTTTCCATCTATGTCCTCCTCCCTTTTTGAGAGAGGAAATGTAGTTTATATACTTGTCAATTAGGGCCGATAGACTGATTTTCCCAACCTTAGGCCGACCTAGAAACATTATTTTCCAATTTGCAAACTTAAAGACCCGAAGCCCCATAAGAGACCGGGCCCAAAATAGGGCTAGGGACCAGGGCGCTGGGCGCCATGGTCCTGGGGGACCAGGGCGCTAGGCGCCCTATTCTTGAAGGACCAGGGCGTTGGGCGCCATGGTCCCACCTCCAGGGACAGCGGGGTGCAAGGAGGATCAGGCCAGGGTGCTGAGAAATGCAGTTTTTGATGTCATGAACAAGTTTTGGGGTCTCCATTCAGGTTCCATGTTGCATCGCCATCGTGAAGACCTAAATGCAGTCGAAATTGCAAGTGTCGCAATTTTAGGATGCTACACTACCGACCTAAGTTTTGTCTATAAGGTCGATGATGTTTTTTATTGTTTGTTGTTGGAAAATGTTGTGTGTGTATCTGAGTGATGAGATACTTGCCAGACCAGTAAAAGGAAAACTGCAGAGTGCGATTGCAGTAGAGAGGAATTGAAAAGGATCTGCCTTGGCATGTAGTGTTGTTATTAGATCAGAGTTTTACCTCTTGTCTTCTAACGATTTCAACAGTTGGAAAATCCCTTTACCAGGTAGCTTTAACAGGCTTATTGTAAATCCTTTAACCGGGTGACTCAAGATCATTGAGTTCTTCAAATCCTTTAGCAAGGTAACCTTTAACAGGGTTTCAACCTTTAATAGGGTATATAGCAATCCCTTAAGTGGGTGATCTTTAACAGGTTCGTTTCCTAACAAAACCTTATTGTAAAGTCTTTAACCGGACTAGGCTCCTAACAGAGCGAGCTTCAAAAGAGTTCAAAACAAGCTTGTGGGTATTCATCCCCACCATTGTTTTTCCCATTTGGGTTTCCACATGAAAAAATCTGTGTCATGAGTTGTGCATTTTTCATTTGATGATTAAGTATTTAGTGTTTGAGTAATTATGCATGAAGAGGTAATAGGTTATGGCATTACTGGTATACCACATTCATATGTTTATGGGTGAAGTTGTTATCAAGTATTGAATGTATTTGAAGTGTTCAGACTTATCAGTTTATGTTGTCTGAAGTCTTACTACATTTAACTGGTATTGCCATGGTTAAGTTTAGTGATGAAGACAATCGGTTGGTATTGTTTTAACTTGATAAGTTGTTGAGAAATTTTTTGTCTATACTGATTCACCCCCCCTCTCAGTACCGATTAGGGTATTTGTTGTTCATCATTATACAACAATTGGTATCAGAGCAACTCTAGGTCCTCAGTGATATAAGCTTAACCGCTTGAGGTAAAAGATCTTGTTGTAATGATGAAGAGGGAAGGTCCTAAGTTCAATAGAGATAACTTCAAGATATGGAAGGACATAATGAAGATTTACATCAAGAGTATGGGTGCTCAACACTGGAGCTATGTTGAGAATTCCTATGTGATTCCCACTGGCACTCTGACCGATGATCAGAAGAGAGAGATTCAAGAAAATGGGAAAGTCATGGAAGCCCTTATCAACAGCCTGTCAGATATTGAGTTTATTGATGTACAAGACAAGGACACTGCTAAGGATGTATGGGATGCATTGGAAACCATTTATGGTGGTGATGAGCATGTAAAGCAAGATAAGGAAGAGAGCCTTAGAGGAAAATTTGAAGACATGAGGATGGTTCAAGGAGAGACCATTCAGCAATATGGCATTAGGATTAAGACTGTGGTTAGAGATATCAAAAGCATTGGTGGAATGATTGAGGATACCACCATTGTTAGTAAACTCGTGAGATCATTGTTACTGATCTATGCAATCAGAGTTACTGCTATCAAGGAACTAAGGTCTATTGATAAAACCAAGGTATCCTTAGACTCCTTCATTGCAAAGTTGACTGCATATGAGTTGAATAGCTATGATGGCAGTGTTCAGAAGACTGAGTCAACCTTTAGAGCATCTATTGCACCATCCAGAAAAGGAAAAGAAACTAGTACTAGTTATGATTCCAAACAATGCAGAGATATGGATGATGAAGAGATTGTGATGGAGTTTGAAGCTCTTCTTTCTAAAAGACTTCCAAAAGGAACTGGTAAATATAGATGCAAGATTCCTTTAAAATATTTTTCCTGCAACAAGATAGGACATATAGCTATTAATTGTCCTAACAGTGATAATAAGGATAAACCGGAGAGGTTTAGAAAGTATAAAGGAGGAAATAGGAGAAATTGTCTTATTGTTGTAGATGAAGGTGTTACTGATGAAGAATCAGAGGATGAAGAGAGTGAAGATAAAGTGTTTGTAGTTTTAAAGGAAGAAGTGTCTGATGAGAAAGCACTTGTCTCTCGCATTGACAACTACAATGAGTGGATTATTGATAGTGGTTGTTCTCACCACATGACTGGTGACTGGAGAAAGATTCTGTCTCTAGAAGAATATGATGGAGGTGTTGTTAGATTTGGCAATGATGCACCATGCTTGGTAAAAGGTAAAGGATCCATCTCACTGAATGGAAAGAGCAGTGTAGATGATGTCTATAGGGTAGAAGGTTTGAAGCACAACCTTTTAAGTGTTGCTCAGCTGAATGACAAAGGAATCACTCTGAAGTTCAAAGGTGGAATTTGCAGTATAATTGGAAAGAGTGGTGAACTTATTTCCACTGGTAAGCAGACTAGAGGTAACCTATTTCAGTTGAATGCCAAGATTAGTCAGTGTCTGATGGCTAAGTTTGATGACAGTTGGATATGGCATAGGAGACTCTGCCATATGAACTTTGAAAATATTGTTAAAGCTGGTAAGATCAAGGTGGTAAGAGGATTGCCTTTGCTGAACAAACCTGAGAATTCTTTGTGTAGAGAATGTCAACTTGGGAGGATGTCTTCCTCAACTTTTAAAGGTAAGTCTTTTTCAACAGAGAATTTACTTGATCTTGTGTATATTGATTTGTGTGGTCCTATGATAACTAGAAGTATTCAGGGAGATAGGTATTTTATGATTTTTACTGATGACTACTCAAGAATGATGTGGGTCAAATTCTTGAAAGACAAGTCTAAAGCATTTGGAAAATTCAAAGCCTTCAGAGCATTAGTAGAAAAGGAAAGTGGCCAAAGGATAAAGTGCCTAAGAACTGATCAAGGAGGAGAATTCACTTCTGATGAATTCAACAAGTACTATGAAGAGATCGGCATCAAGAGGCAATTGTCTGCCCCTAGGACACCACAACAAAATGACATAACAGAAAGGAATAATAGGACTGTAGTTGAAGTGACGAAAACAATGTTGATCCAAGGAAAGGTTGCTCACACTTTTTGGAGAGAAGTGGTGAGCACGGCAGTCTATACAATGAACCGGGTACTTATCAAGAAAGGCAAAGATAAAACCCCTTATGAGTACTGGACCGGGAAGACTCCCACTGTGAGTTACTTTAAGGTATTTGGAAGTAAGTGCTATATCAAGAGAGGTGAGCATTTGAGAAAATTTGATGCTAAATATGATGAAGGAATATTTCTAGGATATTCCACTAAGAGCAAAGCCCTCAAGTGCTACAATAATAGAACTCAGAAGATTGTTGAGAGCATCAATGTCAAGGTTAATGAATCTACTAAGAAATCTGAGGGAACCAGCAGCGAGCAAGTGGAAGGTGAACCGAGAATAGCTTTCTAGGAATCGGTTATAAAAGAAACAAGCAAAGATCTCAGTGTTCCTATACCAATAGAAGCTGCGGTAGGAGAAGAAGAAGATGGAGAAGAAGGAGAAGAGGAAAAGCAAGAAGAACCAGCTAGAGTCATTTCTAGATATGTGAAACTACATCAAGATCCAAAGCAAATCATAGGAGATAAAGATGCAGGGATACTCACAAGAAGAAAAGTGAAAGAAAACTCTTGCATGATTTCTGAATTAGAACCCAAGACTTCCAGAGAAGCACTTACAGATGAAGACTAGATTAAAGAAATGGAAGAGGAGCTAGACCAGATAGAAAAGAATGTAACATAGTCTTTGGTACCCAGACCAGAACAGAAAAATGTCATAGGTACCAAATGGGTCTTTAGGAATAATCTAAATGAAGAAGGTACAGTTATAAGGAACAAGGCTAGGCTTGTATGCAAGGGATATGCTCGGGAGGAGGGAGAAGACTATGGAGAAACCTTTGCTCCTATGGCTAGACTAGAAGGTGTTTGAATATTACTTGCATTTGTAGCATTTAAGGGATTTAAGGTATATCAGATGGATGTGAAGTCTGCATTCTTGAATGTAATCCTTGAAGAGGAAGTATATATAGAGCAACCGAAAGGGTTTGCCCTATCAGAAGATAGTAACATGGTGTGTAGATTACACAAAGCCCTATATGGATTGAAACAAGCACCTAGGGCATGGTATGAAAGGTTACATTCTCATCTTGTGAAGATTGGATTTCAAAGAACAAGTGAAGATAGCAACATCTAATTGAAATGAGAAGGTGATCAGATTCTTATATGTGAAGTATTTGTAGATGACATAATCTTTGGAGGAGATGATGAAATGAGCCATGCATTTGCAGATATAATGAAGAAAGAGTTTGAGATGTCTCGGATTGGGGAGATAAAATTCTTCATTGGTCTACAGGTTTAGCAAATGAAAGAGGGTATCTTTATTACCCAGTCCAAGTATGTCAAAGAGGTATTGAAGACTTTTGGCATGAGGGAGAGCAAACTGGTTGGTACACTGATAGTGACCGGCTGTAAACTGACTAAGGAAGATGATTCAGTGCTGGCAAATGAAAAGGAGTACCAGTCAATGATCGGTAAGCTGCACTATGTGGTGCACAGCAGACCAGATATTACTCATGCAGTGGGCATAGTAGCTCAGTTTCAGAAATGTCCTAGTTAATCCCACTTGATAGCAGTCAAGAGGATCCTTAGATATCTAAAAGGAACAATTGACTATTAATTGTGGTATCCATATAATGGTGACTTCAATCTCAAAGTGTATACCGATGCCAATTGGGTAGGTAATGTGGATGACTGGAAGAGCACAACTGGTGGAGCGTTCTTTCTCGGTGGAAGACTAGTATCGTGGACGAGTAAGAAGCAGAGGTGTATTTCCCAATCTACAATTGAAGCAGAATATGTGGCAACATTTATGAACTGCACTCAAGCAATTTGGATGAAACATGTATTGGAAGGTTTCAAAGTACCTTTATCTGAACCGGTGAATATATTTTATGACAACACAAGTGCAATAAATATTTCCAAGAATCCGGTATTGCATGCTAGAACTAAGAACATTGAGCTTAAATATAACTTCTTAAGAGAGAAAGTTCATAATAAGGAGGTTGTACTACAACATGTTTCCAGTAAGGAGCAACTAGCAGACATATTCACAAAGCCCTTACCGAAGACTATATTTACCCATTTGAGAGGTGAATTAGGGGTTCTGCCCCTTCATGAAGTCAACTAAAGTTCTATGCTCTACATCAGTCAATAACTATAGTGTTAAATCTTTCAGGATTGATGTCTTGAAGGATGCTACTCCATAGGGGGAGCATCATAATAGAGAATGGAAGCTTGTTCCTCCACTTTGGCATTGTTGTCAAAGGGGGAGAAGATAAGTGATGAATGGGGACAAGATATCTGATAATGTAGATACACTAGTCTATGATGTTTACAGTTGCAATGCTACACTAAGTATTGCCATCAATGCCAAAGGGGGATATTGTTGGATATTTTTGGCATATGATGAACCGGCTTGATGATATGATGATAATGTATGTTGTCATTGATGTCAATAAGTGAAAGTGTTAGGGTATGCAAGTTGGAAGAAGATGGTGAACCGATATGAAGATTTGTAAGTGAACCAGTGTCGGGGCTTCACTTAGTGTGACTACCCATTGGTAGTCTCAGCTCTAGGGTTTCCATTTTGGCAATCCAGCTTGTGCGATGCAACCAAAGACATCTTGTGATGAGTTAGCTAAGAGATGAGAATGAGATCAAGGTGCCACATCAGTTTTGTGTGCATGAAGGATTTCCTTCAGGATCTTGCATGTGAAGATCAATTGCATTAAATGTCTACCTTAGGAACGATCATTCTTCTTAAGCGGTATGAGAAGATAGCATGATGGGTTACTGATTCCCATATGTGGTGAAGAATGAACGATGCAGATTGTCTTGTGATTTGTTTAAGATTGTATTGCTCTATGCAAAGTGTTTTGGATGGTTAGGATTGGACCGCTTATATTGTAAACCTAAATGCTTAGGGTTTAAGGTTTATGCTACAGACCTAAGTGTTTTCTATAAGGTTGATGATGTTTGTTATTGTTTGTTGTTGGAAAATGTTGTGTGTGTATCCGAGTGATGAGATACTTTCTAGACCAGTAAGAGGAAAACTACAGAGTGTGATTGCAATAGAGAGGAATTGAAAAGGATCTGCCTCGGTATGTAGTGTTGTTATCAGATCAGAGTTTTACCTATTGTCTTCTAACCATTTCAACAGTTGGAAAATCCCTTTACCAGGTAGCTTTAATAGGCTTATTGTAAATCCTTTAACCGGGTGACTCAAGATCATTGAGTTCTTCAAATCCTCTAGCAAGGTAACCTTTAACAAGGTATATAGCAATCCCTTAACCGGGTGATCTTTAACAGGATCGGTCCCTAACAGAACCTTATTATAAAGTCTTTAACAAGACTAGGCTCCTAACAGAGCGAGCTTCAAAAGAGTTCAAAACAAGCTTGTGGGTATTCATCCCCATTGTGGTTTTTCCCATTTGGGTTTCCACATGAAAAATCTGTGTCATAAGTTGTGCATTTTTCATGTGATGATTGAGTAGTTTTTGTTTAGGTGAATATGCATGCAAAGCTAATGCTTATGGTATTACTGATACAACACATGCATGAGTATATTGGTGAAGTAGTTATCAAGTGTTGAATGATATTTGAAGTATTCAGCTGAGGCTGAGTATATTGGTGAAGAAACAAAACTGCATATCTCAATCCACAGCTGAGGCTGAGTATGTAGCTGCTGCAATTAACTACACATAGATAGTTTAGATCAAGCAACTGCTAGAAGGAATTCAAGAAAAAGTGGTTGGACCGGTAGTGATTCATTGTGACAACACCAGTGCCATTGACATATCTAAGAACTTGGTGATGCACTCCAAAACAAAGCATATAACCATCAAATGTCACTATCCAAGGGAACAAGTTCAAGAAAAGGAAGTGATGTTGGAGTACATACCAACAAAAGAGCAGGTGGCTGATATATTCACCAAGCCACTACAGAAGGACACCTTTTATTATCTTAGAGGTAAGTTGGGGGTTATGACCCTCCATTCAGTAAAGTAAGCAAACAGGGTTCTACATCAATCTCGTATGCTTTCAAGTTTCTTTTTTTTTTAGAAACAACTAGATTGATGAGTGTGGACTACTCCGGTTAGGGGGATCGGTCTTGTAAGTGTTCAAAATGAACTCTTTGGCATTGTTGTCAAAGGGGGAGATATGATTACTCATTACTCAGGGTAGAAGTAATGATTGGACTGGTACAGAGATGAAGAAACATGCATCTAATTAGCCAGAGCTTGAAGTGTTTGCCATCAATGCCAAAGGGGGAGATTGTTGGATTGTTGGCAATGGTAAAACCGGTCAATCCAAAGAACCAGTATATGTGCTAAGGTTTATCATTGATGTTCAACAATAACTGGTGAAGACACTAACAGGTGAAGTGGTATAGGTAGAGTAGTGTTGTTTTTCAATAAGCAAAAGTAATAACTTACTATACATGGAAACAACAATGGTATTGAATGATAAAAAGTTTAATCAACTCAAGGAAAGATAGATTAAGCCAACTGGTCTATCATTTAGGAAGACCGATCACTTTGATCATGGTGAAGTCACAAAAGGTGACTCAGGCAAGAAGACTTGAAGTTGTATGCAAACCAATAGCTCATCGATAAACAGGGGAAGAGACTTGCTGCTAACACAACAAACCAGCAACCAAAGGATGAACTATTAATATAGAAGTGCAGTGACATACCGATACACCGGTATAATAGAAGGAAAACAGGTGATCACCATAAATCTTAGAGCGGTGATCAGTTATTCAATTGCAATGGAAAACGATGAGTTGGTGAGCTTGTGTTTATGCCAAATCATATGCTGGTAAGGCCAACTTTCAGTTATTATGCAGTCAAGCATGATTACATGAGGATTTTTTGGTTCATATTTATTTGGCTAAACATGACTCAGAAGTTTCTATCTTTGGGAGATGCAGTGGCAAAATTGCTTGAACACTTGGCAGAATTGTTGTAATGCATGCAGAGAAAGAGTGGGAGATTTTGAAATTGAAATCTTCCAAAATCCATGATTGATTTGATTGAGGATATGTCTGAAGGTGTCGACAAAAATGTATAAAGAGTTCTTGAGCTCTTTGAGAAAGTTTTGATCATGAAATTTGAAACAAGGAAATCTTGTTGAAGGTGATCCAAGGTGAAGAGCATAGTGAAAGTAAGTGCTAAGAGGTGTTAGCACAGTTGAGTGTTTGTGAGGTAGATTGACTAAGTGTAAAGTCAACAGACAGAGAACCGACTGAGTGCGAAGTTGAAGGACAGAGAACCGACTATGGGAAAAGCCAAAGGACAGAGGATAGGCAGAGTGCAGAGCCAAAGGTCAGAGGACCGACAGAGTGCAGTGTCGAGGGATAGATGACCAGTTGAGTGAAGAGCCAAAGGTGTAAGAAGGAAACAGGTGCTATGCAGAGAAGACACAACCAGTGTGTATTGAGTGTGATGCATATTGAGATTTGATCAAGCTATAAGTAGCTAATTCAGCAAATCATCCATTTGTTGCTTTCTAACAACTGCAACATAAATCCCTTAACTGTGTGGACTTTAACAAGTCCCTATTGTTAAATACCTTAACCGGGTGACATTTTAACTGATGTTCTAAGTCCTCTAACCAGGCTACCTTTAGCCGAGTGGCACCTAATAGTGTCTTTGTAATCTCCCAACAGGGATGGCTCTTAACCGGGCGTACTCTAGAAGAGTACAAATTTTGTGTGCTCCTACTCATACTGTGGTTTTCTCCCTATTGGGTTTCCATGAGATAACTCCTTGGTGTCATTGTCAACTTTTCATGCTAGCATATTTTACTTCAGTGATTAAGTATATTGTTGGATCTTAGATGAATACCGATTTAAGATAAAAGTTAAATTGTGTAAATTTCATTAAGTGATGATTCACCCCTCCCCTCTCAGCACCGGTTGGGACTAACAGGGGTTTCTAGAAATATTTTTATTGATGGCAAGATGAAATAGCAATTGCATATGTTAATTATATACAATGGAATTGGAATCCAAAATATTGTAAAACCAAACAAAGATCCAACCACATAAACCCTAGTTCTACAATGAAATCCACATGTACACCAATGAAGAACCTAAAAATATGCAAAACATAAATATGAAAGATTATACCATTCACATGCTCATTAGGGTTTGATCTCCATTGATATTGCTTGATGTAGTTTCTCTCGCACAACAACTAATCAAAGAACAGATTGTAGTTGTGTAGAAACTTGAGTGATTGATCGCTATGAAGGGTCATATAAGCATTGATCGATTAAGTGATTAGGGATGAAAGGATCCTTTTATATAGAGAGTACCTTAGAAAATGAAGGATTAAGAGGTGTAAGGATAAATGGCGGCTAGGATTAGGGGGTAGGTATAGAATATAGGAAAATATTAGAGAGGTGGTTAAAGGATAATTAAGAGATGAATGGCAATTGTCATGCAAAGAAAAAACTAATAAATTAATTAATTAAATATATATTTATTTAATGAATTAATTAATTAAATAAATATTTATTTAATTAATAGAAGGAGTGGGACCAATTAAATAAATAAATAAATTATAATTCAATTTAGTGAAAGGATAATTTAAATAAATAATTTTTTTTATTTAAATAGGGAAAAGGCTAGAAGAGGATAAGTGAATTAATTAAATAAATAAGGCTAGGACAATTTTAGGTGTCTACATTAATATTTCTATCATTATTGTGAATTTTTAATATGGTAGCAACATAGGGACTATATACTAGAATCAACAATTCATGTATGTCTACTACATTTTTTGAATTATATAAGTGTTTATGCTAGGTTTCAATGGTTTGTTGCTCAAAGGAAGTATTTGCATTGTTTTTGGTCCCAAATGTCATCACCACTTGTTATTTTGATTATAGTTTGAAAGATAAGTATTGTTACTCAATATGTATGTTGTATTCAAGCTTCAAAAGATTTAAGTTATAGGTGAAAGATCTAGAAGTCACAGAGTGAAGATTGTGTTTCCTAAATGGTGGTGTAATATGTCTGAGAGCTTGCATCAGAGAAAATAAATGTGTGCCAGCTAGAGGAAGTATGTAAAGGTAAATTAGGGTCAACTGAGTTGGTGACATGAAGTGCCTATCATTTCTTTATTCGTGTGTTAAAATATTCAATTTGGGATCAGATCAACTACAGATTACATATCATTTTGAAATAAGGATTTATTCTTGGCTAACATAGTGTGTTGTGGATGATATTAAAATGTTATAAGCTAACATGAAGATATGAACTAATATAATAGAATGGATAATATTTCCAATCATTTTTGAATGGAGTGTGCGGTAACATGTGTGTGTGTGTGAGTATGAAAATAAAATTATATGTCTACACAATTATATTATAAGTATTTGTGTATCTATATGAGAATATGGCTTCATCCTTAGTTGCAAAACAATTGATTTGATAAATGCATTATCTACCAATCGAATTGTGAAGACCAATAAATATTTCCTAAATTATTATTTTTGTAATTTGAGGTAGGTGCCTCTTGATCAATGTTGATGCTCAAAGGTTGTGTTGAAGCTATGTCTAAGAGGATTGGTGTCTCTTGTATCTTGGAGCCTAAAAATTATAATTTAAGGCAATTGGTGTCTCATTTTGAGGAATATGATATATTTTCCTTGCTACTCTCATTTGTGGAAGGTTTTCTAGTTTGTTGTTTGATCTTCAGGGTTGTGTTGCAAAACTCAAGATGGTATCAAAGCATAGATTCAACAAAACCCTTCTCAAGCTTTAAGGGTTTATTTTCTTAGAAGCATTATAAAGTCACAAGGTTTGCCTTGTTGTGTGGATCTGGAAGGGGACATTTTTTTGGAGCAAAACGGGCATAAATTTTTTATGAAATTTTTCATTTTTGAGAACTTTCTATTTTCAAAAAGTTTCTACTTTCAAGAACTTTCTATTTTTGGAAAGTTTTTATTATTGAAAACCTCCTACTTTTGAAATTTTTTTATTTTTGAAAAGTTTCTATTTTTTCAAAGTTACTATTTTTAGAAACTTATTATTTTAAATACAAATTTTCTATTTTTAGAAAGTTTCTATTTGTGGAAATCCTTCCAATCTTCCAAACCCTAATTTACATGCAATTGGATTTTTTGCCATAACTTAATCCTACAAAGTTGAAATCCTACAAACAAGATATTTTCAGAAAGTTGGTTTTCGTGTCAATCTAAATTTGCTAATTATTTTGTCAAATTTTGCTCCAATTTTTCCATAATAGGCCTCCAAATTCAACATTCACATTTGTGCTTAGAGGGCCATATGTTGCACATCCAAACTCCATTCTTTGAAAACTAGATATCATCATAACACTATTAGAGTCCTTCTAGATCTCAAGTTTACTTTTCTAGATTTTTCCTTAGGTACATTTTATTCAAATTTTTGTTTTTAAACTGTATAGTCAATTACCTAGATGTTTTGGCACTTGGAATGGAACTATTTGTTAGAGAGCATTGTATTTGATGTGCTATACATTTGTTGATATTTTTGGGGTTTGGTAATTTTATTTGAGGAGGTATCATGTTATTTTCTATTCATCCTTCACTTGTCCACCTAGAAAAGAGAAATTATGAGTCTTGGCATCATGACAACCCGACACATCTTAGGTGGCTAGATATGTTTCTTTATTTGTATGGAATTTTGCTTGAACTAATGACTCTAGGAGGTAAAAAAGCTTGGGCTAATATCATAGACTATGTCACATATGTGATTTGTTCTAGTGTTCATTATGACATTATGTGTGTTGCATTGGACCTTGAGTTTCCTTGCACACTTTGGACCCAATTTTGGGAGATGCGTGTAGACCCTCATATTTCTCCATTCCTAGAGATGCCTATAGCAAATTATTTTTTTCCCCTTGCACATGTAGATTCCATATCCTTTGATAATGATACTTTAGATAAGCTTAAGTATATCATAGGTCTTGCATGTTTTGATTGATCAAAGACTTTTATTCACATTCTCACTCCTCACATTGAGATCTCATCTCAATAATCTTCATATTTTGTTACTCCTAATTAGATTGGAATTGTCTCTTGCATGACCCCCATTGATTCAATGCAATGGGACATTATTCTTCCAGATACATATTTTTGTGATTTGTATCTTACAAACATATCATCCTTGTCTATGGAATCTCGTATTGCATATTTGGAGGATTATTTTGAGGAATTTCATCTCCTCTTTATTGATAGCCACATCAGTGTTTTCAACTTATCTTCATTGCCCATGGAGCTTGTTCTTTATCAGTTTTTGTAGAGTCCTGATTTGTCAGTGCCTCCTACATTGATTGGGCATGTACCTAATTGGTTTTTGGGATCATCATCTAACATGTACATAGCAACATTTGAGAAATTTTTAAAGGTACACAAAGTTTGGATTTGGATTCCTACATCTTCCTATTTATAAAAGTGCTTTTTCATATCTCTAGTGAATTTTTTCTTCTTAAGGGGAGAAATATTGTTTGTATGTAGTGTATCATGTTCTATCTTCAAGCATTCATCATTGGCATAGGAGTTGCTTCTTCATTATGGGGTGGATACATCGTCTCTTCATTTCTCTCCTATGGGGGGAATCTTGATTGTACTGTTGTGATAGATTTAGTACTCGGGGAGACATTTTGAGTCCTTCATGCTTGTCACATGTACATTTTTTTCTCATTTTTGTTGGTCTCTTTTGGAGAGGGTTTTTTTTCCCATTGGGTTTTTCTCTTTTTTCTCTATTTCCGAGAGTTGCATTTCTTAGGATTGGTTTGTACATGAGTACCTAATCAGGTCTTTGTTGTTGCAACTCATTCATGCATATGCATTTTGATGCCCTCCTAAATGGCAAAATGTTAGTTCTTGATCAAACAACACAAAACACACAAAACATTAGAGTTAGTCAATCAAAAACTAAAACATATGAAGGCATTCCAAGAGAGATACTAAAAACACATGCTAATGAATCTAACTAAAGAAGTAAGACAATGAGATATCTCCAACTATCTCTCAGCATGATATTAGTTCCTTCTCCCTTGTTCCTCTCCTCTCCAAGTTCCAAAATAGTGTAGCTCTCAGCAGCTTTTTGCACTATGGATGCTTATGGAGGATTGAGATTTGTAGTATAGCTCCAAACATGAAATGAAAAGCTATTTTTATGCTAAAATGATGTATTTTAACCAAAAGACAAAAGATTAGATTGTTTATGCTAAAATGCTCTCTAAAATGTCTATAGCTTAGATGCATACAAGTTTTCAGGATCTGGATTATGAAGGAATGGGCTCTATTTATAGGAAAAATGGAGCAATGGATGGCCAGGATTGAAAGGTTTAATCAAGGGTCAAGCTTGAAAGTTGGGGATCCATGTGCACAATTTGCACCAATGAAATGGTGACAAGTGTCAACACAGGATTGGGTTGAGAGAAGAGGTTGGAGGCATTAAAGGCCTGAGAAGACCTCATGGTTATCTAAAGGCTAAGGGTCAAGTCTAAATTAGGATTACCCACTGGATTAGGAGTTAATGCAAGGATAAACCTTTGTGCAAATGATTAAGAGATAATCATGGTCAAAGCATTAAAGGCCTGATGAGACCCTTGGGTTGGGTAGAGGTTGAGTCAAAACAAATGTTTTAACCATGTGGGAGGGTTGAATTAACCATTAATGGTTATTGGAGACTTTGGGGATTAAGTGGTTGAAAGTTGGAAGCCTTCAATGGTTATCAAAGACTTTGAGACATTTAGTGGTTGAAGGTTGAAAGCCTTTAATGGTTATCAAAGACTTTTAGGCTTTGAGAAGTGACTCCATTTTGTTTAGGAATGTGACAATAATTAGGGGATGGATTAGACTAATTAGGAAGGGGTTAGAAGAATCTAGAAGGGGATTAGATTTTGCAAGTGGATTTGGTGGGTGAGGGAAAATAGGATTTTATTTAAAATAAAAATTCATTTATTTCAAAATGTGTGCAAGTTGCATTTGTAGGAAAATGCAAGTGGGGTGGGGATAATGATTTAAATAAATGTTTTATTTAATTTATTTAAAAGAGGAAAAGGGAATTTTAATTAAATAAATAGATTTTATTTATTTAATTGAATGGAATTTGATTTAATGAATTAATTAAAATAAATTGAATAATTTATTTAATTAATAGAAGAATGTTTGGAGATGAATTAATTAAATATTTATTTAATTAACTGGTGGCTAGTGGATTTTTAATCAAATAAATACGAAATATTCATTTAATTAAAATGGACAGATTTGTGTGACTACACATTTATATTAGCTTTTTGGCTACTCCCTAAGTTAATCTTAAGGGGGAGTGTTGGCATAATTAGGACAATTATCTAATTATGAATTAATTAGGTCTCGCTTATTACTCTATTCACCAAGAGCTAAACTTAGGTACATTTTAGATTTTATTTAATCAAGCTAATATTAGCTTGAACTTTATTTAGCTCCCCATGCTTTTTTATTTAGTTCTCTTAAATTTAGTTCAGGGCATCTCTGTGCTTTCTACATAAGCACATCATTATGCATTGTAATTTCATCTTATAATATTTTCTTTTGAGCAATATGGCATATTTTTCTTGCTACTCTCAGTTGTGGAAGGTGTTCTAGTTTGTTGTTTAATCTTTCAGGCTTGTGTTGCAAAATTCAACAATAGTAAAGGAAGGAATTTCTAGTTTTTCTACCATTTGGTCATCTATTATATTAACTCTTCTAATATCAAGCTTATAATAATTTACACACACGAACACTAAATATATTCATTGAAGAGAACATGGAAAACCTACTTCATAGACTAGAATTTCTTTGTATTCTATTGACATCAAATAAAATTGCACTATAGGATTTCCAATAAATTTTGATAAAAAAGTAGAGAAAATGGCTTGTATTTAAATCTAAAAATCTAAAATTGCACTATAGGGTTTCCAATAGTGCTTTAGAGACTTCCGGGGAACAATTGGGATAGATTTCCCAAAAAGTTGGCTGGTATAGAATTACGTTCCAAAATTAAATTTCGGGAACAAAAGAAACAATTTGGTCAAATTAAATTCAAGCACTAAATCGTTCTCACTAACGACAAGTGCGAGAACCACCGTCTGTGGGAATCGAACCCACGACCACGTGGTTAAAAGTCATGCGCTCTACCAGCTAAGCTAAGACGGCAAGTTGCTTTTACGGCCAAATTATTTTAAATTTATTATTTTACATTATTAATCAAAAAACGTCTGCTATGCGTAAGTGATGAACAGTCTTAAAAAAAAGGTGGCACGAAGAGAACTGTCGTTAACTGGAGGAGGGCCATATGAAAGTTGAAAAGGGCAGAAGAGTCTTATTATCCATCCCCATTTGGAGGTGGGAACATTTAGAGTTAACTGAATTTCAAGGTGTGATTAAATGGTTAATAGGTATAAATATTTATCATTTTGTTGTAATGTATTGTATGTTTACGTTTTTAACAATTATTTGTGTAGTATATAATTTATAGAACTAAAAATTGTTTATATCTATTAATCATTTGATAGTATCGTTAAATGTTGCAATTAGTTTTAAATCATGTAGTTTCCACACTCTGTGAAGATATGATATGGATTTGCACATTACATTGTGTTCAATTTTTTTTCAAATGTTTATAATTTTGTACAATTATTTTGGTAGTGTATATTCAACAGAACTAAAAATGTGTATATATATCAACCATTAGATATTATTATTAGTTAAAGTTATGTAGTTTCCACAATTCATGGAGATGCAACATAGATTTGTGAACTACATTGTGTTCAATTTTTTTCCATCAACATTTTGGATCATACTACATGATCCATGGTCAAGATGAAAAGAAAGAGAGCAAATTGTTCATATATTATGATCCGAAACATTGATGAAAAAAAACTAAACATAGTGTAATCCAAAAATCCATATCATATTTTATATTAGTTTTTATCATTTTTTCGCTTATTTTTTTTGGATTTGATCATGTAGATTTGATTGCCAATGTTTTGGATCAAGATCCTGATGAATAATGATGAACAACAAATACCCTAATCGGTACTGGGGGGGTGAATAAGTACATACAAAAAATTCTCAACAACTTATCAAGTTAAAACAATGATAACCGATTGTCTTCATCACTGAACTTAACTATGGCAATATCGGTTAAACACGGTAAGACTTCAGACAGCTAAACCAGTAAAACTGAATACTTCAAATAACATTCAACACTTGATAACTACTTCACCAATATACTCATGCATGTGTTGTATCAGTAATACCATAAGCATTAGCTTTGCATGCATATTCACCTAAACAAAGACTACTCAATCATCACATGAAAAATGCACAACTTATGACACAGATTTTTCATGTGGAAACCCAAATGGGAAAAACCACAATGGGGATGAATACCCACAAGCTTGTTTTTGAACTCTTTTGAAGATCACTCTGTTAGGAGCCTAGCCCGGTTAAAGACTTTACAATAAGGTTTTGTTAGGAACCGATCCTATTAAAGATCGCCCGATTAAGGGATGGCTATATACCCTATTAAAGGTTACCTCGCTAGAGGATTTGAAGAACTCAATGATCTTGAGTCACCTGGTTAGAGGATTTGCAATAATCCTGTTAAAGCTACCCGGTAAAGGGATTTTCCTATTGTTGAAATGGTTAGAAGACAATAGGTAAACCTCTAATCTGATAACAACACTACATGCTAAGGTAGATCCTTTTCAGCTCCTCTACTCTACAATCATACTCTGCAGTTTTCCACTCACTGGTCTGGCAAGTATCTCATCACTCAGATACAAACACAACATTTTCCAACACAAACAATAACAAACATCATCGACCTTATAGACAACAATTAGGTCGGTAGCATAAACCCTAAACCCTAAACATTTTAGGTTTGCAACTACAAGTGGTCCAATCTTAACCGTTCAAACACTTTGCATAGAATAAAACAATCTCAAACAAATCACAAGTCATTCTGCATCGTCCATTCTTCACCACATATGAAAATTAGTAACCCATCACGCTCTCTTCACATATCGCTAAGAAGAATGTTCATTCCCGAGGTAGACATTTAATGCAATCAATCTTCATATGCAAGATCCTCAAGGAAATCCTTCATGTGCACAAAACTGATGTGGCATCTCGATCTCATCCTTATCTCTTAGCTAACTCATCATAGAATGTCATCGGTTACATCGCACAAGCTAGATTGCCAAACCGGAAACCCTAGAGCTGAGACTACCAATCGGTAGTCACACTTAGTGAAACCCTGATACCGGTCCACTTCATCCCTTCATACTGGTTCTCCTACTTTAACATCAATAACAACTTCTTCCAATATTTATACCGGTTCACCTGCACTTACTGACATCAATTACAACATACATTTTCATCATACTGGTTCATCATATGCCAACAGTCTCCCCCTTTGGCACTGATGGCAATACTCAGTGTAGCATTGCAACTATAAACAACATAGACCAGTGCAACTATAACATATATCTTCTCCCATATAATATATCTTCATCACTTCAGATATCTTCTCCCCCTTTGACAACAATGCCAAAGTGGAGGCACAAGCTTCCATTCTCCACTATACTTCTCCCCCTATGGAGTAGCATCCTTCAACACATCAATCCTGAAATATTTGACACTCTAGTACCTAACTAATGTGGAGCACACATTTTTAATTTACTTCATGAAGGGGCAGAACCCCTAATTCACCTCTCAAATAGGTAAATGTAGTTTTCGGTAAGGGCTTAGTGAATATGTCTGCTAGCTGCTCCTTACTGGAAACATGTTCTAATACAACCTCTTTGTTTTGAACCTTCTCTCTCAAGAAGTGATACTTGAGCTCAATGTGCTTAGTTCTAGCATGCAATACCAAATTCTTGGAAATATTTATTGCACTTGTGTTGTCACAAAATATACTCACCAGTTTAGATATAAGTACTTTGAAACCATCCAATACATGTTTCATCTAGATTGCTTGAGTTCAATTCATAAATGCTTCCACATACTCCGCTTCAGCTGTAGACTGGGAGATATAGCTTTGCTTCTTACTCATCCATGAGACTATTCTTCCACCAAGAAAGAACACTCCACCGGTTGTGCTCTTCCTGTTGTCCACATTACCTACCCAATCTGCATCGGTAAATACTTTGAGATTAAAATCACCATTGTATGGATACCACAATCCATAATCAATTGTCCCTTTCAGGTATCTAAGAATCCTCTTGACTACTACCAAGTGGGATTCTCTTGGACTTTTATGAAAATAGACCACAATACCCACTACATGAGCAATATCTGGTCTGCTATGTACCACATAGTGTAGCTTACCAATCATTGACTGGTACTCCTTCTCATTCACCAACCATGTATCATCTTCCTTAGTCAATTTGCAGCCGATCCCCATCGGTGTACCAACTGGTTTTCTCTCCTCCATGCCAAAGGTCTTGAATACCTCTTTCACATGCTTGGACTGGGTAATAAAGATACCCTCTTTCATCTGTTGAATCTGTAGACCAATGAAGAACTTTATCTCTCCAATCAGAGACATCTCAAACTCTTTCTTCATTTCATCTGCAAATGCATGGCTCATTTCATCATCTCCTCCAAAGATTATGTCATCTACAAACACTTCACAGATGAGAATCTGATCACCTTTAGATTTTAGGTAGATGTTGTTGTCCTCACTTGTTCTCTGAAATCCTATCTTCACAAGATGAGAGTGTAACCATTCATACCATGCCCTTGGTGCTTGTTTCAATCCATGCAGGGCATTGTGTAATCTACACACCATGTTACTATCTTATGATAAGGCAAACCCTGTTAGGTCCTGGAGACAATTGAGAGGGGGGGGAGGATGAATCAGTTGTCAAATAAATTTAAACCAAAAACAACTTAATCAACTTTCTTCTTAATACCGGTGAAACAGTCTTTTATACCGGTGGGAAGTTTTATCAGATAATTTGCAATACCGGTAAATATTAATGCATGAAACAAAAAGACAAAGTCATCCGCAACACATAACACCAATATTTATACGTGGAAACCCTGTAAGGGGAAAAACCACAGTGGGAAACCTTACCCACAATCAAATGATACTACTGCAAATAGCAAGTGTATACAAATGGGGTCTGCACATGCATAAAGGCCAAGCGCCTAGAGCTCACTACTCAAACACAAAATAGGAGTCACACTAACTACAATTGGATGGTTAAATCCAATAAGGGTGTATTGCTCAAAATAGCATCTTCATATGTTGGATTCAGTACTGGTGTAGTTCTAATATGCTTTCACAAAACCTTCCTTCACCTTCAAATGATGTCTGTGTGTATAGCTATGCTTATTCTCGCATATACCTTCACACAAATCTTCTTCGCATTCCCTTACCGATCTTACAAATAATATCTTATATTTATATCATAACCTAAGACCAATTTTAGTAGGTTGGCTCTACAAGATATTACAATAAAATCATTTTACAAATAAATTAATGCCTGATGCAATAACTGATTCAACATGTCGGCTTAATACATTTACAACAACAATAAGTCATCTCCATAGCATGCCATGCTGATCTGGAAAAGATAAACCTGTCAGTGTATAACCTAGACCTATTTGCTGGTAATAGCAAATATGCAAATACGCATATAACAATAAACAAAACTCCAAGACAAGGTGTCCACATGATGTCTTAGACATAACCAAGTGTTTTCCATGCCCTTCCAAGTGCCGGTGATCATTATATCCTATTGGTGTACTAGATACTGGTGACTGTGCATAAGTCACTTGCTTGTCGGTGAATGTTGTTGATTCTCCAAAGTGCCAGAGTTGATAAGTGTTTAGTAGGTGTTGACATCAATGACAAAACCATACCAAAATACCAATAATTTCCCCTTTGGCATTGATGGCAACACAAGATGGAAAAACCATCAAAGTGCCAAAACAGAAATGCCAAATACCAAAAGCCAACAATCTCCCAAAGTAATCAATCTCTCCCCCTGAGAGTAACATGTGTTTCCTTGTGTTTTCCATACCAATCTCTCCCCCATTGACATCAAATGCCAAAGTTATTACCAAGCCAAATTCATATATAAAATACCAATCAATTTAGTATACCAACTACTCCCCCTGAGAAGTAGCTTCCTCATCAAAGTCGGAGTAAAGGATCTCTCTGTTAATTCTGTCGATTGATGACAAACATCAACTTCCTAAGTCTCTACCGGTGGGGGTATGACCCCAAGCTGGTCTATGAGATATTCAAAAGTCTCCTTAGGCAGAGGTTTAGTGAAGATATCTGCAATCTGCTATTTAGTATTCACATAAACCAGTTTTATTTCCTTTGCTTCAACATTTTCCCTTAGAAAATTCAGTTTGATGGAAACATGTTTGGTTTTAGAATGTAGTACCGGATTCTTAGATATATCAATTGTTGTAGTGTTATCACAATAGATAGTTATAGGTTCCTTACATTTTACCTTTATGTCTTTCAACATTTAATTAAGCCATAGTACCTATGTACAATTAGTTGCTGCTGCAACATATTCTGATTCTGTTGTTGATAAAGATGTACAACTTTGTTTCTTACTCAACCAAGAAACTAGTCTACTTCCAAGAAAGAACACCCTGTCAGTGGTGCTTTTTCTATCATCCACATCTCTTGCCCAATTTACATTTGTGTATGCACATAATTCAAAGTTTTCATCTCTAGGATACCATAGTCCAAGATTTATAGTGCCTTGTAAGTACCGGAAAATCCTTTTTACTGCTGATTCATTATTTTCTCTGGGATTACTCTGAAATCTTGAAACAATGCATACTGCATTCATGATATCAAGTCTAGTTTGTGTCAAATACAGTAAACATCCTATCATAGATTTGTACCTAGTTGGATTAATAGGTGTAGAATCATCCCTTAGTGATAGTTTGTCATTTGTAGTCATAGGTGTGCTTACCGGTTTAGAGTTCTCCATCCCAAATTTCTTTAGTGGTGCAGGTGCACCAAGGCAAACAATTTCTAATTTGAAGACCTTTGAGACCAAGGAGGAGTGTTCAACATCAAAAAAATTCAGAAAAATCAATTATGAGATCCTAAAGCCAATAATGGCTTTTGAAAGTAAAAAAATGCAAAAGTTGTCAACTTGTCCTAAAAGTTGTCAACTTGTCCTAAAAGTTGTAAAATGTTGTCAAATGTTGGATATTGGGTCAAAACACCCAAAAATGGATTTAGGAGGGTTTAGTTTCATTTGAAATGCAATAAGGGATGAAAATCATTTTGTTTTTAATGTTTTTGTCAAAGTTGTAATGCATTTTCCAAAGTGCAAATTCAAAATTTCAAAAAGGCAACGGTTAGGAAGAATTAGGAGGGAAAAGAAAGTTTTAATTATTTTAGTGTTAATTAAAATTTGTAACCAACCATATGGTGGTTAAAAAAAATTGGAGAGGCTATTTAAATCCATAGACATGCTTTGTAAGTTAAATTGAATGCCTGGAGTGTACAGACTATTTTGGAAAACCAATAAAAACTCAGTTTGGAAGCATTTTTTTCTGATTTTTATACTTGAGTGCAGATTTTATTTGGTATAATGCAAATGATAAATTTTTAGGGCATTTATTTTAAAATTTAATACCTTTGTGAATGCTTTGAAGTCACTACTAGATTATAAAATTGGTTTATTGCTGACTGTCCCAGAATTTTGTCACTTTTTCCTTAACAGTTTTGACAAATTTTAATATTATGGTCATTCTATGAATGATATGACTCTGATTCTCATGGAGTAGCTATAAAATGACAGGTAAAATATTTCCTAGCAACTAAATGTGCAGATAACAGGGTTTAAGAGAGGTGATCACCATTGTTTGCTTGGAAAGCCTAGTGAAGAGGCTAGGTAGGGTGAGGGTTGGAGAGATCTACCCATTGGAGGGGTATATTTTATGATTTGTATAGTTTTATATTGGCTATCTAAAGGTGAAACAATTGCCAATCGATTCCATAAGTGTGTGGAAGGGTGAGATTGGAGAAACCCTTGATTTTAGGGCTTTTTGATGAAAATTTGGGGCTTTGGGGGTTAGAGGCCTCACAAACTGAAATTGATTGTGGATTACTTCATTATCTATCATTTAATAAGAATTTTTTGAGGTTAGAAGTACCCAACAGTAATATTTCTTGTAGTTGCTTTGTTAATCCACCATTCTAGTTGCTTGAAAACGAAGGATAGTCTAAAAACAACAGATATGTTCCAAAACAAATTGCTAAAGTCTCTGAGTATGTTATAGAAAAACCAAAAGGGTATCCAAATATTCATTTTATTTTTCTGGTGTTTTGGAAGTTTTTGGATTTATCATTAAATTTCTCTCGCTGCTGCACTAGTTGGGATTCTAGGCCTAGAAGGAGCAAATTTGGAGTTTGAGCATTTGGGTATTGAATAGAAGACTAAAACTAGTTGAATCCTTTTATATTATACATAAGAACATATTCTAAGTCATCATTTTCCTTAGGTGAAGTCTTGATCAATATTTGGCCCATTTGAGCCATTTAGGGTGTTTGTAGGCTTAAGGGGATCTATCATTTCCTACCTTGTATTTCCCTTATATTTTATAGAGTCATATATACCTATTTGGGTATTGTCTTATACCACCATACCTCTACCAAGTCTGCATCAAAGTGGTATCAGAGCAAGAAAGGTCTGGGTAGGAAGTAGGAAGGAGTGATGGCACTTGAGAACCAGTTGGTTAAGGAAATTGAAGAGTTGAAAGAAACCTTGGAGAGGGAAAGAAGAGAAAGAGAATAGAGCAAGGAAAGGGAGGAAAGAGCATGGAGAAGAGAGAAAGATAGTATGCAAGAAAGGATAGAACAATATGAGAAAGAAAGAATGGACAATAGGAGGGAAGAACCTAATTGGGAAGAACAAAATGGAGATGATGGAGAAGAGCAACCAGAAAGACCAGAGCATAGGAGGGTTGAAGATGAAGTAGACCTTGAGGAGAGGAAGTTGGTTAGATTTTTGAAGGCTGTACAAAATAATGTAGGGAAAGGACATGAGGATGTACCTATCTATTAGGGAAAGATGGATAGTGAGGAAGTGTTGGGTTGGGTTGATGCTTTGGAGAACTACTTTGAGTATGAAAAGATGGAGGATGATAAGAGGGTAAGGTTTGCAAAAACAAGACTCAGAAGTACTGCTTTGACTTGGTGGACAAGTTTACAAAATGATAGAATGTCTAAGGGTTTGACAAGAATCACACAGTGGGCAAGGATGAAGAATACGATCAATAAACAATTCTTGCCTTCAGATTATAGCATACATGTGAAGAGGATGAGACAAAATTTGAAACAAAAAGACATGGATGTAATGTCTTATACTGAACAATTTCATAAATTGAGTATTAGAGGATGATATGAGGAAGAAGATGAGAAGGTAGCCAGATATGTCAATGGCTTGAAGTATCATTTGCAAGATGAGATTGGTCTACAAGTGCTAAGGACAATTGGTGAATGTTTTCAATTGGCTATTAGAGTAGAAGAAAAGGTGAAGAGGAGACAAGAAAGGTCAGGAAGAGGTGGAAGAGATCAAGGACCAAGCAATGATGACAAAGGCAAGGAATCATTTTCAGAATCAAGGGGTGGATACAATCAGAGAGGAGGAAGAGGATTTGGTGAAGGAAGAGGAACATTTAGATGCTACAATTGTAATGAACCAGGGCACCCATCATTCAAATGTCCTAAATGGAATGAGGATAAGAAGGAAAGGAGGGTTAATTTGACACAAGAAGACAAAAAGGAAGAACAAGAAGAAGAAATCATGATACCACCAGAGGAAGGAGAGTTGTTACTCATGGGGAAAGTACAACCATCACAACAAGAAAGGATCTTCAGGACAAATTGTAAGGTCCATGGCAAGGTATGCAATTTGATTGTTGATTCAGGGGCTTGTCACAATTTGGTTGCTTATGAAGTAGTCAAAAAGTTAAATTTACAAACCCTTGCACATCCTAATCCATATTTTTCTACATGGGTCAGTGAAGGTCAGAATATGTTGGTAAAGGAACAAGTAGTCATTAATTTCTCCATTGGTCAATATGCTGATAGTATTTTGTGTGATGTAATGGATATGAGTTGTGGTCATTTGATTTTGGGCAGACCTCGGCAATACTCTAGAAGGATTATACATGATGGGTATCAAAACACCTATGTGGGTCATAAGGGTGGAAGGAAGTAAAAATTGAGCCCATTGATGGGGAAGGCAAGAGACAACACTGTAATGTGTTTTGGCAATGAGTTTTCAGTCAAAGAGTAGGGTAAGGAAAGTGCAGATTTGCAGCAGTATGACTATCCAGTTCATGAAGGAATTTGGGAACTTGATCATGTACTAGTTGGTGAAGTCAAATGTCCTCTCATTGGAAAATTAAAGGACAACAGGTTGTGGAGGTTGCAGATACCTCAAGATAGAGGAAAAGGGGCAGCCATGAAGCAAATATCAGCCATGAGTACCATTGGTTTGGGGCAGCCAAATCATAAAAAAAATTGTTTCTAATGATTGGTGTATGAATGAAGGTGTTCATAGGAGGAAACAAGTCACATTTGGGGACTATCTAGTTCCTAAGAATCAGATGCAAGCAAGCAAACATGAAGCCAAGGCATGGATGACTTCTTGGGACAAGAAGACTTTCATTCATGGGGAGTATGGTGCAGGTGCACCAAGGCAAACAAACTCTAATTTGAAGACCTTTGAGACCAAGGAGGATTGTCCAACATCAAAAAATCTCAGAAAAATCAATTATGAGATCCTAAAGCCAATAATGGCTTTTGAAACTAAAAAAATGCAAAAGTTGTCAACTTGTCCTAAAAGTTGTAAAATGTTGTCAAATGTTGGATATTGGGTCAAAACACCCAAAAATGGATTTAGGAGGGTTTAGTTTCATTTTAAATGCAATAAGGGATGAAAATAAAAAAAAATTTAATATTTTTGTCAAAGTTGTAATGCATTTTCCAAAGTGCAAATTCAAAATTTCAAAAAGGCAACGGTTAGGAAGAATTAGGAGGGAAAAGCAAGTTTTAATTATTTTAGTGTTAATTAAAATTTGTAACCAACCATATGGTGGTTGAAAAAACTTTGAGAGGCTATTTAAATCCATAGACATGCTTTGTAAGTCAGATTGAATGCCTGGAGTGCATGGACTATTTTGGAAAACCAATAAAAACTCAGTTTGGAAGCATTTTTTTCTGATTTTTATGCTTGAGTGAGGGTTTTATTTGGTATAATTCAAATGATACATTTTTAGTGCATTTATTTCAACATTTAATACCTCTGTGAATTCTTTGAAGTCACTACTAGATTATAAAATTGGTTTATTGCTGACTGTCCCAGAATTTTGTCACTTTTTCCTTAACAATTTTGACAAATTTTAATATTATGGTCATTCCATGAATGATATGACTCTGATTCTCATGGAGTGGCTATAAAATGACGTGTACAATATTTCCTAACAACTAAATGTGTAGATAAATGTAGCATCCTAAAATTGCGACACTTGCAGTTTCGACTGCATTTGGGTCTTCACGATGGTGATGCAACACGGAACCTGAATGGAGACCCCGAAACTTGTTCATGACACCAAAAACTGCATTTCTCAGCACCTTGGCCTGATCCTCCTTGCACCCCACTATCCCTGGAGGTGGGACCATGGCGCCTAGCGCCCTGGTCCCCCAGGACCATGCCGCCCAGCGCCCTGGTCCCTGGCCCTATTTTGGGCCCGGTCTCTTATGGGGCTTCGGGTCTTTATGTTTGCAAATTGGAAAATAATGTTTCCTGGTCGGCCTAAGGTCGGGAAAATCAATCTTTTAACCCTAATTGGCAAGTATATAAACTACATTTCCTCTCCCATTTTGGTAGATGGAAAAAAGGCGGAAACGATATTCAAGCATTCAAACATTCAAGCATTCAAGCATTCCTTCAAGCAATTGATCATTCTAAGTCTCCATTCAAGGCTAAGTGTTGCATTCAAGACAAGGATTCAACCATTGAAGAGGAGATCACTTACAACACATTACATACTACATACATTACACCTTCGCATGTAAGAATACAAACATTCTTACAACAAGGTATCAGTACTTGTTTACATTACAAACATTTACATTTACAGCATTCTCATTTCTTGATTAATTCCAAAACCGGGGTTTGACCTAAAGGCAAACCCCTCATCCCTAACCCCCCAATCGTCCTCTCTTTTCTGTGTGTAGGTTGCAGGTATGCGGCTGTAATTGAAGATCTGGAGTCCTTGTGCAGAGACGAACAAATCCACCTTCGTTTTGTGGATTTTTCGGAGGACCGTGTGTACGCCGGGCGCCATCGTCCCGTCAACTTTCGCTCAAATTTGCAGAACAGCACTGTCTTGACATTTTACTGCTAATTCCAGGTCCGCAGCTTCATCCCATATCCCTATCTCTGTTTATAAGCGAATCTTTCCTACTTTACATGCATTCCTAGTTCAATCTTTCTATCTACATTTCTTTACAAAAGAGGGTATCCTTGATGTCTTAACCCTTGAAACTCATATAGAATCCAATCTTGCATTGCGTGGGATTGGATCTTGTGGGTTTCAACCCCTCTTTTGAATGTAAAGTCTCTCCTAAGTGAAAACCATCAACCCTAGTGACTCTCCCTTCTCTCTCCTCGGAGTTGGGGAGGGGAGAACGACTAGGGTTCAATTTTTCCACTTTACATTTTGGTGAACCCGACGTGAACATCCTCATTCTGATTATTCATGGTTAGATCTGAAAATTTTGTTTCCTTAATTACATTTCCATGTTTGATCTTTTGCAAATTTTAGAGGCTAATTGCATAAAAACCCTAAAATTTTCTTTTTAGTAATTAAACTTGTGAAATGTTTAATTGTTAATGCTTGTTTCAGATCTACCCTTCTATTGCAAATTATCAATTCATATTTGTGCTTTAATTCTGAAAATTAAGTGGTTAAGTGTCAAAACCCTAATTTTTAAAACCTCCTTGATTCAACCTTTGACTGATAATTTCACTGATCAAAACACCTCCAAATTGGCTGTAACTTTGGATTCCGCAATAAAATCACAATATCTTTCATCCCTGAAAATTTGGAAAAAAGTTGGGAGGACCGTGTGCACCCCGAGCGCCATCGTCCCCGACATTTTTTCCAAAATTTCGGGAGCTAGATCTTACTGTATTTTTCTGCTAAAATCCAGAAATTTGGCTGATTTTATCAAATTTAACACTTTCAAAATTAAGGTCAAAGTTGGCCTAGTGATTGCTTGGATTAAGGCTTCTAATCATTAAAAAATCATTGAAATTGAAATTCCTATCAAAATTGTGTTTCTTACAGTCCTAAATCTGAAAAGTGTGTTAGCATTCATTCGAAATTTCAGTGTTTTATTCAAATTTTTGCAGTTTGTGACTTTTGAAATTAATTGTTTAATTGCAACAACTTTGATTTCCACATTCAAATTCGAATTTTGCACGAAATCGAGTCAACTTTTAAATTTCAAAGCCTGCATTGCTTTCAGTATTCCCTCTAAAATCATAAAATTCAAAATTTCAGTTTCCCTCTCTTTTTCAGAATTCCAATTTTACATTTTTCAACAATCTTGGTAGGGTTCAATTTTGAGATTACAACTTTATTTTGGCCTATCTACAGATCGTAAAATCACTCAATTTTTTCAGATTAGCTTTAAAATCATCATTACTTTCATCCCTGAAAATTTTGTAAAAAGTTGCGAGGACCGTGTGCACTCCGAGCGCCACGGTCCTGGACATTTTTTCCGAAATTTCGGGAGATTGTCCTGATTGCATTTTACAGCTTAAATCTAGGAGATTGGCTGATTTTATTGAAATTTGCTACCTCTAAAATTCAAAATCTTCTCTCTCTCTTTAGTGCATGAGTTTTACAACAATAAGCCCTACTTACACTATTCCCGTTAGACGAAGCCTTAGAATTAAGTCCTTCCAAGGTTTAATTACTGAGGAGATGGAACCTAATTTGAATGGCCTTTTCAACGAATTTGAATGGCCTTTTCAACGAGGACATGGGTAATTCCCCCAATCCTCTTAATGATGAAAAAGCTCTCCATGAGGTTTCTGTAGAACAACTTTCAAAATTGGATAACCAATTTGATGATTTTCGACAATGGATGTCTCAAGAATACCCCGATAGCGAAGCTCTTTCATTAATTGAGGGTCTAAAACGTATGGTTCAAAGTGATAAGAATGGAATTGATATTTTGCGTGGTATTGCACACATTGTGGATTCGAATGTGATGCCTATGAAGAGTTGTGCCGAAACTTTGGGTTATACACGACCTCCTACTCAAGTTAATCATTCTATTCCTTTGACGACTCCTATTGCTAGTATACCTACTTTTACATCAAACATAATGACTACTTCAACACAAGACATTCCTCCTATGATCACCAGTCATGGGGGCAATCCTTCTTCTTCAATTAACCCTCTTCCTTCATTCAATCCAACTTCTTCATTCATTCCTTCAATGAGTGTCCCTATTATATCACCACAAATGAACATGACGCAAGGGGGTAATTCGTTTAATCATTCCATTCCTCCTTGTAGTGTTCCTCCTTTCCAATCATCTCCTATGACTAACTATCATAGTGTCCCACCACCTTACTCTCTACCTTCTTTCAATAACATAACACCTCCATCACAATCTAACCCATCTAATATGAATTCTTTGACTGAAGCGACCATTAACAATCTTGCTCAAACTGTCTCTTCTTTACAGCAACAAATTGCCTCTATGAATCAATCTAAGTTTAGTGTGCCCACATTTGATGTTGCGAGCCCACTTTCTCTTGACATTGTTCGAGCTATCCCCCCTAAACATGTTGAAATTCCGCATTTGGAGCTTTATAATGGTAAGGGTGATCCTCTAACACATGTTAAGACCTTTCAAACAATATGTACCGATTTTGCTTATGACCAAAGGTTGCTTGCAAAACTGTTTACTAGAACATTAAGAGATAAAGCCCTACAATGGTATTGCTCGTTGCCTTCTTATTCTATTACTTCTTTCAAACAGCTTGCAAATGCTTTTATTCAACAATTTCAAAACAATATAAGTCCTAAAGTTACTTTGATTGATTTAATGCATTGCAAACAAGGTGTTAAAGAAAAAGTGATTGATTTCATTGGTAGATATAAGCATTTGTATGCTCAAATTTCCTTTCCAGTGCCTGACAATGATATTCAAAGAATCTTTATTTCTAATTTACAAAAAGATATTAGAGCAAAAACTCCTGTTTTCTGAGTTTACTTCTTTCCAACAGTTGTGCGCAACTCTTCACAATTATCAACTGACTGTGAGTTAAATGGAACAAGAAAATCCTATGACTTCGAGTGATAAGGGTGATAGTAGTCAACAACAATTTGGGAAGTTTAAACCGAATAGAGAGTCCATTAAATTCAATGAAAACATCATCAACAACAATGTGAATGCGGCATCAGGTGTGCCTCCTATTTCTAAGTTTTTCAAGAAAGAAAGAAAGTTTACTCCTTTGAATGAATCATTGCATAGTATTATGAATAAGTTATTGGAACAAAATGTGCTTACTCTTCCTCCTATAAGGCAAATAGGTCCTACAAAGATTAATTCGCCCTATTTTGATAACAAATCTTTTTGTCAATTTCATCGTCATCCTGGGCATGATACTGAAAAATGTTTTGCTTTAAAGGGTAAAATTCAAGATTTGATTGATAATAACACTATCTCTGTTTCTGGTGTGAATGATAAAGGCAACACATCTGTAGCTCCTCCTAACCAAAATCTTCAGATTTTTACTGATCCATTGCCTTCTCATACCTCTAATGCGATTGATACTACTGATTCCTCTGTCTCACCTGATGATCTTGTATCTATGACTCCGAATGTGATTAACTTTGTGGAGCAACAGAAAATCCCTAAAGAACCTTCCATCACATTTGCTTCCAATGAAACTATCAGGGCACCTGATGGTCCTTTATATATAGTTGCAAAAGTCAAGAATACACCTTGTCGTGGAGTGCTTATTGATCCTTCTTGTATGGTTAATGTCATTACTGAAGAATTTCTTTTTACTTTACAATTGAATCAAGTGATCTATGATGAAACAAATGTGTTTGTGAAATTATTTGATGCATTTTCTTCTCCTGCAATTGGTTCTATTACATTACCTATTGAGGTCCATAACAAATCCCTTGATGTGGACTTTGCTATTATTCCATCATCTGAACAATTTTGTGTGAAGCTAGGCTATCCTTGGCTATCTTCCATGAAAGCTATTGCTTCTCCTATTCACAAGTGTTTGAAATTTCCCCATAATGGTGAAGTTGTTACTGTCAATCATAGTCTCTTTAAACTAGCTGAAAGAACTTCTAGCGTTCCTATTGATTAGTTTTGGCCTAAACAATTCTAGTCTCTTCCTCCGCGAAGTGATCATTTTTTCAAATCTTATCAGAAGTGGAAAAAAGATATGATCCTATCTCTAAGTGAACCTAGAACACCCAAACTTGACATTCCTATCATTCTTGAGAAGGAAGTTCTTCCTTTGAAAGATAAAACTAATGTCTTTCCTCAAGAAGATTCCCAACCCATCCCTATAGATGTGACTGTGCCTCTATCTAATAAACTTCCTAATTGTAGACCTATACCTCCTCGTCATGAGGGACTTGGTCTCCTTCCTAAACCAAATATTCCTCCTTTGTATGGAGCAGTTCCTCCTCCTTCCTCTTATGGAGAGAAGAGAGCTTCCTCTTCTCCTATTGTTCAACCTAAGAGACCACAACCTAAACACTCAAGTGATAAGGATGAGAACATTCCTCCTCCTCAATCTCCTAATCTTCCTACTAAGACTAGACGAAATCGTTCTGCACGTGAACACCGACGAAAGCGTCGTCTTAGAGCTCAGGCAACTGCTTCTCAAACTTTGCAATCCCCAAAAACACCTTCAGCCAGTATTATTCCATTTTCTCCTCAGCCGAAAATTGAGCCAAAATCTCCTAAACATAAGATGCATGATGGTCTTGATCCTGTGTGAGTTAAAGATCCTATTTTTATAAATCTTGATGATGATATAGATGAAAATGTTATTCATGATGAAAATGCTACTTCTCCTGTTCATTCTGATAGTGAATATGAACTTGTTGATATTGATAACCATTTATCTAACGAATTTTCTAAAGCACTTATCCTAGCTCCTAGACAAGAACACCGCGGCTTGGGATATGAACATAGCCCTTGTTTGGATCTTGTGATAGCTCCATCTGCTGTGTTGGATGTTCCTCCTCTAGCATGTTTCCTACCTTCTCGAAATACTGATCAGCAAGATCAGGGGGTAGATGACATGCTAGACTAGTTTCATTAGCATAGCAGATTCTCTCCTCCTCTCTTTTGTTACTTCTTCTATGTGTTATCCTCATTCTTCTATTTGTTGTCCTTAGTGTTGTCTACTTGAGGACGATGCAAAGCATTGAGATCTCTCGATCTCTCTCATGTTGACTCAAAAGACACATGTGTTCCCTTCTTCTAGGTGACCTTCCTTGATTGGGGAATGAAGAACAATTATGCATACATACATATGATATACATGAATTATCATACAGCATACTGACCCCAAGGAAAGTGAAGTCACCTCGTGCTTTGTGTTTTGTGTCTATTATCCTTGGGCTTATCTCACACTTGGGGGCTAAATCCTTGTGATAACGTGCTCCTTTCCCTTCTCATTTCTTATATGTATCACTACCTTAAAGCAATCACCCCCGGTGAGGCGTGTGTGATCGCTTTAACGTAGGGGGGCATACATCCCGTTCATATCTTTTCAAGATACTTGAAAATTTCTTGACAAATTTAGCTTTGCCTTGAAAATTTTGATATCTTTCTTTCATGACTCATAGTGAAGGAACCTTACTACTGACAGTCATGGTTCTCCCTTGTGATCTTCCCTTTTACTTTGTCAATCGAAGTCGTAAGATCCTTAGTCCACTGGGGGCTTGGTGTATCTTGCCTCCTTGACGTGGTGGAGGTTTTTCAATGTTGTTTCCTTGTACTTTACCGGAAGTATGAGTGTACGCTTATACTCCCGCTAAAGTGGGGGCTAAATGTAGCGTCCTAAAATTGCGACACTTGCAATTTCGACTGCATTTGGGTCTTCACGATGGTGATGCAACACGGAACTTGAATGGAGACCCCAAAACTTGTTCATGACACCAAAAACTGCATTTCTCAGCACCTTGGCCTGATCCTCCTTGCACCCCGCTGTCCCTGGAGGTGGGACCATGGCACCCAGCGCCCTGGTCCCTGGCCCTATTTTGGGCCCGATCTCTTATGGGGCTTCAGGTCTTTATGTTTGCAAATTGGAAAATAATGTTTCCTGGTCGGCCTAAGGTCGGGAAAATCAGTCTTTTAACCCTAATTGGCAAGTATATAAACTACATTTCCTCTCCCATTTTGGTAGATGGAAAAAAGGCGGAAATGATATTCAAGCATTCAAACATTCAAGCATTCAAGCATTCCTTCAAGCAATTGATCATTCTAAGTCTCCATTCAAGGCTAAGTGTTGCATTCAAGACAAGGATTCAACCATTGAAGAGGAGATCACTTACAACACATTACATACTACATACATTACACCTTCGCATGTAAGAATACAAACATTCTTACAACAAGGTATCAGTACTTGTTTACATTACAAACATTTACATTTAGAACATTCTCTTTTCTTGGTTAATTCCAAAACCGGGGTTTGACCTAAAGGCAAACCCCTCATCCCTAACCCCCCAATCGTCCTCTCTTTTCTGTGTGTAGGTTGCAGGTATGTGGCTGTAATTGAAGATCTGGAATCCTTGTGCAGAGACGAACAGATCCACCTTCGTTTCGCAGATTTTTTGGAGGATCGTGTGCACGCCGGGCGCCATCGTCCCGTCAACTTTCGCTCAAATTTGCAGAACATCACTATCTCGACATTTTACTGCTAATTCCAGGTCCGCAGCTTCATCCTATATCCCTATCTCTGTTTATAAGCGAATCTTTCCTACTTTACATGCATTTCTAGTTCAATCTTTCGATCTACATTTCTTTACAAAAGACGGTATCCTTGATGTCTTAACCCTTGAAACTCATATAGAATCCAATCTTGCATTGCGTGGGATTGGATCTTGTGGGTTTCAACCCCTGTTTTGAATGTAAAGTTTCTCCTAAGTGAAAACCATCAACCCTAGTGACTCTCCCTTCTCTCTCCTCGGAGTTGGGGAGGGGAGATTGACTAGGGTTCGATTTTTCCACTTTACAATAACAGGGTTTAAGAGAGGTGATCACCATTGTTTGCTTGGAAAGCCTAGTGAAGAGGCTAGGTAGGGTGAGGGTTGGAGAGATCTACCCATTGGAGGGGTATATTTTATGATTTTTATAGTTTTATGTTGGCTATCTAAAGGTGAAACAATAGCCAATCGATTCCATAAGTGTGTGGAAGGGTGAGATTGGAGAAACCCTTGATTTTAGGGTTTTTTGATGGAAATTTGGGGCTTTGGGGGTTAGAGGCCTCACAAACTGAAATTGATTGTGGATTACTTAATTATTTATCATGTAATAAGACTTTTTTGAGTTTAGAAGTACCCAACAATAATATTTCTTGTAGTTGCTTTGTTAATCCACCATTCTAGTTGCTTGAAAATGAAGGACAGTCTAAAAACAACAGATGCGTTCCAAAACAACTTGCTAAAGGCTCTGAGTATATCATAGAAAAACCAAAAGGGTATCCAAATATCTATTTTATTTTTCTGGTGTTTTGTAATTTTTTGGATTTATCATTAAATTTTTCTCGCTACTGCACTAGTTGGGATTCTAGGCCTAGAATGAGCAAATTTGGAGTTTGAGCATTTGGGTATTGAATAGAAGACTAAAACTAGTTAAATCCTTTTATATTAGACCTAATAACATATTCTAAGTCATCATTTTCCCTAGGTGAAGTCTTGATCCATATTTGGCCCATTTGAGCCATTTAGGGTGTTTGTAGGCTTAAGGGGATCTATCATTTCCTACCTTGTATTTCCCTTATATTTTACAAAGTCATATATACCTGTTTGGGAATTGTCTTATACCACCATACCTCTACCAAGTTTTCATCATTTAGTAACTCCTTTAAGTACTTGGATTGACTCAAGAATATACCTTTATCAGTCTGTGAAATCTGCAATCCTAAAAAGAATTTTATTTCTCCAATCATAGACATTTCAAATTCTTGCTGCATTTCAATAGAAAATTCTTTACATAATCCATCTTCTCCTCCAAAGATTATATCATCAACAAAAACTTCTATAACCAAGATGTCATCATTAGTCACTTTATAATATAAGTTGTTGTCAGCATTACCTTTAGAAAAACCAATCTTCAAAAGATACTTATCCAATCTTGCATACCAAGCTCTTGGAGCTTGCTTCAATCCATACAAAACTTTTCTTAACTTGCAAACCATATCTTTGTTATCTATCAAAGAAAATCCATTAGGTTGTTTAATGTAAACTTCTTCTTCAAGATCTCCATTCAAAAATGCAGATTTAATATCCATTTGATATACTTTGTAGTTCTTGTGTGCTGCAAAAGCCAAAAATAATCTGACTGCCTCAATTCTGGCTACCGGTGCAAAGGTCTCATTGTAATCAATTCCTTCTTTTTGATAATATCCCTTACACACTAGTCTTGCTTTATTTCTGATAACCTTACCATCTTCATTAAGTTTGTTTCTAAATACCCATTTGGTTCCAATTACATTTTTATCTTTAGGTCAGGGAACTAATGTCCAAGTGTTATTCTTCTCAATTTTTCTAATTCTTCTTCCATAGCTTTAATCCAATATTTATCTTCACATGCCTCATTAACTGATGATGGTTCAATTTGAGAAATAAGACATACCTCTTCATTTGCCAATCTTCCTCTTGTCATAACTCCTTTATACTTGTTTCCAATTATCTGATCTTCAAAATGATTCAGTCTTACATACTGGGGTGTCTTTGTTTGTTGTTGTTCCTCAGTTACTGTGGAATTTTCAGATGATACCGGTGTAACTAGATCTTCATTTTGTACTTGTGGATGTTAGAATTTTTGTTGCTGGTTCAGAATCTATATACCTTGAAGCTCCTCTGAATTGTTCATCAATCTTCACATTTGTACTTTCAACAATTTTCTGCAATCTTTTGTTAAAACATCTATATGCTTTACTCTTAGATGAATAACCAAGAAATATTCCTTCATCACTTCTAGGATCAAATTTCCTAATGTACTCATCTCTTCTAATATAGCATTTACTTCCAAAAATTCTGAAATATTTAAGAGTAGGAGTAAATACCAAACCATAGTTCATGAGGGGTCTTACCGGTTTCACCTTTGATGTGAAATTTGTTGAATGTATAGACCTCTGTACTTATTGCCTCTCTCCAATATACATGTGGTAGGTTTGCTTATGATAACATACTTCTTGCTACATCCAAGATAGTTCTATTTTTCCTTTCAACAACTCCATTCTAATGTGGTGTCTGAGGTGCTGCTAGTTGTCTTCTGATTCCATTTACTTCACAAAATGCATTAAATTCCTTAGATGTAAATTCTCCTCCTTGATCTGATCTTAGATATTTGATTTTCTTACCGGTTTCATTTTCTATCATTCCTTTGAATAGTTTGAACTTTCCAAGTGCTTTTGATTTTTCTCTGAGAAAAGTAACCCAACACATTCTAGAATAGTCATCAATGATTAGCATGAAATATCTATCACCTTGTAAGCTTTTAGTTCTAGCCGGACCACATAAATTAGTATGAATTAAATCAAGAGCATAATTGGATTTTTCTGGAATACTTTTGAAACTAGCTCTAACTTGTTTTCCAAATTGACATTCCTTACATACTGTATTGTGAGATTTGACAATTTTAGGTAAATCTCTAACCACCTTAGTAGTACTGATTTTCACCATGCAATCAAAGTTTACATGACAGAGTCTCTTATGCCATTACCAACTTTCATCAATATGTGCAATCAAGCATGTCTTTTCACTGTTATTCAAATGAAAGATATTACCTCTAGTCTGATTACCAGTTGCAATTTCCAAACCAGTTCTATTCATGATTTTGCATTTTCCATTTTTGAATTGTAACTAAAATCCTTTCTCAACTAATTGACCAACACTCAAAAGATTACGCTTTAAACCTTTAACATAGTAAATATTGTCAGTGTTATGCTTACCATCAAGAGATATTGTACCCTTACCTCTGATCAAACAAGCTTTGTCATCTCCAAATCTCACTATGCCTCCATTGTATTCTTGAAAGTTCAAGAATTTACCTTTATCTCCTGTCATATGATGTGAGCATCCTAAATCAATGATCCACTCATCCTTTACTTCAATTTTAGCTGCTAGGGCCTGCTCTACTGGTTGGACTATAGGTGTTGGTTGATCTTCTATTATAGCAACAAAAACTCATCCATTGTCTATCGGATCCTCATCAGAATCATCAATCACTACTTCATCAACAAGATAACAAGATTTGTCTTTATTCTTCTTAAATCTGTATCTCTGATATTCAAGGTTAGGCTTGTACATTCTTCTAGCTTCTTCTCTTAGTCTAGCATGTCTATTAGGGCATCTTGAGGCCATGTGACCAATCTTATTGTAGTTAAAACATTTAAAGGGTGCTTTACCTTCATACTTACTTCCAACTGGACCTTTAGGCATTGTCCTTGCAAATAGTGCTTCAAGTTCTTCATTTTCTTTCCTGCTTTCTTCAAGTTCTCTTGCATAAAAGGCTTTCCAATCAGATTTGTCAAATGATGATGCAGATGATATTGATGCTTTAAAGGCTAAATCTGTCTTTATAGTAGCAACATGACCAAATTCCTCAATTTCAAAAGCTGAAATTTTTCCAATCAATGTATCTCTAGTTACTGATGTATTAGGCATTGTTCTTAATTAATTTATAGCAGTAACCTTCATTTTATATGCTGGTGGAAATCCTCTTAAAACTTTTGAGACAATTTCATCCTCACTTAAGGTTCCTCCACAACATTTAATACCCAAAACAATTTCATTAACTCTTTCCATAAAAGTAGAAATCCTTTCATCTTCTTCCATTTTCAGATTTTCATACCTGACCCGAAAGCTTTCAAGTTTTGCAATTTTGAATGTGGAATCTTCTTCATTCAGTGTTTCCAAATGATCCCAAATAGCTTTAGCTGTAGACCTATCTGATAATCCCATGATTTGCTGATCTGTCAATGCACTCAAAAGTACTTCTCTTGCTTTGCAATCATTTTCCTCATTTTTAGTCAAGTTAGGTGGATTAGGATGACTTTGAGTAGGAGAAGTATAGCCATTCTTTGTAACATCCCAGATGTCTTTTCCAATGCAATTTAAATGTGTCTCCATTCTAATCTTCCATATGCCATAGTTGGTTCCATCAAGTTTAGGACTGTCCTTCCTGAAATAGTTAGTAGACATTGGATCTCCTCAAGCTGTTAAACTTCTGCAAAAGAGGACTCAGCTCTGATACCAATTGTTAGGTCCCTGAGACAACTAAGAGGGGGGGGGTGTGAATCAGTTGTCAAATAAATTTAAACCGAAAACAACTTACTCAACTTTCTGCTTAATACTGGTGAAACAGTCTTTTATATCGATGGACAATTTTATTAGATAATTTGCAATACCGGTAAATATTAATGCATGAAACAAAAAGACAAAGTCATCCACAACACATAACACCAATATTTATATGTGGAAACCCTATAAGGTAAAAAACCATGGTGGCAAACCTTACCCACAATTAGATGATACTACTGCAGATAGTAAGTGTATACAAATGGGGTCTGCACATGCAGAAAGGCCAAGCACCTAGATCTCACTACTCAAACACAAAATAGGAGTCACACTGATTACAATTGGATGGTTAAATCCAATAAGGATGTACTGCTCAAAATAGCATCTTCATATGCTAGATTCAGTATTGGTGTAGTTCTGATATGTGTTCAAAAAACCTTCCTTCACCTTCAAATGATGTCTGCATGTATAGCTCTGCTTATTCTTGCATATACCTTCACACAAATCTTCTTCGCATTCCCTTACCGATCTTACAAATAAGATCTTATATTTATATCATAACCTAAGACCAATTTTAGTAGGTCGGCTCTACAAGATATTACTGTAAAATCATTTTACAAATAAATTAATGCCCGATGCAAAAACTGATTCAACATGTTGGCTTAATGCATTTACAACAACAATAAGTCATCTCCATAGCATGCCATGCTGATCTAGAAAAGATAAACCTGCTAGTGTATAACCTGGACCTATTTGCCGGTAATAGCAAATATGCAAATACGCATATACCAATAAACAAAACTCCAAGACAAGGTGTCCATACGATGTCTTCGACATAACCAAGTGTTTTACATGCCCTTCCAAGTGCCAGTGTACCAGATATCGGTGACTGTGCATAAGTCACTTGCTTACCGGTGAATGTTGATGATTCTCCAAAGTGCCAGAGTTGATAAGTGCTTAGTAGGTGTTGACATCAATGACAAACCCATACCAAAATACCAACAAACCAATTCGGTTGCTCAATATACACTTCCTCTTCTAGGATCCCATTCAAGAATACAAGCTTCACATCCATCTGGTATACCTTAAATGTTGCAAATGCAAGTAGTATTCGAACACCTTCTAGTCTATCCACTTGGGCAAAAGTTTCTCCATAGTCTTCTCCCTCTTCCTAAGCATATCCCTTGCATACAAGTCTTTCCTTGTTCCTTACAACTGTGCCTTCTTCATTCAGCTTATTCCTGAAGACCAATTTGGTACCTGTGACATTCTTGTGTTCCGGTCTACGTACCAAAGACCATGTTGCATTCTTTTCTATCTAGTCCAACTCCTCTTCCATTTCCTTAATCCAATCTTCATCTATAAGTGCCTCTCTAGTGGTCTTAGGCTCAAATTCAAAAATCATACAAGAGTTTTCTTTCACCTTTCTTCTTGTGAGTATCCCTGTATCTTTATCTCCTATGATCTACTTCGGATCATGACGTAGTTTCACATATCTAGGAATGAATCTAGCTGGTTCTGCTTGATTTTTCTCTTCTTCTTCTTCTCCATCTTCTTCTTCACCTACTGCATCTTCTACCAGTACAAGAACACTGAGGTCTTTGCTTGTTTCTTTCTTAACTGGTTCCCAGAAGGCTACACCCAGTTCATCTTCCACTTGCTTGTTATGGGTTTCCTCAGGCTCCTCAGGGGATTCATCAACCCTAACATTGATACTCTCAACAATTTTTTGAGTCCTATTGTTGTAGCACTTGAGAGACTTGCTTTTAGTGGAATATCCCGTAAATATTCCTTCATCACATTTAGCATCAAACTTGCTCAGATGCTCACCTCTCTTGATATAACACTTACTGCCAAATACTTTAAAATAACTCACAATGGGAGTCTTCCTGGTCAAGTACTCATAAGGGGTTTTATTTACCTTTCTTAATGAGTACCCGGTTCATAGTATAGACTGCAATGCTCACCGCTTCTCTCCAAAAAGTGTGAGCAACCTTTCCTTGGATTAGCATTGTTCTAGCCACTTCAACTACAATCCTATTATTCCTTTCTGCTATGCCATTTTGTTGTGGTGTCCTTGAGGCAGATAACTACCTCTTGATGTCATTCTCTTCATAGTACTTGTTGAATTCATCAGAAGTGAATTCACCTCCTTGATCAGTTCTTAGACATTTTATCCTTTGACCACTTTCCTTCTCTACCAATTCTCTAAAGAATTTGAACTTTCCAAATGCCTCAGACTTGTCTTTCAAGAATGTGACCCACATCATTCTTGAGCAGTCATCAATAAGAATCATGAAATACCTATCTCCCTGAATACTTCTATTTTTCATTGGACCACACAAATCAGTGTGCACAAGATCAAGTAAGTTCTCTGTTGAAAAAGACTTACCTTTGAAAGTTGAGGAAGATATCTTCCCAAGCTAGCATTCTCCGCACAAATAATTCTTCGGTTTGTTCAGCAAAGGCAATCCTCTTACTGCCTTGATCTTACTGGCTTTTACAATATTGTCAAAGTTTATATGACAAAGTCTCCTATGCCATATCGAACTATCATCAAACTTCGCCATCAGAAACTGACTAATCTTGGCATTCAACTGAAACAAGTTACCTCTGGTCTGCTTACCAGTGGCAGCAAGTTCACTACTCTTTCCAATTATACTACAGACTCCACCTTTGAACTCCAAAATGAGTCCTTTTTCATTTAGTTGAGCAACACTCAAAAGGTTATGCTTAAGACGTTCTACCTAGTAGACATCATCCACACTTCTCTTTCCATTCACTGAGATGGATCCTTTACCTTTCACCAAGAAAGGTGCATCGTTTCCAAACTGGACAACACCTCCATCATATTCTTCCAGAGACATAAACTTTGTCCAGTCACCAGTCATGTGGTGAGAACACCCATTATCAATAATCCACTCATTAGAGTTGTCAATGCGAGAGACAAGGGCATTCTTGTCAGACACTTCTTCCTTTACCGCTACAAACACTATGTCCTCATTCTCTTCATCCTCAGATTCTTCATCAGTAACACTTTCATCCACTGCAACAAGACAATTTCTCCTACCTCCTCCTTTATACTTTCTAAACCTCTCTAGTTAATCCTTATTGTCATTGTTAGGAGAGTTAACAACTATATGTCCTATCTTATTGCAAGAAAAACATTTTAAAGGAAGCTTACCTCTGTATTTTCTGGTGCCTTTTGGAAGTCTCTTGGCAAGAAGAGCTTCAAACTTCATCAGAAACTCTTTATCATCCATATCTTTGCATTGCCTGGATTCATAACTAGTACTTACTTCTTTTCCTTTTCTAGTTTGTGCAGCAGATGCTCTAAAGGTTGACTCGGTCTTTTGAATACTACCATCATAGCTATTCAACTCATATGCAGTCCTTTGCAATGATAGAGTCTAAGGATACCTTGGTTTTGTCAATAGACCTTAGCTCCTGAATAGAAGCAACTCTGATTGCACAGACCAGTAACAATAATCTCAAAACTTTACTGACAACAGTGGCATCATCAATTGTTCCACTAGTGCTCTTGATATCTCCAACCACAGTCTTGATCCTTATGCCATATTGTTGAATGGTCTCTCCTTCAACTATCCTCCTGTATTCAAATTTTCCTCTAAGACTTTCTTCCTTAGCTTGCTTGACATGCTCATCACCACCATAAATAGTTTCCAGAGTGCCCCATACATCCTTAGGATTGTCCTTATCTTGTACATCAATGAACTCAATATTTGACAGGCTGCTAATAAGGGCTTCAATGACTTGCCCATTTTCTTGAATCTCTCTTTTCTGATCATCGGTTCGAGTGCCAGTGGGGATAACATAGACATTCTCAACATGGCTCTAGTGTTGAGCACCCAAACTCTTGATAAAAATCTTCATTCTGTCCTTCCATATTTTGAAGTTATCTCTACTGAACTTAGGACCTTCCCTCTTCATCATTAAAGAAGGATCTTTTACCTCAAGCGGTTAAGCTTATATCACCAAGGACCTGGAGTTGCTCTGATACCAATTGATGAATAATGATGAACAACAAATACCCTAATCAGTATTGAGAGGGGGGGGGGGGGTGAATCAGTACATACAAAAACTTCTCAACAACTTATCAAGTTAAAACAATGATAACTGGTTGTATTCATCACTGAACTTAACCATGGCAATACAGGTTAAACACAGTAAGACTTCAGACAGCTAAACCAGTAAAACTGAATACTTCAAATAACATTCAACACTTGATAACTACTTCAACAATATACTCATGCATGTGTTGTATCAGTAATACCATAACCATTAGCTTTGCATGCATATTCACCTAAACAAAGACTTCTCAATCATCACATGAAAAATGCACAACTTATGACACACAAATTTTTCACATGGAAACCCAAATGGGAAAAACCACGCTGGGGATGAACACCCACAAGCTTTTTTTTGAACTCTTTTGAAGCTTGCTCTGTTAGGAGCCTAGTCCAGTTAAAGACTTTACAATAAGGTTATGTTAGGAACTGATCCTATTAAAGATCACCCGGTTAAGGGATGGCTATATACCCTGTTAAAGGTTACCTCGCTAGAGGATTTGAAGAACTCAATGATCTTAAGTCACCTGGTTAGAGGATTTTCAATAAGCCTATTAAAGCTACCCAGTAAAGGGATTTTCCTATTGTTGAAATGGTTAGAAGACAACAGGTAAAACTCTAATCTGATAACAACACTACATGCTAAGGCATATCCTTTTTAGCTCCTCTACTCTGCAATCACACTCTGCAATTTTCTCCTCATGGCTCCAGGGTTCTAAGCCAGAAAACAGTCTCAGAATCTGGAAGCAATAGCTTGCTGGAAAATGATCCAAATGTCCCGCAGTTTAGGAATAAGGAAGATGATTATGTCCTTAAGAAAAATCCAATCCGCAAAATCCGGTGAGCCAATGCAAGAAAATGTAGAAAGAAATACTGAAACTATAAAACAAAAAACAAACTAGAAAGGAAATGGTTTTGGTTGATGCAAGATTGCCAAGAATCGGGGATGCTCCTTCATCAGAAATACAAATCTACATGGTCAAATCCAAAAAATATATGAGCTAAAATTTCTATGATTTAATTAGTTTATAAGAATTTTATGAGTGTAGATTTAAGAGAATTTTGATTATTCTACAAGAAAAAAGTGACATCAAAGAATATTATATTTATTAACATTGCCAATCACTTCCAAAAACACTCAAGAATAATACATTTTTTGAGAGAATTTGAATGTTCAATGTAACTCATTTATTAGTACATATTCATTTGTTTATATAATTATAATAGATGATGATTAATATAAATAGTTACTATGAAAATATTGTCCAAGACATTTGAATAACAAGCATTACATATTATAACAACATAGAAACATAGAAATCATATACACATAGATCAACACAATGTCTGGTAGGTGAGATGGGAGTTGCGATGGGTGGGAGCCGGTGTGCGAGAGTGTCAACGAGGGTTGTAGGGGATATGGATGAGGGAGATCCAGACAACGATTGATTTGGGAGGGGTTCTTTTTATGTGCTTTCTTAGTTCTGTGGTCTGGTCCCCTTTTTTGTGCTTAAATTCTTTGCTTTGAGTTCCTCTCAAGTTTCTTCCCCCTAGCTTCCATTTCACTTCCTTTCGTGCTTCCAAGATATTTTTCTTTTGTAATTCTTTGGGCTAGTTTTGAGTGTTAGTTTCTTGCTTCTAGGCTTTTGGGACGCCTCGGTGGGTGTTTCATGGAAGGGGCCTTTAGGCTTTTTCGTTGGATGTAGACATTATTGCAGTCTATATGGAACGAATAGTGGTCGATGATTTTATATCTGCGAGGGATGTTTTTTCTTGGGTTTTTTTCTTTTGGTATATCCTCACCATTTTTTGTTTTGGAGCTAGATCCTATTGTTTTGGCAGTGTCACCTGGACTGGTTTTTGTTGTTTTGGAGCTAGATCCTATTGTTTTGGCAGTCTCTATGATTTAATTAGTTTATAATAATTTTATGAGGGTCAATTTAAGAGAATTTTGATGATTCTACAAGTAAAAATTGACATCAAAGATAATTATATTTATTAAGATTGACAATCACCTCCAAAAACACTCAAGAATAATACATTTTTTGAGAGAATTTGAATGTTCAATGTAACTCATTTATTATTTCATATTTATTTGTTTATATAATTATAATAGATGATGATTACTATAAATAGTTACTATGAAAGTATTGCCCAAGACATTCAAATAACAAGCATTACATATTATAAAAACATAGAAACATAGAAATCATATACACATAGATCAACACAATGTTTGGTAGGTGAGATGGGAGTTGTGATGGGTGGGAGCTGGTGTGCGAGAGTGTCAATGAGGGTTGTAGGGGATATGGATGAGGGAGATCCAAACAATGATTGATTTGCGAGGGCTTATTTTTATGTGCTTTCTTAGTTCTGTGGTCTGGTCCCCTTTTTTGTGTCCTTTTCTTTGCTCTGAGTTCATCTCAAGTTTCTTCCCCCTGTCTTCCATTTCACTTCCTTTCGTGCTTCCAATATTTTCTTCTTTTTCAATTGTTTGGGCTAGTTTTGAGTGTTAGTTTCCTACTTCTAGGCTTTGGGGAGGCTTCAGTGGGTGTGTCATGGGAGGGGCCTTTGGGACTTTTTGTTGGATGTAGACATTATTGCAGTCTGTGTGGAAGGAACAGTGGTCGATGATTTTATATCTGTGAGGGATGTTCTTTCTTGGGTTGTTTTCTTTTGGCATCTCCTCACCTTTGTCTTTTCTTTGGAGCTAGATCCTATTGTTTTGGTAGTGTCACCTAGACTAGTTTTTGTTGTGGATGTTGATTTCCCGATTTAATCATGGGTTGGCTTTGCTACTTTGTGGGTCATTTTGGTTTGGCATTGCTTGGTTGTGGTGGGCTTCTTTTCTAAGGAATTTGTTAGGTTTATTGTTGTGTGGTTTTTTGTGGGCGCTTTTTCCATTAAGGTTCTGACCATGTCTTTTGACAATGTTCTACATGCTTTTCTTGAATCTTTCATCTGTATAGACTCTTTTTGCAGTCTATTTGGATCCCTATTCTATTAATGGGGTTCTAATCTTTGTTGCTATTTTGGTTGGTCATTCCCTCTATTATTTTGAGAGGGAATCTTGTGAAACTTTTGGCCTTAAGAGAATGATCAAAGTTACTCTCAACTCTAGTGCTTTGGAGGCTTTATGTTGTTTCATGGTCAACAGTTTTGATGTTGTGGGTATGTCCTTTATTTTTCTATCCTTAGTGATAACCATGTTGTGTTTCAAGTATCTTTGTTTTTCTTGGTTGGGTAGTGCACCCTGTAGTTGAAGAGCATATGTGAGGGAGGTGCATTGGTTTCCCTATGTTTCTAGGGGCAGTTTTTGTTATTTTGTGTTTTTGGAAGGGGTGTCTTCCTCCATTTCAAGGGAGAAGATTTCTCTTGTAGTTATTAAAAGGTCTTTATTTTTACTTATCATGGGGGGAGAAGATTGCTCTTGCAGGTATTGAAAGGGATATATTTGTACTTATCACAGTGTATTTGATGAGGACCTATTTTCATTTTACCCTAGATTCTCATCATGTTTCTCCTATTGAGGTTAAATGGTCTCTTATGGGGATGGAGATCCTTCTCATCGGTAAGACTAAGGGTTTGTTTATGCTCCAACTAGTCCCCTCTCGTGCCTTTCTTATTGAGGTGGTGTTGTTTCCTATTAAGGTGGAGTGTGGCTGTGTGAGAGAGGTTTGGATATACTACAAGGGGGTTGATGCTACTCTTCCTCTTGTTCTTGGCTACAAGAGAGATGTTTCTAAAATCTTTTTAGACTTGTTTCCTTTCTCTCCTATTGAGGTGGAGACACTAAAAGACAAGAAAAGCTTATTGTTGTATTATCTCAAAGTTATGGGAGCCTTTTCAAAACTCATCATTTTAGATTATATGAGTTGATTTGTGTGGTGACTTTGTCTTGTTCTTTTTGTAGATGGTTTTCTAATATTTTGATATTTATGGTTTGGTGCTATTAGGTTATTGTTTGCCTATGTTTATCTATCAGTAACCATACATAAGTGGGTTCTAGATCCTAGAAAAATTTGTTCGTGAAGGGTTTTCGGTTTGTTCAAAACTTGTTTTACTCTTAATAAAAAAATAGAGAGATACATGAACACTATGTGTTCATTTCTCACCCTAGTAAAAAATTGAAACTTTAGGTTCTAGTTCCAATTTCTACTTCACTCTTGACCCTTGTATTACTAGGTGGACTTTGGTCTCTATTTGGGATCAAGAACTTTATGTTCCAATTGGACTTACTATGTCTCAAGGCCTAACACTTATTAGTCTTGTGTGTGTATCTAAGGTTCTAGTTTCCTATTCCCTCTAAAAGCATGAGCTTGACTAATAAAAACACAAAGTTCCCATTTTGTCCCAAAACATGGAATGTCCAAGGAAAAGGAAAGTTCCTTGGAGCATTGTGTGTTTTGTGTTGGAACTACCCTAGTTCTCAACAAGCATCAAGTTCTTGATGAGAATCATGTTCCATATATAGTCTTAGTCCCTAATAAAATACTTATTTCAAAAGGGTCTCTGTCAAGTTCCATGCCAATGTAATGCCCCGCCAGGAAACCCCGAAGGGATAAGCCAAAATACAAGAATAGAGTGCAATAATTTTTTTATTTTTAAAGCTACACCACATTAAGATACAACAAGATATCAAAGATTCAGATTACATAGTGGAAGACATCAACTAACACCTAAAGAGTTTCCCAACGAGATTACTTAAATTTCACAATTCACTTAACTCACACAATTAATCCAATAAGCTGATGATCTTAATAACGAGATAATTCTTAATCAGGATAAATTTCTTTCAGAAGATGGAAATGTAAACCACAAGCAAAGATTCAACCATAAGACCTATTCATAATCTTCATTCAAGCTTTTCATTAAAATACAAGCCATACATCTAATATTCTAACACACTAGAATTTCGTCATAAACATATGAGATCTCTTCAAGCATACTTAATTTCCTTAACAACAACTGAATATATTCCATTACTCTAAGTTACATTCTTTCATATTCCAATTTATTGCATTTTAAAATATGATTGCATACATGCATCTACGATAAATCTCATCTAAACCACTTATGCATTGGATCAAAATGGCGTTCAAGAAAGAACTGCATATAAGCATTTAAAGTTAATTCCATCTTATCCACTTATACATTCTAACATAAGCTATTCATACATGATAAAGCTGAATAAGGGAAACATAAGAGAATAACATCACATAACACCATAATGATCTCAGAGTTCACCTCTAAAGGGCTACATCTCTAGGTCTGCTCAATTGCAAGACCCCTCTGATAAATAATAAAGTTAAGAATACGAGAGGTTACACCATTTACAATCCTGCCATCAAGGCGAAACATAAACAATATACAAATGACCACATCGGTCAATTAATACATAAACGATCCCTGAAAAGAATAGGATCTAGCTGAACATAATCAAAGCTAATACAAAGGTCCAAGAGAGCATCCACAAAACTAAGCCATCACCACCCAAGGTCTAACATGAAACCAAGTACTCACAAGGGTAAAGACAATAGGGCAACCCACAAAAGTGCTCCTAATAGGACAAAACGACAACACACTAACAAACGTAGGGACAAGTGTCATCACAAAACCTGGTATGGTTACCATGGCAGGTCTTCATAGGTCCTGACCCCATACACTGGGTTACCTTGGCAACCTAATCCGAGCCTCCGGCCCATCCAAGCCTCATGTGGACACACACATCCTCTCGTGAAGACAAGGATGATGGATTGCCATTTCAGGCCTTCTCACAGCATGTCGGGTCTATGTTAGCACTCGTCCCATCTGTGAGGCACATTTTATCTTACTTAGAGATTACATCCTAATCTACTAATAGGTTATCACTTATTAGACTCACTTTCGATGGGTTACCCAGTAGCCACATTCCCATACGACACTAGACTATACTCAGACGAACTCAAAAACCAAGGAATACACATGGTCAGACGAACGGAGTTCAAAATGGAGAAATCCACCATTTGGTCAAACATGACTTCATACAAGGTGCACTGACAGACGGTACTCTAACTAGAGACCTGACCGACTAAGGTCAACCACGAATCATCATTAGACACCCACATAGAGGATATGACCAAATATGACACTACCACAAAGCAACAGTCAACTCGGGACCGAGGACTGATACAGGTACCCCAAATCAATCCATACAACCGGGTCCAATCAAACAAAGCACGACTTGCCATTACATAAGCAAAAGCGAATACAAAAATTAAACTCGCATAGGCAATAATCGAAAAAGACAATATTTCTCATATTGATTTAAGCATAAAAGCTGATCCAATTCTCTGATTAATCTAAGTTTTCAAAATGCATTGACGGAAAATCACCGTTACCAGGTGAGTACAATACCACAATTAGCAGTAGTACCATTGTCTATTTCTCAAACAGAGGAAAATATAAATTAACCATTCATTTTACTAAATGAGAATATCAGTAACTAAACCATTTTGCCAAATGATACTTAATTAAATTTCCAAAAGCACATCGTTTAATTTCATAATGTCCAAGGGTTAAATATTCATTTCTAACATTTCCAGATGGCCTATATCATTAAAATCTTCAAACAATATATATTCTTGAATAAAGTATGTTTTATCTTGAAATTTTTTCCAATATAAACAATATTTCATCTTCCCAAAATATACACAATTAATATTAAATCTTGCATAATAATCTAACTAAATATTCATCAGCATATATACATTTATGCCACATTAATCTTAATTAAAAACATAATTAAAAATTACCATTAAATAATATTAAAATATTATATATATATTTTTTTGAATAATAAAAAAAAAAAAAATACATAAAAAAAAAAACATTCTTTTTAAAACTAACAAAGAAATATAATACTAGGGGGCGGCGAAGGCTGGGCCCACCTCCCAACACGGAGGATGGCGACCCAAACCCTAGCCGCAGGGAACCACGCGGGCGACGCCACTAGCGGGGGACAAAGGTTCCCCGACACCCTGCGGCCACCGCAGTATGCCTGCGACCACCGCGAGCAGCGAACGTGAGTGGGGGAGGGGAGGAGGAGGCGGGTGGAGCTCCGCTCCCCGCCCTCAGAACCCCAACATAAATTTGTTTACTATATTTTTTTTTTTAAAACACAGTTCATTTTTTTATAAAAACGGAATAACAAATGAAATGCTTCAAAATTTTATATTTCGATTAACATACAAGAAATCCATTTTTCTATAATAGAGATATGGGTTTTAAACACTTTCTTTCAAAACAACAAAACCCCATAATAATAATAAAACACAGTCTCATAAAGAGACTTACAATATAATTTTCCAATCCCAAACCATTTCCAACAAAGACCCATATTGGGCCAAAAGGAACCATTTAAACACAACGATTCAGCTATGCTAGCAAGAACACCAGACATAGGCATAGATCTAAACCCACAAATCCAAAATTAAATCTAAAATCCATTTTAAAAGATTGGAAAATTTTTTTTTTTAAAAACTAAATTGATAACCAGATCCTACCTTATCTCGCATTCCTGGCAAGATCTGCTGAAAAGTCCCAATCTGCAGCTCCAGGAATCCTTCCCCATCCAAAAACCCCCAATTTACATCCAAAAATATTTTTTTTTAACAAAACATTTTTCCAAAAATATCCCTCTTTCAAAATTTCCAAAAATTTAGGTTATAAGGAAGAGTTGACCAAAATTTCCATTTTTGGAATTAAAATTTTTATTTAAAATAATTCCCAAAAATTACTATTTTCCAACTATATCAACAAATTAAATTGCTTTTCAATTGAAAATTGATTTTCTCACTCAACTGAAATTTAACCTTTCTATATCAAAAATGCCAAAAGATTAAATTAATTCTACTGCAATTAAATTTAAATCTTTCTTTTTCAACAACATATACAAAATGCATTTAATATTCAAAATCAACCATTTCATTGAACTTACTCCCAATTTAAAACGAGCAATCCAATATCAATGATAATCGCATAACGAAATCCCGATTAATTTAGTCCTTTAATCTTTAATGCACAAACACATATTTAATCAAATTAAATACTAAGGACTAATTAATCAATTTTAACCATACACACCAAGCACGCAAACCAAGAAAGTCAACCAGACAGACGACTCGCAAACCCAAACAAAAAGGGAATACCGACGACAACTGACGATGCTCACTTGAGCACGACTATGGTCAACTAGGGTCCTACGACCACCTAATCCAACTCTAAGGATTAAAGAGGTACACTCAAACCTATAAATCCAGGTGAGGACGAACCTCGCACTCATGCGGCGTTGTACCTGAAATCTCCTGCAACCAAGAGTCATACTTGCATACATATATAAACTTAATGAAAGCGTTCGCCCAATATTAATACCACGAAAAAGGAACACTGAACAACTTGCATACAACTAGTGTGAAAACCACATCAACAGCTATGCATTAACTCAAACATCTGACTATAACATTATATTAAGATAACCTAACCAAGATTAAACCAAGATTAGAAATTGATTAGGGCAGGGGTACTACATTTTCCCCCCCTAGGTTCCGACTTACTCCTGGAAGTCGTGAGGCTAGATGGAGAGCATGTCGTACGCATCAGCCCTGAAACTCATCCAACAAAGATCAAATTGCACATAGAAATCTTTCCATAATCAAATGAAATATTATTGCAAAATCCTTTACAAACGCCATTATCCATTGGCAAGATACATCTAAATCCATACATTTCTTATAACATTCTAGAAATTGTCCACAATCATAGCAAAGAAACAAGAATTTTCTCCCTTTCATTACACCAAATTAAAGCATTACAAAGAGGTAAACAACAATTACCATAATCATCTATCAAACATGACAAGAAAACATGCCATCAAGATCAATTTCCTTTTACCAATACATCTTTTTCATACACTTTATAACATAGAACTAGCTTAAAATATCAATTTCTACAACCAATTTAACTTTCATGAAATAAGAGCAACGAAAAATAACTCAATTGATTACACTTGCCAGGCATAAGAAAACCTTTCCAAAGACTATGTCCCATAACATAGTGAAAAGTTAACACAATTTACTCCATGATACAATTAATAACCATCCACATAACTGGAATACATAACTCAAAAGGCCACATGTGAGCATGTCTAATGCTCGGTCAAAGATAACATGCATGATCATCATCTCTATGCCTGATCTCAGAACAACAATATGATCATAAATATCCAATATCTCACTCAAGGCTCGATGGTGCTAGGCACACCATAGCGGTGCTACCTTCCATACAAGACCTTTGTGAATATCCCTTGTTGAGCAAGGTGGTTAGCCTCCAAGAGATAGTCACCACACATAGGTAGGTAGTGGGTCCTAGCTACAACACAGCCTCACATACCCCCATCCTCAAGGTTCCCTACATCTACTTCCTCGCACACACTCTACCAATTCCGTATCATACGTCCTTGGAGAGGAATTTCACATTTTGACACAAGACCAGCATCCGAAAACAATAAGGATAAACCAGTTTAGCCACCAAAGTATAGATGAATAAAGGTAATAAATCATCAATTCCAATAGTAAGGCAAGAAAATAATCCGGAATTGCAACACCAAATCAAAAGTGCAAAAGATCACAAGATCGTGGCTAAACCTTCAAAGTCAAAGTAAAATAAATTGCTGATCCCCAAAGAAATATAAAGAAAATCACAACTGCACATAACATCACTATGTGACTAGCATCTAGCCACCAACGAGGAAGGAAGGAACAACTGACTAGCTATTGCAGTAGCTCATCATGTGGTGCGACATAGTCACACTACCCACATGGCATGGCGGTGTGCACCTCAACATCACCCCGCATCACGTCGTCACGCGGCATGGCAATATCCCAAGTGGAGAAAACACGCAATGGGCGTATCCCGCATGGTAGTGTACCTCACAGAAAAAGCACGCACAGGTCACATCTCGCATAGCGACGTATCTAGAAGGATACTCGCCGTAAGTCAGAGGTATACATGACTAGGGTCCACCCACATGCCCACCAACACATACTAACTGGCAGCACATGTGAATAAACCTACCTTTCATGAAGACAAGGCAAAGGATCCTCCAAATTACACCATCACTATACACAAGAATCACCATCCATATGCTCAAATAAAGGAGAGGAATAGGCTATCACATATAAACCTATAGAATAGATTCATCAAAAGGGAAAGTATTGAGTACACCTTTGATATAGTTTAATAGTACAACTATATCATTCCTTGAAGTAGAGAAGCTAAAGTCGCTTCACACCAACATTACTCGTACACCCATCCATACTATTCAAGGAACGGTTACTTCGAATACTACCCCTTAACATACTGAGTTACCCACAACCCGAGGTTTGGTACTCCGTAGGGAGACAAATAAGCAACATCACATAAATAGTATGGTTTCCCATACTCATAAGCAACATATCCTCCATGGTTGATTACTTCACCAATCCATGGGTACATATAATATGCACTGGTTTCTTACAATACACACAAATACACCAGTACTGGTTTAGTCACATTTACGGGGAGTGCTTTTCAGTACGCTAACATCTATACAAGGAAGATTTTAATTATGCTTTCTATATAAATAACTGAATCAAGTTTACTCTAGATACAAGTACTGAAATTATTAACAATTCACAATTATATAAGGAAATAACATCATTCCTATATCTTTATCAAATTTCACTAAGCATTCGTAACTAAATTACTAACTATGCAAATTCTTTCCCAAAGAGGACTTTCATCTATCACTATGAAGCCAAAATGCAATAGTACAATTTCACATGTTTTATAAACATTCTATTTAAATCAATGCATTCTTTAATACCATTTCTAAAAATCTTATGATTAGGCAACGAGAAGGGAAAGAGAGTTTGATAATCAAACTGTTTCTTACAAAGACACAAGATCAATCAAGGTCACACTACATTATAAAATTTCTCACTATAAGCCTATAATTTAATTACATGGTTTTCATTTCGCTACCGTTTAGAAGGATGACAATCAACCTAACAAAACACTTCCAATAATTATGGTTGCAACAGGAGGTTCTAGTTTTCCAACCAACAGAGATCAAAACAGGCAATCCTTTCGATAATACCAGACCTCTTGAAAACACTCACTATTTAATACAATACAGACACATGTCATAATTTGCAACCTATTATCAAAATCAAATTACGATAAAAAGGTAAGCAAGGAGCTATCAACTAAATAATACATCTTAATGCATGCACATCAAACAAGATTTTCATTCGCACTTCTTAAACACATTAAGGTAATTACATATATTCAAAAGCAAGTTCCATGGAGCATTTGCTAAAATAAATCTTCAATCAAACTGGTTTAATGAAACACATAAAACAATCTTTCGAGGAACACATTAATACTCTCTCGAAGCTACAATAACATGTTCCTTTTAATACTTCTTCTACAAACCAAGCAGTTTCACATAATTCAACTATTCGCATATTAATGCACCTTACTAAGATAGAATTTAATTATGCTACTCCTACAAAATACACAAGGAGAATTCTTTAAACGTACACATACAGTTTTCTCCCAATAACCAAAATAAATTTTTAAACTCAAAGCCCTTTAATAATCTAAAAGCATAAGCGTCATAAGGCTCACACAAGGGTTCAAGAAGTCACACCCTTTTCTCTCTTGCAAACAAGAAAACTCGAATCAAAGATAATTACTCATATCCTAATCATTTTAATTTCTAGAGAGAGAGAGAGAGAGGAATGGTGATAATCATTCAATTTTCTACAAGATAAGCATTCAATATTTCTCATACTAGTCCTTCAAGTGAACAACACTAAGCTAGCTCATGATCTTAGACAAGCACCTTTCACACTTTCAGATTCAAGACAAGCACTGACCAACCCAAATGGATTAATCCAAAGAGTACAAAAATCAATGAGGAAGGTACATACGACTCTCTTTCAGAATAAGAGTAATCGTAGACCAAGACATCAATAAGCACATAAAGCACGATCAATCACTCAAAATACCAACATCAAGAAGGTGAGAACAAGGTGTGAACACACACACGTTACATACAAGTTAAGGTCTGCTCAATCACTCACATACACAAAGGAGGACAAGCATACACATAAGGTTGATACACCTCACACCAGTAGAGGGCACACGTGACACCAGAGATCCCAATGTTTGCAACTTGGGCTCTGATACCAAATGTAATGCCCCGCCAGGAAACCCGGAAGGGATAAGCCAAAATACAAGAATAGAGTGCAATAATTTTTTTATTTTTAAAGCTACACCACATTAAGATACAACAAGATATCAAAGATTCAGATTACATAGCGGAAGACATCAACTAACACCTAAAGAGTTTCCCAACGAGATTACTTAAATTTCACAATCCACTTAACTCACACAATTAATCCAATAAGCTGATTATCTTAATAACGAGATAATTCTTAATCAGGATAAATTTCTTTCAGAAGATGGAAATGTAAACCACAAGCAAAGATTCAACCATAAGACCTATTCATAATCTTCATTCAAGCTTTTCATTAAAATACAAGCCATACATCTAATATTCTAACACACTAGAATTTCGTCATAAACATATGAGATCTCTTCAAGCATACTTAATTTCCTTAACAACAACTGAATATATTCCATTACTCTAAGTTACATTCTTTCATATTCCAATTTATTGCATTTTAAAAGACGATTGCATACATGCATCTACGATAAATCTCATCTAAACCACTTATGCATTGGATCAAAATGGCATTCAAGAAAGAACTGCATATAAGCATTTAAAGTTAATTCCATCTTATCCACTTATACATTCTAACATAAGCTATTCATACATGATAAAGCTGAATAAGGGAAACATAAGAGAATAACATCACATAACACCATAATGATCTCGGAGTTCACCTCTAAAGGGCTACATCTTCGGGTCTGCTCAATTGAAAGACCACTCTGATAAATAATAAAGTTAAGAATATGAGAGGTTACACCATTTACAATCCTGCCATCAAGGCGAAACATAAACAATATACAAATGACCACATCGGTCAATTAATACATAAATGATCCCTGAAAAGAACAGGATCTAGCTAAACATAATCAAAGCTAATACAAAGGTCCAAGAGAGCATCCACAAAACTAAGCCATCACCACCCAAGGTCTAACATGAAACCAAGTACTCACAAGGGTAAAGACAATAAGGCGACCCACAAAAGTGCTCCTAACACGACAAAACGACAACACACTAGCGAACGTAGGGACAAGTGTCATCACACAACCTGGTATGGTTACCATGGCAGGTCTTCATAGGTCCCGACCACATACACTGGGTTACCTTGGCAACCTAATCTGAGCCTCCGGCCCATCCAAGCCTCATGTGGACCTACACATCCTCTCGTGAAGACAAGGATGATGGATTGCCATTTCAGGCCTTCTCATAGCATGTCGGGTCTATGTTAGCACTCGTCCCATGTGTGAGGCACATTTTATCTTACTTCGTGATTACATCCTAATCTACTGATAGGTTATCACTTATTAGACTCACTTTCGATGGGTTACCCAGCAGCCACTTTGGGCGCGGCCCCCAATCGAAAGCCACTTTCCCATACGACACTAGACTATACTCAGACGAACTCAAAAACCAAGGAATACACATAGTCAGACGAACGGAGTTCAAAATGGAGAAATCCACCATTTGGTCAAACATGACTTCATACGAGGTGCACTGAGAGACGGTACTCTAACTAGAGACCTGACCGACTAAGGTCAACCACGAATCATCATTTGACACCCACATAGAGGATATGACCAAATATGACACTACCACAAAGCAACAGTCAACTCGGGACCGAGGACTGATACAGGTACCCCAAGTCAATCCATACAACCAGGTCCAATCAAACAAAGCACGACTTGCCATTACATAAGCAAAAGCGAATACAGAAATTAAACTCGCATAGGCAATAATCGGAAAAGACAATATTTTCTCATATTGATTTAAGCATAAAAGCTGATCCAATTCTCTGATTGATATAAGTCTTCAAAATGCATTGACGAAAAATCACCGTTACCAGGTGAGTACAATACCACAATTAGCAGTAGTACCATTGTCTATTTCTCAAACAGAGGAAAATATAAATTAACCATTCATTTTACTAAATGAGAATATCAGTAACTAAACCATTTTCCCAAATGATACTTAATTAAATTTCCAAAAGCACATCGTTTAAATTCATAATGTCCAAGGGTTAAATATTCATTTCTGACATTTCCAGATGGCCTATATCATTAAAATCTTCAAACAATATACATTCTTGAATAAAGTATGTTTTATCTCGAAAATTTTTCCAATATAAACAATATTTCATCTTCCCAAAATATACACAATTAATATTAAATCTTGCATAATAATCTAACTAAATATTCATCAACATATATACATTTATGCCACATTAATCATAATTAAAAAATTAATTAAAAAATACCATTAAATAATATTAAAATATTATATATATATTTTTTTGAATAATAAAAAAAAAAAATACATAAAAAAAAAAACATTCTTTTTAAAACTAACAAAGCAATATAATACTACGGGGCGGCGAAGGCCGGGCCCACCTCCCAACACGGAGGATGGCGACCCAAACCCTAGCCGCAGGGAACCACGCTAGCGGCGCCACTAGCGGGGGACGCAAGTTCCACGGCGCCCTGCGGCCACCGCAGTACGCCTGTGACCACCGTGAGCAGCGAACGTGAGCGGGGGAGGGGAGGAGGAGGCGGGTGGAGCTCCGCTCCCTGCCCTCCGAACCCCAACATAAATTTGTTTACTATATTTTTTTTTTAAAAACACAATTCATTTTTTTATAAAAACGGAATAGCAAATGAAATGCTTCGAAATTTTATATTTCGATTAACATACAAGAAATCCATTTTTCTATAATAGAGATATGGGTTTTAAACACTTTCTTTCAAAACAACAAAACCCCATAATAATAAAAAAACACAGTCTCATAAAGAGACTTACAATATAATTTTCCAATCCCAAACCATTTCCAACAAAGACCCATATTGGGCCAAAAGGAACCATTTAAACACAACGATTCAGCTATGCTAGTAAGAACACCAGACATAGGCATATATCTAAACCCACAAATCCAAAATTAAATCTAAAATCCATTTTAAAAGATTGGAAATATTTTCTTTTTAAAAACTAAATTGATAACCAGATCCTACCTTATCTCGCATTCCTGGCAAGATCTACTGAAAAGTCCCAATCTGTAGCTCTAGGAATCCTTCCCCATCCAAAAACCCCCAATTTACATCCAAAAATATTTTTTTTTAACAAAACATTTTTCCAAAAATATCCCTCTTTCAAAATTTCCAAAAATTTAGGTTATAAGGAAGAGTTGACCAAAATTTCCATTTTTGGAATTAAATTTTTTATTTAAAATAATTCCCAAAAATTACTATTTTCCAACTATATCAACAAATTAAATTGCTTTTCAATTCAAAATTGATTTTCTCACTCAACTGAAATTTAACCTTTCTATATCAAAAATGCCAAAAGATTAAATTAATTCTACTGCAATTAAATTTAAATCTTTCTTTTTCAACAACATATACAAAATGCATTTAATATTCAAAATCAACCATTTAATTGAACTTACTCCCAATTTAAAACGAGCAATCCAATATCAATGATAATCGCATAACGAAATCCTGATTAATTTAGTCCATTAATCTTTAATGCACAAACACATATTTAATCAAATTAAATACTAAGGACTAATTAATCAATTTTAACCATACACACCAAGCACGCAAACCAAGAAAGTCAACCAGACAGACGCCTCGCAAACCCAAACAAAAAGGCAATACCGACGACGAATAACGATGCTCACTTGAGCACGACTATGGTCAACTAGGGTCCTACGACCACCTAATCCAGCTCTAAGGATTAAAGAGGTACACTCAAACCTATAAATCCAGGTGAAGACGAACCTCGCACTCATGCGGCGTTGTACCTGAAATCTCCTGCAACCAAGAGTCATACTTGCATACATATATAAACTTAATGAAAGCGTTAGCCCGATATTAATACCACGAAAAAGGAACACTGAACAACTTGCATACAACTAGTGTGAAAACCACATCAACAGCTATGCATTAACTCAAACATCTAACTATAACATTAAATTAAGATAACCTAACCAAGATTAAACCAAGATTAGAAATTGATTAGGGCAGGGGTACTACAGCCAAGGTCAAACCTAATATCTTGAGTATTTCAAGGAATTGGGAGCATCTACCAAAGTTTTGAGTTCAGAGTGAGAAATGGAAAAATTAAATTCAATTGCATATGTATTCTTGTCAAAATTTGGTGGTGGCTTTACAACCACATTAAGTTCCTAACAAAGAAAGTAGTGTTGACAACTTTTTAAAAGACGATGTCTAAGAAAATGGGTTAACAATGTGCCTAGTCTATAAATGTGAGATTGATTTTGACAAGCCCATATAAGGTCTTAAGAAAAATTTAAGTGGTTTTTAATTGTTAAATATAATGAAATTTTATTCACTTACCCATCTAACCAACATCAACTTACTCCACCTACATTGTGACCTTCCATAGACTTTGTTAATGACCTAAACTATTGTATTTATGGAAGTGATATGGATCTCCATATTTCATGGATACTACTTTATAAGATGACATCTTAATTTCTATTGTTGAATAGAAAGCTTCCAATTTATCCCAGAATTGGACAAGCCTTCCTCCTAGGTCAAGAGGTTTTCAAGAAGTTTTTCAAGAATAATCCTACCTTCATTCTTGATGTTTTCTTTATTAGTTGAACTCACTCTATGCACCAAAGGTTCTCATGGATCTGCCCTATCTCATCGTGAATATGATATGTCTTCTAGGACTAGTACATATCTCTCTTCTTCCTTGCTTTCTAGTAGTCATGGGGCCGAGAAAAGATCTTCGTGTACCTCTCTCTTTATTTTTCATGAGACTAGTTTGTCTTTGAAAAGAAAGATAGTATTGGGAAGAGACATTTGTGAAGGAAAGATCCTTTTAAAACAAGACAAGGGAAATTGATTTCCTTGAGTTGGTGCAAGTTTTGATGTGGGACTCTTTTATTCATCTCTAAACATTTGTTGATTTTTTATAGTGGCTTGGATATTGGTCTATTCACCTTGTCCCCTTCCTTGTTCTTCCAACTGATGTTATTGCACGAAGGCATGATAAGCTAGCTAGTTTTGATATTTCAGCTCTTCCTCTTTAATTGACCTTAATTGGCCTTAAAAATCTTCCATAATCCCTTTTGTGCTAACATTAGTGGAACTCTTTTCATTAGGGTAATAGGTAACACAATGGGTTGATTGATGAAAACATTGGGGATACATGGGTGATACTCTTTCATTCTCAATAAAAAGGGGGAAAAAATGCTCGCTAATCAAAATATTCTCCCATAGTTGAGTGGAAACATGAACAAAAGCTTGCTAGAGATTATCCCATAAAGGGAAAGTGGTACACACTCTTTGAGTCATGTTCATGATAGAATGCTAAAAATTAATGAAAAGATTCTTCTAGAGTAACACCCGAAAAATACACCAAGTCTTCCATATAATAAAAATCTAATGTCCCAATAGGTGTGCCAGGAAATAATATTGATCTCTAAGAAGTATTGTGCCTTAAATAAGGGCAGTTTGGAAATTTTGCATCTCACTATTTCTCTCTATATCTCTCACTACTATCTATTTATTTCTATTAATATCTCCCAACATATCTCTCCCTATTCCTCTATCTCACTATATCTCCCTCTATTTATATCACTCGCCCTCTCCCCCCTCTCTCTCCTCTCTCTATCTCGTATCCATATTTTTCTTTACCTTTGTTGTCTTATCTCTCTATCTCTTCCCCTATCCCTCTCTCTCTTTATGTCGTACTATATCTATATATCTTCCTCTTCCTTTTTATTTTCTATTTTGCTCTTTCTCTATCTCTCTCTCTCTCTCTAGATATCTTTCTCTTTCTGTATAACATAATGCCTCTCTCTTTTTCTTTCTATACATCTCTCACTCCCTCTCTTCCCCCTATTTCTATCTCCCTCTCCCCAACTCTATTTGTGTATCTCTCTATTCCTTGTTCTTCTATCTCTCTCCCTATCCTCATCTATATCTCCTTATATCTCTATCTCCCCATCACTAAATATCTCACCATCTCTCTTTATGTCTCTATCTATTTGTCTCCCTCTTCCTCTCTTGATCTATCTTCATCTCTACCTCTCTCTTCCTTTCTCATCCTCTATCTTTAGACATGATTCCCTCTCTTTATCAATCCATCTCTGCCCAAGCCACTCTTCCTCTCCCTCTGATTAGAATTACACGTCTATATCTCTTTATCTCTCTATGTCTTCATATTTTTTATACCAACTCTCCCTCTATCTCTATCTCATTATCTCTCTATCTCTTTCTACCCCTATATTTCTCCCCCTCTCTACCACTCTTTATATATCACCTCTTTCCTCTATCTTTATATTTTAATTTCTCCCTATCTCATTCTTTTGATCTCCTCCCCTCTATACATGTATCTCTTCCATCTATATCCCTCTTTACTCTCTCTATCTCTCCCTCTCTCTCCCCATATCTGTCTCCTCCATCTCCATGTCCATCTCAATATCCATCTCAATCTCAACCTCAATCTCAATCTCCATATCAATCTCAACCTCAATCTCAATCTCTATCTCCTTACCTCCACACCCCCCATATCTCTCTCTCTCTCCCTCCCCCCTTATTTTGAACATAACATGAGCTTTTTGGTGATGGTAACTAATAATCTTCTTGACTTAGACATTTAGTTTGTCACATTTGGATCCCTATAATTAGATGCATGGTTGGTTTCAAGCTCTCATTTCTCCATTTAGACCTTTGTTTCACAAACCAAATACTTTTCTAAATGGCCTACTAATTGACCTAATGCACCATACAAATGTATACAAAAAATAGTCTAAATGCCTTTTACGAATTTACTTGTTAGATCTATTTGACATATCCATTGCACACCAAGGTGCAATTGCTAGTATTATTTTAATATACACATACATATTTTCTCTCAATTATTTTGGAAGATCCACTTTGATAAATAATTAACAACCCCCTTTTTGATTTCTATATCAATAAAATACATAATAGAAACTATTCATTGATTCTTGAAACTCTAATGAAATAGAAGCTTGATTTAATAGATGCTCAACACTCTTCCCTTCACACACACCTTTCACATGGAAATATTAAATAATATTTTTGATAATAAGTATTTATAAAATCATGCAAGGGTAGATCACAATCTTAATTTATGAATCTTGTGTATGCATCCAAAGAACCAAAAAATAATAAATTCCAAGTCAAGAGTTTAATCTTGATAATAATCAAAATCTAAAAAATCATAGTTTAATTAAATCATTATTTATTTCTACAACATAGATAATAATCAAATTCTCATAATTAATTTCATTTATGTAATAAAAATGGTTACAACATTCCTCAATCACTCAATCACTAACATAAGGGTATCCTCAAGGCCATACTTATTTCTAAGAAAAAATAAAGACTAAATATATTAAGCTACCAACACATGGTAATCTTTGTTAACTTTTTTAATATAATAAAAAAATTATAAAATTAAAGTAATATTACATTTATAGAAGATTGATATTTAATTATAATATAATTAAAAATACTAAATGTAAAAATATGTAAATATTGATTTCTATATAAATTCACAGATTTGGTATCATATCTGTAACATTATATGCCTTAAAAATAAAAATAAAAATCTCTTGATTTATTTTTTACTCAGTATATTTTTAAATCGCCACCTAGAAGATGTACCATAACTTACGATTTCGCTTGGTACTTGACAAATACATACCACATTAACTAGAAAGATTGAATATTATTCACATACTTTGGCAAAATCAGCTAGTGAATTTTTTCCATTCAGTTGTTTAGCCATGTAATAACGAATATATTCTTGATGTCTGAACTTGTTGTATAGGAGCGGGTGTTCCTCATCTACAAGGTTGGTTGTAGGAGCCACTTCTTCATCCAAACCTAGATGGTAAAACATAGAAAAAGACAATCTTGCTTTCTCCTTGTTTGTCACTGCTCGATGTGCTATACTCTTATATCTCCCATTTGTCATAACCTATAATTGAATTGAAATGTCACATATTATATTTTTAATATTATATATATTTCAAAAAAAATTATCAATAACCAAACATACACAACATTTACCTCCATTAGGTCACTAATGTTTATAACATATGTGTAAGGAATTGGTTGAATAGGAATCCATTCATTATTCTTGCAAATATGAAGACCTTCTTGTTGACAATTGACACTCTACTGGTTAGGTTTCATTATGTTGTCATTGATGGCAACATGTTTTTGGGTTCAGGTTTCATATGGTGTACTGACATGCACTTCACAGACTCTACATCGGCATCAGCACCAACACCGGCAATGCCTGGTATGGTAAAGGATATTGGTATTAGAGGCCGACACATCTTGGATCTAACATCGACAACTTGTTTTAATGCTTATTCATTTATGTTATAAGGCCGACATGTAATATGATATTTTATATATCCTTGTACGTTGACATAAGGCATAAATTTGTATAGGGTATATAGGGGAGATTGATTAGATCACTTCTGATATGGATGAATAGAAAGATAGATGTAATGTAACACAAAATATATCAGAGAGACTATGTATGTGAGGAGTTCATTGTAAGGGTTATTCCCATACTGAGGTTTAGGGTTTTAACCAAAATAGACGGAGCTTAAAACAAAACTGTATTCTGGCATAGAAGATGCTATACTAATAAGTTCACTATTCTTTGGATTGTTGTTTGTATTGTTATGTAGTTAGTGAGGCTCCTTTTGTGATGAGCAGTGTACTCTAGGTTGTAAGTTGTCCTGCAAGTGTAGGCCCATCATATATTGTAATATCTCTTCATATGGCTAGTGAACTGATATTGTGGGTCACAAATCCCACCATGGTTTTTCCTCATTGAGGTTTTGCACATATAAATACTTGTGTTATGGTTCTCATTTATGTGTTTGGCTTATTGGTTGCATTACTTCTTTCAATTCTGTTTATACCAGTATACCGATTGGTGTATGTATGTTTTGTTAAGGTTAAAATCTTTTATTCTGGTATAACATTGATTCAACCCCCCTCTCAATTTTATTGGTTTCCAAGAATTTGTATCAGAGCCTTGTGCCTCGAAGGAAGTTTAATAGCTTGAGGAAGATCCTGAAACTGAAATCATTGAATATGGCTTTGGAGAAGTAGCTTGAGATGGCACTTGAAGATTATGATGCTAAAATATTGAAGAACTTAAAGCTACGAGATGAGTTGAATTCTGCTAAAGAATTTATTCTTGTCCTACAAGAAAGACTATCATCGGTTCAAGCTAGGAGGAAGGAACTTTTGCAAAATCAGGATGATGAAGATGCACTTAAGGAACAATGTCAGCAATTGAGTTAGGAGAACATGGTTATACAAAATGAAATGCAAACTATGACTATGAGGTTGTCTAAGGATATTGAGGACAAAAAGAAAAAGGAAGAAAATCTTGTTGTATCCCTAAAGAACAAATTTGAAGAATGTGGTAGGTTGACTCATGAAATTGAGATATTAAGGTCTAATTCGATACAATCCTAAAGCAATGAGAAAGATATTGAGAGACAAATGACAGTACTAAGAGATGATTTAACTGCTGCAAGTGAGTACAAAGAAAAAATCAAGATCAACTCAGCACAAATTGATGAGTTACTGAAAAGACAGAGGCAGATTAGAGATTCTAGTGGACTTGGATTTGAGCAAGGACAAAGTTCCGGTACTGCTATTGAAGATCAAAACTATAAGGCACTACTAAGGCAATTCAATGCTTATAAATTCAATTGTAGATGTTTTGTTTGCAATAGATTTGGTCACATGACTAGGCAGTGTAGAAATAGAGCAAATCAAAACCCTAATTCTGCTCTCGGTAAATGTTCTAAATGCAATAAAATTGGTCATAAGATGGAAGATTGCAAAATGAATGTAAAATGCCATGCTTGTGGAAAATTTGGACATATGGCTAATTAGTGCAGGTCAAGAAATTTCACTGGTTTTAGCAAGGCAATTCAAAAGAACAATGTTACATGTAATGCATGCAATGAAGTTGGACATATTGCTAAGATCTGTAGAAGTAGAAATCCATCGGTTGGCAATGGAGGATCAAATGATAAAAGAAAAGAGAAATTAAATTAAATTAGGAAAGATCATACTCAGAGATGGGTTAGAAAGACTGAAGAGCAATCATCAGATGGGAATGTCCCAGTTACCTATCCGATAGAAGAGGTTGCTCCTGCACCGACAGTGAACTTATCCGGTAACTAAGGAAGATGCCTTAGGGGTAGGAAAATTTCATGAAAGGTGATGCATATGCCCTTGGAGGAGATTCTAGAAGATGTTCCAGATATTGGAGAGGATTATCTGGCATTGATATATTCAGAGTGAGATCCGGTATCATTCACTGGCAGTTATTTATGTTAATAGAAAATTAGGGTTTTCTCGATGGATAAAAGGTCGATTACACTTCATTATTATTCACCCATCATTCAGAGCAATTTTGGAGAGATTTCGAGTGACTTAATACAACAAGAAGCTATTCAGAGGCGATCAAATTTCATCTTGAATGATCACACCGATGTCTGGAAAGATTTAAAAAAAGGTTCTCACCGGTTGCATTCTAAAGGTATTTTTCTTGAATCATGGAATCGGGATCATCTTATGCTCCTATTTTCATTGCAAATCCAACTGTAGTAGAAGTTAATGACCACCCCAAGCCAATTTTCAAATGGTATCCACATGTGGTTACCAAGGAAGATTCAGTTGGAGCATTTTCTCATGTCCTAGAGGGAGTAGTATATGTAGAAGATGTTAGGGCCTATATTCATTGTAATATAGAGGACTTAGGCACTTCAGAGATCAAAGGGATGTATATGAAAGAACTCATGGGAGAATCTAGTAAAATCAAACCGACATATAAACAAATCAAAGATCTAGGGTTCACTGATATTTTGGATATTCTCGAATTTGAGGATGACATTGTCAGATATGTACTAAGCAGAGTACATGGGGAATTCATACAACTAGACCGACCCTATAAAATCACTAAGGAAGCCATTAGGGCAATTACTAGTTTTCCATCAATAGGGCAACATCTGAATAAGAAAGTATCAAATGACTTCATAAGGAAGATCACCAACACTACATCAGACAAGAGATCGATGAAGGTGAGCACTATCACTGACACTGACATCAAATTTGGAAGCATGATCATAGGATACAAGGTAACTCAGTCTAACCGACTGAATTCGGTTTCCAGTTCATGTATTTTGGCCACATATAGAATGATGAGAGAAAATATCAAGTTAGATCTTTGTGACTGGATGCTTGAGGAATTATTGATCAATTTAGGAAAGATTAAAGGTGAGAAGGTCACCTTCTAGTATGGAAATCTGTTAGTATTCTTAATGTTATGCTTTTTGAATGATACCCCCAGTTTTGGAAGGAAGAAATGGCCTTTTGACATCTTGGTAGGAAGACAGCTTAGGCAATCAATTTTTGCATTGGGAAGTCTTAGAGATGATAGGTATGGGGTTACTTCAAGGCTTTTTAGAAATCTATGAGGTCTAGAATAAGGATACCTAAGAAAATAGTAGAGAAATACTCTACCGACATTTGTTTCATGGTTAAGAAGGATATGACTCTCATGCAAGTAGTCAAGCCCTGGAAGATTTGGATAGAGGAAATGGGATATGAGGTGATGCATTAATTCTGGATGCATATGCAAATATTCTACTTGATGTAGAGATAGATGAAACAGAAAAACCTTGTGGAACAACACATTAAAAGACTTTTGAGGTGGAAACTGAGTTCAATTGGAAGAAGAGGGAAAAAAAAGAAGGTAAGGCGAGCAAGTTTGTATAGGAATTTTATAAGGACATTGAGGCACTCATTGATGGTGTCCCAGAGAAAGGTTGAAAGAGGAAGGATCTAGTAGTTCACATTGAACTTGTGGCTGCAGATTCTGAGACTGATGATGAGACACCATTAGCTTTCAAAAGGGTTGTGAGGAATAAAATGGAAGAATCTAAAGCGGAACCAAACAAACAATTGGTTAGGAAGGTTACCATGAAATTACTTACATAGAAGCAGGCACCCAAGACTACACCATCAAGTGCATCTGGTACTACCAGAAGGAGGAAGAAGAGTGACACTGATTTGGCACTAGAGACTAGTAATGTGACTAAGAATTGTGTTGAAATTGTAGATGAAATAACTAAGAATGGGATGCTGAATAATGTTAAGTCTTATTATGATACATTTGAAGATGATGAATAGAGAGAGATAGAGGAAGCAATTCATCTATATTTAGACATCTATTAGAAAGCATTAATTGAAATAGAAAAACAAATACTGACAGAGCTATACAATATGTTAGATGCTAGAAGGTTTTCTGCAATGCTAGAAGACAAACACATTAAGATGCAAGAACTTTTAGCTATATGTGTTGCTATAACTCTAGATGAAATGGAGAAGACAATGGTGGTTGTAGATAGTAAGGTTTTTAACAGCAAACATAGAATACCTAGCCTGATGTTAGGAAGGATGAATGAGACAGTAAAGGAAACATAGAAGGGTTGGATAAATTTTTTGGGAGAGCATAGAGGATTCTTCACTTCACCAGAGACAAAGTCAGACACTGTAGATACACCGATTGAAGGGAAAGGTAAAGGAATTACGGGTACTCCACCCTCATTTTTGAAGAATATCAAAATAGTTGAAATTGAGCCACCAGTTAATGCAAATGCACAGACAAATACAAACACACCGGTTAATGATGAGAACATTGTACATGATACTAACATTGAGGATACTTGTCCTCCAGATACTAATGTACAGGTTAAGGATATTGTTCCTGTAGAGGAACCGACAGTTGCAAAGACTACACCAAGTGGCGAAGCCACCGATGCAAGTGAGGAGGTAATAAAGGATGAATCACTAGAGAAAAAAGGGGAATCCGGTAGGGAACCAGTTGTTGGCACATCCTTATTGACAATTGACACTTCTCTAGCGGAAAAGAAAAACATCATAGAGATGAGTCCCATAGAACTTATGATGATGGTTGCTCAGAAATTGATGAAGGAGGGAACCACAGACAAAGGTATTATAAATCAATCCATAATTGTTTTGCACAAATTGGTCCCAAATTGTAAGATTGAGAATGCAGCGAGTCCTTCCAGCAAGCTTAAGGTAATAACAAAACACATCTCTAAATATTTTCAATCATTACAACAAATCTCTAACTGGCTAGCACTTGAAATATTTACATTAGCTAAGAGAGCCACTTTTGATTAGATCATTGACAAAGAGAAGAAAACGATTGAGGAGAAGTTAATTTTGATAGAAAATTCTTTGAAACAAGGTACTAATATATACAGGGTATGTTACAATACAAGATTCTTACATAAAAAGTGGATGAAAAGATAAAAGAGGTACAAGACAACATTGCTAGTATTGCTAACTCTTTTGATGGACTAACTTCACTGACCACATCTATTGATGGACAAATTTTGACTTTGGAGAATCAAATTTCTTCTCTTGAAAAAGAAAGAGATAAGATCATTCGGAGAGCCAGAAGTCTTAGATTTTGGTGAGTCCAAGATTGGATTCACTTAATGTGCATAAGAGGGAATGCATGGATATGCTTGGTAAGCCCACACCAACAGAGGTTAATGAGAAAGAATCACTTGCATATTCACTGAGTGGACTTGTATCTATCTCCGATACATTCAAAACCGGTTGGGAAACTTATGTGGAGTTATTAGAGAAAGCTTACTCAGAAATCTTGAAATCAGTTAAGCTCCAGTAAGACATTTTGTTTTGGTACTTAGTGTACAGTTATCATTCTTTGACATTCTTTTTACAATTTTTGGGCATTGATGTCAAAGGGAGAGAACTATACATGTGAAAAATAATGAAGGGTTGCATACATTAGCGGGAGTTACAATTTTTTTGGAATTTTGGAGTATTGGAGCATTTTGCATATTCAGCTTAGGGGGAGAAAGGCAGGATGAAACCGATAGTTGAAACCATGACCATTTTTCACATGAGTGTTACGATCAATGACAAAGGGGGATATTGTTGGCAATTGACACTCTGCTGGTTAGGTTTCATTATGTTGTCATTGATGGCAGCATGTTTTTGAGTTCAGGCTTCATATGGTGTACCGATAGGCACTTCACAGACTCTACACCAGCACCAACACCAACACCAACATCGACATCGAGACCGACACCGACACTGGCAGGATAGAAGATTTCTTTGGTCACTGACAATGCAAGCCGACATGGTATGGTAAAGGATATCAGTATTAGAGGCCGACACATCTTGGATACGACATCGACAACTTGTTTTAATCCTTATTCATTTATGTTATAAGGCTGACATGTAATATGATATTTTTGATAGTTCTAATACTTAATGTAAGTACAGATCCAATAGCCAAAAAGATGAGAGGGGGGGGGGGGGGTGAATCATACAAACTTAATCTTCCATAAAAACATAAGATTCAACCTCGGTAACATATACTTCAGTAATATAACCAAAACTGCTAAACATACAACTCAAAAGCATATAAAAATCATAAACCTCATAACACCAGATTTAACGTGGAAACCCAAATAGGGAAAAACCACTGTGGGATTTCGGACCCACTAAGAAATATACTCTTCTAGAGTATGCTCATTTAAAAGCAAATCCTGTTAATGATTACAAACACATTGCTAGATGTGACCCGGTTAAGGGGTTTCCCTCAAATCTGTTAGGATCTTCACCTTGTTAGAAGTGACCTTGTTAAAGGATTTCAAACACTCAATCAGAATGTCACCTTGCTAGAGGGTTTTATAAATAAGACTGTTAAGTCCACTCAGTTAAGAGATTTTCTATCACTTTCACAAAATAACAGCAATAAAAATCTATTTGCAACTTCACATCTTAAATGGTAAAGCAGATTCTTATTTGCTCAATACAATCTAGACATAGAACTAATCTTGTCCATCTACTGGGCTTCTATACTCTGTTATTCAAATAGGTCTTCAAGCTTCTGTGCTCAATAATCACTATGTAGCATCCCTGTGCATACATTTTCCTGCATACATTGTTTATCAACAGTTCCCTATTTATAAATAATTAACTAACCACTTAATCTCCTTGATCACATTTCCCATGATCAATCATAGCCATCAGAGCTTCATGCTTGACCAGGTTCAATGCATCTTTCGATCTGAAAAACATTTTACCTCACCTTGGAACTTGCATATATTTCTTGGAACTTGTGCTAGGGTATTGCGGTTCAATATGAACTGTAGATCTTCATGCCGATCTTCCATTTCCATAGATTCTTAACAAACTTTATGCACGACATACCAATCATTTAATCAGTTCCAGCTCATCAGCTTCCTTCATTAAGTAACACATGTAAACATTTAATGCATTCAGTTACATCTCGATTACAACTCGGTTACAACTCGGTAAATACTAAACTTCACTTGGTAGACATTCCACCTTCATTAACTGACAATGATAACCTTAGGGTTTACCGACTAGGTTCTTTACTTGGTAACATAGTATAGTATTAACCTTACAATTTACAACATATGTATGATGTCAAAACAATCTAAATATCATGATCTCATCATTGTCTGACTCGGTAATAGTTGCCCATTGAATACCTTATTCATCCTCTTATTCATCATAATCTTTCTGTGTCTTTTACCGACATCTTTATACTCTTCAAACCATACTTCTCAAGATATGGCAACATCATACTGAATTAGAAAATCAATTTCTTGACATCAATGACAAAATAATAATATCAAGACAGTAAACATCCTTAATCAGTTATATCCATAATCATCAACAACCTTCTCAATATCCTTATTGAAATGCCAACAATCTTCCATTGTCTGTTATAATGCTGAACTGCTAACAATCTCCCCCTTTGGCATTGATGGCAAAACCAATTGATTTGACCTTAAAAGATTCAGATTGTTGTCATCAAACTTCTCCCCCATACATTAGACTTCTCCTCTTTTTTTCAGTCTTCTTTCCAATCTTCAGTCTTCTCCCCTTTCTCATTTTTCTCTGCCTTTGACAACAATGCCAAAAATTAAAGAACTAAAACATAATTTCTTCCTGTATGAAGTGATTTCCTATTGTAATGTGTCGATTCAGTCTCGGTCAGAGCATTTTGTCTTCAATACCTATTCCCTATATTGTTTCCTGTAATATTTCCTGTACACCTTTAGAAAACATCCTAAAGTGTGTAAGTCAGCATCAACTCCTAAAAGACATTCGATAGAGTCATTGGATTGATGCTTTCACCAAACTCGATCAGTGAGCAGAAGATAGGGGTAGGACCCCTAACTTACTTTTGAGATATTCAAAAGTGTCCCTTGGTAGTGGCTTGGTGAAGATATCTGCTATTTGTTCCTTTGTGCTAACATACTCCAACACCACTTTCTTCTCTTGAGCTTCTTCTCTAAGATAATGATATTTGATAGAGATGTGCTTTGTCTTAGAGTGCATAACAAGATTCTTTGAAATGTTAATGGCACTAGTGTTGTCACAGAATATAGTTACTGGCTCGGTAACTTTCTCATTTATACCTTCCAACAATTGTTTGATCTATGCAATGTTGGTACAATTCAATGCTGCAGCAACGTATTCAGCTTCTGCTGTTGACTGTGAAACACATCCTTGTTTCTTGCTAAGCCAACTCACTAGTCTTTCTCCTAAAAAGAAAGCTCCTCCAGTTGTGCTCTTTCTGTCATCAATGTTGCCTGCCCAATCAGCATCAGTATAAACTTTTAAATCAAAATCATTGCCTTTCTAATATACTAAGCCATAATCCTCTGTGCCTTTCAAGTATCTAAAAATTCTTTTGATTGTTATCATGTGTGTTTCCTTAGGATCTACAGAGAATCTTGCAACTATACCTACTGCATGTGCTATGTCTGGTTTGTTGTGAACAACATATTGTAGCTTTCCAATCATGGATCGGTAAAGTGTCTCATCAATAGATGCAGATTCATCATTCTTTGATAATTTACAGTTGGTAGTCATAGGAGTACTTACTGGTTTTGAATCCTCCATTCCAAATTTCTTCAAGATTTCCTTTATGTACTTGGATTGAGTAATGAAAATCTCATTTTTCATTTGCAGTATCTGTAAACCTATAAAATACTTTATCTCACCAATTAATGACATCTCAAATTCTTTTCTCATTTCATTTCCAAAGTTCTTGCATAGAGAGTCATTTCCACAAAATATAATATCATCAACAAATATGGGTGAGATCAGTATTCCATTTTCATCATTCTTCATGTACATATTGATGTTCTCACTTGTCCTTATAAAACCAATCTTAATCAAATAAGAGTGCAATCTTTCATACCATGCTCTAGGTGCTTGTTTCAAACCATATAAATCTTTGTTCAATTTACATACCTGATCTTTATTATTGTCTTCAACAAATCCTTCAGGTTGTTCAATAAAAACTTCTTCCTCTAATATTCCATTCAAAAATGCAGTTTTGACATCCATTTGATATACCTTGAAGTTTTTGAAAGCAGCATATGCCAACAATGTTCTTACTCCTTCAAGTCTAGCAACAGGTGCAAAAGTTTCACCATAATCAATTCCTTCTTCTTGAGCATAACCTTTGCAAACTAGTCTTGCTTTGTTTCGAATGACCTCTCCTTTTTCATTTAGCTTGTTTCTGAAAATCCACTTTGTACCGATTACATTTTTGTCCTTTGGTCTTGGGATTAGTGTCCACGTGTCATTCTTCTTGATTTGATCAATCTCTTTTGTCATAGCATTTATCCAATCTTCACTGTTAAATGCCTCTTTCACTATTCTCGGTTCATATTCAGATATCAAACATGTGTTCTATCTCAGTTTGTTACTTGTCATCACTAGATCATCCTTATCTCCTATAATCTGACTTGGTGCATGATGTCTTTTGACATACTTGGCTAATACAGGCTTAGTAGGCTCTTTATGATCTTCTTCGTCACTCGGTAACTGGATATTCTCTTCATTTTCTTCAACAGTCTTCTCGGTAAGACTTCTCGGTTGAACATAGACAAATTCATCATAGTCTTTTGGTTCCTTGGAATTTCCTTCATCATTTCTTTCTGCAAATTCTTCAATTTTCACATTTGCACTTTCTACTATTTTGTTAGATGATTTGATCAGACATTTAAATGCTTTGCTTCTAGAAGAATAACCTAGAAATGTTCCTTCTTCACTTTTCTGATCAAACTTGTCATTTCTATCATCTTTGTGAACATATCATCTACTTCCAAAGATTTTAAAATAACTTACATTAGGTTTCTTATCATACCAGATTTCATATGGTGTCTTCAAAGTACCTTTCTTCAATTATACTCGGTTCAGGGTGTAAACTGATGTGCTTAATGCTTCTCTCCAAAATGTTTGTGGCACTTTCTTTTCAATCATCAGGGTTCTAGCACAATCCAGAATAGATCTATTTCTTCTCTCAGCTATTCCATTCTGCTATGGAATTCTTGGTGCAGAGACTTGTTTTTTAATACTATGATCATTGTAGAATAAGTTGAATTCATCAGATGTGAACTCTCCTCCTCTATCTGATCTAAGACATTTCAGTTGTCTTCCTGTTTCATTTTCAACTCTTGCCTTGTACCATTTAAACATTTTAAAAGCTTCTGATTTATCTTTTAAAAACATTACTGACATCATCCTTGAATAGTCATCCACAAATAATATGAAATATTTATCACCATAATAACTTTGAACTTTCATAGGACCACAAAGATCAATGTGCACAAGATCTAAAATTCCCTTAGAAGTGTAAGACTTACTTGTAAAGATTGATCTTGTCATCTTTCCCATCTGACATCCTCAACACATAGCATTCTCAGGTTTTTCAAGACTCGGTAGACCTCTTACTCGGTGCTTCTTACTTATTTTGATCAGATTATCAAAATTTACATGACAAAACCTTTTATGCCATAACCAGGTATAATCTATCTTTGCATACAAACACTTGTTACGAGTTGAGTCAAGGTGAAATGTGTTACCTTTTGTTTGTGTCCCGGTAGTAGCTAACTTTCCATTCTTGTCATGAACTTTGACAATTCCTTTCTAAAATTCTATTTGGTAACTTGTGCTGTTTAGTTGTGCTACACTCAAAAAATTGTATTTCAAACCTTCAACCCAATAAACATCATTGCATCTTGCATTGTCAAGAAGTATTATAGATCCTTTACCTTTCACCAGACATGGTGCATCATTACCAAATCTTACATAGCCTCCATCATAATCTTCTAATATAACAAACTTGTGTTTATCTCCTGTCATATGATGTGAGCATCCACTATCTATGATCCAAGAATCATTAGTATTTATGTGAGATATTAGGACTTTTTCTTCATACCTTTCTTCATCTAATCCATCTTTGATAGCCACATAAACTACTTCCTCTGTATCAGTTTCATCTAATTTATCATCGTTGGATTCCTCATCGGCTATTAAGCATGTCTTTCTATCTCTTCTTCTGAAGTCTCGGTATCCTCTATAATGATCATCTTTCTGTTTGTCATCTCGGTAATCTCTCTTTTCAATAGAATCTTTGTCAGGACAGTTAGAAGCTATATGTCCTATTTTATCACAATTGAAACATTTCAAAGGTAGTTTTCCTTTATACTTACCTTTGCCTCTCGGTAACCTTCTGGCTAATAGTGCTTCAAACTCTTCTTGCTTTCTGATTTCCTCATATAGTTTGTGTACTTCTTCCATGTTCTTATGAAATCTTTCACTTGCTCCACTATGATCTGCTTCAGAGTACTTATACTTTCTTTCATTGTAATCATTAGATTCGTCAAGATGAAAAGAACTAAATGCAGATTCAACTTTATTTACTGAATATCCACTGTTATCAAAGTTACTTAACTCAAATGCATGTAGCTTACCAATAGTAGCATCTAAAGAAACTAGCATATTAGGTACAAACCTCAATTCATTAATTGCAGAGACTCAGATTGCATAAGCTGGTAGAAGGGTTCTTAACAACTTACTTGTTATATCCTTTTCTTCAATAGTTCCACCTACTCCTTTGATTTGATTGACAATCTCCTTTAGTCTTGTACTATACTAAGTTATGTTCTCACCTTCACTCATCCTCATGGATTCAAGTTGTCCTCTTAGACTATCTACTTTTGCTCTTTGAACATGTTCATCTCCTCCATATACTGATTTGAGCTTATTCCACATAGCCTTTGCATCATTTCAGCCTTCTAGATCATTAAAATTTGAATCAATCAATGCAGATGTTATTTCAATCATTGCTTGGATATGTTCTTGCTTTGCCTTTATCTCTTCCATTGTCAATGGATAGGTGCTCGGTGTGATGAAATCATTCTCTAGATAATATACAACATATTCTCCAACTCTTGATAGGTGCACCTTCATCCTTTTCTTCCATGTAGAGAAACTTGACTTGTTCAGCTTCAGTGCATCCCTCTTATACATCTTCAGATCTTTAACTCAAGTGCCTTTAAACTTTTCTTCTGGATTCCAAAGCTCTAATACCAATTGATAGTTCTAACACTTAATGTAAGTACAGATCCAATAGCCAACAAGATGAGAGGGGGGGGGTGAATCATACAAACTTAATCTTCCATAAAAACATCAGATTCAACCTCGGTCACATATACTTCAGTAATATAACCAAAATTGCTAAACATACAACTCAAAAGCATATAAACATCATAAACCTCATAACACCAGATTTAACGTGGAAACCCAAATAGGGAAAAACCACTGTGGGATTTCGGACCCACTAAGAAATATACTCTTCTAGAGTATGCTCGGTTAAAAGCAAATCCTATTAAAGATTACAAACACATTGCTAGATGTGACCCGGTTAAGGGATTTTCCTCAGATCTGTTAGGATCTTCACCTTGATAGAGGGTTTTACAAATAAGATTGTTAAGTCCACTCGGTTAAGAGATTTTCTGTCACTTTCACAAAATAACAGTAATAAAAATCTATCTGCAACTTCACATCTAAAATGCTAAAGCAGATTCTTATTTGCTCAATACAATCTAGACATAGAACTAATCTTGTCCATCTGCTAGGCTTCTATACTTTGTTATTCAAACAGGTCTTCAAGCTTCTGTGCTCGGTAATCACTATGTAGCATCCCTATGCATACATTTGCCCGCATACATTGTTTATCAATAGTTCCCTATTTATAAACAATTAACTAACCGCTTAATCTCCTTGATCACATTTCCCATGATCAATCATAGCCATTAGATCTTCATGCTTGACCAGGTTCAATGCATATTTCAATCTGAAAAATATTTTACCTCGCCTTGGAACTTGCTTATATTTCTTCAAACTTGTGCTAGGGTATTGAGGTTCAATCTAAACTGTAGATCTTCATGTCGATCTTCCATTGCCATAGATTCTTAACAAACTTTATGCACGGCATACCAATCATTTAATCAGTTCCAGCTCATCGGCTTCCTTCATTAAATAATGTATGTAAACATTTAATGCATTCAGTTACATCTCGGTTACAACTTGGTTATAACTCAATAAATACTAAACTTCACTCAGTAGACATTCCACCTTCATTAACTGATAGCGATAACCTTAGGATTTACCGACTAGGTTCCTTAGGGTTTACTGACTAGGTTCTTTACTTGGTAACATAGTATAGTATTAACCTTACAATTTACAACATATGTATGATGTCAAAACAATCTAAATATCATGATCTCATCATTGTCTGACTCGATAATAGTTGCCCATTGAATACCTTATTCATCCTCTTATTCATCATAATCTTTCTGTGTCTTTTACCGACATCTTTATACTCTTCAAATCATACTTCTCAAGATATGGCAACATCATACTAAATTAGAAAATCAATTTCTTGACATCAATGACAAAATAATAATATCAAGACAATAAACATCCTTAATCAGTTATATCCATAATCATCAACAACCTTCTCAATATCCTTATTGAAATGCCAACAATCTTCCATTGTCTGTTATAATGCTAAATTGCTAACAATTTTATATATCCTTGTAGGCCGACATAAGGCATAAATTTGTATAGGGTATATATGGGAGATTGATTAGATCACTTTTGATATGGATGAACAAAAAGATAGATGTAATGTAAAACAAAATATATCAAAGAGACTATGTATGTGAGGAATTCATTGTAAGGGTTATTCTCGTACTGAGGTTTAGGGTTTTAACCGGAATAGATGGAGCTTAAAACAAAACTGTATTTTGGCATAGGAGATACTATACTAAGCAGTTCACTATTGTTCAGAATGTTGTCTGGATTGTTATGTAGTCAGTGAGACTCCTTTTGTGATGAGTAGTGTGCTCTAGGCTATAAGCCTTCCTGGAAGTGAAGGTCCATCATATATTGTAATATCTCTTCATATGGCTAGTCAATTGATATTGTGGGTTACAAATCCCACCGTGGGTTTTCCTCATTGAGGTTTTCAACGTATAAATATGTGTGTTATGGTTCTCATTTACGTGTTTGGTTTATTGGTTGCATTACTTCTTTCAATTCTGTTTATACCGATATATTGGTTGGAGTATGTATGTTTTGTTAAGGCTAAAATCTTTTATTCTGGTATTACACTGATTCACCCCCCCCCCCCCCTCTCAGTGTTATTGGTTTCCAACACTTCTATTTGATTATCTTGAAGAAAATTTGTTATGGCATCTCCATCTGAATGAGGGCTTAAACCCAACACTAAATTAGGCCTAGGACAAGGTGGATACAATTTGTTCTCATAGTCATAAGTGGATCTTCTCCAAATTTGTCTTTGAAATAATCACTCTCCAATTGTAAGTTTTCAGCAAATAGACCCAAGATTTCTTGTGCAGCCCTTTCTACCTCACTGGTGTACCTCTTGACAGTATTTCTACTGTAGACACCTAAAATTGTCCAGTCTAATTAAATAAATGTTTATTTATTTAATTATTTAAGTCTAATTCTTCTATTAATAAATATTTATTTATTTAATTAATTCATGTATCCTCTTGTAGCCTTATTTCTCATTTAAATAAATACATTTATTTATTTAAATTCCCCTTTTCCTAAATCAAATAAATACTTTTATTTTATTTAATTGATCCCACGTCCTCTATTAATTAAGTCAATCTTTATTTATTTAATTAATTCATTAGCCTTTTCTACCCATGACACATGTCATTCATCTCTTAATTCCTACACTACCTACCCTCTCATTATTTTCTTATTTCCTCTACCTAACCTCTAATCCTAACCGACCATTTATCTTTCACACCTCTCAATCTTATCCGTTCATTTCTTATAGTGTCTTCTATATAAGGAGATACTTCCTTCATTATCAACCCTAATCATCCTAATGAGCTAATTAATCTCCTAATAATTCTAATCCCCTATAGACCCTCGACTACTCTACGCTTTCAAACTTTCATATGTGATCAAGCCTACTTACAACCACATTTTCGTTCTTTGTTGAGCTCTTGTGCACATATAAAATCTTAGAGCAAATATATCAAGCAAGATCAATGGAGATAGGAAGAATGAAGATCCAAACCCTATTGGACATGTGATGGTATAATCTTTGTGATTTCATTTGATTTGCATTGTCTTAGGTAATCTTCATATGTTATGGTGGATCTTTGTTGATTGTTAGGCTAGGGTTTTGTGGTTGAATTCATTTAGTCTTTCAATAGTGTTGTTTCTACTTTCACCATAAACATTTTGGCACGCCCGGTGGGACATGGATTTTTGTTAGATCTATTTTTTTTGCAGGTTTTTCTAACCCTATATTGCTGTTTTGTAAAACAATTTGGAGAATAACCTTGCGCAGCTAGGATTTTGGACACAAAATCAAGATCTTGGAGAGATTTGATCTGATATCACAAACAACATGGAATTTTTGCAGGTTTGGCACAGTATCAAGAGCTCGCAATCCAAAATTCAGATTTTTTGGAGCATATTTGAATTTTCTATGAATTTTCATAAAAAAATAATTTTGAGAGCAAATGAGCTATTTTTTTGGATTTTCTAATATTTTTGGAAATCTCTCTTATTTATACACAGGCTCTATTGTTTGTGATTTTAATTTTGATGTAAAATATTTCCTCACAAATTGGATCTTTAAAAACTAGGGTTTCTCATTATTTGATCATATCTCACAAACCGTTTTGCATTTTGGCATCAAATGTTTTTTGCAAGTCAAAAACATTATCAGAGGTTCTCAATACAAAAATCAGATTTTTTGGAGCACATTTGCATTTTCCATGAATTTTTTTATGATTTTTCATAAAAAATTAATTTTGAAAGCAAATTAGCGAATTTTTTGGATTTTCTTATCTTTTTGGAAATTTCTCTAATTTATACAAATGATCTGTTCTTTATGATTTTAAATTTGATGCAAAATAATTCCTAAAAAATTTGATCTTTCAAAATTAGGGTTTTGCATTATTTTGCTCATATCTCACAAACTACTTGGATTGTTTGTAGAATTTTTTTATGCAGGTTTGGAAGACCATGAGGAGTGTCCAGTAAAAATTTCATATTTTTTGGATCAATTTTGCATTTTATATGAATTTTTTATGAATTTTCATAAAAAAATAATTTTTGGAGCAAATTAGCAAAGTTTTTGGATTTTCTTATATTTCTAGAAATTTCTTGAAAATTTACAGGTGGTCTTTTTTTATGATGAATCAGATATTTGAATTGGTCAAAAAAACACATTGTTGAAGGCCCCTATTTCACAAAGTCTTTTGGATCTATAATTTACCCAACTTATGTGCTTGCAAGAGGGGTATTATTGCAGAACTACTAACAAATCTTTCTTGCAGAATTTTGGCAAGGGTTTTTGATCTTTATTGTGTGCCTTGTTTTCATATATTATCAAACATTTCAATTGGTGCACTAAAATTGAACCAGTGTCTTTTGTATCTTGAGCAATAGGCTCTTTTTGTTTCATCTTTAGAGGGCCTATCTCCCCATGTGGTCATTAGGACTACTAGTGAGGAGAGAACAACCCAAGTGGTAGCGAGGAAAAATCATCCTCTTCTGAACCACTATAAACAACTATATCCATGGTGAAAACCATGGGTAACATGTGTTGATTAGTTCATACCGACACTATGTCTCCCCATAAACCCGTTTGATCAAATTTATTTGATCATTTGTAGGGCATAACCCGTACCGGCTAGGAGCCTTCTATATTTACAGAGCTGAAAGTGCCACATGTATGGCCACATGAGTGGATGCCCTTACTAGCACCTTTTTGTTTTAGAAAGCAAAAATCCTTCTCGTTTTTGGGTCGGAAGGTCGGACCTATGGAGCGACCCACACACATACGGTTCTTAGTAGAGATACAAAGTTCGCCACGAGGATTTTTCATGGGGACTGATGCTTGGCTGCCCCGGAGAAGTGAGTGTCGAGGGTGGAGCCAGTGGGGTCAAGAATCTAAGTATCAGCTCTAAATATCGTAGCCTCGGGGGAAACCCCATGTGGGATCAACAACTATTATCCTGGCCAGCCATAAGAATTGTGCTTGTCTTCTTTCGAACATTCAAACATTCAAGATCAAACATCAAAACATTGTGTCTTTTGTGTCTTCAAGTGTATGCAAAACATTTTTACATCAAACAACACACTTTCTTTTGAGTCATTTTGAGTCTAAACACTTGCAAACATTGAGTCCTCATTAATATTGTGTCCTCTTGTCACGGAAAATAGTCAAAAATTCAGATTTGGTCACAACAAACAACTTCACAAATTGGAAAAATTTACAATCCAGCAAACAAGAGTAGTTAGTTTCAAAATTCTTGAGGTTCCTAGGTTATTTCTCCAAGTTTTCATCTAGCATTCAACCTATCTTTGGGTCTCACAAAGTCCATCATTGCTTTACATCTTGCATTACATTCACATTTGTCTAAACTTGAGTCAAAAGGTCACTTGTTTGTCCTCATCATACTTTGTCAACACATTACATACAACAACATTTTGCTAAGTGATCCCTCATCAAGGTCTATCACCTTTGGGTCTCATTTGGTCTTACTTAGAGTCAAGGTCAACTTACCTCATCAAGAGAAACTATCATCTCTTTGGAAGCCACACCTACTCTACTACATACATACTTGGTCTTACACTTTGGACATTGCAAGTACACCTCATATTCATTCACATTCCATCCAAACTCCTGGTCTTCCATACTAAGACTATTTTCATCTAGTCTCAAACATCTTGGTCAATACCTAGTTCATGGTTGAAACCCATTCCCAAAAATCTAGGAGAAAAGCTAAAGAGGCTCAAGAGTCCACAAACATGAGTGCCTATGAGTATGACAATGATGTCTTTTTCAATTCTAATCATACTACATTACCTAACATGGATGCCTATAGAAACATTCCAAATGTTGAGAACATGGACACTATAAACAACAATGATACACAATTACAACATGGACAACATTTCAGTACATTCAACAGAAGTGGAAGACTCCATTATGGATCCCTGTTTTAATTGATTGGTTGAGGAAATAATGAGGAGAGATAGACAATATTTCTTACAAGTGATGACACAAAGTGGAGCCAACATCCCTCATGATTTTGACATGTCTCAGATAGTGGATAATCAACCTTTGCAACAACCTCACCTCAACATGGATCAAAGGAGACCTAATAGTGGAGGTACTAGAGGACCACATCTTGTGCCTAAACCACAATCATCTTTGTTTCAAAAACCTAAGGTCCCACATACACATGGTCAAGCATATGATACTCACCTTCGCAGACCATTATGGAAGTCTTATACAGAAAAATATACTCAATCACATACCAATGCTAAGGACCAACCACCAAAGCAATTGGATATCCAAAGGCATATTCAAAAACTTGGACACAAGGAAACCCCGCATCAAATTTGGGGGCAACACATTAGAAAAAACTCATGACACGCCTGTAGAGCATGGTATACATGGACAAAATAGATATTTCATTCCTCATCATGACTCTATACCAAGTGGTCCATATACCCAACATCACTATAGACCTCCTCCATATGAACATGCATATGATCAGTACCATCCATATATGCAACATGCTCCTCCTCCACCCAGTGGTTCAGGCATGGGGTATGGTCCAAGAAGTCGGTCTCCACCTAAGAACAATTTAGAACAACAAATAAAAGACTTACAAAAGAAAATGGAGGACATAAATACACCAAAGCCAACTTACACAATGAGAGACATATGTCCCTATCCATTTGACAAAAGAATTCCAATGCCTCCATTTCCTACACACTTTGTGACACCTAAGATTGATAAATACAGAGGAAAAGGGGATCCTAAGGCACATATAAGATAGTTTTTCACAACTTGCATTGAGTTTGTAGTAGAAGAGACATATTTGATGAGATTATTCCCACAGAGCTTAGGTGATCAAGCTATGGAATGGTTCTCCCAACTCCCACCTGGAATTAAGTCTTGGGGTGATCTAGCAGAGGCATTTATCCAACATTTCTCATACAACATAGAGACAGACATATCAGTCACCAATTTGTGCAACACCAAGAAAAAGGATGGAGGAATCTAGCCAGCAGATGCTCTTGTGAAATTCCACTAAAACAAATGGTAGAGATGTTCACCTAGAGTGTTAACAAAGACATTGGTTATGATCTAAGAGAATCTTGTTTGTCCACCTTCAAGGACATCATTGAGAAAGGCTTACCGACAGAGAAGGTCCTAATTGAGCAAGGCATTGTCAAAATATTCAAAGAAAACAAAGAGGAATTTAGAGGAAAAGGCAAGCCAAGATTTTGGAATAAAAACAAGAACACAGTCAATGATGGTGTTGTTGATGCCAATACAGTACGACCCAAAATCATTTTTTCTGGATCAAGCTCTACAAACAATCAAGTGAATACTCAAACAACTTCCAAATCATGAAGGAAGTACACCCCATTGGGAGAACCACTTGAATCAGCTTTCAAGAAGCTATTGGCAAACAAGATAATAACAATTCCAGATATGCCTCCATATGAGCCAAAGGTCAAACCAAATTGGTGGAATGATGATGAATATTGTGAATATCACAAAAGCAAGGGACATAAAATAGGGAATTATCATTGGCTGAAGAACATCATACAAGATCTTATTGATAGAGGTGAAATTGAGATTGAAGGACACTCATCGAATCAAGAACATGAAATGTTTAAATAACCATTCCCAAAACATGACAAGGGCCAAAACCACATATGAGCAGACCAACTATACCAAAGAATCCTATAACTATGATTCAACTGTCAATCACATTTTGATGAACACTTATGTCTCTACCATTATCATCAAGGGCAAAATGCCTGAAAATTCTACCCAAAGACCCAAAATTGTCCAAAAAGGAATTGGATCTTCTTTAGAACCTACCTCTGAATGTAATGTTACAAATCGTCAAGATAAATTCACTTTGCAAGGTGTTCTAGCTAAAAACACCGCTTCCTCATCAACCAAACCTGAGTATGACCTTGTAGAACAGTTAGGGAAAACACTCGCGCTCATCTTAGTCCTTGAGCTTTTACACATATCCCTCACACATAAAGCCATTCTTGACAAAACTTTGAGAGACACTTCCGTCCCCACTGATCTGAACATGGACCAGTTTCAAGCCATGGTGGGATACCTTTCCGTTCCACACTCCCTTACATTCATAGAAGCTGACGACACCTCTATGAGCCAACCACATAATGCACCTTTACACATTGAAGCCTTCCTACACAAACATCAAATAAAGAGAGTCCTGATAGATGGAGGAGCTGGTCTCAATATATGTACTTTAAACACAATAATACAATTGGGATATTTAGATAAAGTTGTAAATGCTACAAACAAAATTACCATCAAGACATATGATGTTGAAGAGCGTTTATCCAAGGGCACAGTCACTTTACCTCTCAGAGTTGGGCCAGTTACTAAGGATGTGGTTTGTCAAGTCCTTGATCTAGATCTCACATACAACATACTTTTGGGACTTCCATGGATTCATGAAATGAGAGTCGTTCCTTATACATATCATCGATGTATCAAGTTCCCACATAATAGAGTTGAAGTGACCATCAAATCTGATCTGAATCCATTAATCTATTGCAATAATCTGTGACCTAGATCAGAAATAACAATCCCAGTCAATCGAGAGGCTATTCCTTCATCAACATATGTTGATCCTGAATCATTAAAACCTTCTACATCAAATAAAGCAGAGCTAAAAGAAAAATTCAAGGTTAAAGACATGGGATGTGGTGAGTATATCTTTCATTTTGATCAACTCCCACTATCTCCTAAGATATTCAGTCAACAGGAACAATCTATAAATAATTTGCAATGCCAAGGAATTGGGTATGAAGCACCTAGTGTTGTGGCTACTAAGTCTGAATGCAAATCTCCTCTAGTGGTACAAGCAACTCTTGATATCAATAGTCCTAAGAGTGGTTCCAACAAAGAATCTATTGAGTGTATTGCCAGCCCTCTTGAGAGATCACATAGCCTTACAATTTCATCCACTCATTCCATTTCCACTCCTCTCCTAGACTTGGATCAACAAGAATCACAAAAGCCCTTACTCATTGGGGATCACAAATCAAGATTTGAAAAGAAAAGTCTAAAAGTAAAAAATAAAGAGAAGTCCTTTAGTCAAAATCAAAATTAAAAGCTATTGGACTCTACAAAAATCAAGGTCAAGGATAAAAATCCTATAGAAGAAAAAGAGCAAGAGATGATCTCCCCTAATATCAAAATAATTGGGGCCAAAAGTTCTACAATTTTAAGTCAAAAAACATACTTGTTGATCCTAATTCTCCATCATGCTATCCTACTTTCACTCCTTTTCACAATCATAAGCCTTCATTACTCATCCACTTGTTTCACACATCCTATCCCTTCTGGTGATACATCATGGACCTTTAATGGAGCTTCCTTGAGGGACTTTGTTATCAGGGATGCCCAAACTTCTTTAGGTGACACGCATATGGGATTGTGTAGTCCACACACAAGTAATTCTATCTCAGTTCCTTTATCAAGGAAGACAATCACTCGAGCTACACATCATTCATTCAAGGAACAATCCAACTACAATCATAAGGTAAATCCTCGCACATTTGAGGTAGGTGACTTAGTTCTCAAGGAAAATCCTAAAAATCAGCAAGATAGAGAGAAGAAGGGCAAGTTCGAACCAAATTGGCTTGGTCCTGTAGCGTCCTAAAATTGCGACACTTGCAATTTCGACTGCATTTGGGTCTTCACGATGGCGACGCAACACTAAACCTGAATGGAGACCCCGAAACTTGCTCATGACACCAAAAACTGCATTTTTCCAGCACCCTGGCCTGATCCTCCTTGCACCCTGCTGTCCCGGGAGATGGGACCTGAGCACCCAGCGCCCTGGTCCTTCAGGACTAGGGCGCCCAGCGTCCTGGTCCCCCAGGACCATGGCGCCCAGTGCCCTGGTCCCTGGCCCTATTTTGGGCCCGGTCTACTATGGGACTTCGGGTCTTTTTGTTTGCAAATTGGAAAATAACATTTCCTGGTCGGCCTAAGGTCGGGAAAATCAGTCTTTTAACCCTAATTGGCAAGTATATAAACTACATTTCCTCTTCCATTTTGAGAGGGAAGGACATATGTGTACAAGACGTGAAAAGGATATTCAAGCATTCAAGCATTCAAGCATTCCTTCAAGCAATTGATCATTCTAAGTCTCCATTCAAGGCTAAGTGTTGCATTCAAGACAAGGATTCAACCATTGAAGAGGAGATCACTTACAACACATTAAATGCTACAACATACAACATACAACAAACAACAACATCTATACCTTCGCATATAAGGATACAAACATCCTTACAACAAGGTATTAGTACTTGTTTTACATTACATTTACAGCATTTCTCATTTCTTGGTTAATTCCAAAACCGGGGTTTGACCTAAGGGCAAACCCCTAATCCCTAACCCCCCAATCATCTTCGCTTTTTTGTGTGTAGGTTGCAGGTATGCGGCTGAAATTGAAGATCTGGAATCCTTGTGCAGAGACGAACAGATCCCCCTTCGTTTCGCGGATTTTTTGGAGGACCGTGTGCACGCCGGGCGCCATCGTCCCGTCAACTTTTGCTCAAATTTGCAGGACAGCGCCGTATCGACATTTTACTGCTAATTCCAGGTCCGCAGCTTCATCCTATATCCCTAACTCAGTTTATAAGCGAATCTTTCTCACTTTCTATGCATTCCTAGTTTAATCTTTCCATCTACATTCTTTACAAAAGAGGGTATCCTTACTATCACAACCCTTGAAACTCATATAGAATCCAATCTTGCATTGCGTGGGATTGGATCTTGTGGGTTTCAACCCCTCTTTTGAATCTAAAGTCCCTCCTAAGTGAAAACCATCAACCCTAGTGACTCTCCCTTCTCCCTCCTCGGAGTTGGGGAGGGGAGAACGACTAGGGTTTGATTTTTCCGCTTTACATTTTGGTGAACCCGACGTGAACATCCTTTCTGATTATTCATAGTTAGATCTGAAAATTGGATTCCTTGATTACATTTCCATGTTTGATCTTTTGCAAAATTTTAGAGGTTAATTGCATAAAAACCCTAAATTTTCTTTTTAAGTAATTAAACTTGTGAAATGTTTAATTGTTAATGCTTGTTTCAGATCTGCCCTTCTATTACAAATTATCAATTCATATTTGTGCTTTGATTTTGAAAATTAAGTGGTTAAGTGTCAAAACCCTAATTTTTGAAACCCTCTTGATTCAACCTTTGTCCGACAATTTCACTGATCAAAACATCTCCAAATCAGCTGTAACTTTGGATTCTGCAATAAAATCACAATATCTTTCATCCTTGAAAATTTGGAAAAAAGTTGCGAGGACCGTGTGCACTCCGAGTGCCATCGTCCCCGATATTTTTTCCGAAATTTCGGGAGCGAGATCTTACTGTATTTTCCTGCTAAAATCCAGAATTTTGGCTGATTTTATCAATTTTAACACCTTCAAAATTACAGTCAAAGTTGGTCTAGTGATTGCTTGGATTGAGGCTTCTAAACATTCAAAAATTGTTGAAATTGAAATTTGTGTCAAAATTGTGTTTCTTACTGTCCTAAATCTGAAAAGTGTGTTAGCATTCATTCAAAATTTCAGTGATTTATTCAAATTTTTGCAATTTGTGACTTTTGAAATTAAGTGCTTAATTACAACAACTTTGATTTCCGCTTTCAGAATTGAATTTTGCGTGAAATTGAGTCAACTTTCAAATTTCAAAACTTACATTGCTTTTGGTATTCCCTCTAAAATCATAAAATTCAAAATTTCAGTTTCCCTCTATTTTTCAAAATTCAAATTTTGCATTTTTCGACAATCTTGGTAGGGTTCAATTTTGAGATTGCAACTTTAATTTGGCCTATCTACAGATCGTAAAATCACTCAATTTTTTCAGGTTAGCTGTAAAATCATCATAACTTTCATCCCTGCAAATTTCGAAAAAAGTTGCGAGGACCGTGTGCACCCCGAGCGCCACGGTCCCGGACATTTTTTCCGAAATTTCGGGAGATTGTCCTGATTGTATTTAACAGCTTAAATCTAGAAGATTGGCTGGTTTTACTGAAATTTGCTACCTCTAAAAATTCAAAATCTTCTCTCTCTCTTTAGTGCATGAGTTTTACAACAATAAGTCCTACTTACACTATTCCCATTAGACGAATCCTGAGAATTAAGTCTTTCCAAGGTTTAATTACTGAAGAGATGGAACCTAATTTGAATGGTCTTTTTAACGAGGACATGGGTAATTCCTCTAATCCTCTTAATGATGAAGAAGCTCTCCATGAGGTTTCTGTAGAACAACTTTCAAAATTGTATAACCAATTTGATGATTTTCGACAATGGATGTCTCAAGAATACCCTGATAGTCAAGCTCTTCCTTTAATTGAGGGTCTAAAAAGTATGCTTCAAAGACATTAGAGAAAAACTCCTGTTTTCTGAGTTTACTTCTTTCCAACAGTTGTGCGCAACTCTTCACAATTATCAACTGACTGTGAGTCAAATGGAACAATCACATCCTATGACTCCGAGTGATAAGGGTGATAGTAGTCAACAACCATTTGGGAAGTTTAAACCGAACAGAGAGTCCATTAAATTCAATGAAAACATCATCAACAACAATGTGAATGCAGCATCAGGTGTGTCTCCTATTTCTAAGTTTTTCAAGAAAGAAAGAAAGTTTACTCCTTTGAATGAATCATTGCATAGTATTATGAATAAGTTATTGGAACAAAATGTGCTTACTCTTCCTTCTATAAGGAAAATTGATCCTGCAAAGATTACTTCACCTTATTTTGATAAAAAATCTTTTTGTCAATTTCATCGTCAACCTGGGCATGATACTGAAAAATGTTTTGCTTTAAAGGGTAAAATTCAAGATTTGATTGATAATAATACTACCTCTATTTCTAGTGTGAATGATAAAGGCAATACATCTGTAGCTCCTCCTAACCAAAATCTTCAGATTTTCACTGATCCATTACCTTCTCATACCTCTAATGCGATTGATACTACTGATTCCTCTGTCTCACCTGATGATCTCGTGTCTATGACTCCAAATGTGATTAACTTTATAGAGCAGCAGAAAATCCCTAAAGAACCTTCCATCACATTTGATTCCAGTGAAACTATCAGGGCACCTGATGGTCCTTTATATATAGTTGCAAAAGTCAAGAACACACCTTGCCGTGGAGTGCTTATTGATCCTTCTTGTATGGTTAATGTCATTACTGAAGAATTTCTTTTTACTTTGCAATTGAATCAAGTTATCTATGACAAAACAGATGTGGTTGTGAAACTATTTGATGCATTTTCTTCTCCTGCAATTGGTTCTATTACATTACCTATTGAGGTCCGTAACAAATCCCTTGATGTGGACTTTTCTATTATTCCATCTTCCGAACAAGTTCGTGTGAAGCTTGGCTATCCTTGGCTATCTTCCATGAAAGCTATCGCTTCTCCTATTCACAAGTGTTTGAAATTTCCCCATAATGGTGAAGTTGTTACTGTTAATCATAGTCTCTTTAAACCAGCTGAAAGAACTTCTAGCGTTCCTCTTGATTACTTTGGCCTAAACAATTCCAATCTCTTCCTCCACAAAGTGATCATCTTTTCAAATCTTATCAAAAGTGGAAAAAAGACATGATCCTATCTCTAAGTGAACCTAGAACACCTAAACTTGACATTCCTATCATTCTTGAGAAGGAAGTTCTTCCTTTGAAAGATAAAACTAATGTCTTTCCTCGAGAAGATTCCCAACCCATCCCTATGGATGTGACTATGCCTATGATTAATAAACTTCCTAAAAGTAGACCTATCCCTCCTCGTCATGATGGACTTGGTCTCCTTCCAAACCCAAATATTCCTCCTTTATATGGAGCAGTTCCTCCTCCTTCCTCTTATGGAGAGAAGAGACCTTCCTCTTCTCCTATTGTTCAGCCTAAGAGACCACAACCTAAACACCCAAGTGATAAGGATGAGAACATTCCTCCTCCTCAATCTTCTCAACTTCCTACTAAGACTAGACGAAATCGTTCTGCACGTGAACGCCGGCGAAAGTGTCGTCTTAGAGCTCAAACTTTGCAATCCCCAAAAACACCTTCAACAAGCATTATTCCATTTTCTCCTCAGCCGACGATTGAGCCGAAATCTCCTAAACATAAGATGCATGATGGTCTTGATCCTGTGTGAGTTAAAGATCCTATTTTTATAAATCTTGATGATGATATAGATGAAAATGTTATTCATGATGAAAATGCTACTTCTCCTGTTCATTCTGATAGTGAATATGAACTTGTTGATATTGATAACCATTTATCTAACGAATTTTCTAAAGCACTTATCCTAGCTCCTAGACAAGAACACCGCGGCTTGCGATATGAACATAGCCCTTGTTTGGATCTTGTGATAGCTCCATCTGCTGTGTTGGATGTTCCTCCTCTAGCATGTTCCCTGCCTTCCCGAAACATTGATCAGCAAGATCAGGGGGTAGATGACGTGCTAGACTAGTTTCATTAGCATAGCAGATTCTCTCCTCCTCTCTTTCGTTATTTCTTCTATGTGTTACTCTCATTCTTCTATTTGTTGTCCTTAGTGTTGTCTACTTGAGGATGATGCAAAGCATTGAGATCTCTCGATCTCTCTCATGTTGACTCAAAAGACACATGTGTTCCCTTCTTCTAGGTGACCTTCCTTGATTGGGGAATGAAGAACAATTATGCATACATACATATGATATACATGAATTATCATATAGCATACTGACCCCGAGGAAAGCGAAGTCACCTCATGCTTTGTGTTTTGTGTCTATTATCCTTGGGCTTATCTCACACTTGGGGGCTAAATCCTTGTGATAACGTGCTCCTTTCCCTTTTTCATTTTCTTATATGTACCACTGCCTTAAAGCAATCACCCCCAGTGAGGCATGTGTGATCACTTTAACGTAGGGGGGCATACATCCTGTTCATATCTTTTCAAGATACTTGAAAATTTCTTGACAAATTTAGCTTTGCCTTGAAAATTTTTGATATCTTTCTTGCATGACTCATAGTGAGGGAACCTCGCTACTGACAGTCATGGTTCTCCCTTGTGATCTTCCCTTTTACCTTGTCAATCGAAGTCGTAAGATCCTTAGTCCACTGGGGGCTTGGTGTATCTTGCCTCCTTGACGTGGTGAAAGTTTTTCAATGTTGTTTCCTTGTACTTTACCGGAAGTATGAGTGTACGCTTATACTCCTGCTAAAGTGGGGGCTAAATGTAGCGTCCTAAAATTGCGACACTTGCAATTTCGACCGCATTTGGGTCTTCACAATGGCGACGCAACACTAAACCTGAATGGAGACCCCGAAACTTGCTCATGACACCAAAAACTGCATTTTTCCAGCACCCTGGCCTGATCCTCCTTGCACCCTGCTGTCCCAGGAGGTGGGACCAGAGCACCCAGCGCCCTGGTCCTTTAGGACTAGGGCGCCCAGCGCCCTGGTCCCCCAGGACCATGGCGCCCAGCGCCCTGGTCCCTGGCCCTATTTTGGGCCCGGTCTCCTATGGGACTTCGGGTCTTTTTGTTTGCAAATTGGAAAATAACATTTCCTGGTCGGCCTAAGGTCGGGAAAATCAGTCTTTTAACCCTAATTGGCAAGTATATAAACTACATTTCCTCTCCCATTTTGAGAGGGAAGGACATATGTGTACAAGACGTGAAAATGATATTCAAGCATTCAAGCATTCAAGCATTCCTTCAAGCAATTGATCATTCTAAGTCTCCATTCAAGGCTAAGTGTTGCATTCAAGACAAGGATTCAACCATTGAAGAGGAGATCACTTACAACACATTAAATGCTACAACATACAACATACAACAAACAACAACATCTATACCTTCGCATATAAGGATACAAACATCCTTACAACAAGGTATTAGTACTTGTTTTACATTACATTTACAGCATTTCTCATTTCTTGGTTAATTCCAAAACCGGGGTTTGACCTAAGGGCAAACCCCTAATCCCTAACCCCCCAATCGTCTTCGCTTTTCTGTGTGTAGGTTGCAGGTACGCGGCTGAAATTGAAGATCTGGAATCCTTGTGCAGAGACGAACAGATCCCCCTTCGTTTCGCAGATTTTTCGGAGGACCGTGTGCACGCCGGGCGCCATCGTCCCGTCAACTTTTGCTCAAATTTGCAGGACAGCGTCGTATCAACATTTTACTGCTAATTCCAGGTCCGCAGCTTCATCTTATATCCCTAACTCAGTTTATAAGAGAATCTTTCTCACTTTCTATGCATTCCTAGTTTAATCTTTCCATCTACATTCTTTACAAAAGAGGGTATCCTTGCTATCACAACCCTTGAAACTCATATAGAATCCAATCTTGCATTGCGTGGGATTGGATCTTGTGGGTTTCAACCCCTCTTTTGAATGTAAAGTCCCTCCTAAGTGAAAACCATCAACCCTAGTGACTCTCCCTTCTCCCTCCTCGGAGTTGGGGAGGGGAGAACGACTAGGGTTTGATTTTTCCGCTTTACAGGTCCTTACATCATCATAGCAGTCTATGGATTTGGTGCATATCAACTTTCAACCCCAGAGGGAGAACCTTTAGAGGATCCTATCAACAACATGCACCTTCGCAGGTTTTACACGTAGCTCTTCAGAATATCCTAATTCAAAAATACAAAAAAATCAAAAAAATTCAAAAATACAAAAAAAATCATAAAATATCAAAAATACAAAAAAGATCATAAAAAAAAAAATCGTTACTTGGTGAAAACCTGGCAAACAGACGCCTTGTGACACAAAAAAATTGAAAAAAAATCCAAAAAGTAAATAGAAAAATATTTCATCAAATGGTGAAAACTACTTCGGTGGTGCCCTGGGCAAGTACCATGGTGAAAACCGGGTCACCGATGCCATGTGTAGAGACATTGGTCCTCCCTCCTTCAAGAGTCCATTTCATCCTTTCACTTTGCACACATTCATCCCTATCCATCCATAATAAACTTACCCATTCCCATCATGGCTTGTTATTGATCTACCTAAGATTGGTTAGCCATTCCTAATAAACCTCCATTTTCACCCTTTCCATCCATAATAAATCAACTCCTATCTGTGGCTAAGGCAAATCCTATATGTAGTGATGGGTATGGAACTGAGAACATCACACGTTCTGAGGAGTACAGTTTCTTCTAGTTTTATTCATTCTATACACACACAATCCACAATAAAACAACATTTGCATCGCCAATCCATAATAAAGTTTTTCTTTCTCTGCAATAAAGTATCGGTTTCATGGATTCAGTCAATTTCAAATGAGACACAAGCAACAACAAGCTTCAACAAATCAAATCTTTCAACAGACTCAGACAATATTATGGTTCAGTGCTATCTATCCTTTTGTGAAAGTAAACATTGTGACCACAATCAAATAGACTTATACAAGTGACAAGAGAAACTAAACTTGAGGACTACAGTGGATGTTGGTGTCGATTCTTTGTTTTCTTTTTGATTTTATCTTTTGGTGATATGTCTTTTATCTTTTCCAGGATGTCTCTAACTAGAGATGCTATCTTCGGGATGTCTTTGACTAGAAAGGCGAGGATGGGGTATCGTCACCTATTTTTCTTTGTTGTCTGTGGATTTGTCTCTTAGTAATGCTATGACTTGTCCAAGGATATGAGAACACTGAGTCTAGTGTGAACTGGGGTATTCCTTGTTTGCGACTATCTGATCTCCATGCAAACAAGTACAATGACTTTCTGGGTCAAACATATATCTGGATTGTCATAACCTATTTTCCATAATAAAGCTCAATGATCATAATGCACAAGAAGCTCTTTCACTTTCATATCTTCTATCTTCCATCCCCCTTTTCTTGATTGACTTCCATCATCCTTCTTGAGTCCACGTGGCCTTCTGTCACATGACTTAGTATAATGACATGCCAAAAATATTTGCATTTCATGTAGTTTGCACCTACATTATTACATATTAAGCATTTCATACATATGTATAGATATCACAATTGCATCACATCCTGCACACAACACATGTTAGCACATTTTACATTCTCATCATGTAAATAGTTACTTGTATTATAATATTCATCTGCATTTCATACATTCACATTTGCATTTGCATAACATATTAAAAACATAAAAGAACAAAAATATATTGCATTCCATCATGTACATATTTGCATCCATATCACAAAATCATCATCATAAAACATATATAAGCATCACATAGGTACACATACATATAGCAGCCGCAAAGATGAATCATCTCATATATATATCAAAATCATAAGTGTCATGATACAATGATGTCAAAATACATATGGCTACAAAATCACCTGAAGGTGTCTACATCATCATACAAACATGGTACAAAAACTGATACATACAGAGCCCTCTTAGGCTATGATGAACTCCCTCCCTCAAAGTTGGCTGGCCTCAATGGAGTCTGAGCCCTGGAAGGACCCACCCCAGGATCATCTCTCATGTCCCCTCTATCTGGTGGTGGTGGAAGACCCATAACCCCACTGCTAGACACATGTCTCCTGTCTCTTCCTCCAGTGGTCGTCGCAGTCTGCAATGGTCTATGAAAGCTCCTAGCCCGCTACTCTGGTGGCACCGCTCCATAGTATAGGTCTCTCTAGTAGCCTATCTCCTCCCCTACCCATAGAACATGGGCATATTTGGCCCCTGTGTCCTCTGTTGCCTGCCTCCTTTCCCTCAGTATTGTCTCAGCCTCTGTATAGAACTGAATATACTGGTCCCTCTCCCACTCAGTGTCCCTTATCTTTCTCCTGAACCTAGCTATTTCCCTCTCCAGATCCTGGATCTCATCTCCCTATCCTTGGTAGATCTCCCTCAAGGATAATAGCATATCCTCCTCCTCTCTCCCCTCACCTTGTCCCTATGGCTGCTCCTGCGGCTGCTCATGTCCCGCCCTCATCTCCAGTCCTGGATCCTGAAATACTCATCTTAGTGCATCCTTGTCTCCCTCTCAATCATAAGGAACTAAATCCCCATCAATCGATATCCTCAGTATCCTGTACAAATCCTCCAAGGTGACTATCATCTCACCCGTCGGCAAATGAAACTTACATATCTATGAGTGCCATCTCTCAGCTAATGCAGTTAGCAATCCCATGTTTGCCCGAAACTCAGGCACATACATAATATATCGTAGGACCATGACCTCAATTGCTGCTCTATCCTCGAATGCCAACTCTAGTCATAAACTTTGAGTCAATGAGAATCTCTCACATGACTCCAACATAGGTAGGTCCTCCTGCAATCAAGCAAATCAACTGTGTCAATCCTAGTGGTACTAATTGTTCATCACAAAGTACTACTTTTTATCCTAGTGGCATTCCCTGTTCATCACAAAGTGCTGCTCTTTTTAGTACTCCCTATTCATCACAAAGTACTGCTTTTTATCCTAGTGGCATTCCCTATTCATCACAAAGTGCTGCTCTTTTTAGTACTCCCTGTTCATCACAAAGTACTGCTTTCTATCCTAGTGGCATTCCCTGTTCATCACAAAGTGCTACTCTTTTTAGTACTCCATGTTCATCACAAAGTGCTACTCTTTTTAGTACTCCATGTTCATCACAAAGTGCTACTCTTTTTAGTACTCCATGTTCATCACAAAGTACTGCTTCCTATCCTAGTGGCACTCCCTGCTCATCACAAAGTGTATCTTTTTATCCTAGTAGTACTCCCTGTTCATCACAAAGTGCTTCTTTGATCCTATATTTTAGGACACCTACTTGAGTGTATCCTCTTGAGTAGCTTATCCAATTGACAACACATGTTCTATCACAGAATTGTCAATTTTAGCCTTATCCAATTGACAATATATGTTCTATCATAGAATTGTCAATGTCTTTGGTACTCTTTGTTCATCACAAAGTGCCTTGATCTATCCTATCCTAGGGCCTCTTCTTGAGTGTATCCTCTTGAGTAGTTTCCTGATTGGCAACATATGTTCTATCACAGAATTGTCAATCCTAGCCCTATCTGCTATCCTAGTCTTCCCTAGAGGACCTGATTGAGTGTATCCTCTCAGGAGCTTATCCAATCAATAATGTATGTTTATCATAGAACTTTTGATTTGACCTTGAAGACATAAACGTGCATTCATGAATCAAACGTGCCTAGCCTACCCAGACGCGCCTGGCACCAATGCAGACATGCCTTAACATTTTTTCCCCCCCTCGCTTGACATACCTAAAGCGCATTTATTACCTACTTGGCATGCATTTATGAAAACATTTAATGTGACAAAGTACAAGGAGGTTTTGTGGTACTTACCAACTCTCCTGCATCTACCGGCCTCTAAAATCAGCGAACGTGATCGAATCTGTGCACCAATACCATTGCTGCAGACTGCTGACTGCTCTCTGCTCTCTCTGCACTCTGATCTCTTCGATGTGTGGATGACAATGAGGATGTTTTCCCTCATAGTCTATCTTATAGACTACCCTAGCCCTCGTCTCCATAGTGAGTCTTCTTTATCCCGTGACTCTGTCACTCTATCCTATCTGGTCAGTCCATTCTAGCCTTTCTTTCTTATCAAGAGATTGTTTGTGATATTTTTCAAACATTTTCATCCAATCTCTCGAGGGGGCATATCATTCCCATCTTGGGGCAACTTTGTATCAGTTAATATTATCTTCTTTGAAACAACACGACAAGCTGCATTGTCTCAAAGAGGGGCAAAATGTAGACACCTAAAATTGTCCAGTCTAATTAAATAAATATCTTTATGTATTTAATTATTTAAGTCTAATTCTTCTATTAATTGGATAAATCTTTATTTATTTAATTAATTCATTTATCCTCTTCTAGCCTTATTTCTCATTTAAATAAATACATTTATTTATTTAAATTCCTCTTTTCCTAAATTAAATAAATACTTTTATTTATTTAATTGATCCCACTTCCTCTATTAATTAAATAAATTTTATTTATTGAATTAATTCATTAGCATTTTCTACCCATTACACATGTCATTCATCTCTTAATTCCTACACTACCTACCCTCTCATTATTTTCTTATTTCCTTTACCTACCCTCTAATCCTAGCCGACCATTTATCTTTTACACCTCTCAATCTTATCCCTTCATTTCTTATAGTGTCTTCTATATAAGGAGATACTTCCTTCATTATCAACCCTGGTCATCCTAATGAGCTAATCAATCTCCTAATAATTCTAATCTCCTAGAAACCCCCAACTACTCTACGCTTTCAAACTTTCATATGTAATCAAGCCTACTTACAACCATATTTTTGTTCTTTGTTGAGCTCTTGTGCACATATAAAATCTAAGAGCAAATATATCAAGCAAGATCAATGGAGATAGGAAGAATGGAGATCCAAACCCTATTGGACATGTGATGGTATAATCTTTGTGATTTCATTTGATTTGCATTGTCTTAGGTAATCTTCATATGTTATGGTGGATCTTTGTTGATTGTTAGACTAGGGTTTTGTGGTTGAATTCATTTAGTCTTTCAATATTGTTGTTTCCACTTTCACCATAAACATCTACAATTCCATATTAAAAACTACATTAGGAAGTCATAAAAATATTAACCAAAGAATTTATGGTAAATGGTTATGAACTAAATACTTGAAATCCAATGGTGTGGTTAGCCACAGAGCTAAGTTCTTATGTTTCTTAGACATAACTGCTAAACTCACCAAATCGCCCTAGTCCAACTTCTGATCTTCATCAACCACAATAATATTACCATAGCCTTGAATATCTCCTCCTCGCTTCGCATACCTTTTCTTCTCATCTAATGGAAGAGTGGAGAATTCATTAACCACTTCTCTTATGCAATCTATTAAAGAATGCGGAATTCCATGGTTCACAACCTGAGGATCACTGCAACATCAGCACAAATACAAACCCAAATACCCAAAAATCCTTGTGGATTCTAACTATATATTCTTAAAGAATTTCATGATACTTGAAAGAAGCCCCACTCTACACAAGCCTTAGAAAGAATACCCATCTTTTTTTTCTTTCATGGTTTTAAGAGGGCAAGAGTAGCTTTTCCATGTCAACTACAGGAACTATCAAGAGAGAAGGGACTGATGTTGAAGATGGCCTCTCATCTTCCGATCGGATGTATCTCTAGGGAATGTCATTGGGTTTCTCTAGTGCAAGCTCCTGCACACTCTCCACAGGAACAAAATCATTTTGGAATGGATTACTGAAAGATTCAATGACATACTCCCCTAATCTCTCTCTCTCTCCCCCCCTTCTCTCTCTCTCTCTCTCTCTCTCTCTCTCCCTCTGCCCTAATATGTCTCTCTCTAAAATATGAGTACTGAAATCTGATATCAGATTTCATCAAATATCCAATTTCTACCACGGCCATTAATGTGGCAACAGTAAAAAAAAGGCGACAACGAGAATAATTTTTGGGACCACAAATTTATACATTAAAATCAGATATCCGATATAATCCGATATCCAATTTTTGTAAATAAAAAAGAGTCTTGTGGGCCATTTTGTGGATTCCAATGACCCACATTCTTCACATTCTATTTTCTATTGATAATCACGGGTTTTTAGACAGGTTGAGACAAATTTGTTCTTTTGAGAGATTCTTAAAGTCAAATCTTACATTGTTAATCATTTAGGAGCATCTTTGTTGAGGTAAATGGGGAGTAGTAGTCATCGGAAGTCTAAACGCAAAAGAAAACTTTCAAATGACCAAATTGAAGTGTATAGAGAAAGAGATAGAAAAGGTCATAGGAGGAGAAGACAAGGTATGTTAAATATTTCTAATGTTACTTCAAGTGAACAAGAAATGTATATTTTGAAAGTGAAAATTTTAAACATGTTGAAAATGTTGAAAGTGATAATGAAAATGCTCAACATGACATGAGAATGGAAAGTGAAAATTTGGGAGTTGACAATGAAGGTGTCCATAATTTTGGTGTAAATATGAATTTTTTTGACATTGGAGGTGAAAATGTAGAAAGTTTTGACATAGGAGGTGAACATGTGGAAAATTTTGACATTGGAGGTGAAAATGTGGAAAACTTTGACATTGAAGGTGGAATTGCTCAACCAAGTGAACAATATGTAACAACTAATTACTTTAGAAATGAAGACCCTCTCATGGATGAACGACAAATTCCAAATCCAAGACCTTCAAGAACCCCAAAATGGTTACTTGAAATTGATGAGAACATTATTGCGAATCTTGAAGGCAAGAGGTCAATGAGAACCGTTCGATTATGGGCTACACAAATTTTTGACCAAAATTTTAGTAATAAGACATTGACCGAGCAATGCCAACTTTTTGTTCAATTGCTAAAGATGATAAAGATGAGACCATTGCTTAAAAAATTAAAGATTCGTATGAACAAGAAGATGGAGAGAAATTTTATTAGTGCCAAAATTCTATTTGATGCTCTCAATTCTATTGGAAAGAAAACCAAGGAAAGAGATAAGAGAGTTGCTCAAAGAGTGATTACAACCTCCTTACTAAGCCATCAATTGAGGAAGGCTCGTCAAATGAGACAAAATTGTGTTGATTTGAACATAAATCATAAAACTTTGGATAGAGCACTTGCACGAAGACAAAGAGTTGGCGATCCACTTCAACATGATACATGGGCTTTTGGTGGGAGGCTTCCACGTGTTGATAGAAAGTTGACTGGCAATGTGAAGGAGGAGATTCAACAATTTTGGCACTCTAATTATAGAGTATCACCCAATATAAAGGACATTTTGAAATTAAGAATCAGCAACCGAGACCACACACCGCATCCCAAACATTTCTTGGAATCAAGCCAAACAATGTTGTACCAAAAAAATTGTGAAGTACATCCAACTTTGCAAATATCACAAAGGGCCTTTGAATATTTGAAGCCATTTTATTGTGTACCTCTTAAGATTCATAATACTTGTTGGAAGTACCATGTGGAGTTTTCAATGTACCATGAACTTTTATGCCATATTCATTCTATCATGCATACTAATGAGATGTTGCAGGAGTGTGGTGCAATGCTATTTCTGAGATCATCAAGAGACTTGCAAGATCTATTTTTATGCCCTAGAGATGATGGTTTCTATTTCTATAGAAATGATTGTTTGAATGAGCAGTGCTCACAATGTGGTGAGTTGTCAAATTTTGTTTCATGTTTTCATGAGGGCAGCGAACACAAGTTTGGAAAGAATTGTGTTGAGAAAAAAAGATATGAGATAGTGAAATATACTTTGAAGAGTGGAGATGAAGGTTCTAGATGTGAATTAGTCTCAAGTGAAGTGAGTGTTGCTAGTTTTATTTTGGATTTCAAGGAAAATATTTTCTACAAGTATGCAAGGAACACCCATAGCTCTCATTGGTTCGATCAACAGTCTAGGATGTGTAAGAACTCTTTCCCGATTGGCACTATTGTATCGGTGATTGATTTTGTAGAGAACTAAACATTGCAACTGTAGCATCCTAAAATTGCGACACTTGCAATTTCGACCGCATTTGGGTCTTCACGATGGCGACGCAACACTAAACCTGAATGGAGACCCCGAAACTTGCTCATGACACCAAAAACTGCATTTTTCCAGCACCCTAGCCTGATCCTCCTTGCACCCTGCTGTCCTGGGAGGTGGGACCAGAGCACCCAGCGCCCTGGTCCCTGGCCCTATTTTGGGCCCGGTCTCCTATGGGACTTCGAGCCTTTTTGTTTACAAATTGGAAAATAACATTTCCTGGTCGGCCTAAGGTCGGGAAAATCAGTCTTTTAACCCTAATTGGCAAGTATATAAACTACTTTTCCTCTCTCATTTGGGGAGGAGGATGAAAAAAGGTGAAAACGATATTCAAACATTCAAGCATTCAAGCATTCAAGCATTCCTTCAAGCAATTGATCATTCTAAGTCTCCATTCAAGGCTAAGTGTTGCATTCAAGACAAGGAGTCAACCATTGAAGAGGAGATCACTTACAACACATTACATGCTACAACATACAACATACAACAAACAACAACATCTATACCTTCGCATATAAGGATACAAACATCCTTACAACAAGGTATTAGTACTTGTTTTACATTACATTTACAGCATTTCTCATTTCTTGGTTAATTCCAAAACCGGGGTTTGACCTAAGGGCAAACCCCTAATCCCTAACCCCCCAATTGTCTTCGCTTTTCTGTGTGTAGGTTGCAGGTACGCGGCTGAAATTGAAGATCTGGAATCCTTGTGCAGAGACGAACAGATCCCCCTTCATTTCGCGAATTTTTCGGAGGACCGTGTGCACGCCGGGCGCCATCGTCCCGTCAACTTTTGCTCAAATTTGTAGGACAGTGCCGTATCGACATTTTACTGCTAATTCCAGGTCCGCAACTTCATCCTATATCCCTAACTTAGTTTATAAGTGAATCTTTCTCACTTTCTATGCATTCCTAGTTTAATCTTTCCATCTACATTCTTTACAAAAGAGGGTATCCTTACTATCACAACCCTTGAAACTCATATAGAATCCAATCTTGCATTGCGTGGGGTTGGATCTTGTGGGTTTCAACCCCTCTTTTGAATGTAAAGTCCCTCCTAAGTGAAAACCATCAACCCTAGTGACTCTCCCTTCTCCCTCCTCGGAGTTGGGGAGGGGAGAACGACTAGGGTTCGATTTTTTCGCTTTACATTTTGGTGAACCCGACGTGAACATCCTTTCTGATTATTCATAGTTAGATCTGAAAATTGGATTCCTTGATTACATTTCCATGTTTGATCTTTTGCAAAATTTTAGAGGTTAATTGCATAAAAACCCTAAATTTTCTTTTTAAGTAATTAAACTTGTGAAATGTTTAATTGTTAATGCTTGTTTCAGATCTGCCCTTCTATTACAAATTGTCAATTCATATTTGTGCTTTAATTCTTAAAATTAAGTGGTTAAGTGTCAAAACCCTAATTTTCTAAACCCTCTTGATTCAACCTTTGTCCGACAATTTCACTGATCAAAACATCTCCAAATCAGCTGTAACTTTGGATTCCGCAATAAAATCACAATATCTTTCATCCCTGAAAATTTAGAAAAAAGTTGCGAGGACCGTGTGCACCCCGAGCACCATCGTCCCCGACATTTTTTTTGAAATTTCGGGAGCTAGATCTTACTGTATTTCTCTGCTAAAATCCAGAATTTTAGCTGATTTTATCAATTTTAACGCTTTCAAAATTACAGTCAAAGTTGGTCTAGTGATTGCTTGGATTGAGGCTTCTAAACATTCAAAAATTGTTGAAATTGAAATTTGTGTCAAAATTGTGTTTCTTACTGTCCTAAATCTGAAAAGTGTGTTAGCATTCATTGGAAATTTCAGTGATTTATTCAAATTTTTGCAATTTGTGACTTTTGAAATTAAGTGCTTAATTACAACAACTTTGATTTCCGCTTTCAAAATTGAATTTTGCATGAAATTGAGTCAACTTTCAAATTTCAAAACTTGCATTGCTTTTGGTATTCCCTCTAAAATCATAAAATTCAAAATTTCAGTTTCCCTCTCTTTTTCAAAATTCAAATTTTGCATTTTTCGACAATCTTGGTAGGGTTCAATTTTGAGATTGCAACTTTAATTTGGCCTATCTACAGATCATAAAATCACTCAATTTTTTCAGGTTAGCTGTAAAATCATCATAACTTTCATCCCTGCAAATTTTGAAAAAAGTTGCGAGGACCGTGTGCACCCCGAGCGCCACGGTCCCGGACATTTTTTCCGAAATTTCGGGAGATTGTCCTGATTGTATTTAACAGCTTAAATCTAGAAGATTGGCTGGTTTTACTAAAATTTGCTACCTCTAAAATTCAAAATCTTCTCTCTCTCTTTAGTGCATGAGTTTTACAACAATAAGCCCTACTTACACTATTCCTGTTAGACGAAGCCTGAGAATTAAGTCTTTCCAAGGTTTAATTACTGAGGAGATGGAACCTAATTTGAATGGTCTTTTTAACGAGGACATGGGTAATTCCTCTAATCCTCTTAATGATGAAGAAGCTCTCCATGAGGTTTCTGTAGACCATCTTTCAAAATTGGATAACCAATTTGACGATTTTCGACAATGGATGTCTCAAGAATACCCTGATAGTCAAGCTCTTCCTTTAATTGAGGGTCTAAAACGTATGCTTCAAAGTGATAAGAATGGAATTGATATTTTGCGTGGTATTGCACACATTGTGGATTCAAATGTGATGCCTATGAAAAGTTGTGCCAAAACCTTAGGTTATACACAACCTCCTTCTCAAGACAATCATTCTATTCCTTTGACGACTCCTATTGCTAGTATACCTACTTTTACATCAAACATAATGACTACTTCAATACAAGACATTCCTCCTATGATCACCAGTCATGGGGGCAATCCCTCTTCTTCAATTAACCCTCTTCCTTCATTCAATCCAACTTCTTCATTCATTCCTTCAATGAGTGTTCCTATTATATCACCACAAAAGAACATGACGCAAGGGGGCAACTCGTTTAATCATTCCATTCCTCCTTGTAGTGTTCCTCCTGTCCAATCATCTCCTATGACTAACTATCATAGTGTCCCACCACCTTACTCTCTACCTTCTTTCAATAAAATAACACCTCCATCACAATCTAACACGTCTAATATGAACTCTTCGACTGAAGCGACCATTAATAATCTTGCACAAACTGTCTCTTCTTTACAGCAACAAATTGCCTCTATGAATCAATCTAAGTTTAGTGTGCCCACATTTGATGTTGCGAGTCCACTTTCTCTTGACATTGTTCGAGCTATTCCCCCTAAACATGTTGAAATTCCGCATTTGGAGCTTTATAATGGTAAGGGTGATCCTCTAACACATGTTAAGACCTTTCAAACAATATGTACTGATTTTGCTTATGACCAAAGGTTGCTTGCAAAATTGTTTACTAGAACATTAAGAGACAAAGCCCTACAATGGTATTGCTCGTTGCCTTCCTATTCTATTACTTCTTTCGAACAACTTGCAAATACTTTCATTCAACAATTTCAAAACAATATAAGTCCTAAAGTTACTTTGATTGATTTAATGCATTGTAAACAAGGTGTTAAAGAAAAAGTGATTGATTTCATTGGTAGATATAAGCATTTGTATGCTCAAATTTATTTTCTAGTGCCCGACAATGATATTCAAAGAATCTTTATTTCTAATTTACAAAAAGTAATTAGAGAAAAACTCCTGTTTTCTGAGTTTACTTCTTTCCAACAGTTGTGCGCAACTCTTCACAATTATCAACTGACTGTGAGTCAAATGGAACAATCACATCCTCTAACTCCGAGTGATAAGAGTGATAGTAGTCAACAACCATTTGGGAAGTTTAAACCGAACAGAGAGTGCATTAAATTCAATGAAAACATCATCAACAACAATGTGAATGCAGCATCAGGTGTGTCTCCTATTTCTAAGTTTTTCAAGAAAGAAAGAAAGTTTACTCCTTTGAATGAATCATTGCATAGTATTATGAATAAGTTATTGGAACAAAATGTGCTTACTCTTCCTCCTATAAGGCAAATTGATCCTGCAAAGATAAATTCACCTTATTTCGATAACAAATCTTTTTGTCAATTTCATCGTCAACCTGGGCATGATACTGAAAAATGTTTTGCTTTAAAGGGTAAAATTCAAGATTTGATTGATAATAATACTATCTCTGTTTCTGGAGTGAATGATAAAGGCAATACATCTGTAGCTCCTCCTAACCAAAATCTTCAGATTTTTACTGATCCATTGCCTTCTCATACCTCTAATGCGATTGATACTACTGATTCCTCTATCTCACCTTATGATCTCGTGTCTATGACTCCGAATGTGATTAACTTTGTAGAGCAGCAAAAAATCCCTAAAGAACTTTCCATCACCTTTGATTCTAGTGAAACTATCAGGGCACCTGATGGTCCTTTATATATAGTTGCAAAATTCAAAAATACACCTTGCCGTGGAGTGCTTATTGATCTTTCTTGTATGGTTAATATCATTACTGAAGAATTTCTTTTTACTTTGCAATTGAATCAAGTTATCTATGACAAAATAGATGTGGTTGTGAAACTAATTGATGCATTTTATTCTCCTGCAACTGGTTCTATTACATTACCTATTGAGGTCCATAACAAATCCCTTGATGTGAACTTTGCTATTATTCCATCTTCCGAACAATTTCGTGTGAAGCTTGGCTATCCTTGGCTATCTTCCATGAAAGCTATTGCTTCTCCTATTCACAAGTGTTTGAAATTTCCCCATAATGGTGAAGTTGTTACTGTGAATCATAGTCTCTTTAAACCAGTTGAAAGAACTTCTAGCGTTCCTCTTGATTACTTTTGGCCTAAACAATTCCAATCTCTTCCTCCGCGAAGTGATCATCTTTTCAAATCTTATCAAAAGTGGAAAACAGATATGATCCTATCTCTAAGTGAACCTAGAACACCCAAACTTGACATTCCTATCATTCTTGAGAAGGAAGTTCTTCCTTTGAAAGATAAAACTAATGTCTTTCCTCAAGAAGATTCCTTACCCATTCCTATGGATGTGACTATGCCTATATCTAATAAACTTCCCAAAAGTAGACCTATCCCTCCTCGTCATGATGGACTTGGTCTCCTTCCAAAACCGAGTATTCTTCCCTTATATGGAGCAGTTCCTCCTCCTTCCTCTTATGGAGAGAAGAGACCTTCCTCTTCTCCTATTGTTCAACCTAAGAGACCACAACCTAAACACCCAAGTGATAAGGATGAGAAAATTCCTCCTCCTCAATCTTCTCAACTCCCTACTAAGACTAGACGAAATCGTTCTGCATGTGAACGCCAATGAAAGCGTCATTTTAGAGCTCAAACTTTGCAATCCCCCAAAACACCTTCAACTAGCATTATTCCATTTTCTCCTCAGCCGGAAATTGAACCGAAATCTCCTAAACATAAGATGCATGATGGTCTTGATCCTGTGCGAGTTAAAGATCCTATTTTTATAAATCTTGATGATGATATAGATGAAAATGTTACTTCTCTTGCTTCTGATAGTGAATATGAACTTGTTGATGTTGATAACCAGTTATCTAATGAATTTTCTAAAGCACTTATCCTAGCTCCTAGACAAGAACAACGTGGCTTGGAACATGAACATAGCCCTTGTTTGGATCTTGTGATAGCTCCATCTGCTATGTTGGATGTTCCTCCTCTAGCGTGTTCCCTACCTTCCTGAAATATTGATCAGCAAGATCGGGGGGTAGATGACGTGCTAGACTAGTTACATTAGCATAGCAGATTCTCTCCTCCTCTCTTTTGTTACTTCTTCTATATGTTATTCTCATTCTTCTATCTGTTGTCCTTAGTGTTGTCTACTTGAGGACGATGCAAAACATTGAGATCTCTTTTGGTCTCTCTCATGTTGACTCAAAAGACACATGTGGTCCCTTCTTCTAGGTGACCTTCCTTGATTGGGGAATGAAGAACAATTATGCATACATACATATGATATACATGAATAATCATACAGCATATTGACCCCGAGGAAAGTGAAGTCACCTTGTGCTTTGTGTTTTGTGTCTATTATCCTTGGGCTTATCTCACACTTGGGGGCTAAATCCTTGTGATAACGTGCTCCTTTCTCATTTCTTATATGTATCACTACCTTAAAGCAATCACCCCCGGTGAGGCGTGTGTGATCGCTTTAACATAGGGGGGCATACATCCCGTTCATATCTTTTCAAGATACTTGAAAATTTCTTGACAAATTTAGCTTTGTCTTGAAAATTTTTGATATCTTTCTTGCATGACTCATAGTGAGGGAACCTTACTACTGACAGTCATGGTTCTCCCTCATGATCTTCCCTTTTACTTTGTCAATCGAAGTCGTAAGATCCTTAGTCCACTGGGGGCTTGGTGTATCTTGCCTCCTTGATGTGGTGAAAGTTTTTCAATGTTGTTTCCTTGTACTTTACCGGAAGTATGAGCGTACGCTTATACTCCCGCTAAAGTGGGGGCTAAATGTAGCATACTAAAATTGCGACACTTGCAATTTCGACCGCATTTGGGTCTTCACGATGGCGACGCAACACTAAACCTGAATGGAGACCCCGAAACTTGCTCATGACACCAAAAACTACATTTTTCCAGCACCCTGGCCTGATCCTCCTTGCACCCTGCTGTCCCGGGAGGTGGGACCACAGCGCCCAGCGCCCTGGTCCCCCAGGACCATGGCGCCCAGCGCCCTGGTCCCTGGCCCTATTTTGGGCCCGGTCTCCTATGGGACTTCGGGCCTTTTTGTTTGCAAATTGGAAAATAACATTTCCTGGTCGGCCTAAGGTCCCGGAAAATCAGTCTTTTAACCCTAATTGGCAAGTATATAAACTACTTTTCCTCTCTCATTTGGGGAGGAGGATGAAAAAAGGTGAAAACGATATTCAAACATTCAAGCATTCAAGCATTCAAGCATTCCTTCAAGCAATTGATCATTCTAAGTCTCCATTCAAGGCTAAGTGTTGCATTCAAGACAAGGAGTCAACCATTGAAGAGGAGATCACTTACAACACATTACATGCTACAACATACAACAAACAACAACATCTATACCTTCACATATAAGGATACAAACATCCTTACAACAAGGTATTAGTACTTGTTTTACATTACATTTACAGCATTTCTCATTTCTTGGTTAATTCCAAAACCGGGGTTTGACCTAAGGGCAAACCCCTAATCCCTAACCCCCCAATCGTCTTCACTTTTCTGTGTGTAGGTTGCAGGTACGTGGCTGAAATTGAAGATCTGGAATCCTTGTGTAGAGACGAACAAATCCCCCTTCGTTTCGCGGATTTTTTGGAGGACCGTGTGCAAGCCAGGCGCCATCGTCCCATCAACTTTTGCTCAAATTTGCAGGACAGCGCCATATCGACATTTTACTGCTAATTCCAGGTCCGCAGCTTCATCCTATATCCCTAACTCAGTTTATAAGCGAATATTTCTCACTTTGTATGCATTCCTAGTTTAATCTTTCCATCTACATTCTTTACAAAAGAGGGTATCCTTGCTATCACAACCCTTGAAACTCATATAGAATCCAATCTTGCATTGCGTGGGATTGGATCTTGTGGGTTTCAACCCCTCTTTTGAATCTAAAGTCCCTCCTAAGTGAAAACCATCAACCCTAGTGACTCTCCCTTCTCCCTCCTCGGAGTTGGGGAGGGGAGAACGACTAGGGTTCGATTTTTCCGCTTTACAGCAACCAAAGAATGAGGTACAGTCTTAGTACTACAATTCAATCCAGATTTGTTATTTTTGTTCATATTACATATAGACATGCTCCTAATAGTACAGAAGAGGACAGGAAGATAATTAGGGAGTATCATTTTTATATGAGTGATGATAGATCACACTCCTCCGAGTATGTGCAACATTCTTTCAAGATTTTTTTTGAGTTCTTGCATGAGAAAGATATTGCAATTGATTGACATATCATATGGTCAGATAATTGTACGGGTCAATTCAAGAATACCCATATGTTTTATTGGTTGAGTAGAATGCATGTAGAGAGGCGTATACCTCATATTTGGTGTTTTTTTGAGGTAGGGCATGGGAAGGGGGAGCATGATGGAGTAGGTGCATGTTTGAAGAGAGCTCTAGTTAAGAAGCAATTGAGGATTTCAGGTGCAAATTTCTCTGATGCATGTTCTATTGTTGATTGGTGTAGTTCAGAATGGTCACATGGAGGTACTCTTGATTTAGCAGTGACCAAATTCTTTAGGTTGGTTCAGGAGGGCACAGTGGGATACAAATTGGATTGTCAAACAATTAAAGATTCTTCAAAGATGCATTCATTTCTCAGCTCAGATGCAAGTACATGGACCATTTGGAAACGAGCGTTGGCTTGTTTTTGTTAGAGTTGTGTTCGGTGTGATTGGGATCAGTGCGAGTCAAATGAGTGGGTTGATATGTGGGTTCCCCAATATCTAACTCCTTTATCTCAAACAATATCCTTGTCAAATGATGACATAGAAAGTTCACTTGAGTATGATCGTCTATCAGATCTTGTATAGCCAGGACATGTTTTTGCAATTGTTGCACCGCAAGGGAATGAAGAGAGATCAAAATATTGGTTTGCACAATGTGTACAAGGAAAACATAAGCTAACACAACTAGTGACAGATGATAATGGGTTCACATATCCTACAGGTTCAGTTGTTGTGGGAACTTGGTTGCGAACATACATGATTAGAAAGAATGACATACCGGCATTTGAAGACTATGAGAGACACAAAACCATTCTCATGTATTCACACCTTACTAAAGCTACAAATGTCAAGTTGTTGAAGCATCAAGAAAAATCGAAGGCCAAAGACCCATGGATAGTGACTACTACTGATCATGAAGCAATACTGGATACTCTTAAGCAAAGGGATGACCCTTCAGGTATACTTGAGTAGTAGGTCTTTAACGGTGCCTTAGTTTTTTAATCATGCATTTCATTTCAAACAATGATCATTAAACCTTAATGTTCAAATTTGTTACGTGTATATTAAGGATGTGTTCAAAATGCAGGTCTATTGATGAACATTGTTTTTTGGCTACACCGTTTTTGCATGCACATAGCGGGTACACTCGATATAATTCGAAGGGATGTATTTTTGCAACATGACTTATTATCATGCATTCGATGAGATTTACATTTTTTGTTATTAGACAACACTATTTGACAATTTTTGATGATATAATTATCGCAAAACCTTTATGCTCATGCAGGTCTTTTTGATGATATACAACACTTTCACATTATGATTTTTGCATCAACATAGTGGGTTCTCTTGATATAATTTGAAGGGATGTATTTTTATAGTATATAATCCCATCTTTTCATTTATTATCATGCATTTCAGTTGAAGCGATTATCATAAAGTCTTTATGTTCATGCATGCATTTTATGTGTAGACTAACAATTCTTAAAAATATAGGTTCATGCTAGATCATTCGTCGTTGACTAGTTTACTCTTAGTGATGGTACATATTCCTTTGTGCATTAATGAGATTAAATTTTGTGCATAAACACTAAGTCAAGTGAATGTATTTCCATTTAGAAATGAAAATATCTACCATCGCCTTCAACCATGCAGAGAAATGCAGTGAGGAGGGCTTTAATCAACATGCGTCTTTCTTCAAAGTTATGCTTGTAGACTTTGTAGAGAAACTAGTAAGTTTCGTAATTATACAATCTTGTACGTCTTAAAACTATTTCAAATTATCTATTTATAATTTGACAAAATAATTTATATTGTGTTATAATTTGTTTATTGTAGCACATTCATTCCGCATAAAAAGGTTGCTTATTTTGGTCTTCATTTATATGCAGGCAATGTTGTACGTAAGCTTTTCTCTTAGGACATGAGGATGTTCAATGTAGATGAAGTGGGATATTATATTTGTATATGGATGTGAATTGATGTAACTTTGTTACGATGATATAAGATGTCCATGAGCAAATTGGTTTAGTTATATTGATGATATATAATGTATCTGTACATGAGTGCATTACTGTAGTTGTATTGATAATGATGAAAAATCATGTTTGCATATTCGTTCATGGATGTCACATGCAAGTGTAATGGTAATTATGTGTATACAATACATGGAAATATTGATGATCATTATGTGTCTATAGTGTAATGCTTGTTTATCTATATTTTTTCATTGAATGAGACTGACGGATTTTTTGCCAACTAAAAAAATGTTGCCCTAATAAAACCATAGGAAAAATTGAAAAACCAAGATAGGATTTTGTAGGAACCCCTCTCCTGGCACTGTAGGTTCAAACGGGTTGTTCATGGGTGCCATAGATTCCGAGTTAGGGCCCATCAAAGTTTGACAATTTTTAGCACTTAAGGTGCTCAAGGGACGACGCCGGTAGGGTATGACCCTGAGCATTCAATCGAGTGGGGAGGGGGGGTGGGAATAGGAGCATGCATAGGGTAATAATGCCTAACTAGACATGTCATAACTGACGGTTCATTATCATGACAAGAAGAACGATAAATTGGTCATGCGACAACATTAGATTGAATGAGACTGACGATTTTTTTGCCAACTGAAAAAATGTTGCCCTAATAAAACCGTAGGGAAAATTAAAAAACCAAGATAGGATTTTTTAGGGACCCCTCTTGTGGCCCCATAGGTTCAAATGGATCATATGCAGGTGCCACGGATTCTGAGTTAGGGCCTGTCAAAGTTTGACAATTTTTAGCACTTAGGGTGCTCAAGGGATGACGCAGGTACGATATGACTCCGATCGTTCGACCAAGTTGGGGGGGGGGGGGGAATAGGAGCATGAATAGAGTAATAATGCCTAACTGGACATGTCAGAACTAATGGTTCATTATCACGATGATAAAAATGAAAAATTGGCCATGCGACAACATTCGATTGAATGAGATTGACGATTTTTTTGCCAACTGAAAAAATGTTGCCCTAAAAAAATAGTAGGAAAAATTCAAAAATTGAGATAGGCTTTTGTAGGGACCCCTCTCATGGCCTTGTAGGTTCAAACGGATCATTTGCATGTGCCACAGATTCTGAGTTAGTGCTCGTCAAAGTTCAACAATTTTTAGCACTTAAGGTGCTCAAGGGATGACGCCGATAGGGTATGACCCCAAGCGTTCGACCGAGCGGGGGGAAGAAAATAGGAGCATGCATAGGGTAATAATGCCTAACTGGACATGTCAAAATTGATGGTTCATTATCAAGACGAGTAGAACGAGAAATTGGCCACGCAACAACATTCGATTGAATGAGACTGACGATTTTTTTGCCAACTGAAAAAATGCTGCCCTAATAAAACTGTAGGGAAACTTGAAAAACCAAGATAGGATTTTTTAGGAACCCCTCTCATGGTCTCGTAGGTTCAAACAGATCATTTGCAAGTGCCACAGATTCTGAGTTAGGGCCCATCAAAGTTTGATAATTTTTAGCACTTAGGGTGCTCAAGGGACAACATTGGTAGGGTATGACCCCGAGTGTTTGACCGAGTGGGGGGGGAAAATAGGAGAATGCATAGGGTAATAATGCCTAAATGGACATGTCAGAATTGATGGTTCGTTATCATGACAAGCAAAACGAGAAATTGGCCACGTGACAACATTCGATTGAATGAGACTGGCGATTTTTTTGCCAATTGAAAAAATGGTGCCCTAATAAAACTGTAGGAAAAATTGAAAAACCTAGATAGGCTTTTGTAGGGACCCCTCTTGTGGTGCTATAGGTTCAATGGATTGTTCTTAGGTGCCACAGATTCTGAGTTAGGGCCTATCAAAGTTTGACAATTTTTAGCACTTAGGGTGCTCAAGGGATGACATCAGTAGGGTATGACCCCGAGCGTTCGACTGAGTGGGGGGGGGCAAAATAGGAGAATTAATAGGGTAATAATGCCTAACTGGACATGTTGGAACTGACGGTTCGTTATCATAACAAGCAGAACAAGAAATTGGCCACGCGACAACATTCAATTGAATGAGGCTGACGATTTTTTCGCAAAGTAAAAAAATGGCGCCCTAATAAAACCATAGTGAAACTTGAAAAAATGAGATAGGCTTTTGTAGGGACCCCTTTTGTGGCCCCATGTGTTCAAACAAATCATTCGCAGGTGCCACAGATTCTGAGTTAGGGCCCATCAAAGTTTGACAATTGTTAGCACTTAGGATTCTCAAGGGACGACACCGGTAGGGTATGACCCCGAGCATTCAACCGAGTGGGGGTGGAAAAATAGGAGCATGCATAGGGTAATAATGAATTTTATTGTTAATTAAATGGATTGTATTGTATTGTTCATTAAATGAATTGTATTGTGATTACACAAACAACACTTACGATGAAATGAAATGAATTGTATTGTTCATTAAATAACCATTATTAACCATTGCTAATTATTGGATTGAAGATTAAAGTTTTCCATGATAACACCATGCACACATGAGAAACAATTTATATGATCAAATATCAACTTTTGTATATATGAAAATGTCAAATGGTTACAAGTGTATGTCCATACATAAATATGGCATAAACACCAACTCAAACAAAATTTATGTCTATATACGTGAATGTATGTCCATATACAAAATATAGATGCCAAATAGACATGTAAGCATCCTAAAACTATCTATAACATCCTAAGCTACTAATGGATCATCAAAATTGATCCTCTTCGCCATACTGCTTGGCTCTGAAAGATCCTGCACAAGAAAAAACAAACCATGATTAAGATTAGTTATATTATATCTCACATTTGAAAAGTTAACATAAAAATGAACTATAATTGAACTATTATTGTTTACCTCATCTCCAAGTTTTTACTTTGGCTTTGGAGGACTCTTGATGTATGTCTTTGGTAGAGGAGGTATGTTTTCAATATTTTCATACACAATCTACATATGTTCACAAACATGACATTGATACAAGTTAGCATATAATTGTCACTGATAATAATGAGTTATATCTACTAAACACAAAATAAAATAAACACACATGTACTCAAGGCTTCTCTTATTCTTCTTCTTCTTCATCATCATCTCCAGGTATAGTGGGTGTAGTCAACAAGGATGTGAAGCCAAGAATTATCTGTACATATACACAACAAGTATACAAAACTATCAATCTATGTATAGAAATGTATAATAATTATACGTTATTTAAACTATTCATTCAATCATATTTGCATTGAATTACCTTTTCCTTGTCTCCAACTGCACTACCAGATCCTGAATCACATAGCCCCGCACTTGTGCTACTTGTGCCCTACAAGAGTAAAATAAGATATACATGCAAGTTACTACATAATCTAATTAGTACCAATATAAATGATGAGCATGTATGTACAATAAAATACAAACGACTAGGTGCAATAATATATGTACTCTAAAGCTATCAAGGCCAAATGAAATGGCTATCAAGGTGCCAACCTGGATCTATGTCAACTCCTCCTCTATCATCAACTGTTAAATAGACCATGTAAATAAAAAATAGTACTTAATATTATCTAGATTATAAATATTCATTTAAAATATAGAATGAACTGTGAAAATACAAATCTTACCACTACATCATCAATGTATGATGAAGGTGTCTCCTCGCCTCTAGCATGTGAGGACTCTCCTAGGTATCCTCCAGTCTATGTCATAACATCTGGTGGATTGTGAATCCCATGCACCTCATAATCTGTAGTGTGCTCAGGAGGATCAACGGGCTGTCCAAATGGACCCAAGCATACATGCCCACACATGACACAACTATGGGGCATGAAAATGTGTGGAGCCAAGGAGGATGTGTCAGCGCCACCAGATGCACCACTACCATCAAAGTAGGTTGAGCTACTACCCCAGTCTGAGAAACCAAAAGGCTACTCAAAGAGTGAATAGTCGATATGGTCCATGATGCCGCCTCACAGATGATATCTGGATGCTGCACTGGAGGTGGGGGATCAACAAGAGGAGGAGGGACATATGGACCCTGGACTACTCTAACTGCCCTAGGTCTATTTTGGGGCATACCTAAACCCGCACCCTGGAAAGGTTGGATGTCAAAGTAGTTCACATGTTTTCCTAAAACAAACTCAGCATACATTTTTTTGATGAAGTAGAAGGCGACATCAAGATTGTTGTTGGGTGGTTTATCGAAAACCATCCACCAATGATCTCAAATTTTTTTCACAATACCATCAATTGTGCACCATTTAATAGAAAGTTTTTTTGGGGGGGGTCTACGGGTTGACCAGTGCGGGGATTCACAAACAATGCCGTGATAGCAGCTTTGGATATCTCAAGATCCTTTATCTCCTTATAGGACAAGCCATCTGCATATTGTTCCCTCATAGAATATCACCACAAAAGAGCGGTATTATGCTCCTCAGTGACAGTTTCTATACTCTTTATGATCGACGTGAGGGGATCAAACATTGGGTTTAGGTGAGGGATCCTACGATAGACATCTACAATCCCCCTCAATTGGTTCAAATTTTGTACAATTAAATCTTGAATTGAGGGGGGGTTTGGTAAAGGAGGGTTTTGTGCAGGAGGGTTTGGTTGTCGTAGTTGTGGTTGATCAATGTTTTCACTGTTATCCCCCATTTTTAACCTAATTGAATGTAAACAATTGAATTTAGTTAACAAATTTGAACAATTTTGTATTTGATTTTAAAAAACCTAGTTTTCATTAAAAAACCATATTTTGAATGAAAAAACAAATAAACATTAAAAAAATACCAAAATTTGAATGAAAATGATGAAAAACAATAAAAATCCTACCTTTTAATGGATTTTTTTGCAAATTTGAGTCACAAAATCGGATATCGGGTCCAACCGGATATCGGATTTTAAAAAATCGTGCAATCCATAGGTGAAAATTAACTCACGGGCTGTCACAGTTCACTTATATTGTCTCAGAAAATTGGATATCCAATAAAAATCAGATGTCGGATTTTTATAGTTAAATTATATTAAAATAATATTATATTATATAATGAGATAATTATTGATGGTGTGTGTAAGCGAAGGGGGCGGGAATAGGGGAGGTATTTCCTTTGGGATGAGGGTTTCGCCTGCTGAAGGGGACAATGATCAAGGAGGTGATGATGAAGATGATGGAATTTTCTCCGTGGGCCATTGGCTATTTGTTCTTGTTGGAGGCTGAGATTTTTTTTGGATTGAAGCTTTCCTGAGATTGAATCTTTGGAGCCAGCATTAGGGTCTCTAGTTTTCAAATCTGCCTTGTTGTGTAAGTTGTTGGGCTTCCTTTTGGTGGCTGATCTGGTTGTGATGGGTCAAGTTATTTTCCCATCTTCTGTTCTTGTTCTTGATGTTTGCGGAGGGAGTGGGGGTCTTTGTTTCTTGACTACTTGTGTGGTGTTGTGGCTGGCTCTACCTCCAGGTGTCGTTTATGCTTTGTGGGTGGTCTATGGTCCCTTGATACTCTTGGCTTTTTTGGGTTCTTTTTCAGAAAAAAGGTTTTTTCGAGGCAAATCGCTTGGTTTTTTGGAGTTCTTTCGGTGATGGGTTGCTCTCCTATTGAGGTGGAGAGACTTTTTCTGTGCAGAATGAAGAGAGGTGTTTCTTGGCTTTTGGTCTGCCTTCCTCCTAGTCTTATTGAGGTGACCCAGTTTCCTTTTGAGGTGGATATTTGTAGTGGAGGGGTGGTTCAGGTTCTACTTGCAATGAATGGACTTAATTGGTTATTGGCTTTCTTCCTTCCTTATCCTTTTAAGGTGGATCTCTCTTCTATTGAGGAGAGGAGTGAAGGAGTTTTCTGACTTTTGTCTACAGTGTTGCTGGTGGAGTTGGTCTTTTTTCTCTCTCTTTCATTCTCTCACAGATTGGTTTGGGTTCCTTGTTGGTTCCTAGTTTCCCTCTTTGTTTTATGGGTTGTGGGAGCCCTTGAAAACCCTCATGCTCTCTTTTGGGAAAGGTTTTGGTTGCGTATCTTTTTTTGTTATGCCCAGATGGTTCTTTTTAGCTGTTATTCTTTGATCAGGGTTGTTGTTGGGTGTGGAAACCTCTGGTTTTCCACTGTTTCTGGTTGTGGAAGCTTGGTTTTTTCCATTGGTTGGCAGGTGGTCCTTGGGCCCAACCTGTTCTTTAATTTTTGGATAAGGGTTGTTTAGCCTGCTCCTTGTTGTGGGAGATTTGTTAGTCACATTGGCATGCTGGATGCTAGCAATTTTCAAGGGCCCGAGATTGCCAGTTGCTTTTTTTTATAATGATAAGTTTTGCTATGGGAAGCATGAAGACTTTGTTTCAAGTTAAGGGAGCCTGGGAAAACCCTTCTCTGTTGGTTCTGGGAGCCAATTTAAAACCCAAGATGATGGTTAGGGGAGCCTTTCAAAACCCCAAGTCTGATGGTTAAGGGTGTTTTTCCCTTGAGTTTGTCTTAGGGACTGATTTTTTTAGTCCTTCTTTTGACTGGCTGCTGGTCTTTTGATGACCAATCTTTTTAGCAGCGGTGTATTGGGGGTTCCAGATCTTGTCAAAATCTGATGGTTTTGGGTCCCTTCAAAACCTGTGGGGTTTTGAGGGAGCCTAAAACATGTTTATCCTTATCAAAAACATTATATTATATAATATAATAACCCCCTCCAATTATAGTTGCATTTATCAGCCTACCTTTAGAAGAGTAGGGGGCATCAGTTCATTAATGATAATTATATATATAATATAATATAATAATATATTATACTACATAATATATTATTATATTATATAATATGTATTATATAATAATATGATAATATATTATATATTATATAATATATAATATAATATAATAATATCTTATATAATACGTATTATATAATATAATATTATATTATATTATATATTATATAATATATAATTTATTTATTAATTAAAAATTACCTATGAATATCGGATATCCGACATTCTCAGATATTCGATTTAATCAGATATTTGATTTTATCCGATATCCGATTTGCTTAGGTGTTTACCATGCCAAGGTGTACTGACACCTAGGCCAAGAAAAAAGTCAACACGGATTTTTTTGCATTTTAGGCGAGCAGAAAAGGCTATTTTTTTCACATTGCAACGTTTTGGCCCCCCATGATCCTACATAACCCCCAATTAAGATAATAAAATGACAAATCTTACCTAGTGGATCGATACATAAAAAGGGAAGGTGAATCAAATTAGATCTAGCCGCAATTCAATTAGGAAAAGGGTTGAAATGTTGATTAGATTCACTTGGATGTTTGTCTCTTCCTTTTGAGTTGAAATTTGTATGTAAAATTTGAAGTTTAGGGTAAAATAATGGACAATTGAAGTGAAACAATAATAATAGAGTGTTATAGATATTTGACAAAGCCATAAACAAAGATTTGAGTAGGAGGATAAGATCAAAACTTGTTCTTGAAAGTTTAGGCTAAATTATCACGATCAGGATGCTAGGTCTCCCTAGTCATATAACTCAGAGAAATGCAAGTGTGATATTTTCTGGATTAGGGAGACACATTGGATTCACTATCAGAAGCTTGGGCAAAATTCTTGGTACTAAGATGGTAGGTCACCCTCATCCTCCACTTTTCACTCCATCAAAATATAAGCCTATTCATCATTTTCAACTTTGTTAGAATCTTCAACAAAATCTCTCGAGTCAACTACCTACACACAAAAAGAGAAGAAAAGGGATTGTGGATAGGGGTTTTCCTTAGGACAAACCTTGGTTTAGGAATTAACCTTTAAATTGAAATGATAATTTGTATGGAAACATAATTGACTTGTAGTAAAATGCTTTTGTTTTGAGGGAAAGACTAAATCTGAAATTGAATGCTTGTAATTAAAATATATACCTTGATGAAGCTTGCTTGAAACCTCACACAACAATTTTAGGATGTCATGGAGAATTTCTTCATAGTCTAAGGTTGATCATGGATCCCATCCTAAATGCTTGAATTGACTTCACTGCTTTCTCACTTCAATTTAAAGAGAGATCATAACTCACATAGATGGCTTAGGCTTCAAATGAGAGGGATAGTCCTCCTTTTATACCTAATTGTTTGAAAACTATTTGATTTTTCAGAGTACATTGGCATGGGATCTAAATTCCCATCCACTTGAAGTTATTGTTGTGAGGAATAAATTTGGGTTCTGAAGGACCAGAGCACTATGGCACCATGGTCTTGAACTAGGACCGGGCTGCCCTAGCACCCTGGTCTTGAGAATCACAACTCAATTTTGGGCAAAAGACATGAGCGAAGGTGAAAATGTAGGTTTATGGAGGACATGAGTATAATCAAGGTAGGCAGAAGACATCACAAGACAAAATACCAACATTAGCTTGAAGTGAGAATGAAATTGTATGCAGAAATAATTTATGATGCTACACTTTTAATAAATATTTTATCTAAATAATTAATAATAATTTTACATCTTATTTCTACTAAAAGCTTAATGTCTTGCTTATAGTAATTTTACAATTCATGAAAAAATAACATTCATATTTTAGTTATTCAAAATTATATTTGATTATTAGCTAAATAATATTTAAAGATAACATTTGTTTAAATTATGAATTTTATTTCCATTGATGTTAACACAGGGGCCTTACTTAGTGAACTTGGGTTATAGAACATGCGTTCATGGCGTACTAAAGAATCCCCCTATTTTCAAAAAATAAATTGTCCTTAACTCATTTTTTGTCATCCACTCCCAATACACAGCTTGAATAAAAAATGCCCCTATTTTCACCAAATATTGTATTTTTTCATAGCCATAATTAAAAACACCCTATTTTCACCAAATAGGCAATATATTGTTAAATATTTTTGGGATATTAAACCCCTCAATATGAATGCATGTGAAATAATATTGCTTAGCGAGTGAAGCCCCTATGGATGTTAACTTATATGTGAGTATTAAATCATTTTTTTAAGATGAAAAAGGGAATTTATGTTTAATTATAAAAGTCTTTATAAACACACTATATTATAGAAGAGGTTGGATTGAGATAGTTACATCTAATTTCTGAGAAAGGCAAAGCCTTAAACATCCTATTCAAAAGGAAAATTAAAGCTACTTAATTCGAAGAGTTAAAACACTAGCAACATGAGACAAGTCATGCTCATTTGTTTTTCACACATTTGGATTATCTTGATTATTATCAATATGCTCCCAACTAGTGAGAACATCCTAAGCGTGATGCTTAGTAAGACATTTCATAGTACAAAAATAAAGAATACTTGTATTCTTGTAGTTTAATTAAATTTATAAACTAAATAACTTCTTTCTTGTATTTTGAATATTTTTAGAAGAATAATGCAAAGAAAAAATATTGTTGTGATAAAATTTACAAGAGAAACATTGCAATCTATTTGATTTTAATTTATTATCATTTCAAGATAATAAGAAAATAAATGATGTCTCAACCCTTGAAAATCCTAGTATTGATTATTGTAATTATATAAGGTGAAAATGGATAGTGAAAACAACAATATTGAAAGACTAACAAGGATCCAACCACAAAACCCTAGACTAACAATGAAAGCAATCCACCATACACAAATGAAGATACCTAAGACCATGCAAATAAACAAAATAAACCAAGATATACCATTCACATGTCTAGTAGGGTTTTAATCTCAATTTCTTCCTATCTCCATTGATCTTGTTTGATATATTTTCTCTTAGTTTTTATGTGTGCACAATAGATCAATAAAGAACGGAAATGGGGTTGATAGCTTGATTGCATAAGGTAGATTAGATGATTAGATGATTAGGGTTGATAATAAAGGAGAGTATCCTCTTATATAGAAGCCACTGTAAGAAATGGAGGGATAAGATTAAGAGGTGTAAAGATAAATAGTCAGCTAGGATTAAAGGGTAGGTAGATGAAATAATTAAATGATAATGGGGGTAGGTAAGAGAATAATTAAGAGATGAGTGGCATGTGCCATGGGTAGAAATGACTAATGAATTAATTATAAATAACGATTTATTTAATTAATAGAGAAAGTGGGATCAATTAAATAAATAAAATATTTATTTAATATAGGAAATGGCAATTTAAATAAATAATAAAATTATTTATTTAAATGAGGAAAGGCTTAGAAGAGTATTAATGAATTAATTAAATAAATAGGAATTTATTAATTAATAGAAGACTTAGGATAAAATAATTAAATAAATAAAAAATATTTATTTAAATAGACAGGACAATTTTAGGTGTCTACAGTAATATTTGATATTTTGTTGAGCGAATTCCTCACAAATATGTAGTCATCAATTGAGACTGATAAATTTGGTGGCACCCTACTTGATGATGACTATATGACACATATGTTGCACATGTGGAATAAGGCATCCCAATTTAAGGATCTTGTATCTATTATATGTAGTTTATAGTCTCGTGATATGAATAATTTATGATATAATCTATGGTATTTATTATGACACAATTACATATGAAAACCTAAGACAAATTATATGACAAAATATACTACTAACAAGAGATATCTTTGCATGAGCACCCAAGTTGGAATATAAAAATTTGAAAGAGTGTTCTATTTATGGTCAATTATGACAAATTCTCTTACATCCATAAGTGTTGTAAGTTATGATAATAATTATGACATGTTCTTATGATAGTAGTAAGATGTGTAAGAAAATATGTCATACCTTAAGATAGTAAATTTTGGGCTCCCAACTTAGGAGGATTGAATTGGGAGCCATTTGGAGATGTACATGTGCAATTGCATGCTTTTAGGTTGCTAGAATATTGTGTGAAGCATTTTGCACAACCCCATCTTCTTTCTTCATCTAGAAGCTTCCTTCTTTGTTGTATTTCTCTAGATAAGGTAGCCTTGGAGAGTATTAGTTATGTTATGTTTTGTAGGTGAAGTGATATGCTCTCAAAATTGATTTAGTATTGTTGGATTGATTAAATTTCCTAATGAAGGTACTAATATGACACTAGAACAAGAGCCAATTAAACATAGAGAATTCTCAGAGAAAAAATCCCATTTGTCTACACTGGAAGGGAGGAAAATATCATCAAGAAATGATTCATGTTTTAGAAGAGTAAATAGTGAAGGAACATCAGCTCAATGGTTAGTGAAGGATTGGTCTTTAGTTTCTTTCTAATAGGATAATTGAAGGTAAAGTTCCATTAACAACATAACCTATTCAGTGAGGCATCCTAAAATATTTATTTTAGAGGATGCTTAAATGTGTCAATTTTTATAATGAAACATGTTTCAACATTAAGGATATAATCTCTCAACCTCTGTGTTGTGAATAAAAGAGCAAGTCATTGTCTTTCAATTGCAAAATTTTGGATTTTATTATTGAGCAAGTGTATCTTATATAATACATAACATATTTTTTACCATTGACATCATGTTGTGCTAGCAATGCTACAAGAGCATTAGATTAAGGAGAAGTGTAAAGAAGAAAAGGATGATTAGAAACTATTGATTGTAAGATGGGAGCATTAGCAAAGAAACATTTTAATTCTTCAAAATCCTTTTGGCATTTGGCATTCCATTTGAAAATACTAACCTTCTTAAGTAGTTTAGCAAAAGGAAGAGTATGATCCACTAGTTGTGAAACAAATCTACAAATGGCTTGAATTCATCCTTGAAACCTACAAAGTTGAGAAATGTTTCTAGGAGGTGGCATGTTAACTATATCATCAATTTTTTTTTGTATCTACTTCAATGCCATAATGTGAAATAATAAATACTAATATTTTTCCACTAGCAACACCAAAGACTCATTTACGAGGATTCATTTGCATGTTATATTTATGGGTGCATTAAAATGTCTCATGTAGAATCTTGACATGATCCTTGCAAGAAATAGATTTGGCAAGATATCATTGATATAGTCTTCCAATAATTTATAGATGTAAACATGAAAGATAAGAGTCGCAACACATTGATATGCTACACTAACGTTCTTTAATCTGAAGGGAATGACTACCCAACAATATGTTCCCCATCATGCTATAAAAGCTATTTTGAATTGATCTTGAGAATTAATAAAGATTTGACCATGTAATGGATGAAAATAGGTTTCACAAATTTATGAAAAATAAGATTTAATCCTATTTCTAACAATCACATTACTTTAAGGATAATGAAACTCGATAGATTCAGCCTCAAGCCTATGGGGAAAGGGTTGAATGTATATTGAATTTTCTATCCTTTCTTGAATTGAAATATGTAATTGACATGAAATGATTAAATATAAGAATTAAGGAAATGGATAATAATCAGTATACATTGATACTTTATCTGATTACAGTGGTTTTCATTTTCAGTATTATTATTATTTATATTGACAAGTGAAGAACACAAACTTGTTTTTAAAATGAGATATCAACCTATGTGCTTAGCGAAGTTGTACAATGTAATCATATTCTGCAACATTATCTTTTTATTCGTTTCGTACAAAGAATAATGCAATGGTGGGTTACCTTGTCTGCCCTCACTACTACTCCACATTTCTTTTCAGATCTGATTGATTGTCAAAATCATATTCTTGTTTATGTCTCTCTTAGAATAATCACTTAATTACATCCTACTTAATTGAGATTTGACAATAGATATTATCTTATCACATATACCAGTAGACTTATCCACACATGTATATACCTTTTATGAATGCAATATATATCACTAAATTCTACATCATAAATATATCACCAAGTTGCATATCACAAATGAGGAAAGTATGTTGATTATATATGAGTACAATCTTTGAATTGATAAAAGGCCAACTTATCACGGTCATATCTCAATTTTGAGACTAGATCTAGAAATGTCAAGGTCGACACATTACTCTCCAAGAATTTTAACCAAAAAGAATAAAACTATGGGGCTAGGCGACATAATTGGAAAAAAAAGCCTAATTTTAAGGGAAGTGAGATAACAGGGCCTTAATATTAGATCTTCAATTTATATTGGGCTTGATGACATTTAAGTGGGGGAAAAGTTCTTTAAAATCTAAAATAGGATAGAAGCCCAAATGAAGTTAGAATGATATATAAGGAAGGGAACACTTTAAATAAGGGCTCAACTATGAATGTTTTGAGGTTTTAAAATAATATAGGATTCATATTCTGAAGTTGAGTATTAATTTAAGGCTAGAAATGCTCCTATAATGCTTAGGGAAATGAAAAACTAAAATAAGCACTAGGAAACTGTGATATTGAACTCAATAATTGAAGGACTACAAGCTATGACACTACAAAAACATTAATATGTAGTTTTGGCATGATGTTTAAGAAGTATAGTTTAACTAGAATGAAGATACTGCTATGAAACCTATGAAGGTTGTCATACAACACCCAAGATCAGTAGTATGTTCTTGTTTCCTAGATTATCTTATAATAATTAATGATAAAATCAAGTGGAAAGATTCCTATTTATTTTACATTTGTTGTCAAATCTTATATTTTGAAGTTGATATGCTAGGATGCTATAATATATCTAGAAAAGACTATCAACTAGTGTTAATACAATGATAAAATATTTAATAGAGGCATATATTAATACTTTTTTCTCTTCAAAATATTCTACCTATAGATTAATCTTTCTAGCATGGTTCTTTCTTTCATGGATTTATCATTTGTCATTTTAAAATTTTAAGACCTACTTTCCTATTCTTTTGTGCCTATTTATGAGTTTGAAGTTGTGTTAAAAGCACATTCAGACTTGTTTGAAGGTAGAAAGTTGAATGAATTAATTTTTCAAGTAATTATTAAGGTTCTAATCTAACATATAAATTGTAACAATAAGATTGTAGTGATAATGATGTATGAAATTTTTTAACCTTTTACTAATTTTTCCTAATACTTATGATTTATAATTTTTCTTTATATTAGTATTTTATTTATAATAGATTATGTCTTAGAATTCCCTTAGAAATTCCTACAAATACAAGCCCTTGATCACTCATCAAAGTATTTACATGCAAGTAGATTTAATAACAAATAGATTTTTGAAATGGTTAGTTCAAAATATTATAATTCAAACTTTTATATAAAGACAAAGTAAGTTGTAGGTGAACCTAATTTAAGGGCAATCCCACACTTATAACATAATCAAAAGAATTGAATTGCTACATGTTGTGGATGGTAAGGGTCAAAAAGATATAAAGTTGTGGTTGGGTAGTATAAGTTAGGGTAAAAGTCATTTAGTGTATCAAATGAGTTGAATTGTATATAAAATAATATGAAACAAAGATTTAAGTACAATATAACCAAAATGATATGAAGTAAAGGTGTAAAAGTGTAAGCTATTGAATGTGATAAATTAATCAAATTGAATGTTATAATAAATTTATGGAATCTAAAAGAAAGTGATATGAATAAAAGATGTAAAAGTACAAGTTGTCCACCTTTATCATTTGATAATAATTTATTTCGTTGAAACAAAATTAAAAGTAATTTAAAGATTTTTTTGTGTAGTATATAATTTTTTAAATCAATATTATTATAGTAATTTACTATTTTTTATTACTTAAAATTCTAACTATTATTATTCATGACCATTGACATAAATTCAAAATGTAAAATGAAAACAGACTCTTATCATTCAATAGTGCAATAAATTTAATAAATCAACATTATATTAACTACAACATAACTTTCCCTTCTTATCTTTATCTAATCGAAACTACAAACAAACTTTTCAATTTGAACTTTCACATAATCAAATCTTATGACTTCCATGTGATAAAGGATCTTAACTATATTTTGTAACTTCAAAATATCTCTAAAATTTAAAAGGTCACTTACATTTGAAATCTTATATGAACTATTATTATTTGTACCTATACAATCATATCTTTTAGATTATCTTCAAATGTTATCAAATACAATGATTAAAGCGATTTTTTTTTTATCAATAACAATATAATAATTGTTTATATTTATTATGATAAAAATAAATAGATTTCTTTTTAGTTATTTGACAATATGAAAAAAAGTTATATTCATTCTATCATCTCACTCTCAGAAAAAAAAATCCATCTAAAATAAAATCACTTCTTAATTAAATTGACATGATCAGTAGACTCCCTACACCACATTTTCTTCCTGTGAGAACTCATTTCATGCCTGCCACTCACTCATTGATATGATCAGCTGAACACCATGCACCACATTTTATTCCTGTGAGAATTATGCAATGGTGGGTTCCCTAGTTTGTCTCGCTGCTACGCCACATTTCTTTTCAGATCTGATTTATGTCTCTCTTAGGATAATCACTTTATTACATCCTATCTTTGATAGACCTCTGTATCTCACACACTTTTTTCAAAGCAGTTCTATACCGAAGAAAGTGAACGATCTTGGATTCAATAGTTGTAAAATTTGTCCTCTTGGGAGACATAATATAGTATATTAGATTGGATTAGATCTAATGTGAAAGTGAATGTAATTTCATCTATGTACTTATATATTCAAGTTCAGATCTTTATTTTTAAATTTTAAAGTTTATGCAATTTGTTCTAACATTAAGGGAGTGTCTTGGGCACCATGAGTTAAGTTTCTCCCAGCTGCACAATTTAGATTGATCAATGTTTATATGTAGAAGTTCTTTGGTGCGATGGGTTACAAGATTTAAAACTATTAAATGGACACTTTTATTAGATAATATTGTGATGTGATGAACTCCCTCTGCCTGTACCCAACATTGGCATTGTTTATGTGCTTCTAAGTTTTGGTCCTTTCTTTTAAGATCCTGTTTTAACAAATTATAATATTTTGAGTCATCTATACCAACTAATACCATTTCTGATATAAATCTTATAAATTTATCTTTAGAGTGAATTATTTCATTACTTATAGATTTTGATTTAAAAAAATTATATATTAAAATCTCATAAAGTATTAGTGTGTTATTTAGTTATTTGATATGACTTTCTTTACTATTAAATGTATGTTGAGAATAAGAAAGGCATTGAAAATGATGTCAAATTATATGGTTAACATACTAACTATTTTGGTGTCTTGAATTATCTCTATTTGCGTAATGTTTAAGAATGCTTTTTCTTTTTGGTAGTCTATAGTAGAACGTTATCCTCATTTCTAAAGATCTTTTGACTTTTATTGAATACAAGTGTTATGTTTTGCTTTGTTCAAGTGTCCTTTAGTGTGTTTTTATTAAGAGTTTTATGTTTGTTTGAATATGTCTTAAATGAATATAAAATATTATACTTCTTTAGAAATTATTAATCATCGATGTTCATTAAGGGAGTTCTAGTATTCTATGTGATGAGTTTTATATGATGTTGAGTGTTAGTATATCTTTTCACACTTGTTTCTATATTTGTTCCTATGTGATATTTTTGTGCCCTTGTTATTTATATATTTTTTCTTATGTGACATATTTTTGTATATGTAGTTCTATACTTCATAGTATGTAGGATCTTCGAAAAAAAATTTCATATTTATTTGAAATAGCATGTGTACATTTCTAAGATAGTCATGGAAAGGATATAGTTGATTATTTTAATATATTTCTACAATAATAAGCCTTGTGATTGTTTATCACATAGAAATATACATTTTGATAACATAACATGTTCATCTAAATCGTAATTAAAACTTTATTTTATCAACTTAATTGCAATAATTAATTGTCATAACTTGATCTAGATTAGTAAAATATGACAACATGTAATAAACATATAGTTTATTTGAGTTGAAATATAATAGAAAGTCTTACTACTAGGTTGAGCTCATTTATGAATTTATGTAATGAAAAAAAAACTTATAATCATTGTACAATAATTTTTCGACATGTGTTCTTGAAATCAGAACAAGAGACATTAAAAGGAACATTCAAGAATAAAAAAAATTATTCTCATCAATAATTTTGAGGAAAGATGATGAATTTTTATAATTCTCTTTGATAGACTTGTGAATATTACTAATAGGACAATGAAGAAAGACTTTATGGAACTAATTTTTAGAAATAATTGTCTAAGTTGTCATTGATGGAAAACCTAGTGATTTGGATTGATCTGGATATGTTGCAGAATAGTGAAAGATGGGTTTGTATGATATGTTCCATAGAAATGGAAGATAGGTATGTATGATATGTTGCAAAACAGTGGAAGATAGATATGTATGTTGAAGACTTGGTAGATCCTAATTGTTGTTGATATATTGTAGACATGTTGATTACTCTAGAAATATGCATTGTTAGTATGAGGATAGGTTTATCTAGATATGAGAGACTTGGTGTTGATTTTGGCAATCGATTTAGTTCTCTTGATAATACGCAGTTGATTTATTTTAGAAATGTAGTCCTCTATCGTTGTGCCTTGATGTAGATATGGTAGTGTAGTTTGATTATGCTTATTGTCATCATATAAGATTGTTGTATTCATGGTTTTGGTGCTCCAAAATTCATGCTCTAAATGTTGTTCTCCAATAGTGTATTCGGTTATGCAGTGTTGAGAAGATATTTTTACTCCAGTTTCCTCCAGTTTCTTCATTTTTGATGATAAGTTGTTGATGACTAGTTGTTCATATCTTTAACCACGTAATGTTGAGTTTGATCATGCTCGTTGTGCTCTTATAGCCTGTTATTGTAGAATTTCGAGGACATGCTCTTTCTGGGTTCCGATGACCTTGAAAGATTATGCTAAAATTTAGCTTTGGTGTTTGTACTGTGTGATTTGATTGTTGAAGATATTATTTGGAAAATTATTATTAAGGCCAATTTGATGAATATTCTTATTGTTACACCCACATATATGTATGATCACACTATGTTTGAGGTATTGTAGGAAATGAGATGTATGAGTTAAATGAATGGCAATGAAGTGAGTGAAGAATAAGATGGTAAGTGACCAACCAAACAAGTTGATGTTGATCTAATGTGAAAACATTTTGGAGCAAGTTGATAGAAAAGTGATTTGCAGAGTTTCTTAACCATATCTACTACAAAGAATTGGTTTTTTGTCTGAGCTTAACAGGAACTGATCCCATGCATCTATAGATGCAATTTTCTCAATTCATTTATGTATTTCTTGGCAGTGAGCCTTTCTAGCAGTGAGACGTTGTATTCCAAGTAGTGAGCCCTCCGACAGTGAGCCTCCTTTGTAATCCCATATAACTAGTTATTGAGAGTTAACCCTCTCTATGGTTTTTTCCATTTGGGTTTTTCATGTATAAATATCCGGTGTCTCTCTTATGGATGTGTATGATATGCATTTTTCTTACATTTCATATTTCATTTCATGCTAAAGATATCTAAGGTAAAGATAAGTTTTAGATTATCAGAGAGTGTTTTCATTTTGGCAATACCGATTTAAATCCCCCCAGCCTTCTTAGTATATGGATCTGTTCAACACCAATACTAGGCAATAAAAATTTAAAAATCATAAGAAAAAGTAGGGTTGTGTGAATGATATACAATATTTTGACAAAAATCAAAAGAAGAATAAGAATTCTATGGATTTGAAAACTTTGGAGGAGTCCTTGGACTCTTTGACTAAAGATTGGAAGTATATATGCTATTATTATATTAGTTTTTTCCATTTTGCATACATGTTAGTTTTTTTTGGTATTTTTCTTTGTAGTATTGTTTCTTGTAGGTAGTTGTGGTGCTAGTCAAGGTGTCATTCTTTCTGTTCTTTTTGTTTCACTTGTATATCATGCTAAATGTAATGTATGGAAACTTCACAACCCTTGTATACTTATCTAATACAAAACTTGTATACAAATGTCCCTAATATATTCTATATAGTATTTTACCTCTAAGAAGCACATACTAATTACACTCATTGAGATTTTCCACTTCATCTCACATTTATTCCAAATAAACCAAGTCATGCAAACGATGAAATTTTACAACTATGCATACCTTATTGTTATCTTTTTAGAAATACAATTTATGTTATATTAAAAAAAAATCAACATCGCTAGGTTAAAAAAATGTGATCTATATTGAATACAATAGGAATAACTATATTAAAAATCAATAAAATGTACTATACTTTATTTTAATGTCATTTTCTAAAAAAACTCTTTATATTACCAATTCATTTGGATATGTGTAAAGACAAATATGTAATAAAAAATTATAGGTCTAAATTTCATTTATTATCAATTAAAATTAAATACTAAAACATATTCAATTCAAATTACTAAATAATATGCACTAGATATTGTTGTAATGATTTGTGTCCTAGAAATCATGAAGCTATTTTATTTTTAGTTTAAATTATACATCACAAAAAAATATTAAAGAATAAAAAAATATATAAATATGATAGATATAACCTTTTACACAATTTAACATAAAATTCTAAATTGAATCTACATATAATATCCAACAAGTTGTTAGTTATCATCATCCATAAATTCTTCATAAAATGCTCATTATAATTTGTAATGTATGATAAATAATAAGAAGTTTATTTCAATAGATGAAAATATAAAAAGATTTGACCAAATTTTAGGTTTTCATCAATACATGATTACTCAATTTATCTTTTAATAAATTTTTAATTGCAAAGAACTAAATTGTAGGTCTCATAAGCATGTGAAAAATACACTTATAATATATTATAATATATCGTCTATATGTCATAATGTTGAATGCTAAAAAACCATATACTCTACATGTTATGAAGACAACACTTTAAGTGGATGATTTACAAAATTATGTGAGCTATTAGCAAATTAGATTGAAATCATTTTGTTATGATATATTTCGAAGTATTTGAGCATGAGACATAAAAGTTGTGTGTAGATGTAAAGGGGGGGTGAAAACTAACCACTTTTATTCTTGTCATCAATTAGACTTAAAAATTCAATGAGTAATTTGAGATGCTTACACTCAACATTTGAAAATGTGATAATTATAAGAATTTTAACACTTTAAATTTTATTTTTAAACTACTTAATATTTTTAAAATATTAAGACTAAGAGGGTGAAATGCTTAGGGAACACAAAGTGTCTTTAATTTTATAAAACAAATGGAACATAGAATTTGGTGTGCGACCACATTTTTTGTTAGTTTAAGTAATTTTCCAAAATAATTAGTAGACATGTCGATAAGATTGAATACTACAAGTTTTTAATTATTATCGTTTGATTTTTTAATATTTATTCAAAGTTGACACGTCATAGAAATATCATCTCTAAATGTCCACATCACATAAAATTTCTATAAACATAATAGAAAATATACTTTCAAATATATATAGAATGAAATATGCAACAATTTTATATATTTTTTTATAAATTTAAATAAATATTTAAAAATCTTTGAAAAATAAATATGCATGCATTTGAGAAATATGAGGACAACATTAAAAGAAAATATATATTAATTTATTCAAAATAAAACAAAAATCTAGAATTAGAAATATGTTTGACATTTTGATGGTGGTTTGATAAAAATCCATCGTCAAGTATGTAAAGATAGCAAGGATGAAATTTAAGTGTGTTATCTTATATTAAAAATATAAAAATATTATTTAAAATAGAACTTCAACTATTAATGCTGAAAATTTAACCTTTAAATATTTGAAGTGTCATGTAGGAAATGTGTTTATTTTATAATACATATATGCTATGTAAAGAATTGACTTAAGATTAAAACTATTGTTTTGCATAAACATGTGTATTATTATACTTATAATACTCATAATTCATATGCACATCCGGTGCATATGTATTATGATTCATGCATTTCATAAATTATGTATGCATTTCATTAAGCATCTCCATTTTGACCATCATTTTTTCTCTCATATATTCATAAACTAATGAAAGGCCATTGATTCTCACTTAGGAATCTATTTTCCAAAATTGAAAGATTAAGATATAGATGCTATTCAAGAGATGATTATCATATGCTATTAAACAAGATTTTGTTAGTCACACATATTTTGTTACTCTTAATTAGATTGGAATTGTCTCTTGCATGAACCCCATTGATTCAATGCAACGGGACATTATTCTTCTAGATACAAATTTTTGGGATTTGTATCTTACAAACATATCATCCTTGTCTATGGAGTCTCTTATTGTATATTTGGAGGATTATTTTGAGGAATTTCATCTCCTCTTTATTGATAGCCACATCAGTGTTCTCAACTTATCCTCATTACTCTTGGAGCTTGTTCTTTATCAGCTTTTGTAGAGTCCTCATTTGTCAGTGCCTCCTACATTGATTGGGCATGTACCTAATTGGTTTTTGGCATCATCATCTATCATGGACATAGAAAAATTTGAGAAATTTGTAAAGGTACACAATGTTTGGATTTGGATTCGTACATCTTCCTATTTATAAAAGTGCTTTTTCATATCTTCATTGAATTTTTTCTTCTTGTGGGAAGAAATATTGTTTGTATATAGTGTATCATGTTCTATCCTCAAGCATTCATCATTGGCATAGGAGTTGCTTCTTCATTATGGGGTGGATACATCATCTCTTCCTTTCTCTCCTATGGGGGGAATCTTGATTGTACTATAGTGATAGATTTAGTACTTGGCGAGACATTTTGAGTCCATCATGCTAGTCACATGTACGTTTTTTCTCATTTTTGTTGGTCTCTTTTGGAGAGGGGTTTTTTCCCACTGGGTTTTTCTCATTTTTCTCTATTTCTGAGAGTTGCATTTCTTAGCATTGGTTTGTACATGAGTACCTAATCGGGGCCTTGGTTGTTGCGGCTCATTCATGCATGCATTTATATTAGCTTTTTAGCTACCCCCTAAGTTAATCTTAAGGGGGAGTGTTGGAGTAATTAGGACAATTATCTAATTATGAATTAATTAGATCCCTCTTATTACTCTATTCACTGAGAGATAAACTTAGTTACATTTTAGATTTTATTTAATTAGGCTAATATTAGCTTCAATTTAGTTAAGCTATCTAGTTGAACTTTATTTAGCTCCTCATGCTTTTTATTTAGTTCTCTTAAATTTAGTTCAGGGCATCTTTGTGCTTTCTACATAAGCACATCATTATGCATTGCAATTTCATCTTATAATCTTTTCTTTTAAGCAATATGACATATTTTTCTTGCTACTCTCACTTGTGGAAGGTATTCTAATTTGTTGTTTGATCTTGTAGGCTTATGTTGCAAAACTCAACAATAGTAAAAGAAGGAATGTCTAGTTTTTCTACCATTTGGTCATCTATTATATTAACTCTTCTAATATCAAGCTTATAATAATTTACACACACTAACACTAAATATATTCATTGGAAAACCTACATCATAGACTAGATCACTAAATAATTTTGTCTCAACAATTGACATCCTAGAATTTCTTTGTATTTTATTTTTCACATCTTCCAATTTGGCATGGAATTACCTATAATGGTGGTCTAATTGCACTATACCATTTCCAATATTTTATGATAAAAGAGTAGAGAAAATGGCTTGTATTTAAATGTAAAAATCTAAAATTGCACTACAGGTTTCCAGTAGTGCGTTAGAGACTTGCGGGGGACAATTGGGAGAGATTTCCCAAAAAGTTGGCTGGTATAGAATTACGTTCCAAAATTAAATTTCCCAAACAATCTTGTCGAAATTAAATTCAGGATTGACGTTAAATCGTTCTCACTAAGGACAAGTACTTGAATCGCCGTCTGTGGGAATCGAACCCACGACCACGTGGTTAAAAGCCACGCGCTCTACCAGCTGAGCTAAGACGGCATGTTGGCTTAAAACCAAATTATTTAATAAATACTTTTGGTTACTCTATCAATCAAAAAGCGTTCACGTAAGATTCTCAACTGCTATCCGCAAGTGAGGGGGCCACGTGAAAGTTGAAAAGGGCATTAGAGTCTTATTATCCATCCCCATTTGGAGTTAACTGAATTTCAAGGTGTTATTAAATGGTTAATCGGTATAAATATTTATATTTTGTTGTAATGTATTGTATGTTTATGTTTTTAACAATTATTTGTGTAGTATATAATTTAGAGAACTAAAAATTGTTTTAATCTATTAATCATTTGATAGTATCGTTAAATGCTGCTATTAGTTTTAAATCATGTAGTTTCCACACTCTGTGAAGATATGATATAGATTTGCAGATTACTTTGTGTTCAATTTTTTTTCAAATGTTTATAATTTTGTACAATTATTTTGGTAGTGTTTATTCAACAAAACTAAAAATGGGTATATCTATCAACCATTAGATATTATTATTAGTTAAAGTTATGTAGTTTTCACAGTTCATGGAGATACGACATAGAGTTGTGGACTACATTGTGTTCATTTTTTTTCCATCAACATTTTGGATCATACTACATGATCCATGATCAAGATGAAAAGAAAGAGACCAAAGTATTCATATATTATCATCCAAAACGTTGATGAAAAAAAATTGAACATAGTGTAATCCAAAAATCCATATCATATTTTATATTAGTTTTTATCATTTTTTAGCTTATTTTCTTTGGATTTGATCATGTAGATTTTATTTCCAATGTTTTGGATCAAGCTCCATGATCTATTATCAATGTATGAAAGAAAAAATGAGATAAGTGATGATTGATCACGAAGTTTGATCTAAAATATAGGAAATTGGTGTAGTCATCGGTTAGGAGGGACCTCAAAGGGATCAATCTGGACCGGGCAGCAAGAGTAAACACAACGGAAACAAGAGGATATGATCGGGGCAATTCATAACTGAATGAATTAAATCATAAAAGATGATTATAGGTAACCAATAACATCTGAGTTATAAGATTCGGCTCACTGGCCTGCCACATACATGCTCTATTACAAAATTGGTCAACTTTGGACCTATAAATCTTAAGATCTACCTTCTAACTTCTCTGGCATGAATTCTAATGCTCAATTACAATGATTTATATGATCCAGGGAGATCCGGTTGGTCCAAAAGGGATCAAATGTTGAAGAAGAAGATCAAACATGTAAAACCAATAGGTTGACCTCCGCCAAAGAGATTCCTCCAAAAGATCAAAAGGATGAAGTGCAGATCAAAGGGAATGTCAACCACACACTAAGGAACATTGGAATCAATGAGTCGAGACTGTGCAAGCTACGAAAAGGATCCGCAAGATTCACTAATAGCAAATAGGTCCAAATAGCTCCAGGGTTTTAAGCCAGAAAACAGTCTCAAAATCCAGAAGCAATAACTTGCCGAAAAATGATCCAAACGTCCCATAGTTTAGGAATAAGGAAGATGATCATGTCCTCAAGCAAAATCCAACTCTGCAAGATCTAGTGAGCCAATGTAAGAAAATGCAAAAAGAAATACTCAAATTACAAAACAGAAAACAAACTAGAAAGGAAATGTTTTTGGTTGATTCAAGATTGCCAAGAACCGAGGATGCTCCTTCATCTGAAATACAAATCTACATGCTCAAATCCAAAAAATATATGAGCTAAAATTTCTATGATTTAATTAGTTTATAAGAATTTTATGAGTGTCAATTTAAGAGAATTTTGATGATTCTACAAGAAAAAAGTGACATCAAAGATAATTATCTTTATTAAGATTGACAATCACCTCCAAAAACACTCAAGAATAATACATTTTTTGAGAGAATTTGAATGTTCAATGTAACTCATTTATTATTTCATATTTATTTGTTTATATAATTATAATAGATGATGATTACTATAAATAGTTACTATGAAAGTATTGCCCAAGACATTCAAATAACAAGCATTACATATTATAACAACAGAGAAACATAGAAATCATATACACATAGATCAACACAATGTCTGGTAGGTGAGATGGGAGTTGTGATGGGTGGGAGCCGGTGTGCGAGAGTGTCAGCGAGGGTTGTAGGGGATATGGATGAGGGAGAGCCAGACAACGATTGATTTGGGAGGGGTTCTTTTTATGTGCTTTCTTAGTTCTGTGGTCTGGTCCCCTTTTTTGTGCTTAAATTCTTTGCTTTGAGTTCCTCTCAAGTTTCTTCCCCCTAGCTTCCATTTCACTTCCTTTCGTGCTTCCAAGATTTTTTTCTTTTGTAATTGTTTGGGCTAGTTTTGAGTGTTAGTTTCTTGCTTCTAGGCTTTTGGGACGCTTCGGTGGGTGTTTCATGGAAAGGGCCTTTAGGCTTTTTTGTTGGATGTAGACATTATTGCAGTCTATATGGAACGAACAGTGGTCGATGATTTTATATCTGGGAGGGATGTTTTTTCTTTTGGTATATCCTCACCTTTTTTTTTTGTTGGAGCTAGATCCTATTGTTTTGGCAGTGTCACCTAGACTGGTTTATGTTGTGGATGTTGGTTTCCTGATTTAATCATGGGTTGGCTTTACTACTTTGTGGGTCATTTCGGTTTGGCCTTGCTTGGTTGTGGTGGGCTTCTCTTCTAAGGACTTTGTTAGGTTTATTGTTGTGCGGCTTTTTGTGGGTTCTTTTGGCATTAAGGCTCTGATCATGTCTTTTGACAATGTTCTGCATGCTTTTCTTGAATCTTTCCTCTGTATAGACTCTTTTTGCAGTCTGTTTGGATCCCTATTCTGTTAATGGGGTTCTAATCTTTGTTGTTCTTTTGGATGGTCATTCTCTCTATTATTTTGAGAGGGAATATTGTTAAACTTTTGTCGTTAAGAGAATGATCAAAGTTACTCTCAACTCTAGTGCTTTGGAGGCCTTATGTTGTTTCATGGTCAACAATTTTGATGTTGTGGATATGTGCTTTATTTTTCTATCCTTAGTAATATCCATGTTGTGTTTCAAGTTTCTTTTCTTTTCTTGCTTGGGTAGTGTGCCCTTTAGTTGAAAAGCATATGTGAGGGAGGTTTATTGGTTTCCCCTCAAGTCTCTACTTGATGTCCCTATGTTTCTAGGGGTAGTTTTTGTTATTTTGTGTTTTTGGATGGGGTGTCTTCCTCCATTTCGGGGGAGAAGATTTCTCTTGCAGGTATTAAAAGGTCTCTATTTGTACTTATCATGGGAGAGAAGATTTTGTAGGTATTGAAAGGGCTCTATTTGTACTTATCATGGTGTATTTGATGAGGGCCTATTTTGATTTTACCCTAGATTCTCATCATGTTTCTCCTATTGAGGTGAAATGGTCTCTTATGGGGGTGGAGATCCTTCTTGTGGGTAAGACTAAGAGTTTATTTATGCTCCAACTAGTCCCCTCTTGTACCTTTCTTATTGAGGTGGTGTTGTTTCCTATTGAGGTGGAGTGTGGTTGTGTGAGAGAGGTTTGGATCTATTGCAAGGAGGTCGATGCTACTCTTCCTCTTGTTCTTGGCTCCAAGAGAGATGTTTCTGCCCTCTTTTTAGACTTCCTTCCTTTCTCTCCTATTGAGGTGGAGAATCTATAAGATAAGAAGAGTTTATTGTTGTATCATCTCAAGGTTATGGGAGCCTTTTCAAAACTTATCATTTTAGATTATATGAGATGATTTTTGTTGTGACTTTGTCTTGTTCCTTTTGTAGATCATTTTCTAATATTTTGATCTTTATGGTTTGGTGCTATTAGGTTATTGTTTGTGTGTGTTTATCTATTGGTAACATTACATAAGTGGGTTCTAGATCCTAGAAAAATTTGTTCGTGAAGGGTTTTGGGTTTGTTCAAAATTTGTTTTACCCTTAATAAAAAAACATAGAGATACATGAACACTATGTGTTCATTTCTCACCCTAGTAAAAAAATTGAAACTTTAGGTTCTAGTTCCAATTTCTACTTCACAGTTGACCCTTGTATTACTAGGTGGAATTTGGTCCCTATTTGGGATCAAGAAAATTAGGTTCCAATTGGACTTACTATGTCTCAAGGCCTAACACTTACTAGTCTCGTGTGTGTATCTAAGGTTCTAGTTTCCTATTACCTCTAAAAGCACGAGCTTGACTAATAGAAATACAAAGTTCCTGTTGGGAAAATGGTGGTGTACACCTTGCATAATAATGTATTATTGTTGTATTATTGTTGTATTATTTTATTATTTTGTGAGGTGGACATGGAATTATATTGTTACACCTAGGAGCACCTAGATGGACGTGCAACATGTAGAGATTCCTTTGGAATATTCATGTAACCACTTGATGAGTTGTATTGGGACATTGGAACTGTTATATTATATTTATTTAATATTAGGGAATGTAATTGTGATGAAGTACCCAATATTAAATGTGGGTCAAGGGTGGGTAGGAGAAATATTATTTTATTGTCACATGGTTTCAGACACATGGTTTTGATGTAATACTACTTAGTGGTTTTGTGGGAGCTTGTGTTTATAAAAGCAACCACAAGAGTAGTTTTTTGGGTTGGTCAGTTAGCCAGGTTAGCATTTGTGAAGGAAGCATGGCATGGGATGTGTTGATTCATGCTTGGTCGCATGGAGTGCTTGTTGACGGCGGGGTTTCAGAAGCTTTCCATAGTTGTATTGTAATGTTAGGCATTGCTGATAATACATGGTGTATGATGCTTTTGGAGGCTAGGATTTTTCCCTCATGAGGGTTTTCCCAGAGTATATCTTGTGTCACATTTTCATGGGTATGTTGTTTATTCTTTGCATGTGGTTTCTATGAGTTTATTTGATTAAGATATTAATTGGGTTATGTGGAAATTGTCAAAAAGTTGGTTGCAAATTTCCTTTCAGTTCCCATTTTGTCCCAAAACATAGAACATCCAAGGAAAAGGAAAGTTCCTTGGAGCATTGTGTGTTTTGTGTTAGAACTTTGTTGTGGCTTTGGGACTATGCCCTAGTTCTCAACAAGCATCAATTTCTTGACAAGAATCATGTTCCATATATAGTATCAGTCCCTAATAAAATACTTATTTCAAAAGGATCTCTGTAAAGTTCCATGTCAAGGTCAAACCTAATATCTTGAGTATTTCAAGGAACTGGGATCCTCTACCAAAGTTTTGAGTTCAAAGTGATAAATGGAAAAATCAAATTCAATTGCATATGTATTCTTGTCAGAACTTTGTGGTGGCTTTAGAACCATGTTAAGTTCCTAACAAAGTAAGTAGTGTTGACAACTTTTTAAAAGACGATGTCTAAGAAAATGGGTTAACAATGTGCCTAGTCTATAAATATGAGATTGATTTTGACAAGCCCATATAAGGTCTTAAGAAAAATTTAAGTTGTTTTTAATTGTTAAATATAATGAAATTTTATTCACTTACCCATCTACCCACCATCAACTTACTCCACCTACATTGTGACCTTCCATGGACTTTGTTAATGACCTAAACTATAGCATTTATGGAAGTGATATGGATCTCCATATGTCATGGATACTACTTTACATGATGGCATCTTAATTTCTATTATTGAATAGAAAGCTTCCAATTTATCCCAAAATTGGACAAGCCTTCGTCCTAGGTCAAGAGGTTTTCCAGAATTTTTTTGAGAATAATTCTAGCTTCATTATTGATGCTCTCTTTATTTGTAGAACTCACTTTGTGCACCAAATGTTCACATGGATCTGCCCTATCTCATCGTGAATCGATATGGCTTCTAGGACTGGTACATATCTTTCTTCTTCCTTGCTTTCTAGTAGTCATGGGGCCGAGAAAAGATCTTCATGTACCTCTCTCTTTCTTGTTCATGAGACTAGTTTAATTTCTAGATGACTAGTTTGTCTTTGAAAAGAAAGATAGTATTGTGAAGAGGCATTTGTGGAGGAAAGATCATTTTCAAGAAAGACAAGGAAAATTGATTTCCTTGAGTTGGTGCAAGTTCTGAAGTGGGACTCTTTTATTCATCTGCAAACATTTGTTGATTTTATTATATTGGTTTGGATATTGGTCTGTTCACCTTGTCCCCTTCCTTGTTCTTCCAACTAATTTTATTGCACGAAGGTATGATAAGTTAGCTAGTTTTGATATTTCAACTCTTCCTCTTCAATTGACCTTAATTGGTCTTAAAAATATTCCATATTCCCTTTGGTGCTAACATTAGTGGAACTCTTTTCATTAGGGTAATAGGCAACATAATGGGTTGATTGATGAAAAGATTGGGGACACATGGGTGATGCTCTATCATTCTCAATAAAAAGGGGGAAAAATACTTGCTAATAAAAATATTCTCCCATAGTTGAGTGGAAACATGAACAAAAGCTTGCTAGAGATTATCCCATAAAGGGAAAGCGGTACACACTCTTTGAGTCATGTTCATGCTAGAATGCTAAAAATTGATGAAAAGCTTCTTCTAGAGGAACACTTGAAAAATACACCAATCCTTCTATATAATAAATATCTAATGTCCCACTAGGTGTGCTAGGAAATACTATTGATCCCTAAGAAGGATTGTGCCTTAAATAAGGGAAGTTTGGAAATTTTACATCTATCTCACTATTTCTCTCTATATCTCTCACTACTCTCTATTTATTTCTATTAATATCTCCCAACCCCTCTCTCCCTATTCCTCTCTATCTCACTATATCTCCCTCTATTTATATCACTCACCCTCTCCCCCCCTCTCTCTCCTCTCTCTATCTTGTAGCCATATTTGTCTTTACCTATGTTGTCTTACCTCTCTATCTCTTTATGTCATCCTATATCTATATCTCTTGCTCTTCCTTTTTATTTTCTATTTTGCTCTCTCTCTCTCTCTAGATATCTTTCTCTTTCTATATAACACAATGCCTCTCTCTTTTTCTTTCCATACATCTCTCGCTCCCTCTCTTCCCCCTATTTCTATCTCCCTCTCCCCAACTTTATTTGTCTATCTCTCTACTCTTTGTTCTTCTATCTCTCTCCCTCTCCTAATCTATATCTCCTTATATCGCTATCTCCTCATCACTATATATCTCACCATCTCTCTTTATCTCTCTATCTATTTGTCTCCCTCTTCCTCTCTTGCTCTATCTTCATCTCTACCTCTCTCTTCCTTTCTCACCCTCTATCTTTAGACATGATTCCCTATCTTTATCAATCCATCTCTTCCCAATCTTCTCTTCCTTTCCCTCTTCTTAGAATTATACATCTATATCTCTTTATCTCTCTATCTCTTCATATTTTTTATTCCAACTCTCCCTCTATCTCTATCTCTTTATATATCACCTCTTTCCTCTATCTTTCTATTTTTATTTCTCCCTATCTCATTCTTTTCCTCTCCCCCCTCTATGCATATATCTCTTCCATCTATATACCTCTTTACTCTTTCTATCTCTCCCTCTCTCTCTCCATATCCGTCTCCTCCATCTCCATGTCCATATCAATCTCCATCTCAATCTCAATCTCCTTACCTCCACACCCCCATCTCTCTCTCTCTCTCTCTCTCTCTCTCTCTCTCTCTCTCTCTCTCTCTCTCTCTCTCTCTCTCTCTCTCTCTCTCTCTCTCTCTCTCTCTCTCTCTCTCTCTCTCTCCGCCCCCCCCCCCCCCCTAATTTTGAACATAACATGAGCTTGTTGGTGATGGTAACTAATTATCTTCTTGACTTAGACATTTAGTTTGTCACATTTGGATCCCTATAATTAGATGCATAGATGGTTTCAAGCTCTCATTTCTCCATTTAGACCTTTGTTGCACAAACAAAATACTTTTCTAAATGGCCTACTAATTGACCTTATGCATCACACAAATGTATACAAAAAATAGTCTAAATGCCTTTTACTAATTTACTTGTTAGATCTATTTGACACACCCATTCCACACCAAGGTGCAATTGCTAGTATTATTTTAATATACACATACATATTTTCTCTCATTTATTTTGGAAGACCCACTTTGATAAATAATTAACAACCCCCTCTTTGATTTCTATAGCAATAAAATACATAATAGAAACTATTCATTGTTTCTTGAAATTTTAATGAAAGAGAAGGTTGATTTAATAGATGCTCAACACTCTTCCCTTCACGTACACCTTTCATATGGACATATTAAATAATAGTTTTAATAATAATTATTTATAAAATCATACAAGGGTAGATTGCAATCTTAATATATGAATCTTGTGTAAGCATCCAAACCACCAAAATATAATAAATTCCAAGTCAAGAGTTTAATCTTTATAATAATCAAAATCTAAAAAATCATAGTTTAATTAAATCATTATTTATTTCTACAACATAGATAATAATCAAATGCTTATAATTATTAATTTCATTTATGTAATAAAGATGGTTACCACATTCCTCAATCACTAACATAAGGTTTTCCTCAAGGCCATACTTATTTCTAAGAAAAAATAAAGATTAAATATATTAAGCTACCAACAGATGGTAATCTTTGTTAACTCTTTTAATATAATAAAAAAATTATAAAATTAAAGTAATATTACATTTCTAGAAGATTGATTTTTTTTTTTTTTGATTGGTAATTGGCCGAAGCCTGAATAGCTTTTGACTGGAGCTATGAACCAGTGGGGACATGGTAGGGGGCCCCATCCCCATTACATATCTTTGAATTATTATTATTATGTTTGATTAGATTGACCCCAAGACCTTCTCATCCTATAGAAGGCCAAGAGTCATAGCTTAGAGTTCCATTAGATTGATCCCAAGACCTTCCCCATCCTATGGAAGACCAAGAGTCACAGCTTAGAATTTCACTTCAGATGTCCCTATTGGGAGTTGAACTTGGGTCTCCACAGTGAGAACCCAGTGTTTTAGCCAGTTAAGCTCAACCCCTTGGACCTAGAAGATTGATATTTTATTATAATATAATTAAAAATAATAAAATGTAAAAATATGTAAATATTGATTTCTATATAAATTCACACATTTTGTATCATATCTCTAACATTATATGCCTTAAAAATATAAAAAAAATCTCTTGATTTATTTTTTACTCAGTATATTTTTAAATCGCCACCTAGAAGATGTACCATAACTTACAAATTGGCTTGTTACTTGACTAATGCATACCACATTAACTAGAAAGATTGAATATTATTCACATACTTTGGCAAAATCAGCTAGTGACTTTTTTCCATTCAGTTGTTTAGCCATGTAATAACGAATATATTCTTGATGTTTGAACTTCTTGTATAGGGGCGGGTGTTCCTCATCTACAAGGTTGCTTGCAGGAGCCACTTCTTCATCCAAACCTGGATGGTAAAACATAGCAATAGACAATCTTGCTTTCTCCTTGTTTGTCACTGCTCGATGTTCTATACTCTTATATCTCCCATTCGTCATAACCTATAATTGAATTGAAATGTCACTGAATATTATATTTTTAATGTTATATATATTTCAGAAAACTTTATCAATAACCAAACATACACAACATTTACCTCCATTAGATCACCAATGTTTACAACATATGCATAAGGAATCGGTTGAATAGGAATCCATTCATTGTTCTTGTGAACATGAAGACCTTCTATTTGATCATCTTGAAGCAAAAGTGTTATGGCATCTCCATCTGAATGAGGGCTTAATCCCAACACTAAATCAGGCCTAAGACAAGGTGGATAGAAATTCGTTCTCATAGTCATAAGTGGATCTTCTCCAAATTTATCTTTGAAATAATCACTTTCCAATTGTAAGTTTTCAGCAAATAGACCCAAGACTGCTTGTGCAACCCTTTCTACCTCACTGGTGTACCTCTCGACAGTATTTCTACAATTCCATAATAAAAAATACATTAGGAAGTCATAAAAATATTAACCAAAGAATTTATGGTAAATGGGTATGAACTGAATACCTGAAATCCGATGGTGTGGTTGGCCACAGAGCTAAGTTCTTAAGCTTTTTAGACATAACTGCTAAACTCACCAAATCGCCCCAGTCCAACTTCTGATCTTCATCAACCACAAAAATATTACCATAGCCTTGAACATCTCCTCCTCGCTTCGCATACCTTTGCTTCTCATCTAATGGAAGACTGAAGAATTCATTAACCACTCCTCTTATACGATCTATCAAAGAATGTGGAATTCCATGGTTCACAACCTGAGGATATCAGCACCATCAGCACAAACATAAACACAAATTCAAGAAATCTAACTATATATTCTGAAAGAATTTTATGATACCTGAAAGAAGCCCCATTCTATGCAGGCCTTAGAAAGAACGCCCATCTCCTCCTTTCTTTCATGATTTTCAGAGGGCAAGAGTAGCTTTTCCATGTCAACTACAGGAACTGTCAAGAAAGAAGGGAGTGATGTTGAAGATGGTCTCTCATCTTCTGATCTAATGTATCTCTGGGGAATCTCATTGGGTTTCTTTAGTGCAAGCTCCTGCACACTCTCCACGGGAACAAAATCATTCTGGAATGGATTATTGAAAGATTCAGCGGCGTGGATAGCAGAAGAAGCCATTTCTATTCTAATTTGCCCCACACCAAAGGAAACCTGTAAGAATTATCTTGTAGGCAATGGCGACCAAGAATAGATTGATATGCAGAATATTATATGTGAGCAATATGGAAATTTGTAACCTAAAGCAAACTTGGGAGTCCATATGTGGGATCAGGAAACGGTGAATAAGTAGCATCCAATGCGACGCGCACTAGTGGATTGTCACATCTCACCGAAAAGGTTTGAATACACTGCCTACTAGTTGGATTGTCACATCTTCAATCAAGATAACCAAGCTTAGAAAATCTGATGGCTTTCTGGGTTAAGTGGAGACTGGGGTGTGAGTAAAGTAAGGGACTTTTAAGTGCAAGTGAAGTGACATATTTGAAATGTAAATGTCGTCAGGCATCAGTCATGAGCATGTCACATAATCTTCATGATATGAGATAGACTAATATAGGTGTGAAACTCCAACCAGATTTTTTTCAGAAATTGTTTTTAGTTATTCTTATGTCTAAATGACAAGCGGTCAATAACATGATGTATGATATGGTTGTTTTGGAGTCAATTTAGCTTCTTCTGGATGCCCTCTAGCTATGCTGGCTCCAAACACATGATATGTTTGCACGAAAAGTGCATAACAGAAAAGTTAGTCGCACGTTATACACTGTTGATTTTGTAAGTTACGACTGCGATTTTCTAAGTGGTCAATAACACGATGTATGATTTGGTTGTTTTGGAGCCAATTGCCACATTAGTTTTTCATCTTTACTGATTGCCACATTAGTTGCAACACGGTTGAGTGTTAAATACGATTGTACACAGACTTGGACCTCTTCGTCCTATTTTTGTTTGAGCTATTAGTAATGCAAATGCAAAATCATTTTCAATTGATTTAAATTTGCTTTTCCCTCTGTTCTTTTAGGCACTCTCTAGCATACTGAATATTGAATTCCTCAATATTATCTCACACCATGGCCAAATTCTTCTGATCGCTTGCCATTTTCATTTGCTTATGGTTAGAGGTGAGAAATCTCATAGGAAAACGAATGATAGTTTAAAGATAATTAATGACAATTATATCTATGATATTGTTATTAAAATTCAATTCTATATTGTTCTAGTTAAATTTATTGATTTATATTTTATGAATGGTAGTTATAATTGTATCTAATGATACTATAAAATATTTTGATAGAAATAAGACATTCATAATGTTAAAAGCTCTAAACCAAAACTATGGGCATTTACTTATGCTTGTGAGGCACCCATGAATGGCTTCAAATTTATAAAGATGCTTCTTAATTTTGTGCTAATTAAAAATGTTTTTGGTCACAAATAAAAGTCAACGGAATCCAACATATAAATATTTTTTTAATAATAAAAGGAGAGAATTCAAACATATGAATATGGTTTTGTTATTTAATTATTGTCAATTTAATATTAGTTTTAGTAGTACTTAAAAAAGTCATGGTATTAGTAATAGTCAATGTTCTGTGAAAATAATATTAGATAAATGATCATTAATTTTAGAAAATTGTTCAAGTAAAAAAAACATACATGAATCAAAAGTATACAATGTTTTTATTGAGTTAGAAATGGGGAATCAAGATCTTAAAGATATATAGAATTAGTGAAAATATGTTGATTAGTATATTGTCAATAATAAAAAAAAAAATTTATAATTTAAATGTTTAAAAAGTTTATATATTAATTGTAATATATTTGTTGTACATGTTGTCTTTATTATTTTTAAAAGCTATCTTATATATTAAAAAGTTGTCATAATTATCATCAAGTTCAAAATATGTTCAATTATGGAAATGTAACATTATGATAAACATAGCATATAGAATTCAGTGAATAAATAAAGTCTCATAAATATGTCTTAAATGAGGGTGCGCATAGTGGGCTATCACCAATCATGATCTTATTTAATAGAGTTGGTTGTGTAGATTAGAATTTTAAAAATATACAAATATATCTAGAAAAAAAAAATTACAAATGCATTTTTGCAAATGTATTTTGTTTCTCTCTAACCCAAAATTGATATTTTAAGATTAAAAGATAGAAAAAAAAAAAAAAAAAACATCATTTGTATTTCAAGGTTGTGAGATATGTCTTAGCATGAGTTGTCAAAAAAAAACTTTTGTTTGGTGGTTGTGTCTCTATGAGATAAAAAAAAATGTCTATTTGAATGGTGTTTTCTAGTTAACCACCATCTATGGTTATGTCAAAAGTCATTGGATAGAGAGAATTTACTATAGTAACCAACCAATTATGTTTTTGGTCTACTACCATGTTATTGCAACAAAACAATTGACAATTTTTGTATCCGTTGACAATAGTTTATGAGACTATTCATGCAATCGTTAACATCAATGCCTGAGACTATTCCTACAAATGTCGACAATAGTGCCTAAGATAATTCTAACAACCAAACGAAATAGAATTTAGAGTGAATATTCAAACAATTAGGTGACATAATGGATGATAAATATGCAGCTATTTAGGGACCTATATATGCTATCATTTAGGGACCTATACATTCAAGCTATAGACCATGTCCACAACTTCTAAAAACATCATGATTGACACTTGCATTTATGATTATTCATTCATTAATAATATTTATCATTTTTTAGTTGATTGCCTAGCATTGCATTACAATATTTTCTCAATTATCATTGTTCTAATTACATGCTTCATAAATGATTTCTTCTCCTACCACCATTCATACATTGTCATTTGAAGAAAAACTTTTAGCTAGGAGGAAGTGTGTATGCCTTGTATTCTTGTCATGGACCATGTGTTCCATTTCTCCCACCTTTTGAAGAAAGACTATCCTCTTGTTAGTATTCCTCATCACTTTCATAAACATATGCAAGAATCAAAGTGATAAAAGATAGAAGTTTTAGAAGTGTTAGAAGTGTTGATGGTAGTTGTACCAAATAAGACTGATAAAATGAAGGGTAGTCATATGATCCCTAGGAGAGAAATGTCCTTAGAAGATAATGATAATTTCCAAAGCATAACTTTCAAAAGAACAATGGAAGTTACAACTCCAAGGAAGTCATAAGAGTACCTATCTCAAATGATATGCCAAATAGATGTTGTTATGAAACTTGCATGATAGTAAAGGGAAACATTTAAGGAAGCATAATAAATAAAGAGGATAGTTTGTTGTTCAAAATGCATATGACATTTTTATGAGAGATAATATTCATGAGAAGTGAAGAAACAAAGTTGAAAATAAAGCTGAATAGTTATGAGTCATGATGGGGTAGCAAAATGATGATATTAAGGAAATATTTAGAGTAGTGGATTATTTCAATATAAAATATCATAGTGTGTAGATGGAGAAAAATATATCTAAAATTTTATGGATTCAAGATCTATATTTATTTCAACATCCTCAATAGAGTAGCTGCAAAAGAAACACACATGCAAATTTGAAAACAATTGCACACATGCATTTCAAATGAAGCCTCACTCCATTGCACCTCTATCTTCAAGATCTTGCAATTAAGATTTGTGCTCTTAGATTTATTTCAAGACTAAGCAAAAGAAGCCATGAAGAACGAGGATTTTAAGAAAAGTAAGATACAAGAATGCACTAGGGATATCAAAAGATGCAAATAACAAATGCAAGATAATAAATGTATTCTCAGAATGCTAAGGTAATGGATTTGAATGCAAAGTCTTGGACGAAAAAATGGGAGAGGGGCTATGCTTTTATAAGCATTCTCTGAGTGAATCCATGTTGTAAGATAAATATGGGATAATACATCAATTGTAAAAATGTTAATTTTTATCCCATATTTATTAGGTGGATGTAATGTTGGCATATGTGCAGAGTTTGATGACATGATGATATTGTATGCTATCATTGATGTCAATATGTTGAAGTATGAACCGATATATTGAAGTAAGCAAACTGGCAAGTGAACCGGTATTTGCAAAGTTTATATCAGGGTTTCATTTGATATGACTATCGGTTGGTAGTCTCAGCTTTCGGGTTTCCAGTTGATGCATTCCAAGTCTGTGTGATTCGACCGACGACATCCTGTGATGAGTTAGCATTGAAATAAAGATCAGATCGTGTTGCCATGTCAACCTTGTGCGCGTGAAGAATTTCCTTGAGGATCTTGCATGAAGAAGATTGATTCTATCTACCTCGGGAATGTGCAAAATCTTAGTAAACGGTGGAGAGCACATGATGGGTTATCAGCTTCCAGAAGCGGTGAAGAACGGACGATGGAGAATGTCTTGAGATTTGTTCAAGATTATTTTACCCTATGTAATGTGTTTAAATGGCCAGGATTGGACCGACTGTATTGTTAACCTAGATGCTTAAGGTTTTAGGTTTTGGCCACCGACCTAATTGTTGTCTATAAGGTCGATGATGATTTTGATTTGAAGTTGTTGGCAAATGAATGTATGTGAAGTGATTCTTGCCAGACTGGAGAAGTGAGTAGAGATTTATAGAGTGTGATTGCATATGTAAAGGAACTGAAGTGGATCTACCTTGGCACCAAGTGTTGTTATCAGATCAATGTATTACCTGTTGACTTCTAACCATTTCAGCAGTTGGAAAATCCCTTTACTGGGTAGCTTTAATAGGCTTTTTGTAAATCCTTTAACAGGGTGACTCAAAATCATTGAGGTCTTCAAATCCTCTTACAAGGTAACCTTTAACAGGGTTTTAACCTCTAGCTGAGTATTTAGCCACCCCTTAATCGGGTAATGCCTAGTGGGATTGGTTCTTAGCAGAACTTGTTGTAAAGTCTTTAATGGGACTAGGCTCCTAACAAAGCAAACTTCAGAAGAGTTCAAGAACAACTTGTGGGTATTCATCCCCATCGTGGTTTTTCCCAGTTGGGTTTCGATGTGAAAAATCAATGTGTTATGTGTGATGCTTTTTCATGTGATGTTTTAGTGTTTTTTGTTAAGCGGTAATGCAAGTTGATCCAATGGTCATTGTATTTATGATGTATTACCTGCTTAAGCATATGGGTGAAGTTGAGATAAGATATTAGGTTTTGAGAAGATCTAGATGTTACCGGTTTATGTATTTTATAGTCATATTGTGTTTTACCGGTAGTGCCTTGATTTAGAGTAGTGATATTGTTTACCAGTTAGTGCAGTCTTTGCAGTTTAAGTTGTTTAAAGAGTTTTTGTGTGTATTGATTCACCCCCCCCTCTCAGTACCTATTGGGTATTTACTGTTCATCATTATTCATCATGTAATACATGGATATGAATTATGATAAATAAGGGATGAAGTGGATTTGAGAGGTGTTTGAGAATAAAATGGATTTAAGGGAATAATGGAATATATGTTATTAAATGGATAAATAATATAATATATATTGATTTAATGGATTAAATGAGATAATGGAAAAATGGATATACTATTAGAATAATGGATATTACTATAATGAAAATGGGATAATATTATGGGTTCACCTAATTAATGGAAAAATTAAGGTCCATTGGAGAAGGTAATTTTTACATGTCTACATAGTGATAACATGATAGCGGTGATAACTTTGTAACGAACCACATGAACCTCAAGCCTTAAGAATTTAGCAATATTTTTTTTTTAAACTCAGAATAGCACATTTGTAATACTATAAGAAATAGTATAATATGAAAAGAACCCATTTCTTATAATGCTAATTATTAAACCACGTGTAATAACACACAGCCTATGAAATATTAAATATTAAAAAAAAATATCAACATAACACATTGTAAAACTTTAAGCAATGGTAAAATATGGCAAGTATCCATCCCATACAATGTAATGTGTTAAACAATAACATATGGTTTCTATTGGGTTCAACCAACCAAACCTTCTTCACACTCAGGTTTCTCTCACCAATCCATAATTATGTATGCTCCTTTCTTCTATAACTTGCATATGTAAAATTGACTACTTGTCTAGATGTTCAACACAAGGCCAACAATTATTAGATATAAGATCCTCATAACAATCATATAAATACTTTAACTGAATCATTTATACAATAGATATCTACAAATTTTACAAATATAAATATGATATGTATATTAGTGGAAAGGCACAACAAACTCAAAGAACAAGACCGAAGGGCCAGACCTAATGTCGCGGGGGCTCATCACGGATGGCCTTGCCTATGTGAAAGCGTAGAGATATCGTAGTTCATATAATAATCTAAGACCACGTAACATGAAATTGAGAAAAGTTGGTATTGAACCCTTTCTAGGGTCTAGTACTCTAGATAGTTACCTCATTTGTTGCCACCCAGTTCAGTGAAGCAGGGATGAAACCATAATCATTCCCATTGTTTCAATATAAAATTTATTAGGTACTAAAAGCATTTCAATAAACGTTCCCACTAGTAAATTAATGTGAATGGCTCATACAAGTCAATATCATAACATTTACATCTCCAATAAAATTGTATGGTGGAAGTATAGAATCAGTGTTAATAAAAATTATGATTTGCAAATAAGAGAGGGATAGAGATGTTCTACAATCAACGTTAAAATATTCAGAAGGACACTAATCCAAGATATGAGCTTACTGTTCCATTGAATCTTGGTGGAAGATTAAAGAAACCCCATTAGAGCATCAAGAAATCTAATCAACATTGATGGATACTGGAAGGAACCACTATGCAATACTTAATGAATTATATCAACAAATATATTCTATATATAGATAAGAAAACATTAGATGCAACATGTGTCTCCTAGGTATAGCTCGAATTAGAGATCCCATCTTTGATATTCTATCTTTAAATTTTAAAAAGACAAACTTAATATTGGTTACTAGCCATGAGTAGTTAACAGTTCAAATATTTATCATCTTTCTCATAAGGTTATGTTTCTAAAAATAAAATTCTAATGTTCATAGAGTTTTCTAATATCACCAAAACAAGGATATCCATGTTGAACCTTAACAACATTCTCTCAAGATCACTTCGGCTGGAAATATTGTAGTATCACCAAGGTCAAACATAATATTGATTGATGCGTTGCTTGACATAGCAAGGATTGGTAATATATTGGTCATAATGCTAATGATTCAATTCACTCATTATAATGACATATACAAAGTGAGTCTATTTGTATCCAATTGGAAAATAAGAAATAACGTATGATTTTTAAACAATAATCATACAAAATTATCTTATAGCTTTAAGATCGATACTTGCGACAACACAGATAAAAGATTTTGGTATCATAGTCATCTATGTTGGTATTATGGATCACTTCATCATGTGTTACATTGGTTTTGTCATTGATGTCAACACTAATTCTTCATGGTGATCTACATTGTTGGTTTGACACTCTGGTTATATCAGTTTATTGTTCAATGGCATGGTTAGTGGCTTATGCACAGTCATCGGTATATGCTTTACTGGCAAGTTATATTGTTCACCGACAGTCATGATAACTTGTTATCATCTGGAGATCATTTGGTTATATCCAAGACATGGATTGGATGTTTGGATTTGGTGTTTTTCTTATTGGTCTAATTGAGTTGACATGTTTACCTTTATCGGCAGATAGGACTAGGTTATGGATCGGTACAAGATATCTATTCCAGATCAGCACGACATGTTATGGAGATGGTTTATTGATTGGATAATGAATCGAGCCAACATATTGTATCGCATCAAGACTTATTTGTAATTGATTTAATTGTAATATATTTAGTGAGTCGACCTTATGATTTGGTCTTAGGTTTTGTATAAATAGATGTAAAATCTCATTTGTGAGATATGGTATAGAAATGGTATGAGTGTGTGTGAATATTGAAGAGCAAAAATAAGTAGATCCTTGTGCGAATCACACATACATTATCTGAAGGTTGAAGGAAGGTTATGAAGGTGTATGACACTCATGTTCAGAGCTTAAACCGGTACTGAATCCAACATTGTAGATTCTATTTTGAGAAGTACATTGTTATTGGATTTAACCATCCAACTGTAGTGAGTGTGACTCCTATTTTGTGATTGAGCTCTAGGAAGTTGGCCTTTTTGCATGTGTGGACCGCATTTGTATACACTTACTATCTGCAGTGGTATCGTCTGATTGTGGGTAAGGTTTTCCGCCATGGTTTTTCTCTTACCGGGTTTCCACGTCAAAATCTTTGTTTCATGTGTTGTGGATGTTGTTTCTCTTCCTGTTTCATGCATTAACTTATACCAGTATTGCTAAACTGTTAATTTATTTTACTCGCATTTAAGTTTGGTTTACCGACAACTAAGTTTAAGTTGGAATAATTTGCATTTGAGTTATAATTTATATACAACTGGTTAACAACTAATTCACCCCCCCTCTCTCAGTTGTCCTTTCAGTTCCTAACAATTGGTATCAGAGCTAAGTCCTCTTTTTGTAGAAGCCTAATAGCTTGAGGAGATCCTATGACAACAAATATTTTCAAGAAGGATAGCCCGAAACTTGATGGAACTAGCTATGGTATATGGAAGATCAAAATGGACACACATCTGAATTGCATTGGAAGAGATATATGGGATGTTACTAAGAATGGATATGTTGGTCCTACTCCAAATCAACCTCATCCACCGACATTGGCTAAGGACTTGGAGAATGACTGCAAAGCAAGAGAAGCACTTTGCATTATTGGATCAACAAATCATGGGATTATCAGACCGATCTACTGCTAAAGCTATTTGGGATAAACTGGAAACACTAAATGAAGGAGATACCACTATCAAAATTGCAAAACTAGAATGTTATCGGGTCAGGTATGAAAATTTAAAAATAGAAGAAGATGAAAGAATTTTTGCATTTATGGAAAGAGTTAATGAAACTGTTTTAGGAATACAATGTTGTGGAGGATCTTTAAGTGAAGATGAAATTGTTTCAAAAGTTTTAAGATCTTTACCACTAGCTTACAAAATGAAAGTGATTGCTATTAATGAGTTGAGAACAATGCCTAATACATCAGTATCTGGAGATACCTTGGCTGGAAAAATTTTAGCATTTGAGCTTGAGGAATTTGGTCCTGTTGCTACAGTCAAGACTGAATTAGCTTTCAAAGCATCATCATCAGCATCATCATCATCTGACAAAATTGATTGGAAAGCACTTTATGCAAAAGAAATTGAAGATATGAGGAGAGAAAATGAAGAACTTGAAGCACTATTTGCAAGGAAAATGCCTAAAGGTCCAATAAGAAGTAAGTATGAAGGTAAAGCACCTTTTAAATGTTTTAATTGCAATAAAGTTAGTCATATAGCATCTAGATGTCCTGATAGACATGCAAGATTAAGAGAGGAAGCAAAGAGAACATATAAGCCCAACCCTGAATATCAGAGATATAGATTTAAGAAAAATAGAGATAAGTCATGCTACTATGCAGATGAAGGTGTTATAGATGATTCAAATGAAGATCCAACATATAGTGGATGGGAATTTGTTGCAATAAAAGAAGATCAACCAGCACCTATTGTCAAATTGGTAGAGAAGGCACTGGCAGCTAATATTGAAGAAAAGGATGAATGAATCATAGATAGTGGATGCTATTACAAGCTAGGTTTGTCATTGCACCAAAAGATCGACTTGTCAATGCTCGATACAACCACTAGACTTATAGAATTCATAGGAGGCTGTTAAACTATATTACGAATCCTCACAATGGATGCTAGCCCACTACCAACAATCCCCCTCCCAGCGTCACTCACCGTGGCCTGCATGATTCAAACCTGTGACCAAGCTTTGATACCACTTGTTACAAGCTAGGGTTGTCCTTGCACCAAAAGATCAACCTGTCAATGCCCATACAACCACTAGACTTATAGAATCCATAGGAGGTTGTTAAACCATGTCACGAATCCCCGCGAGGGACACTGGTCCACTGCCAACAAATGCTTGCATCATATGACGAGTGATAAAAGAAATTTCTTGTCATTTCGGGAATGTAATGGAGGTCTAGTAAGATTTGTAGATGATAAAGCTTGTTCAATCAAAGGAAGAGGCACTATATCTCTGGATGGTAAGCACAATACTAACAATGTTTATTATGCAGAAGGTTTAAAGCATAATCTTTTGAGTGTTGGTCAGTTAGTTGAGAAAGGATTTCAGTGACAATTCAAGAATAGAAAATGAAAAATCATGAACAGAAATGGATTGGAGATTGCAACTGGTAATCAGACTAAATGTAATATCTTTCATTTGAATACCAGTGATAAGACATGTTTGATTGCACACATTGATAAAAGTTGGTTATGGCATAAAAGACTCTGTCATGTGAATTTTGATTGCATTGTAAAGATCAGTTCAACTAAGGCAGTAAAGGATTTACCTAAGATTGTGAAACCTCATAATCCGGTATGTAAGGAATGTCAAATGGGAAAGCAAGTTAGAACAACATTTAAGAGCATTACTGAGAAATCCAATACTATTCTTGATTTAATTCATACTGATTTATGTGGTCCAGCAAGAAAAAGAAGTCTACAAGGTGACAGATACTTTATGCTAATAATTGATGATTATTCTAGAATGTGTTGGGTTACTTTTCTCAAGGAGAAATCAAAAGCTTTTGAGAGATTCAAGATATACAAGGAAATGGTAGATAATGAAATCGACAAGAAAATCAAATGTTTGAGATCTGATCAAGGAGGAGAATTTACATCTAGGGAATTTAATGCATTATGTGAAGTGAATGAGATCAAAAGACAAGTATCAACACCCCTGACACCCCAACAGAATGGAGTTGTGGAAAGGAAGAACAAAACTATTCTGGATGCAACAAGAACCATGTTGATGGAAGCAAATCTACCTCATGTGTACTGGAGAGAAGCAATGAATACAATGGTTTATACTTTCAACAGAGTTCCTATCAAAGGTGAAACTGGTAAGACCCCTTATGAACTATGGTTTGGTCATACTCCTACTCTTAAATACTTCAGAATATTTGGAAGAAAATGTTATATTAGAAGAGATGAGTATATTGGCAAATTTGATCCTAGAAGTAATGAAAGAATATTTCTTGGTTATTCATCTAGAAGCAAGGCATATAGATGTTTTAATAAAAGATTGCAGAAAATCATTGAAAATACTAATGTGAAGATAGATGAACATTTTAGAGGAGAATCAAGGTCTGTAGATTCTAAACTGATAGTTGAAATGATTATAAATCAACTAGCACAAATTGCACTGGTATAGAATGTAGATCCAGTCACACCGACATCATCAGAAAACTCAATAGTCACTGAAGAACAACAACATGTGAATGTTAATCAAAATAAACCCAGGCATGTAAGACTGGATCATTCATAGAATCAAATAATTGGAAATAAGAATCAAGGTGCTATGAATAGAGGAAGATTGACAAATGAAGAGGTATGCTTAATTTCTAAAGTTGAACCAACATCTGTTATTGGAGCATGTAAAGATGAACATTGGATAAAAGAAATAGAAGCTGAATTAGAACAAATTGAAAAGACAAATATGTAATTGGAACTAAATGGGTATTTAGGAATAAAATTAATGAAGATGGTGAAGTAATTAGAAACAAAGCAAGATTAGTTTGTAAAAGTTATTCTCAAAAAGAAGGAATTGATTATAATGAAACCTTTGCACCAGTAGCCAGAATTGAGGTAGTTAGACTATTTCTTGCATTTGTAGCTCATAAGAACTATAAAGTTTATCAGATGGATGTAAAATGTGCATTTTTTAATGGATATCTTGAAGAGGAAGTTTACATTGAACAACTTGGTGGATTTTCATTGACAGATGATAAAGATATAGTTTGCAGGTTAAGGAAAGCTTTATATGGATTGAAGCAAGCTCCCAGAGCTTGGTATGCTAGATTGGATAAATATCTTTTGAAGCTTGGTTACACAAAAGGTAATGCTAACAGTAATTTCTATTACAATGTTATTAATGATGACATTTTGGTTATTGAAGTCTTTGTGGATGATATCATTTTTGAAGGTGATGATGGATTATGTAAAGACTTTGCTAACAAGATGTAGGAAGAATTTGAAATGTCTATGATTGGAGAGAAAAAAATTTCTAGGTTTGTAGATTTCACAAACAAATAAAGGTATATTCATATGTCAAAAAAAATACTTGAAGGAACTTTTGAAGAAATTTGGTATGGAAAACTCCAAACCAATAAGTACTCCTATGACTACAACTGATAAATTGACATTGAAGGATGATTCAACTCCTATTAATCTGACAAGGTACAAATCTATGATTGGAGGTTTACTGTATTTGACACAAACAAGACCTGATATAATGAATGCAATATGTATTATTTCAAGATTTCAAAGCAATCCTAAAGAAAATCATGAATCAACAATTAAAAGAATTTTTCAGTACCTATAGGGCACAACAAATCTTGGTTTATGGTATCCTAAGAATGAAAATTTTGAGTTATGTGCATACACAAATTCAAATTGGGCAGGTGATGTCGAAGACAAAAAGAGTACCACTGGCTGTGCATTCTTTCTTGGTAGAAGATTGATTTCATAGATCAGTAAGAAGCAGACTTGTACATCATTACCTACAACAGAAGCAGGATATGTTCTAGCAAAAATTAATTGTACTCAGGTATTATGGATTAAGAAAATGTTGAAGGATATAAAGGTAAAATGCAAAGAACTGGTAATTATTTATTGTCATAATTCAACAGCAATTGATATATCAAAGAATCCAGTATTTCAGTCTAAGAAAATGCATGTTTCTATTAATTATAATTTTCTGAAAGAGAATGTTGAAGCAAATCAAGTGCGATTGGTTTATGTGAATACTAAAGAGAAAATTGCAGATATCTTTACAAAGCCTTTGCCTAAGGAAACATTTGAATATCTTAGAGAGCAGCTTGGGGTAATTTCCCCACTAATAGAGACTTAGATGTTGAAGATTGGCATCAAACCGACAGGAAATAACAGAAAAACCTTTTTCCGGCTTTGATGGAGGAGAGCTACTGCTCTGGGGGAGTAGTTAGTTGTATGTTATTTTTTGATTCTTAACTTCTTTGGCATTTGATGTCAAAGGGGGAGAGATATCTATGGAAAAACGTTGTAATTTGGGAGAGATGTATTTTGGGTTTTGGTTTTTGTTCTTGGTACCAAACTTTGTGAAAAACTTTGTATTGATCTATCTTTGGGAGATTGTTAGTTTATTGATTTTTGGCATTCTGTTTTTGGCACTTGGATGTTTTTCCATCTAGTGTTGCCATCAATGCCAAAGGGGGAGATTGTTGGTATTATGGATGACTTCGTCATGTGTTGCATTGGTTTTTTCATTGATGTCAACACTTATTCTTCATGAAGATCTACATTGTTGGTTTGGCACTCCAGTTATATTGGTTTATTGTTCACCGACATGGTTAGTGGCTTATGCACAGTCACCAGTAGGTTATATTGTTCACCGGCAGTGATGATAACTTGTTATCATCTGGAGATCATTTGGTTATATCAAAGACATGGATTGGATGTTTGGATTTGGTGTTTTGCTTATTGGTCTAATCGGGTTGACATGTTTGCCTTTACCAGTAGATAGGACTATGTTATGGACTAGTACAAGATATGTATTCCAGATCAGCATGACATGTTATGGAGATGGTTTATTGATTGGATAATCAATTGAGTTGACACATTGTATCACATCAAGACTTATTTGTAATTGATTTAATTGCAATATCTTTAGTGAGCCGACCTTATGATTTGGTCATAGGTTTTGTATAAATAAATGTAAAATATCATTTGTGAGATATGGTATGGAAATGGTATGAGTGTGTGCAAATATGGAAGAGCGAAAATAAGCAGATCCTTATGTGAATCATGTAGACATTATTTGAAGGTTCAAGGAAGGTTATGGAGGTGTATGGAGCCCATGTTCAGAGCTTAAACCGATACTGAATAAAGCATTGTATATGCTATTTTGAGTAGTAAATTGTTATTGGATTTAACCATCCAACTGTAGTCAGCGTGACTCCCACTTTGTGATTAAGCAGTGAGAACTAGGCAGTTGACCTTTCTGCATGTGCAGACCCCATTTGTATACACTTACTATCTGCAGTACTATCATTTTATTGTGGGTAAGGTTTCCCACAGTGGTTTTTCCCTTATCGGGTTCCCCCGTCAAAATATGTGTCATGTGTTGTGGATGTTCTTTCTCTTTCTGTTTCATGCATTAGCTTATACCGATACTGCTATAACTGTTAATCTGTTTTACCGGCATTTAAGTTTGGTTTACCGGCAACTAAGTTTAAGTTTGAATAATTTTCATTTGAGTTATAATTTATATACAACTGGTTAACAACTGATTCACCCCCCCCTTCTCAGTTGTCCTTTTGGTTCCTAATAGTGTAAGATAGAAAATTACCTTAAACATTATCCCTTTTTAGCTTTCCTTTTCCTTCCTAATATGAGTCTGATAAAAAAATACATCAACTTGTACAATAATACAATAACTTTACAAGCACAAAGTGACATTTCCTCTAAAAACATTAAGGGTTCACAATTCTAATATCTAATTTTTGTGACTACAAAGTTAACCACTTGCAAGGGTTTATATATATAGTTACTCCTAAATAATCTATTTTGAATTAAGAAATTATGCTCATATCAAAGATTTATTTAGCTAAACGTAAATTTTGGAAACTAACTTTTATATTTGTGTGTGTGATAAAAATCATAAAGTAAAGGTAGGAACATTGCATTTTAGACAACTCTACTTTCTCTTCTGGCAACAATAGAATATTCCATATGAGATTACCAAAGTGAAACCTACCCATAGTCATTTTGGTGCCAAAATTATACCCAATAAAACTATTAATCCTTCATACACAGGAAGATAATCAAAAAAAAAATACATACTGATGCTCTGCAAAATGGAAGGGTTAGTTGTGATAATAAAACACAAGAAACAACAAGAAGAAACCAATTTGTTAGTGTTAGAAATCACATGGAAAACACTATCCTAAGCAAGAATATCAAAAAAGACACTACTAAACAAATAGAAAGCTTAATGAATCTACAAAATATAACCAAACATCTCCATATGCTCTCTACCATGCTGGTAGCTTCTCCTTCCTTGTTCCTCTCCTCTCCAAGTTCCAAATTAGTGTAGCTCTTGGTAGCTTTTTGCACTATGGATGCCTTATGGAGGTTCAAGATTGAAAAATGATTAATCTATACTATTCAAGTGAGAACAAAAGCTAAAATGAAAGATTATCTAATTAGCTAGTGTTGATTTTTAAGCCAAAAGAGTGAATATGAATGATTTATGCTAAATAGTCTCTATCTAAAAATGACTATAAGGTAAATGCATTCAGGTTTTCAGGATCTGGATTATGAAGAAATGGGTTCTATTTATAGGAAAAATGGAGCAATGGATGGTTGAAATTGAGTAATCTCAACAAGGGTCAGAATTGAATGGTTTATGATCCATGTGAGGACTTTCAGCCCAATCCTAGGATGAAAAGTGTCAACATGAGATGGGTTGAGAGAGGAGGGAAGAAGCATTAAATGCTTGACATGACCTGAGGTTTAACTTGGGAGGTAAGTTTAATGTTGAGTTGAAAGAATAAATTCATTATCTAAAGAATAATGCTTTTATCCAATGGATAAACTCTTGTGCAAGAGTTAGTGAGGATAACCATGGTCAAAACAATAAATGTTTGAGGAAACACATGGGTTACATGAGGGTTGAGTTAGGGGTCAAAGTCCCTAACCATGGGTGCAAGTGGATTTAACCATAAATGGTCATGTCAGAGTCATTAGTGGTTTAGAAGACTTTAGAGGTTAGCTTGTTGAACACACCAAGCCTTAAATGCTTTTCAAAGACTTTGAAGTCTTTGAGAAGTGACTTCAAGTTGCTTAGGAATGTGACAATAATTAGGGGATGGATTAGGATAATTAGGAAGGGGTTAGAAGAATCTAGAAAGGGGTTTAGGATTGCAAGTGGGGGGGGGGTTAATGATTTAAATAAATGTTCTATTTAATTTATTTAAAAGAGGAAAGAGGATTAAATTGAATAAATAGGATTTATTCATTTAATTGATTGTGAATTTGGTTTTAATGAATTAATTAAAATAAATTGAATAATTTATTAAATTAATAGGAGAATGTTTGAAGATGAATTAATTAAATGTTAATTTAATTAATTGATGGCTAGTGGATTTTTAATCAAATAAATAGCAAATATTCATTTAATTAAACTGGATAGATTTATGTGACTACATTTGCCCCTCTTTGAAATAGTGTGGTTTATCGCGTTGTTTCAAAAAAAGAAAAATAGGTGTGAAGAAATATGCCCCATAAAATGTTAATTTAATGGGTGGTATGCCCCCTCAAAAGATGGGCCGAAATTTTCAAAAAATTGGGCAATCTCTCGAAAAAGAATGAAAATTAGCAAGGAGGTAGAAGAGAAGAATTTAGCAATACTGGTGAAAAAATAGAAGAAATCGGAGATAAAATGGAGAAATGGGAGGCTCTATAAATTGATGGGGACCACGACGGTGAGCGGGGTAAAATTAGGTTTTATGGCAAAGGGTATATATGGGGGTGAAGGGGTAAAAACAGGGTCATTTGCATTCATCTCTATAGTGATTTCAGAGCTCTGATAGTGACCTTTTGAAAGAGCAAGCAGTAGTGAAGATGCCGGTACCGATAGCAGATCATCGGCTAGAGTGAGTTCGTCGATTCCAACGGCCAGATGACTATGGACCAGCAGTATGTGAATTTGAAATTTTGCTTTTCATGCATTTTTAATATGTTGTTTGCTTTGTCCAAGTTGAGTAAAAAAAATAGAGCTAAAACTGTGTTTTGGCACTGTTGTCAATTTATCTAGCGCTATTGTGCCACTATAGCACTTTTGCATAGTGGTTTTAGTGCTTTTGAAATGTGTAGCGCATTTGCATATTTGATTTAGCGCTTTTGTGTTTTTAGCGCAAGTGAACCCTGCTTGTAGTGCTATTAATTTGATATGGTGCTATTGCGTAGTGTTTGTAGTGCTATTGTTTGTTTAGCGCTATTGTGTAGTTGGTTTAGCATGTTTGTCAACATAGTAGCGATGTTGTTTGTAGAGTAGCGCTATTGTTAGGAAAATAGATGCCCCAGTGTGCTAAAAGAGAATCTCTTGTTGCCAATGATGCATGGATGGAGAAGTGAGTTGTTTTGAACCATAGCATCCCTATTGAGACTTAGGTCATTAGGATAAATGCCTGTTGTACTCTAGGTGTGCCATGATTGCTTACCTGTTGAGACCCCAAGATACTTGATCAAAGTATCTGTTAATAGTCTAGGTTTAAACTTAAGAAAGTTTGAAATAAAACAACTGATGATGATGGTTGATGCATGTGTGTAGGAGGATCTTCGCGTCTTACAGATGCAGGAGAGGCATCCAACCACATAGGTGTTGCGAGATCGATTGACAGAGGCCAAGGTTGATTGCATTGCAGTGATAGACCTGTATGCTGTTATGTATATGCTCGTGATTCAGAGGAATCGTGGTTTGATTACAACATTGGCAGAGCGGTGGCACAATGAGATGTGTACGTTTCACTTAGCACATGGGAAAATGACAGTGACACTGGAGGATGTATGGTGCATCCTACACATTCCCATTCGAGGAGAGCTGGTGACATATGATCAAGCTTGGGGGACAACAATAGTATAGAGATGTTTTGATGAGGATGTATTTATTGTTGATGGCTCGGTAGCATGGGAGGATATAGTTGGTTTATATGAGCCACTACCAGCTGTGTTATCAAGTATTGTTGGGTGCCTGCTATGTCTGGATCAAAGATCACATGGACTAGTTGTTGGTTGGGGCCAGGTTATAGAGTAGATGATGACAGATGGGACCTGCTTTGCATGGGGACTGTGTGTTGTGTCGCACTTATATTGGGAGCTGCATGAGGTAGTATACTGAGAGGTGAGCTCACTAGGAGTGGGGATCACTCTGTTACACATCTAGGCGTGGGAGCACCTTACTTTGACTCAACCGGTGAGTCTGAGATTTAGGGCGGTGGATCAACCCTATGTATATATATATAGAGGTATGATGAGTCAACCCCACTTGGGGAAGTTAGAGTGGTGGTGGCGAGTGCTTGATGATTTGAATACAGTGATCTGGAGGCCGTATATTGAGTGCGAGCCCTGGGAGGATGATGCAGACATTTTGTCGTATGTTTTTATGACATGATACTTGATTGGTAGGACAACCTACAATGTGGAGATACAGGTACCTGGTAGAGTGTTGAGATAGTTTGGATGGAGGCAGGGACTGTCGAGTGGGTCTGGAGAGTATGCACAGGTGGTCCGAGAGAGGTTCCAGTGGGGGCCCGTATTACCTTATGATCAGGCTTTGGTTGAGTTTCGGACTCTACAGGTGAGACCAAGGTAGATGAGGTTGGGGGTTGTGAATGTAGGTGTGACTGAGGAGTACACACAGTATATTGCGGTACATCCTATTTCTCGTATATCAGATCTAGTAGAGGCAATTCCATCCTTTGAGGAGTAGAGGAGACAAAGACGGAGGAGGAGAGGAGGTCTCGAAGTTGTAGTAGGGGGACATGGGAGAGGTTATGGAGGAGGAGGGGATGGAGGAGGTGGTGATGGAGGAGGAGGTGGATTTGGAGGGGGTGGTAGGGGTGGTGGATGGTTATAGTGGAGAGGGCAAGGTGGGCAGCCATTGTGGCTATCATAGGGACCTTTGATGCAGGGAGGAGTCAGATTAGGTGGTAGGAATACGGGGGAGGGAGAGGCACCTATGGATATAGGGGAGGGAGCCACTGGAGAGGCACCTATGGATATGGAGGAGGAAGATATAGGTGGAGGAGATCTAGGGGATCATATGATATTAGCTTTGCAAGGTTGATTAAAGGATATGGAGGCAGTTTTTGCAGCTAGAGATGTGTAGCTGTTTGCACGGGAGTCAGAGCTGAGTGTAGTATTGCGGGAGAGAGATTAGGCAGTTGACAGGGTGATCTAGCTGCAGGAGAGAGTGTAGGCCTTGGAAGGAGTACAGGGACATGGATCATCGACTGATTCCTTAGTGAGAGAGTTGTAGAGAGAAGGTGCAGAGGTTGATTATTGGCGGGGTCTGTATGAGCAGGTGGTGCCAGCTAGTCAGCGGGCACTGAGCTATGATGAATAATGATGAACAATAAATACTCAACAGATACTGAGAGGGGGGGGGGTGAATCAGTATAGACAAAAACTTCCTTAAACAACTTAAACTGCAAAGACTGGACTAACTGGTAAACAACATCATCTATCTAAATCAGGGCACTATGGGTAAAGTACAGTGAGACTGTGAAAGACATAAACCGGTAACACTTAGATCTTCACAAAACCTAAAATCTCATTTCCACTTCACCCATATGCTTAAACAAGTAATACATCATTAGAAATATAATGACCACTAGATCAGCATGCTTTACTGCTTAAGAGAAAACACTAACACATCACATGATAAAGCATCACACATAACACATTGATTTTTCACGTGGAAACCCAACTGGGAAAAACCATGGTGGGGATGAATACCCACAAGTTGTTCTTGAACTCTTCTGAAGTCCGCTCTGTTAGGAGCCTAGTCTGGTTAAGGACTTTACAACAGGTTCTACTAGGAACCGATTCTGCTAGGGATCACCCGGTTAAGGGATGGCTAAATACCCTGTTAGAGGTTAAAACCCTGTTAAGGGTTACCATGTCAGAGGATTTAAAGAACTCAATGATTTTGAGTCACCCTGTTAAAGGATTTACAAAAATCCTATTAAAGCTACTTGGTAAAGGGATTTTCCAACTGTTGAAATGGTTAGAAGTCAACAAGTAATACACTATCTGATAACAACACTCAATGCCAAGGCAAATCCACTTTAATTCCTTTTCATCTGCAATCACACTCTGCAGATCTCTGCTCACTACATTGGTCTAGCAAGAATCAAGTTTCTCTTCACTTGGATACACACACAACATTTGCCAACAATTTCAAATGAGAATCATCATCGACGTTATAGACAACAATTAGGTCGGTAGCCAAAACCTAAAACCCTAAGCATCTAGGTTAACAATATAGTTGGTCCAATCCTGACCGTTCAGTCACATTGTATAGGGTAAAACAATCTTGAACAAATCTCAAGACGTTCTCCATCATTCATTCTTTGCCTCTTCTGGAAGCTAATAACCCATCACGCGCTCTCCATCATTTAGTGAGACTTCGCACATTCCTAAGGTAGATAGAATCAATCTTCTTCATTTAAGAACCTCAAGGAAATTCTTCATGCGCACAAGGTTGACGTGGCAACACGATCTGATCTTCATTTCAATGCTAACTCATCACAGGATGTCATCGGTCGAATCACACAGACTTGAAATGCATCAATTGGAAACCCTAAAGCTAAGACTACCAATCGATAGTCATATCAAATGAAACCCCAATACAAACTTTGCATATACTAGTTCACATTCCAACATACCAGTTCACCTTTTCACATTAACTAGTTCACATCATCATACCAGTTCACTTCATACCATCATACCAGTTCTCTTGCCAGCTTGCTTTCTTCAATATACCGGTTCATACTTCAACATATTGACATCAATGACAACATACAATATCGTCATGTCATCAAACTCTTCACATATGCCAACAAGCTATTCGTAGATGCATCGGGTGAGATCAGAGCGGTCTCAGAGGATGCAGAGTAGTGGTGGTGTGATTGAGGACAAGGTAGTGCAGGCGGTGCAGGGGGTAGTGGGGGAGCAGGTGGTGATGGTGGTGCAGCATCTGGTCAGAGTGGCATTTGAGAGAGAATTTATGTATGTTATTACATTGTCATTTTGGATTGTGTCTTGGATGGCTCTTGGTAGTTGATATTTTTGACATCATTGTACTCTGATATATGTATGTTTTTGCGAGATGATACGATATATGAGGAGATCCCATATTTTATGATGATATGCATGTTGATGATATGTATGGATTTATGCAGGATGATGATCTATGATTTATGCAAAGATGGATAGTTGTACTTGTTAGATGTATGTGTTTATGAGATGATTCCTATATTCATGGTTTTTATGATGATTATTTATATGATGTCTATGTGCATGAGTTATGAATATGATGCTAATATGTGGATGTAGGTTCATATATGCATGATTTGTTGGTGTAATGCCTTATGTATGTAATGCCATGATGATGATGTATGCATAATGAAATGATGCTAACAATGATATAGACAATACTTGTATTTTATGTTGATGAGATGATGATATGCAGTGATGTTTGATGCAATGAATGATTGATTTATGTAAATGCATCTAGATGTCTAAAAATTAATGTAATTGTAGCATCGTAAATTGTACACACTTGCTAAGGTGGTACAATTTCACACCTAGTTTAGCACCCGCCTTAGTGCATTTTACATTCTGCATTGCATTTCTCCTTAAGCACTTAATTAATCAAATTAATTAGGTCTAAGGTCCTATTTCATCATCATAAAATTGGGCCCTTTTCACTAAAGCACACCCTTCGCATTTTATTCCTCCAATGCACCACTTAATCAAAAACCCTAATTAAGTCCTATTTTGAACTTGGGGGCTTGGTTTCGGGGTCAAAACATCTCGAAATCACCTGTAACTTCGGGATTCTCTCTAAAATCATCATATCCGACGGCCCTGAAAATTTGGTGAAAAGTTGTCGGGACCATGGTGCCCGGAGTGCAACATGGTCCCGGACATTTTTCCCAAAATTTTAGGAGCGCGATCCAATCATAAAATAAAGCTTAACCCCAAGAAATTGGTGGGATATTCAATCTCTAGGTCAGCCAAAATACGAATTTACGACCTAGGGTTTCATACATAAAATCTCTCTTTCCTCATTTGAAGGGATCTGATTTTTGTTTCCAGGAACTTCATACGCAGCGAAAGGGCAGATCTTTGAAGACTTCAACATCTTACAACATCTTTCTATCAAGCATCTATCAAATTCATTCATCCACTTAGGGCTTGGAAGACATTGAAGAACAATAGGAGATTACCGACTGAAGATTGGCTTGTACTCCTCCCTTGAGGGTTGGGTATGATTTCATGTTGTTTTCATGTCTTTACATAAGCTTCAATACATCATTTATTCATGCTTTAGATCACTTTGCATCTTGATTTAGAGCATTTACGTTATCATTTACAAGCAATTAGGGTTTACTTTCTAGGTTGCTCTAGTTTGCTTTCTTGCATTTTAGGACCTTGCACACACACTAGGTCTGCACACACAATACATTTTACAAAACAACTTGGCTATTCGTGGAGGTGGAAATCACCGAAGCAGGGGTTTGACTAAGGTAAAACCCTATATAGCCGCCCATACACCCTTTTTCAGATATCATTGCAGGTTTCGGGATTCAGACGACGCCGCGGGATACAGATCCGAAGAAAGAAGGTCGAGACAGCACTCTGTATCAAATTGCAGAGCAGAAGACTGGGACAGGGGCGCTGCGCGCCCTGGTCCTGCCAGGACAGGGACGCTGGGTGCCCTGGTCCCTGGGACAGAGGCGCTGGGCGCCCTGGTCCTCCGGACAGACAGTTTGTAGATAGCTTTCCGACAGTGTTCCAGAGTGCAGAACAACAGTTTTCGATGCAGTTTTCAGGACAGTGGCACCTGCGCCCCCGTCCTGAACATTTTCAGTCCGATTTTGACTCCGGGTACACATCTGCATTCTTATTTCATCCTTGTATTTACAGCTGTTCATTGTTTAATCTCAATTCTGCAATCTTGTTATTAGTTCATACTTGCATTTTGAGATTAGGGTTTGAACTTGCATTACTTGATCTTACAATTTCAACAAGGGAATAGAAATCCTAATAGATATCCCGTGGCTCTCTCTTTCACCAAAAGAAGTAGCCAATTGCGCGATATCTCTAGGCTCTTTCGTATTCCGTAATGTGTGTCAAAAGGTAGGATTAGGGCATGATTAACCTAGTCTCGCTTTTTCCCCTACACATTTTGGTGAACCTGACGTGAATCTATGATTTCTTCCTCTTGCATTACATTTGTTAGATCTAGATCTAGATTTAGTGTGTTTTCATTTCATTTTCATTAAAAAGAAAAAGAAAAAAAAAAAAGTGTGTTTCTTTGCATTGTGTGTTTAAATTTTATGGAATCTTTTCAAAATGTCAGATTTTTATTTGCAAAATGTTCATGCTTTTGATGATTATTATGAGTATAGCCAAGATGAATTAGATGAAGCTTTAGATGAGTTTTTAAACCCTAAAGATGCAAAACCTTCATTTTACCAAAAACTCATAAACCTTGTTACTATGCCATTTAGGTGTGATGAGAAAGATAAGTCGAATGATTCCTCTCAAGGATACATTCCTATCAACTCTTCCCCTGAATCTAGTAACATGGTTGTTTTCAATAATCCCCTCTATGAGGAGATGTCTCCTTTTGAATCAAAAGACAAACCTTTTAATCGATATGATCATGCTTTGTTGGATGATGCTCTTGATGACTTTGTGGCTTTATCGAAATCTTTAAACAAGAACAAGGCCTCTAAATTAGTTAACATGATAAACTTGAATGAATATAATAAGCCTCTCTTTGAAGTCCAAGGTGCTTATCCTTCTCCCACCTTTCAAGTTCTTAAGTCACCTCTCCTTACTGTCCAAGGAAGGTATGATCATGATTCCTTTCGTACCCCGAATAAACCAATCATCACCGTGCAAGGAAGAAAACCTGTAAGTCCTTACAGTTATGCTAAACAAATAACTAGAGAGAGTTATCATGCGGTTGCCCATACTTATCATACTAGAAATAATAGGCAACCTAATCCTCCTCCTGTTATTCCAGTTTCCCTTCCTAATCCTCAACCAATTCTTCCTCAAGCTCCCCGTATTTCGCAAGTTATGGGTAAGGAATATGATCTCATAGAACAACTTAAAGCTACCCCTGCTAAGATATCCCTTTGGGATTTGATTCAAACTTCTTCCGCTTATCATGGAATGTTACAAGATGCCTTGAAAGATTTGAATGTTCCTCCACCGAATACATCTAGTAATATAGCATCTTTTGTTAACTCTGTGATGAATCCTAAAGCTCAAATTGTGTTTACCCAAGATGAGTTGCCTACTAGTGAAATTCAACAACAATATGATCCCTTGATGATTCTGGTTATCATGAAAGACACTGCTATAAGACGAACACTAGTAGATAATGGCTCTGGCCTTAATGTGTGTAGCATTAATTTATTGCATAAGATGAATGTGGATACGTCTCTTATTGAGCCTGACTCTCGTCCCATTCGTGGCTTTGACAATGTGGCTAAGACTTCATTAGGTATCATCACCTTACCTCTCACAGTGGGACCTGTTACTTTGCCTACTCCTATCCATGTTATGCCGGGAAATTTAACATATAACTTGTTATTAGGGAGGCCTTGGATTCACAGCATGCAAGCTGTCCCCTCTACATTGCATAGACAAGTTAAATTCGTTTATAACAATAAGACATACACTTTGATGGGTGATACTAATTTTCAAGCTTGTCTACAAACATCTACTTCCAAAGGGAGTTCTTCTAAGCCATCCTCGTCTAGTGATGACTCTTTAAACAAGAAACCTATCGATGAATCCTCACTCTCCGATGATCGGAATTCTTTGGATGAGTCTGGAGCTCCTGAAGAGGATCCTTCTCGACTTGAAACTACACATAAAAAGGATTTTGATCCTGAGAAGGTTCTCGTAGAGGATGATTGGGGATCTCTTGATTTTAACCCTACCTTTGTAGGTGAATATAAGGTTCCTTCTAGAGAAATTAAAATTGAAAAGAAGGAAGAAGCTGAAAATCATAAAGTTGAAAAGAAAGAAGAAGCTAAAAATCAATCAACCTTACCTGAATCTATGAGTAATAATTTTGTGGCCGCTTCTCAAACTTCTTCTCCTCACATCTATAATTATGAAGAGTTTGATTCTTTGTCTTATGAAAAACCACCTTCTCTTCCTGAAATGGCTGATCGTTATGGTCGTGGTTTTCGCATTTTTGCTAAGCATGGGTATCATGGAAAAGGTTGTGGTGCTCATGAACAAGGGATAAGAGTTCCTCTAGAGACTAATTTTCACAATTATGCCTTTGGACTTGGCTATAATCCCTGCAGACGTACTAAAGCTTCTAAAAGACCATGCATTAGTGTTAATGCTATTTCTACATCTCTATCAATGCAGCACCCTGAGTATATTGATGGGGATCCTTCGGGTGACTGTGCTTTGGATATCTTCCCTACTGATGATGCTTTAGCTGAGTTCTTGGGAGCCTATGACACTCTTCCTCGTTATCATCACAATAGGGGACTCCCTTATTGTTTGAACACCAAAGCCTATTTTGGAAAAGAGATTGATAATGATGAGATTGTGAAAGAATTCCCTCAGTTAAAGGACACTCCTCAACAAAGTAATCTTCTCATAAGTGATACCACTAATGTTAAGATGGATCCTTGCAATAAAGAGAAAGTCATTTAAATTGGGAAATGTTTGGATGAAGAGGAACAGAAACAATATGAAGAACTATTGCATGAATTCCCTGAGATCTTTGCTTGGGCATATTCTGACATGCCTGGTATAGATCCTAAGATCGTTACTCATAATATTGTCTTAGTTCCTAATGCTAAGCCCGTGAAACAAAAGATTCGAAAAATGAATCCTAAGGTAGCTCTGCTTGTTAAGGCTGAGATTGAAAAATTATTGGAGGCTGGATTTATTCGCCCTATTGACTATTCCCCATGGATTTCAAATATTGTCGCTGTGGCTAAACCAGACAACAAAATAAGAATGTATACTGACTTTCGGGATCTAAATAAGGCTTCTTTAAAAGATGATTTCCCTCTTCCAAACATTGACATGATAGTTGATTCTACGGCAGGACATGCCTTGTTATCCTTCATGGATGGTTTTTCGGGCTACAATCAAATTTTTATTAACCCTCAAGATCAATTCAAAACTGCTTTCACCACTCCTTGGGGTACGTTTTGTTGGATAATGATGCCTTTTGGACTTAAAAACGCCGGTGCGACTTATCAACGAGCGATGACCCTTATCTTTCATGATTATATGCATAAGATTTTAGAGGATTATGTTGATGATATTTTGGCCAAATCCTTTCTTCGCATGGATCATGTTAAAGTCCTTCGTCAAATCTTTGAAAGAATTCGTAAATATCACATGCGCTTGAATCCCCGAAAATGTGTTTTTGGTGTGGATAGTGGAAAACTATTAGGGTTCATAGTTTCGCATCGTGGGATTGAGGTGGATACTAAGAAAATAGATGCTATTGTCAACATGCCACCTCCTAGAAATGTGTCTCAACTTAAAAGCTTACAAGGAAAGATTCAAGCTATTCATAGGTTCGTGTCTCAGCTTGCGGATTGTACCTTTTCTTTTACTCAACTTCTTAAAAAGGATATCACTTTTCAATGGAATGAGGATTGTCAGCAAGCATTTGAAGATTTAAAAGTGTATTTGGCTAGTCCTCCTATTCTTCAACCTGCCGAACCTTCTAAACCCTTCCTTCTGTATACAACTGCTTCCTCTCATGCTCTCGCAGCATTGTTGGCACAACATGATGAAGATGGTAAGGAATGTCCGGTTTATTACATAAGTCGTACCTTACTCGATTATGAGACCCGATATTCTGCGATAGAAAGACAATGCTTGGCCTTGGTGTTTGCGACTCAAAAATTGAGACATTATCTTTTGAATTCAGAAGTCCATGTCATGGTAAAGTTTGATCCTTTGAAGCATCTTTTCTCTAAAACTGATTTATCAGGACGTCTAGCTAAGTGGGTTATGATGTTAACTGAATTTGACCTTAAATTTGTTTCACAAAGAGCAATTAAAGGACAAGCATTGACCGATCACTTAGTTGAGGCCCCTTCACCTTTCTCCTTCCCTAACCCTGAGTCCTTTCCTGATGACTTCATTCTTTCTATAGAGAAAGATGAAACTTGGGAGTTATACTTTGATGGCTCTAAGTGTTGTACGGGATCGGGGGCAGGTGTTGTTCTGATTTCTCCTACAAAGAAGTCCATTCCTTTATCATATCGTCTAAATTTCCTGTGTACCAATAACATTGCTGAGTATGAGGCTCTTATAGCAGGAATAAAAGCAGCCTTAGCTCTGAATATAAAACACATACATATCTATGGAGATTCGCAATTGATTATAAGACAAGTAACAGGAATATATCAAGCAAAACAAGACAAATTATCACAATATAAAGACCTTGTTGTCTCTTTATTACAAAATTTCGATTCTTATATTATGGAACCCGTTCCTCGAAAAGATAATCGACATGCGGATGCAATGGCATGTGTGGCTTCTCTTGTATCTTTAGAGGACCCTGTGGTTGATCTTAAATTTGTTATCACAACCTTATTTCTCCAGCTATTGTAGACGATTCTAGCCTGGTAACATGTTGTGACTTTGTAGACTCAGACAAATGGTACTCGCATATCGTAAGATATTTGACTGATGGTACCTTTCCTGATTCCGCTAATAGCAACACTAGGGCTAGAATCCGCAAGCTGTCTGCTAGGTATATCATTCTTTCTAATGTCCTTTACCGAAGGGGTTATGATGGTCTTCTCCTTCGTTGTCTTAACAAGTCAGAAATCCCTGTTGCTCTTGAAGAGGCACATTCAGGTGCCTGTGGGGGGCATTTTGGGGGCAAATCCTTGGTTCATAGATTGCTTCGTATGGGATACTATTGGCAAACTATGCAGAAGGATTCCTTTTCATTTGTTAAAAAATGTCATCAATGTCAACAACAGAATAATCTGATTCATGCTCCTGCCCAAGAACTCTGTTCTCAAGTAGCTTCTTGGCCTTTCTCCGCATGGGGTTTGGATCTTATTGGAAAAATCTCTCCTCCTTCATCTCAAGGACACACCTTCATCATAACCGTAACAGATTACTTTACAAAGTGGGTAGAAGCTATTCCCCTTCGCTCTACTACTGCTGAAGTGATTTGTCAATTTCTTCTAGAAAACATTATTTCTCGATTCGAGATACCTTCCACTATAATCTCAGATAATGGGACATCGTTTAAGAACAAAGACGTGAAGAAATTCCTCGAGAAGTATCATATCAAACATCGATTTTCTACACCTTACTATCCTCAATCAAATGGCCAAGCCGAATCATCCAATAAGATAATTGAACAAATTCTTCGCAAAACTGTGAATAAGCATGGTAAGGATTGGAGTAACCAGCTGATCTATGCTCTTTGGGCCTACCGAACGAGTGTACGAATTGCTATGGGAACTACTCCTTATAATCTTGTTTATGGTGCTGATGCTATTATGCCCTTAGAATTAGAGATTCCATCACTTAGGGTTTCTCTCAAAGGTATAGTAGATGATGACTCTTATAGAGAACAACGACTTCAACAGCTTGAGATGCTTGATGAACAATGCATAAACGCTCTTGAGCATATTCAAGCGTATCACAAAACTCTACAACGAAGCTATAATGATAAGGTTATTCAACGATCCTTCTCAGTAGGCGACTTAGTCCTTTATGAGAATCAACGCAATGTGAATGCCTTACCTGCAGAAAAGGGAAAATTTAGTCCTAATTGGCTTGGACCATATATCGTTATTGAGGATTATGGATCAGGTGCTTACAAAATAGCAGATGTAGACGGTACGCCTCTTAAAGAACCTATTAATGCTATGCACTTGCGTAGATATTATGCTTAATTCTTCATTCTTCATCTATCTTCCTTTTCAATTCTTCAACATTGGATAATATGTTAGTATCTCTTAATTAAAGCAAAATAGAATTAAATGTTATGTTGTTTAATCTATATTGCTTCATTCCTGACAAGCATGTCTTCTTACTTTATAGTTTGTCTTGAATTCATTTACGTAAATTGTAAAAGATTTACATTCCTATTATGCTAGCATATTATACAATGTCTTTATGTGTTAAGTAGAATCGTATCATGTTGTGTTTAAATTCAGAATTAAATCACATTAGTTATATGATTCTTAGACTTAATGCATATGTCTTCCTTATCATCAATGTAGTACTTGATTAAATATTTAATTAAGTCACACATGTATCAATTTAATCATGGAGCATTGAGAAATCAATCACATGGAAATTAAATTCTGAACATACATGTACATTTACCAAATGAATTAGATTTAATCAAAACAAAATATACATTGTTTTAAGCATTAAAGATAACACATTTGAGACAAAGAGAAGCATGTATATATATATATGTGGATCGTATACAAAAACAGGTCACTGTATATCCAAAATGTGACCTCTCTTTTACATCATAAAATCATCTCCTATCCCTAGGGCTAGTGGCTGGAGAGTGTCGACTGGACGCTCCCTCCTGATCTGGCCGTGAAGGTGGACCCATGGGTGTGTAGCGCGATACAGATCGTGAGTGACTCCGAGAGGAACTCCTGCGATCCCTATCCATAAGGATCGCGCGATAGGTGGTAGCCTTGGCCTGAGCTGCTGCTAGATCTCGCCGCGCCTGCTGGAGGTCCTCTGATAGGACTCTCTCTCTCTCTGCTGCGCCCGCTGGACGTCCTCTGATAAGACTCTCTCTCTCTCCCTCCATATATCTACCTGTACTCGGAATGGGGAAAACAAGTCCTCATGCCGACCCGCATTCCCCTGAGGCCTATAAGCAATCTGTGAGGAACTGGGGATTTGTGCTATCGTGGAAATGTCTGTCATTGCCTGCTGAATCAGGGAATGCCACTCCTGCACATTAGCTGTGGCAGTAGAACAGATTTTTTGTTAGTACCATTCTATATCATCAAAACATTAATCAATCAATATAAAACTACTATACCTGGATCTCCATCACGCCAGTAGGGATCATGATATGGTACCATCTGTGCACGATGGGTGTATGCTAGACGGTACTAGGAACAGGTCTCTGTATCGCCTCAGGTTCCCCCTGTTGGGGAATAAGAGGTGGATCCAGAGCTATGGTATCATCTCCTGAATGGTGGGGAGCTGCATCCGATTCCTCCTCATCATCTCTATCCTCCTCCTCGTCATCCTCATCCTCATCCGCATCATCACCTGCATCTCCCTCATCCTCCTTTCTATCTGTATTCTCCTCCTCCTCCTCGGCACTGGACTGATCGCCTATAGGTGGATCAGGATCTCCCGCCTCCTCATGATCCTCTCCCTCCTCTAGCTCCTCTGACCTGGATCCCTGGTCCTCATCTTGGTCTCCATGTCTCCATGAGCCTGGATAGCCTATCGGATGATCTGGTGAAAAGATAGGACCTGGATATGATCTCATAAACCATGAGACGTACCTTCACTGTGCTCCAGGCTCTGCAGAGTAGTCAGTGACTACATCCTGATCAGATCCCTCTAAGTCTGTAGTCTCAATGTCATCTACCGTCGGTCTCACTACTGCTCTAGGCCTGGGAAGGACCCGTGAGTGTCGAGTATAGATGGGCACATCGGCTGGAACACACTGCTCTAGCCCGAACTGCCTCCGTACTCGGTCGAAGTAGAAAGGGACTATGATGTGTGAATATCATCCTCACAGTAGGTGGTTCCTCTGTAGGCAGGCTAACTATCTCTCCATACCATCCCATCTGTGCATCTGTAGGTAAGGTCTCCACACTATCACCTCGGCTGTCAGTCTTTCAAAAATCACTCTCCAATATAACAAATCTCCAAATCTCCACTCGCTGGTAAGTGGATAAGCGAACACCCTAGGTCGCTCGCTCGCTGTACTCAGCGGAAAGCCGACGGGCCTGGTGCATGTGAAGTGCTCTAAAATCCACACCTGTAGAAGTGTGCATGTCATCAAACTGAATCCCTGTCCAAATACGTACTCCTCAAGGTCGTGATAGAGATGCGCAAGCATACTCCGACCCCAAGCATACACTCTCCTATGTCTCTCCATCGCTCTGATACACCATGTGAGACCCCCATGCATGTGCGTGCCTCACCCATTAGGGCAGACGGCTAGTGCAATGATGGCTATCATAAGGCGTCTCAGAAGGGGTACCTCCCCTGTAGGATGTAAGAGCCAGCTGACCATGATGCGACCTCTCGTCTCGCTCGGCATGACTCTCCCTATGCAATACACCTGCTCTCTCTGATGATCCTCCGCTGATCGATCGGTCGCGTATGTAACTGTCGCTCCTCTGATAGGAAGATGAAGTATACGGTATACATCCTCGAGTGTGACCATCAGCTCTCCTACTGGAAGGTGAAAAGTGCATGTGTCAGGATCCAATCGCTCCATCAAGGCCATCAGCATCGCAGGATGAAATCGAATGGCCGGCATGAGAATCACAGACCACAATCCCACAACCGATAGTGTGTCTCTCTCTGACTGAGTCAGCCGCGGAATCTGATCTCGCAAAGTGCGAAGAATATGTCCCGCTGTATGCTCTCTCATGTACGGGAGACCCTGCAACATCAAAACATGACTGTAATCAGTACTCGATCATCAAGAACGCTAATGCAAACTGTCGTACATTGTATGCTAGCCTTGTAACCCCTCACCAGGCCCTGATTGGGGACCATGGCGCCCTGTCAGGGACCATGGCGCCCTGAGGGGACCATGGCGCCCTGTCAGGGACCATGGCACCCTGAAGGGACCATGGCGCCCTGGGGGGACCAGGGCGCCCCACAGGGACCATGGCGCCCTGGGTGGGCCCCGGTCAGCCTTCAAGGCCCGCATACAATCACAAAAAAGTCAAAATGTGAAAGAATCAAAAGTCAAACGTTCAGTCAACTCACCTCGTCCAGTGGCTCGTCGTCGATCACGGCCTGGCGCAGGATCTCGATCCTCGTGGGACGCTCCGGTCTTCGTGAAGGCATGATGATGGCTATGTGGGCTCCACTGCACTGAATAGTATTCTGAAATCAACAAAGTGACGAATACAAGTGTCACTTTCGAGGTATATACTCTCATTTGCTTGTTCTTACTTTTTGAAACCCTAATTCTCCTCTGTCATTCATTTTATCATAACTTGAGTTTGGGAGATGCGATTTTCGAACCGTTTGTTGCGTTGGAATCATATTTTCCTTCCCCTACTCTCGGGATGTTCCAAAAAGTGCTCTGATGAAGCCTATTTAGTGAACACCCCTCATCAATACTCTCTTACACAATTTATCCCAAGTAAACATGCTACCCTGTTTCACCTCCCTAATAAGCAAGTCGAAACAGGGGGGGGCATATAGCTACTCAAAGATTTCATCACTTTCCCTAGTAAGCATTAGGTGATTTTGTGATCTAACGTGTGTTTTGTAGGGTGCGGTTCTTAACTGTGTACTGCAGATACTGTTGGGGGCTTCGTCCAACAACTTATGGATATATCCTTTTTCAAATAATGTTTAATTTTCTGTACTTTAGCTTGCATATGCACATAGTACTCATATGACCGCTAAAGTGGGGGCTAAATGTAGCGTCGTAAATTGTACGCACTTACTAAGGTGGTACAATTTCACACCTAGTTTAGCACCCGCCTTAGTGCATTTTACATTCTGCATTGCATTTCTCCTTAAGCACTTAATTAATCAAATTAATTAGGTCTAAGGTCCTATTTCATCATCATAAAATTGGGCCCTTTTCACTAAAGTGCGCCCTTCGCATTTTATTCCTCCAATGCACCACTTAATCAAAAACCCTAATTAAGTCCTATTTCGAACTTGGGGGCTTGGTTTCGGGGTCAAAACATCTCGAAATCACCTGTAACTTCGGGATTCTCTCTAAAATCATCATATCCGACGGCCCTGAAAATTTGGTGAAAAGTTGTCGGGACCATGGCACCCGGAGTGCAACATGGTCCCGGACATTTTTCTCGAAATTTTAGGAGCGCGATCCAATCATAAAATAAAGCTTAACCCCAAGAAATTGGCGGGATATTCAATCTCTAGGTCGGCCAAAATATGAATTTACGACCTAGGGTTTCATACATAAAAGCTCTCTTTCCTCATTTGAAGGGATCCGATTTTTGTTTCCAGGAACTTCATATGCAGCGAAAGGGAAGATCTTTGAAGACTTCAACATCTTACAACATCTTTCTATCAAGCATCTATCAAATTCATTCATCCACTTAGGGCTTGGAAGACATTGAAGAACAATAGGAGATTACCGACTGAAGATTGGCTTGTACTCCTCCCTTGAGGGTTGGGTATGATTTCATGTTGTTTTCATGTCTTTACATAAGCTTCAATACATCATTTATTCATGCTTTAGATCACTTTGCATCTTGATTTAGAGCATTTACGTTATCATTTACAAGAAATTAGGGTTTACTTTCTAGGTTGCTCTAGTTTGCTTTCTTGCATTTTAGGACCTTGCACACACAATACATTTTACAAAACAACTTGGCTATTCGTGGAGGTGGAAATCACTGAAGCGGGGGTTTGACTAAGGTAAAACCCTATATAGCCGTCCATACACCCTTTTTCAGATATCATTACAGGTTTTGGGATTCAGACGACGCCGCGGGATACAGATCCGGAGAAAGAAGGTCGAGACAACACTCTGTATCAAATTGCAGAGCAAAAGACTGGGACAGGGGCGCTGGGCGCCTTGGTCCTGCCAGGATAGGGGCGATGGGCGCCCTGGTCCCTGGGACAGAGGCACTGGGCGCCCTGGTCCTCCAGACAGACAGTTTGCAGACAGCTTTCCGACAGTGTTCCAGAGTGCAGAACAGCAGTTTCCGGTGCAGTTTTCAGGACAGTGGCGCCCGCGCCCCCGTCCCGAACATTTTCAGTCCGATTTTGACTCCGGGTACACATCTGCATTCTTATTTCATCCTTGTATTTACAGCTGTTCATTGTTTAATCTCAATTCTGCAATCTTGTTATTAGTTCATACTTGCATTTTGAGATTAGGGTTTGAACTTGCATTACTTGATCTTACAATTTCAAAAAGGGAATAGAAATCCTAATAGATATCCCGTGGCTCTCTCTTTCACCAAAAGAAGTAGCCAATTGCCCGATATCTCTAGGCTCTTTCGTATTCCGTAATGTGTGTCAAAAGGTAGGATTAGGGCATGATTAACCTAGTCTCGCTTTTTCCCCTACACAGTAATATGGAAAAACAAATGTAAAGTACAAGTGTTTATGTGATGATATGTATGTGTAAAAATGTATAAACCAATGTTGAGACAAATTGTGTTTGTGATGATCTAAATGTTGATAAAATATGACTAAGTGAAATGATAATGTGATGATAATGCAACTCATGGGTAATGAATAATTGCACCTTAATGCAATTAAAAGGATAATGAATGCATTTTTAATGAATCCTAAATGAAATTTGTTGTAAGATGAAATGAATGAGTATAAGAATATACTAGATGGATAGATGAATGCACTTAACTAATGGATTAGATAAATAAATACATGCAACTAAGGAAATCTAAACAAACGTACGGTAAACAAGTTTAAATGATGGTAAATGATGACTATAAATGATACTAAATGAATGTATAGTAATGGATAAGAATGGTAATAAATGTAATGAAGAGAAATTTCCTACAAATGAATCTAAATGTCATGTTTGTGCAATGATGAAATGATGTAATGATACTAATGTAAGTAAATGATAATGAACTTTATGTAATGCAAATGCAACTAAATGATATCAAATGCACTCAAATGAATATCTAAGAATTTAATAAACCTATATGCGAGTACATGATAATGAACTAAGTTTATTTAAATGCAACTAAATGTAATGAAATGATGAGGCTATGTGTTCATGAGAGATTCATGCAAGGTTGTTTAGACTTTGCATGATGCACTGATGATGTATTAGAGAACTCTGTCATGATTGTATCCAGGACCAATTTGTTTTTCAAATAACTTCTCATATTAAACGTGTTCACACTTGCATACAAAATCATACATATGAATAATGAATGATTAGATGGATGGATGATATGCAACAGAATGCAATATAAACAGATGCGATGGAATGTCGATCCATAGTGCTTTATTTTCATCATTGATCATGATAGTATCAATCTTGGATGAGATAGTAGGAACCAAGGATGGAGCATTGTACCTACAAATAAGCAGCATAAATAAAGAATAAAGAATATGGACCCTCCGTAATGATTCATGCTCATATGGTCGAGGTATATGCTGTAGTCAGCAAGCCATAGTGATCCATGACTATATTTCTCATAAGATCACGTAGCTTAGTGAACTTCCCACGTAGACACCATTAGTACATGCCCCAAAACTTCATTGGAATAATTCGCAGAAGATAAACAAATAATGTTTAGGAACCATCCTGGCCACTCTAATCACTTGTGTATATCTCGGAGTAGCGTAGGAACCTGATATAAATGAATAAATAACCTACAAATCGACCAAGTACTTGATAGCTTAAACATAATTTTCTTGTCAAAGAAAATGTCATCTTGTCTTTGTTTTGGTAAGGAAGGATGCATCCTTGTTAAGACAGTTTGCGTGTCGATGTTGATTGTTTGGTCGATGTGGTAAGTGGTCATCATTTGAGTATTTCATAATGTTTGTTTGGTATTTACTTTTAAAAAGCATATGTACAAAAGTGTTGCCATGTTTTTTATTGATTTTTGATGTTTTCTGATGTTTTTGGATTTTGTGAGTGTCTTTGGATGTTTTTGGTATTTTGTGAGACATTTTTCCAATGTTTTTGGTATTTTGTGAGATAGTTTTGAATGAAGAACTCAATGAATCACAAGAAATGCAAAATCTACTTCCATCAATAGGTTAAGGGCATTGCCCCCCGTTTAAACATGACTATGAAAAAGCGAGATGCAAGACGCATGAAGTACTATCCTTGATTGTAGATTAATAACAAGCCATGGTTTTGACTGATGGATGTGTGGATGCAATGAATGTGATTGCAACAAGTCTGAAAGACAATGGAGCCATAGACTTTATGAGTGGCTCCTGTTTGCCAGGTTTTGACCATCGCACTTACCCAAGGTGTCACTGGAGTGGTTGTTCACTGTTTGGATGCATGATTTTTCTTTACTATTTTGATTTTTTTGTATTTTCTTCAGGACATTTATCTAAATGTTTTTGGTGTTTTTTTTGGTATGTATGGGAGCCTGATGCTCTGTTCAGCTTAGGTATAAATCCATTTGAGGTGCATGTTGTTGATTGGATCTGCTAGCGGTTCTCCTTCTAAAGTAGCTAACTGATATGCCCCAGACCCAAATACAACAGTGATAACATATGGACCCAGCAAGTTCGATTCAAACTTTCCCTGATGTTCTCTCTTTGATTGGTTACGAGGATTCTCTCGAAGAACAAGATCACCTACCTCAAATGTACGAGGTCTAACTCGATGATTATAGCTTCTACTCATGTGTTGTTGATAGGCTTTGAGGTGGTTGTATGCAACTTGTTGTTTCTCATCAAGTAGATCTAAATCTTGGAGATGGGATACTCTGTATGCTTACCTTGATAGGAAGGATGGCTTCTGCGCCATAGACCACAGAGTAAGGAGTTGCACCTGTAGGGGTTCGAATGCTAGTTTGATACGCCCATAGTGCTGGATTTAATTGAACATGCCAATCCCAACTAGCATCATTTACTATCTTCTTGAAGATTCTTAATATTTTCTTATTTGATGCTTTGGCCTGACAATTTCCTTGTGGATAATAAGGAGTGGAAAAGCGGTGTTGGATGTGAAACTTCTCATAGAGCTCATGGACATCCTGATTTTTGAAAGGAAGCCTGTTATCTATGATGATGGACATGGGTACACCATACCGACAGATGATGTAATTAAGGATGAATGAAGCGATCTGCTTGCTGATGACTTGGGTAAGTGGAACAACTTCAATCCACTTTGTGAAATATTTAGTAGCGGTAATGATGAATTTGTAGCCATTGGATGAATTTTACCCACAAGGTCAAGGCCCCATTGACAAAAGGGCCATGGTGTTGTGATTGGTTGCAATTCCTGTGCTGGTGCATGTATCAGGTCTCCATGAACTTGGCATTTCTTGCATTTTTTGACAAAATAGTATGAGTTTTTTTTCATAGACGGCCAATAGTATCCAATGCACCTGATCTTCTTTGCTAAGGAAGGACCACTTGAGTGTGTCCCACAAATTCCTTCATGTACCTCTTTCAAGGCCTTTTTTATCTCATCTTGTTCCAGACATCGAAGGAGAGTACCATCAAGGCTGCATTGGTATAGGGTTTCAACAATGATGGTATATCGAGTGGTTTGACAAATGAAGGTTTTACGTTGGTCATTCGATTGGTTAGGAGGAAGTGTGTGATCGTGGAGGTAGGTGTAGAACTCACCATACCGTGGGGATTCAGAACCGACAAGGTGATATATCATCTCAGATTCGGGGATATCATAAGCGGGAATCCAAAGTTGTTCTACCAAGAACTCGTAGCATGTTGAATTCTGTGGAAGATCTAGGAGAGATGCGATGGTAGCCATAGCATCAATAGCTTGATTCTAATCTCTGGTTATCTACTCAAAGGTGATAGTAGTAAATGATTCCTTTAAACTGTCCACCATTGTGTTGTACGACATGAGTTTGTCATCCTTGGTTTGATATTCATCGGTTACTTGTCGGATGACCAATTGGGAGTCGCCATAGATCTGTAACTCTTTCAATTTCCATTGTATGGCTATTCTGAGTCCTGTGATCAAGGCGTCATATTCTGCTATGTTGTTTGTACATGGAAATGTGAGTCTGTAAGACTTCAGGATGTTGTCACCTTGAGGTGTGATAAACAAAATGCCTACCCCCGAGCCATGCCTAGTATATGAACCATCAAAGTATAATTTCCATGGTTGTGCTACTATGATCATGAATATCTCTTCATCTAGAAAATTGGAAATAAGAGGATGATCGCCTATGAGGGGTGCATCAGCCAACTGATCTACAATAACTTGGCCCTTGATAGCCTTACGGTCCACATACTCGATGTCACATTCACTTAGAATCATCACCCATTTGGCCAAGCGGCCTGTCAATGATGCTTTGTTGAGTAATTACTTTAGTGGATCAATCTTTTCAATGAGTTGTACTTTATGTGTTAATAGATAGTGCCTCAGTTTAGTGGCTGCTAAGATTACTGCTAGGCAAGCTCACTCAATAGGTGTGTAATTGAGTTCATAGACGACCAGTGTATGAGAGATGTAGTAAGCAACACACTCTTTCCCTTCTGCATTATGTTGAGCCAGTAGCACTCCCAATGCTATATTAGCTGCTAAAATATAGAGCAGTAGAGGTCTACTTGGATCTGGTGGGATCAACAATGGTGTATTTATGAGATAGTCTTTAAGCATCTAGAATGCTTGTTGGTATCTAGTATCCCATTGAAAGCGGATGTTTTTGTGTAACAGGTGTGTAAAGGGGTGACACTTATCTGCCAGTTGTGCAATGAATCTTCAGATAGATTGTAGCCACCCTTGTAATGTCCTTGGGTGACTGATATTATTTGGAGGTGGCATGTCCATGATTTCTTTGACCTATGCCTTTGCTTGAGACAATGTATCCTAGAAGCTTCCCTGAGGTTACTCCAAATACACATTTCTTTGGGTTGAGCCGAACATGATATTGTTCCAGTCTGTCAAAGATTTTCTCTAATATTTCTCGATTAGCTTTTCTTATTAATGATTTTGCCAGTAAGTCATCAACATAATCCTCCATTATGGTATGCATCATATCATGAAAGATGGTGGTCATTGCTCTTTGATAGGTCGCCCTTGCATTATTTAGACCAAAAGGCATTGCATTCCAACAATATGTTCCCCATGGACAGGTGAAGGTTGTCTTATGTTGATCCTCTGGTGCGATTTTTATCAGGTTCTACCCTGAAAAGCCATCCATGAGAGAAAGCATGGCATGTCCTGTTGTTAGGTCTACGATTATGTCAATGTTTGGTAGGGGAAAGTCATCTTTAGGACATGCCTTGTTTAGATCTTTGAAATCAGTACAGATACGGATGCCCCCATTTGGTTTTCTGATAGGCACAATATTGGAGATCCAATCTGCATAATCAATTGGTCTAATGAAACCAACATCCAGGAGTTTCTTAAGTTCTTCTTTGACTAGTACCGCAATCTGGGGGTGCATCTTGCGAAGATTCTATTTGATAGGCTTATCTCCTTTTGCTACAGTGAGGTGATGCATGACTAAATCAAGATCAAGACTAGGCATGCTTGCATATGACCATGGAAAATTGATTTGGCATTTTTGGAGGAATTTGACAAATTTGGGTTGTTCATCTGAAGTTAAAAGAGATGCCAAATGTATGTGGTGAGGAATTTCAGGAGTCCCCACGTTGTATTCTTTTGTTTCCTCGATGAGAATTGTTGATCGTTCATGCTGTGTACTAGAGGGGAGAATGTCAAACCTTTCATCCTTAGGCACCTCAGAGAGGTTTTCACCATTGGATACGCTCTTTCTTTTTACTTTTGTGGGATCAAATAGTGCCACAATGTGGTTTTCATTTGAAGATCCATGTTTTATTGTTATATTTTTGTAGTTGAAAGATTTGGCATCCACCCCAAAGCATGCTGTGCTATTAAGTTCAATGGTGAATCCAGCTTTGTGATCCCTACTTGGTATGTTATCCCGTAATTCCAAAAAGTCAATGATCGCCTCATTGTTTTGGAAGTGGTCAAGACATAGGGGGATTAGATTGGTTCCATTCGATGAGTTTAGGATGGATAAGGGGCATTACCCCATCAATCAGGTTAAGTTCATAAGATGTGTCAGTGAGGTTTAAGATGTTGTGGTGAAGGTTGTTGATGGTACTCTCCCTGTCAGAATTGGGCATAGGATGTGACGTAGGGTTTGTGGAAGGTGTTTCTAGTTCAGGAACCCAAGAGGTTTTAATCTAGGCTTCTCCATAAATAGGGATTTCTTTGTGAGGTGGAGGGGGTAATGTGTCTTCCTCATCTAAAGTATTAAGATGCACTGAACCAAATTCCCACTCAAGTGATTCGGTCTTTGAGTTGCTTTCCAATATCCGATTACTATACCATACTAGGATATCCTTTGAGTTAAACACTATAGGTGTGATCGACAGATCTACCATTATAGATGAAATGATCTATGTTGCAGGAAGGATTATGGGGATCAATGAATCTGATACAGGGAGTATTTGCATTGTTGAATCTGTTGCTTCTGCTGTAATTGTCGGTGTTGTCGATACTATTGGGGGTTCTGAAACTGCTAATGGTTCTATTGATGCAATTACTGTTGCTAATGGGGTTGCTAGTTTGAATGGTGGGATGATTGGTGTTGTGAATGATATTGTTGGGATTCTCAGCTGTATTGGAGTAATTGGTGTGGTTTTTTCATGCTGCTGATATAATCAAGGGTGACCTCTTTATGTTTGTAGTAGGCTAATATAGAGGTTTGTTGGGTTTCCCTTTGAATCTGAGCTTAGGAAGGATCTCCTTTTGAAAGCCTAATCCCGTGTTATCTTTGGGTTTTAATTCTGGATCATGTCGTCCTTTCTTGCAAGGTCCCAAAGCACTCTGACCATCATAACCCATTCTTTGCATAATAAGAAGGCCTTTTCCATATTGATTTGTGGGAAGCTTAGCTTGTGGGATGTTCATGGTGATAGGATCTTTATAGATCCATTTTGCTAAGTCCTCATCTCTGGTCTCTTCTTCTTGACTCTTTCCAAGGATGAAAGGCATCAAAGTGCATGTTGGCTTGACCAGTGGTGCTTGAAGTAACCGTTGAGGCTTACCTTGAGTTCTAGGAGAAGTGGGCATTTGTCCAACACAAAAGAGTTGGCTTATATTGTACTCCCCAAGACCTTCCTCTGCCATTTTCATCTTGAGCTTCTCTTGCTTGGGTATAGTGGTGTTTGAACTGGAAAGAGAGGCTAGACTAACATATGAGGTGGATGAGATGGCTTCTCTATTGTTGGGAACGGTAATCTCTGGTTGATGATTGATATTGTGACAATATGCAAAAGGATTTGCATCGCCAAGGATTTGCATCGCCCATGATTGTAATTTCTACACCATTATGAGGAAACTTTAGACATTGGTGGTAGGTGGATGGAATAGCTTGCATGGCGTGTATCCAAGGTCTTCCTAACAATAAATTATATGGCAGAGGAAGGTCCAGAACTTGACATATGATGTGCTTCACCACTGGGCCCACTCGGATTGGTAACACAACTGCTCCTTTGGATGAGTGCTTTGCATCATATGATGTGCTTCACCACTGGGCCCACTTGGATTGGTAACACAACTGCTCCTTTGGATGAGCGCTTTGCATCATCATAGGATTTTATGGTTTTTTTTTTGTTGGGATCCATTGATTCAATTACATATCCCAAGGTTGTGACCAATTGTAATGTATAGATATTTAGGCCTGCTCCATTGTCGATCAAGACTCGCTTGATCCTATGCTGGTTGATAAATCCTTCAATGTGGAGTGAGACATTATGAGGTTGCTGGAAGGTTGTATTGTCACTTTTAGAGAAAGTGAGACAAGGTGATGACCTTAGATTCCCAACCATAGCTTGAAATTGATCTATATTTAGATTTACAGGGACTAACACCTCTTGGAGAGCTTGATCCAAGATTTTTTTATGAGATGGGGATAGGCACAAAATCTCTAAGATAGATATAAGTGTGGGTGTCTTATGTAACTGTTCCACAAGGTTATACTACTTTTGGATGGAAGGTGTGCCTTGTGGTGCTGCTTTAATGGTGATCTTGCCATGACGTGTAACAACATTGCAGGTGGAGCTTGGATATTTAATGGTAATGGTTGCAATTTGTTAATTGGAATCATATAGGTTATTCACAGTGTAATTATAGGCGGCTTGCATATAATTAGTGGTATCTGTGTTTTGCTTTGAAGTAGAAGGACCCCTTTGATCTTGTGATGGAAGTGGATTCTTAAACATAAGATGATCATTATTTGAAGTTTTTGGGTTGTGTCCTTCAATTTCAATCTCGCCTCGATCGATAAGATCTTTCAATCTGTGACAATTGCTTGTTTTATGCCCTTTCCCTCGATGGAATTCACAATGTTCATTGTCCCTCCACTAGGAAGGTTTGACCCGTGGTTCATAATTTGATGTCTTTGGTAAGGTCACCAGATTTGAAGAAACCAATTGACGTAAAACTGTTTCAATAGGTTCCCCTAAGGGCGTGTATGTTCATTTTGGTTTATAATTTTGCTAGTGTTGCTTGGGTTCCTCTTGAGGTACATTGTGTCCTTGATTTGGTGGGGGAACAACCATGTTGTTCTTGGGTGGGGGGTTTTGTCCCACAAATCGGACTACATGTTGTGCACTTTTGATAGTCCTTGCATCTACAACCCCATCATTTATGATGTTTTTGTTTTTATTCCAAAAATTAGGTTTATCACTGTTGAAGCGCAGATGAGGACCATCCTTTGGTTCATTGTATATCTTGATAAGCCCCTTTTTGATGAGGGCCCGTTCACATTTTCAACCCTTGGTGATCATGTCATTAAAGGATTCTATGCCCTTCATGTCTAGGTGAAAATCCATTTCTTCGTTCAAGTTGGAAATAAATATTTCCACTAGTTCTTGTTCAGGTAACTGAAGAGAATGTCTACTAGATAGTTGACGCCATCATTGTAGGAAAACTAAAAATAGCTCTCCTGGTTTTTGCTTAGTGTTACACAGATCAGCCATGGTGATATCATGTTCAATGTTATGTGGGTAATGTGCAAGGAATTTCTGGACTAGTTCTTTGAATGTCCTAATGCCGCCTACTAGTCAGGAAGACCATGATGTGGTTGTCCCTCCCAAACTTTGGGGAAAGAGTCGCATTAGGTATGTGTCCTCATATGCTACTTCTAGGCAAGCTAAATGAAGTTCTCTAACATGATCACGACGGTCTCTTTTTCCTTGATACTTTTTGAACTTGGGTGTTTCAAAACCTCGTGGAAAATATGGCATATGTAGACTCCTATCAGACGGATAGGGACAAATATCATTAAGTAAAAACTGGTTTGTTTTCACACCACTATGGAGTTGTTCGGCGAGATTCTCAACTTGTTGCCACAACATGTCAATGTCATTTGGAGGAGGAGGAGGTGGGGGATTTTCTTGATGAAGGTTGTATCTGATGTGATCTCGACCTCCTCTATCCTCATTATGACTCTGGTGTTTTGATGCTTGCCTTAGTTGTGCAGTATCAAAATCAGAGGGTAATTTGGCTCCCTCTTGGGCAAGTCTTAAAAATTGAGCATCAGTATTGCTTCTGTGTATTTCGTCAAAAAGTCGATGAAAGAGAGGGTTGTGTCATGCCCTTTCTATTGCTGTAGGAGTAGGAGTACCTGTATTTTCATCATTTGGATTTCCTCTAAGGGCTTCTTGGAATTCATTGATATTTTCGTCCTCTTCTTCCTCAATTTCTAGTTGTCTAGACCTTGATCTGGTTTGAACCATTTTGTTTGAGAGTTGTTGTTGAAGTTGGTGAAAGTGATGTTGAGTTTGTGATGAAATGAGAGATATATGTTTGGTGAAGTGTTTTGTGTATGGATCTCTAGCACTAAAGGTAGATGTTACCAAAGTCCTTCTAGGAATTGCTTGTTGTGTTTGGTTGACAATGTTTGATAAGATAAGGTTTAGTGAGGCCTGAGATGTGTTACAAACCCAACTACCTAGTAATGAAAGGATTCACCCATAGACTAGTTTTAACCTGCGTAGAAATGCCTCTTAGGATGAGTTTATCCTAGATGTAGAGACACTCTAAAAAGTGATGTGTTGTGTTTGGTCCAAGCAATATCGAAAAAGAACTTAGGACAAAAACCTCTTGATGTTTTGAGAGTTGGAATGGATTGATGATGTGTGAATGTGAGAATGGATGAAATGTTAACTCTAATAAAAACTCTATATTACAAAAGGAACAAACTCTTCCTCTTCTCATTCAGGGGTTGGTGGTTCTTCCCTAGCTGAGTTATATGTGATGCAAATGTCCAAAAAGAAGGCAAGATTGATTTTGCCTCCCTTGTTTTTATGATAACTCAAAGCTCTATATTGAGTAAAAGCTCTGCGGTTTAAAGACTCTTGATCAAACTCGTTAGATTTTCCTTGAAGATATAGACGCATGTGACATAAGAAGGTTCTATGTGAGACAAAGATTTGTCTATTAAGATAGAAGAATTTCCTTCTTTTGATGAAAGCCTTTGAGCTTAATGGTCTTTTCTTCAAGTTGATATTTTGATGAAGATTTTTCTTTCTCAAAATGTGAAGAATGGTCATATAGTTTGATACTTTGTTGTTGTACTTTGTTTTTAATCTTTGCCAAGTGTTGGTGTTTTGAAATTTTTGTGTTGGATGAATACTTGTTATGGAATTGATTTTTTATTTTTCTTTGACAAGAAAACAAAGAAAGCACACAAACACAAGAATGTTGCCTCAAAAGGTACAAATAAGTGTGGGTCTAGATCAACCCAATCTTTGGACTTTTATGACCCTTTCCTTCCAAATGTTTTTGAGTATGTTGTTTCCAAAAAGCCTGAAGTAGGCTCAGTTTATCACTGGTCTTGACACAAAATGAAAACACTTAAAACACATTTTACCCCTAAGGTCAAATGGCCAGTTGCTATAATTTCAGTCCATATCTTGATATTTCTTCAACTTTGGTACTACATACCTTATGAACCCCATCGTGGCAGGTAAGGATGTGATATACTAAGTCTTGCACGAGCATAACAAATAGATGATCCCTATGATGGGGGAGTCACCACTTTTATCAGGCTACAAGTAACCTTTCAAAAAGCTATGTTTCTACTCAAGGAAATATGTATGGTGAGTATCTTGGGAGCAAAACCTTCTATGCTCTTGCACTGAACTTCTCACAAATATGCTCAATCAATAGAACGGGTGGGCTACTATATAAGGTGTTTATTAATTTTCTATGTCTTTGGACATAAGTTCATTCTGCAGTGACTCACTTAAGAGCGTTGTAACTTGTGGTGGGGCCCATTTGTTCATTCGGCAAGTTACACTATAGGAACAACTATACCCAAGGCTACAACTTTCACTCACACCTGATTTCTATAGTGGCTCGAAGGATTTACCATGTGAGGTCATTCCCAAGAGTGATGTGTCTCTTGGCAGACCTCTCTTAAAAAGATAAACTTTGAGTGTTACTAACACTTTTCTCTTGCACCCAGGACCATGAAAGCCAAGGGAGAGGATAGTGTGTGTTAGAAATAGGACCACTCAACAAACTTTTGCACAAGCGTGCCAAACACAAAAGACACTTGTTCTTCTTAACTCATCATTGCAATGTGATCTAACTATTTGGAAATGTTGCTCCAACAATCATGGTGTTTTTTTAGCCTTCAATGGCAAAATGTTTTATAATCTAGGAATTTGAAATCCCGATCAACTGAATTAAGAGCACATTTTGCTTTGAAGTAAAATCATTTTGAACTTGAAGGAAAAGTGGCTTGTTATTTTTAGTTTTCCCAAAACAAAGTGTGGATTGTGAATTTTAGTTTGAGTTGATGGAAGAAAAGAAAAGTTTGTCTTGTTGATTTTTAACACCAAAAATGAAGTTTGAAGTTGCCTAACTTCCAAAAAAGCAAAGTTTGTTTTGTTGATTTTTGCACCAAAATGAAGTTTTGAAGTTGCCTAACTTGCAAGAAAAGCAAAGTTTGTTTTGTTGATTCTTAAACACCAAAATGAAGTTTGAGGTTGATTTTAACTTGCAAGAAAAAAGAAGTGAATTTCTAAAATCCTAAAAAAATGGGGTTAATTCAAACCTGCACAAAAACAACAAGTTAACAGAATCTGCATACATGGTGGGCTTCTACAAGCCTAAAAAATTTGATTTTTCAGTTACAAGGTATTGTTTTACAACTCTCTATTACAATAGCGCTACTTTGTGTGAGAACAGAAGCGCTATTTAACACAAAAGTGCAACAGAAAATACAATAGCGCTAAAAGAAACGCTGTCAAATAGAGTTACCTCTATCAAACAGAGAGTCAAAAGAGCTAATACTAGAACAATAGCGCTACTTGAGGGTCAATAGCGCTAGAATAGAAACGAAAGCGCCAGTTTGGGGATAATAGTGCTAAAATACCAAGTTGTGATGGCGCTAAAGTGAGAACAAAAGTGCAAGAGCGCGACCTATGTGTCAATTAAAACTTTAAAAAATTAGTAGTTTTTTTAAAAAAGGTTGCTCTTCGATTCATGTCGGGTTCACCAAATAATGCTCTACAAAATGGAAGGGTTAGTTGTGATAACAAAACACAAGAAACAACAAGAAGAAACCAATTTGTTAGTGTTAGAAATCACATGAAAAACACTATCCTAAGCAAACATATCAAAAAAGACACTACTAACCAAATAGAAAGCTTAATGAATCTACAAAATGTAACCAACCATCATATGCTCTCTACCATTCTGGTAGCTTCTCCTTCCTTGTTCCTCTCCTCTCCACATTCCAAATTAGTGTAGCTCTTGGTAGCTTTTTACACTATGGATGCCTTATGGAGGTTCAAGATTGAAAAATGATTAATCTATACTATTCAAGTGAGAACAAAAGCTAAAATGAAAGATTATCTAATTAGCTAGTGTTGATTTTTAAGCCAAAAGAGTGAATATGAATGATTTATGCTAAATAGTCTCTATCTAAAAATGACTATAAGGTAAATGCATTCAAGTTTTCAAGATCTAGATTATGAAGAAATGGGTTCTATTTATAGGAAAAATGGAGCAATGGATGGTTGAAATTGAGTAATCTCAACAAGGGTCAGAATTGAATGGTTTATGATCCATGTGAGGACTTTCAACCCAATCCCAGGATGAAAAGTGTCAACATGAGATGGGTTGAGAGAGGAGGGAAGAAGCATTAAATGCTTGACATGACCTGAGGGTTAACTTGGGAGGTAAGTTTAATGTTGAGTTGAGTGAATAAATTCATTATCTAAAGAATAATGCTTTTATCCAATGGATAAACTCTTGTGCAAGAGTTAGTGAAGATAACCATGGTCAAAACAATAAATGTTTGAGGAAACACATGGGTTACATGAGGGTTGAGTTAGGGGTCAAAGTCCCTAACCATGGGTGCAAGTGGATTTAACCATAAATGGTCATGTCAGAGTCATTAGTGGTTTAGAAGACTTTAGAGGTTAGCTTGTTCAACACATCAAGCCTTAAATGTTTTTCAAAGACTTTGAAGTCTTTGAGAAGTGACTTCAAGTTGCTTAAGAATGTGACAATAATTAGGGGATGGATTAGGATAATTAGGAAGGGGTTAGAAGAATCTAGAAAGGGGTTTAGGATTGCAAGTGGGGGCGGGGGGGTTAATGATTTAAATAAATGTTCTATTTAATTTATTTAAAAGAGGAAAGAGGATTAAATTGAATAAATAGGATTTATTCATTTAATTGATTGTGAATTTGGTTTTAATGAATTAATTAAAATAAATTGAATAATTTATTAAATCAATAGGAGAATGTTTGAAGATGAATTAATTAAATGTTAATTTAATTAACTAATGGCTAGTGAATTTTTAATCAAATAAATAACAAATATTCATTTAATTAAATTGGACAGATTTATGTGACTACATTTGCCCCTCTTTGAGACAGTGTGGTTTATCGCGTTGTTTCAAAGAAAGAAAAATAGGTGTAAAGAAATATGTCCCATAAAATGTTAATTTAATGGGTGGTATGCCCCTTCAAGAGATGGGCCCAAAATTTCAAAAAATCGGGCAATCTCTCAAAAAAGAATGAAAATTAGCAGGGAGGTAGAAGAGAAGAATTTAGCAATACTGGTGAAAAAATAGAAGAAATCGGAGATAAAATGGAGAAATGGGAGGCTCTAGAAGTTCACGGGGACCACGACGGTGAGCGGGGTAAAATTAGGTTTTATGGCGAAGGGTATATATGGGGGTGAAGGGGTAAAAACAGGGTCATTTGCATTCATCTCTATAGTGATTTCAGAGCTCTGATAGTGACCTTTTGAAAGAGAAAGCAACAATGAAGATGCTGGTACCGATAGCAGATCATCGGCTAGAGCGAGTTTGTCAATTCCAGCGGCCAGATGACTATGGACCAGCGGTATGTGAATTTGAAATTTTGCTTTTCGTGCATTTTTGATATGTTTTTTGCTTTGTCCAAGTTGAGTAAAAAAAATAGAGCTAAAACCGTGTTTTGGCGTTGTTGTCAATTTATCTAGCGCTATTGTGCCACTATAGCACTTTTGCATAGTGGTTTAAGCACTTTTGAAATGTGTAGCGTATTTGCATAGTTGATTTAGCGCTTTTATGTTTTTAGCGCTAGTGAACCCTGCTTGTAGCGCTATTGTTTTGATATGGCGCTATTGTGTAGTGTTTGTCGCACTATTATTTGTTTAGTACTATTATGTAGTTGGTTTAGCGCATTTGTCAACATAGTAGTGATCTTGTTTGTAGAGTAGCGCTATTGTTAGGAAAATAGATGCCCCAGTGTGCTAAAAGCGAATCTCTTGATGGCAATGATGCATGGATGGAGAAGTGAGTTGTTTTGAACCATAGCATCCCTGTTGAGACTTAGGTCATTAGGATAAATCCTTGTTGTACTCTAGGTGTGCCATGATTGCTTACCTGTTGAGACCCGAAGATACTTGATCAAAGTATCTGTTAATAGTCTAGGTTTAAACTTAAGAAAGTTTGAAATAAAACAACTGATGATGATGGTTGATGCATGTGTGTAGGAGGATCTTCGCGTCTTATAGATGCGAGAGAGGCATCCAGCCACATAGGTGTTGCGAGATTGATTGACAGAGGCTGAGGTTGATTGCATTGCAGTGACAGGCTTGCATGATGTTATGTATATGCCCGTGATTCAGACGAATTGTGGTTTGATTACAGCATTGGCAGAGCGGTGGCACAATGAGATGTGTATGTTTCACTTAGCACATGGGGAGATTACAGTGACACTGGAGGATGTATGGCGCATCCTACACATTCCCATTCGAGGAGAGTTGGTGACATATGATCGAGCTTGGGGGATAACAACAGTACAGAGATGTTTTGATGAGGATGTATTTATTGATGATGGCTCAGTAGCATGGGAGGATATAGTTGCTTTATATGAGCCACTACCAGCTATGTTATCAGGTATTGTTGGGGGCCTGCTATGCCTAGATCGACGATTACATGGACTAGCTATTGGTTGGGGCCAGGTTATAGAGTAGATGATGACAGATGGGACCCGCTTTGCATGGGGATCATGTGTTGTGTCGCACTTATATCGGGAGCTGCATGAGGTAGTATACTGAGAGGTGAGCTCACTAGGAGTGGGGATCACTCTGTTACACATCTGGGCATGGGAGCAGCTTCCTGTGATTCAACTGGTGAGTCTGAGATTTGGGGCAGTGGATCAACCCTATGTATATATATATGGCGGTATGATGAGTCAACCCCACCTGGGGAAGTTAGAGTGGTGGTGGCGAGTGCTTGATGATTTGAATACAATGATCTGGAGGCCGTATATTGAGTGCGAGCCCTAGGAGGATGATGCAGAGGCTTTTTCATATGTTTTTATGACACGATACTTGATTGGTAGGACAACCTACAATGTGGAGATACAAGTACCTGGTAGAGTGTTGAGATAGTTTGGATGGAGGCAGGGATTGTTGAGTGGGTCTGGAGAGTATGCATAGTTGGTCTGAGAGAGGTTCTAGTGGGGGCCAGTATTACCTTATGATCAGGATTTGGTTGAGTTTTGGACTCTACAGGCGAGACCAAGGCAGATGAGGTCAGGGGTTGTGGATGCAGGTGTGACTAAGGAGTACACGCACTATATTGCGGCACATCCTATTTCTTGTATATCAGATCCAGTAGAGCCGATTCCATCCTTTGAGGAGGAGAGGAGACAGAGATGGAGGAGGAGAGGAGGTCGCAAAGTTGTAGTATGGGGATGTGGGAGAGGTGATGAAGGAGGAGGGGATGGAGGAGGTGGTGATGGAGGAGGAGGTGGAGGGGGTGGTGGATTTGGAGGGGGTGGTGGATGGTTACAGTGGAGAGGGCAAGGTGGGTAGCCATTGTGGCTATCATAGGGACCTTTGATGCAGGGAGTAGTCAGGTTAGGTGGCAGGGATACGGGGGAAGGAGCCACTAGAGAGGCACCTATGGACATGGAGGGGGAAGATACAGGTGGAGGAGATCTACGGGATCATATGATATTACTTTTGTAGGGTCAGTTAATTAATTCATTAAAACCAAATTTATTTGTTAGTGTTAGAAATCACATGGAAAACACTATCCGAAGCAAGCATATAAAAAAAGACACTACTAAACAAATAGAAAGCTTAATGAATCTACAAAATATAACCAAACATCTCCATATGCTCTCTACCATGCTAGTAGCTTTTCCTTCCTTGTTCCTCTCCTCTCCTCTCCAAGTTCCAAATTAGTGTAGCTCTTGGCAGCTTTTTGCACTATGGATGCCTTATGGAGGTTCAAGATTGAAAAATAATTAATCTATACTATGCTAGTGAGAACAAAAGCTAAAATGAGAGATTATCTAATTAGCTAGTGTTGATTTTTAAGCCAAAAGAGTGAATATGAATGATTTATGCTAAATGCTCTCTATCTAAAAATGACTATAAGGTAAATGCATTCAAGTTTTCAGGATCTGGATTATGAAGAAATGGGTTCTATTTATAGGAAAAATAGAGCAATGGATGGTTGAGATTGAGTAATCTCAACAAGGGTCAAGATTGAATGGTTTATGATCCATGTGAGGACTTTCAACCCAATCCCAGGATGACAAGTGTCAAAATGAGATGGGCTGAGAGGGGAGGGAAGAAGCATTAAATGCTTGACTTGACCTGAGGGTTAACTTGGGAGTTAAGGTTAATGTTGAGTTGAGTGAATAAATTCATTATCTAAAGAATAATGCTTTTATCCAATGGATAAACTCTTGTGCAAGAGTTAGTGAGGATAACCATGGTCAAAACAATAAATGTTTGAGGAAACACATGGGTTACATGAGGGTTGAGTTAGGGGTCAAAGTCCCTAACCATGGGTGCAAGTGGATTTAACCATAAATGGTCATATAAGAGTCATTAGTGGTTTAGAAGACTTTAGAGGTTAGCTTGTTGAACACATCAAGCCTTAAATGCTTTTCAAAGACTTTGAAGTCTTTGAGAAGTGACTTCAAGTTGCTTAGGAATGTGACAATAATTAGGGGATGGATTAGGATAATTAGGAAGGTATTAGAATAATCTAGAAAGGGGTTTGGGATTGCAAGTGGGTTTGGTGTTTGAGGGAAAATAGGATTTTTATTAAAATAAAATTTATTTATTTCAATAAAATAGGTGCAAGTTGCATTTCTAGGAGAATGCAAGTCAGGGGGGGGGTTTAATGATTTAAATAAATGTTTTATTTATTTTTTTTAAAAGTGGAAAGGGGATTAAATTGAATAAATAGGATTTATTTATTTAATTGATTGTGAATTTGGTTTTAATGAATTAATTAATATAAATTGAATAATTTATTTAATTAATAGGAAAATGTTTGTAGATGAATTAATTAAATGTTAATTTAATTAATTGATGGCTAGTCGATTTTTAATCAAATAAATAGCAAATATTTATTTGATTAAACTGGACAGATTTATGTGACTACATATACTATATTCTAAACCCAAGTGCCATAATTAATACAAAAAAACCAAAGAACACTATGAAATAAATGTAGAAAGGAACCTTGCAAAAATCATAATATAATTTACCATAATACATGCATATATATTTATTAATTTACACTAAATATAGACTACAATTATTTAGAAAAAAGTTAAGCTAATTATATAATTAAAAAGGGATTCAATTTTATTGATGAAAAAAAGGTAATACCAACTAATATTTACTTTAAATTGGGAATAAATTTATTCATAACAACCACAACTCATATCTAAAAGGTATTAATTAATAAAATGAAAGAAAACACTTAAAGTGAATAAATCTCCTTTATGTGATAACTCTCCTCGTAGACTTCTAAGTCTTTTAGCAATCATTATTAAAATTTAAGTTGCAATTCAAACTCACTAATGAGAAAACAAGAGAAACCATTTTAACTTTAATACTGAAAAATGAATACACATCATATGTTGGCCATTTGGTAGAGATTTATTATGTGTTGCATTGATGTTTTGTCATTGATGCCAACACTAGCTATTTGGACGCTTTACCGACATCCTTCTGGTCCTGGTAGGTTGAGTGGTTTCTAGTTAATCTGGATCCGACATGATCTAGTAGGCTCTGGTATAGTTTGGTGATGGAATTGGCTTGTTCATGATACTCATGCTCATATTTGGTTAGTTGGTTTTGGTTTGGTGATCGGATGCTATCCTGTTTGCTTAGAACTTTAGTTTCTAGTTCTGACAAGGGTTTCACTGGCAGAGCTTTTGATGAAGATCTTTGATGAATTGCATAAGTGGTGTTGGTACAACTCCTGGTTGAGTTTCAGGATGTTGTTGGTGATCATGTTCGAGACTTGGCGGATGGATATCATTGCTATAGCATGTGGACCTATACTGAGTCTTGGTTGATCTAGGTTATGGTAAAGGAATGTAATGTGCGAATAATGTAATATCATTTAGGAATTGATGTTGGGTGATCATTAGAGATCGAATTGGGCTTATGTAAGAGGGTTTAGTCCTCTGGTATTGAGCTTAACCAAAATTTTACTCAGGCATAGGAGATGTTACCTTTTGCAATTAAACACTTCTCCGGATTGTAGTCTAGATTTCTATGTAGTTAGTGAGGCTCCTTTTGCGATGAGCAGTCTGTTCTAGGTTGTTGGCCTTCTTGCAAGTGCAGGCCCCTTAATTGTAATTCACATAATTACTACAAAAGTATCATCTAACTGTGGGTAGGCTTCCCACCATGGTTTTTCACTTTACCGGGTTTTCCACTGTAAAGCGGAAAAATCGAACCCTAGTCGTTCTCCCCTCCCCAACTCCAAGGAGAGAGAAGGGAGAGTCACTAGGGTTGATGGTTTTCACTTGGGAGAGACTTTACATTCAAAAGAGGGGTTGAAACCCACAAGATCCAATCCCACGCAATGCAAGATTGGATTCTATATGAGTTTCAAGGGTTAAGACATCAAGGATACCCTCTTTTGTAAAGAAATGTAGATAGAAAGATTGAACTAGGGATGCATGTAAAGTAGGAAAGATTCACTTATAAACAGAGATAGGAATATGATATGAAGCTGCGGACCTGGAATTAGCAGTAAAATGTCGAGGCGGTACTGTTCTGCAAATTCGAGCAAAAGTTGACGGGACGATGGCGCCTGGCGTGCACACGGTCCTCCGAAAAATCCGCGAAACGAAGGGGGATCTGTTCGTCTCTGCACAAGGATTCCAGATCTTCAATTTCAGCCGCGTACCTGCAACCTACACACAGAAAAGCGAAGACGATTGGGGGGTTAGGGATTAGGGGTTTGCCCTTAGGTCAAACCCCGGTTTTGGAATTAACCAAGAAATGAGAAATGCTGTAAATGTAATGTAAAACAAGTACCAGTACCTTGTTGTAAGGATGTTTGTATCCTTATATGTGAAGGTATAGATGTTGTTGTATGTTGTATGTTGTATGTTGTAATATGTGATCTCCTCTTCAATGGTTGAATCCTTGTCTTGAATGCAACACTTAGCCTTGAATGGAGACTTAGAATGATCAATTGCTTGAAGGAATGCTTGAATGCTTGAATGCTCGAATGTTTGAATATTGTTTCCACTCCTTTTTCTTCCTCCCAAAATGAGAGAGGAAAAGTAGTTTATATACTTGCCAATTAGGGTTGATAGACTGATTTTCCCGACCTTAGGCCGACTAGGAAATGTTATTTTCCAAATTGCAAACAAAAAGACCCGAAGTCCCATAGGAGACTGGGCCCAAAAATAGGGCTAGGGACCAGGGCGCTGGGCCCTCTGGTCCCACCTCCCTGGACAGCAGGGTGCAAGGAGGATCAGGCCAGGGTGCTAGAAAAATGCAGTTTTTGGTGTTGTGAGCAAGTTTCGGGGTCTCCATTCAGGTTCAGTGTTGCGTCGCCATCGTGAAGACCCAAATGCGGTCGAAATTGCAAGTGTTGCAATTTTAGGACGCTACATTTAGCCCCCACTTTAGCGGGAGTATAAGCGTACGCTCATACTTCCGGTAAAGTACAAGGAAACAATATTGAAAAACTTTCAACACGTCAAGGAGGCAAGATACACAAAGCCCCCAGTGGACTAAGGATCTTACGACTTCGATTGACAAAGTAAAAGGGAAGATCATGAGGGAGAACCATGACTGTCAGTAGTAAGGTTCCCTCACTATGAGTCATGCAAGAAAGATATCAAAAATTTTCAAGGCAAAGCTAAATTTGTCAAGAAATTTTCAAGTATCTTGAAAAGATATGGACGGGATGTATGCCCCCCTACGTTAAAGCGATCGCACATGCCTCACCGGGGGTGATTGCTTTAAGGTAGTGATACATATAAGAAAATGAAAAAGGGAAAGGAGCACGTTATCACAAGGATTTAGCCCCCAAGTGTGAGATAAGCCCAAGGATAATAGACACAGAACACAAAGCACAAGGTGACTTCGCTTTCCTCGGGGTCAGTATGCTGTATGATAATTCATGTATATCATATGTATGTATGCATAATTGTTCTTCATTCCCTAATCAAGGAAGGTCACCTAGAAGAAGGGAACACATGTGTCTTTTGAGTCAACATGAGAGAGATCGAGAGATCTCAATGCTTTGCATCGTCCTCAAGTAGACAACACTAAGGACAACAAATAGAAGAATGAGAATAACACAATGAAGAAGTAACAAAAGAGAGGGGGAGAGAATCTGCTATGCTAATGAAACTAGTCTAGCACGTCATCTACCCCCCGATCTTGCTGATCAGTATTTCGGGAAGGTAGGAAACACGCTAGAGGAGGAACATCCAACACAGTAGATGGAGCTATCACAAGATCCAAACAAGGGCTATGTTCATGTTCCGAGCCACGTTGTTCTTGTCTAGGAGCTAGGATAAGTGCTTTAGAAAATTCATTAGATAAATGGTTATCAATATCAACAAGTTCATATTCACTATCAGAACGAACAAGAGAAGTAGCATTTTCATCATGAATAACATTTTCATCTATATCATCATCAAGATTTATAAAAATAGGATCTTTAACTCGCACAGGATCAAGACCATCATGCATCTTATGTTTAGGAGATTTCGGCTCAATCGTCGGCTGAGGAGAAAATGGAATAATGCTTGTTGAAGGTGTTTTTGGGGATTGCAAAGTTTGAGAGGCAGCTGCCTGAGCTCTAAGACGACGCTTTCGTCAGCGTTCACATGCAAAATGATTTTGTCTAGTCTTAGTAGGAAGTTGCGAAGATTGAGGAGGATGAATGTTCTCATCTTTATCACTTGGGTGTTTAGGTTGTGGTCTCCTAGGTTGAACAATAGGAGAAGAGGAAGGTCTCTTCTCTCCATAAGAGGAAGGAGGAGGAACTGCTCCATATAAGGGAGGAATATTTGGTTTAGGAAGGAGACCAAGTCCATCATGACGAGGAGGGATAGGTCTACTTTTGGGAAGTTTATTAGATATAGGCATAGTCACATCCATAGGGATGGGTTGGGAATCTTCTTGCGGAAAGACATTAGTTTTATCTTTCAAAGGAAGAACTTCCTTCTCAAGAATGATAGGAATATCAAGTTTGGGTGTTCTAGGTTCACTTAGAGATAGGATCATATCTTTTTTCCACTTTTGATAAGATTTGAAAAGGTGATCACTTCGCGGTGGAAGAGATTGGAATTGTTTAGGCCAAAAATAATCAATAGGAACACTAGGAATTCTTTCAGCTGGTTTAAAGAGACTATGATTGATAGTAACAACTTCACCATTATGGAGAAATTTCAAACACTTGTGAATAGGAGAAGCAATAGCTTTCATGGAAGATAGCCAAGGATAGCCTAGCTTCACACGAAATTGTTCGGATGATGGAATAATAGCAAAGTCCACATCAAGGGATTTGTTATGGACCTCGATAGGTAATGTAATAGAACCAATTGCAGGAGAAGAAAATGCATCAAATAGTTTCACAACCACATTTGTTTCATCATAGATCACTTGATTCAATTGCAAAGTAAAAAGAAATTCTTCAGTAATGACATTAACCATGCAAGAAGGATCAATAAGCACTCCACGGCAAGGTGTATTTTTGACTTTTGCAACTATATATAAAGGACCATCAGGTGCCCTGATAGTTTCACTGGAATCAAAAGTGATGGAAGGTTCTTTAGGGATTTTCTGCTGCTCCACAAAGTTAATCACATTAGGAGTCATAGACATAAGATCATCAGGTGAGACAGAGGAATCAGTAGTATCAATCGCATTAGAGGTATGAGAAGGCAATGGATTAGTAAAAATCTGAAGATTTTGGTTAGGAGGAGCTACAGATGTGTTGCCTTTATCATTCACACTAGAAACAGAGATAGTATTATTATCAATCAAATCTTGAATTTTACCCTTTAAAGCAAAACATTTTTCAGTATCATGCCCAGGTTGATGATGAAATTGACAAAAAGATTTGATATCAAAATCAGGTGAATTAATCTTTGCAGGATCAATTTGCCTTATTGGAGGAAGAGTAAGCACATTTTGTTCCAATAACTTATTCATAATACTATGCAATGATTCATTCAAAGGAGTAAACTTTCTTTCTCTCTTGAAAAACTTAGAAATAGGAGACACACTTGATGCTGCATTCACATTGTTGTTGATGATGTTTTCATTGAATTTAATGGACTCTCTGTTTGGTTTAAACTTCCCAAATGGTTGTTGACTACTATCACCCTTATCACTCGGAGCAATAGGATGTGATTGTTCCATTTGACTCACAGTCAGTTGATAATTGTGAAGAGTTGCGCACAACTGTTGGAAAGAAGTAAACTCAGAAAATAGGAGTTTTTCTGTAATGTCCTTTTGTAAATTAGAAATAAAGATTCTTTGAATATCATTGTCAGGCACTGGAAAGGAAATTTGAGCATACAAATGCTTATATCTACCAATGAAACCAGTCACTTTTTCTTTAACACCTTGTTTGCAATGCATTAAATCAATCAAAGTAACTTTAGGACTTATATTGTTTTGAAATTGTTGAATGAAAGCATTTGCAAGTTGTTCGAAAGAAGTAATAGAATAGGAAGGCAACGAGCAATACCATTGTAGGGCTTTGTCTCTTAATGTTCTAGTAAACAGTTTTGCAAGCAACCTTTGGTCATAAGCAAAATCAGTACATATTGTTTGAAAGGTCTTAACATGTGTTAGAGGATCACCTTTACCATTATAAACCTCCAAATGCGGAATTTCAACATGTTTAGGGGGAATAGCTCGGACAATGTCAAGAGAAAGTGGGCTCGCAACATCAAATGTGGGCACACTAAACTTAGATTGATTCATAGAGGCAATTTGTTGCTGTAAAGAAGAGGCAGTTTGTGCAAGATTGTTAATGGTCGCTTCAGTCGAAGAGTTCATATTAGATGTGTTAGATTGTGATGGAGGTGTTATGTTATTGAAAGAAGGTAGAGAGTAAGGTGGTGGGACACTATGATAGTTAGTCATAGGAGATGATTGGATAGGAGGAACACTACAAGGAGGAATGGAATGATTAAACGAATTGCCCCCTTGCGTCATGTTCATTTGTGGAGATATAATAGGAACACTCACTGAAGGAATGAATGAAGAAGTTGGATTGAATGAAGGAAGAGGGTTGATTGAAGAAGAGGGATTGCCCCCATGACTAGTGATCATAGGACGAATGTCTTGTGTTGAAGTAGTCATTATGTTTGATGTAAAAGTAGGTATACTAGCAATAGGAGTCGTCAAAGGAATAGAATGATTGTCTTGAGTAGGAGGTTGTGTATAACCTAAGGTTTCGGCACAACTTTTCATAAGCATCACATTTGAATCCACAATGTGTGCAATACCACGCAAAATATCAATTCCATTCTTATCACTTTGAAGCATATGTTTTAGACCCTCAATTAAAGGAAGAGCTTGACTATCAGGGTATTCTTGAGACATCCATTGTCGAAAATCGTCAAATTGGTTATCCAATTTTGAAAGTTGTTCTACAGAAACCTCATGGAGAGCTTCTTCATCATTAAGAGGATTAGAGGAATTACCCATGTCCTCGTTAAAAAGACCATTCAAATTAGGTTCCATCTCCTCAGTAATTAAACCTTGGAAGGACTTAATTCTAAGGCTTCGTCTAACGGGAATAGTGTAAGTAGGGCTTATTGTTGTAAAACTCATGCACTAAAGAAAGAGAGAAGATTTTGAATTTTAGAGGTAGAAAACTTCAGTAAAACCAGCCAATCTTCTAGATTTAAGCTGTTAAATACAATTAGGACAATCTCCCGAAATTTCGGGAAAAATGTCCGGGACCGTGGCGCTCGGGGTGCACACGGTCCTCGAAACTTTTTCCAAAATTTGCAGGGATGAAAGTTATGATGATTTTACAGCTAACCTGAAAAAATTGAGAAATTTTACGATCTGTAGATATGCCAAATTAAAGTTGCAATCTCAAAATTGAACCCTACCAAGATTGTTGAAAAATGCAAAATTTGAATTTTGAAGAAGAGAGGGAAACTGAAATTTTGAATTTTATGATTTTAGAGGGAATACCAAAAGCAATGCAAGTTTTGAAATTTGAAAGTTGACTCAATTTCACGCAAAATTCAATTTTGAAAGCGGAAATCAAATTTGTTGTAATTAAGCACTTAATTTCAAAAGTCACAAATTGCAAAAATTTGAATAAATCACTGAAATTTCGAATGAATGATAACACACTTTTCAGATTTAGGACTGTAAGAAACACAATTTTGACACGAATTTCAATTTCAACCATTTTTGAATGATTAAAAGCCTCAATCCAAGCAATCGCTAGACCAACTTTGACTGTAATTTTGAAAGTGTTAAAATTGATAAAATCAGCCAAAATTCTGGATTTTAGCAGAAAAATACAGTAAGATCTAGCTCCCGAAATTTCAGAAAAAATGTCAGGGACGATGGCACTCAGGGTGCACACGGTCCTCACAACTTTTTTCCAAATTTTCAGGGATGAAAGATATTGTGATTTTATTGCGGAATCCAAAGTTACAGCTGATTTGGAGATGTTTTGATCAGTGAAATTGTCAGACAAAGGTTGAATCAAGAGGGTTTCAAAAATTAGGGTTTTGATACTTAACCACTTAATTTTCAAAATTAACACACAAATATGAATTGATAATTTGTAATAGAAGGGCATATCTGAAACAAGCATTAACAATTAAACATTTCACAAGTTTAATTACTTAAAAAGAAAATTTAGGGTTTTTATGCAATTAACCTCTAAAATTTTGCAAAAGATCAAACATGGAAATGTAATTAAGGAAGCAAAATTTTCAGATCTAACCATGAATAATCAGAAAGGATGTTCACGTCGGGTTCACCAAAATGTAAAGCGGAAAAATCGAACCCTAGTCGTTCTCCCCTCCCCAACTCCAAGGAGAGAGAAGGGAGAGGCACTAGGGTTGATGGTTTTCACTTGGGAGAGACTTTACATTCAAAAGAGGGGTTGAAACCCACAAGATCCAATCCCATGCAATGCAAGATTGGATTCTATATGAGTTTCAAGGGTTAAGACATCAAGGATACCCTCTTTTGTAAAGAAATGTAGATAGAAAGATTGAACTAGGGATGCATGTAAAGTAGGAAAGATTCACTTATAAACAGAGATAGGAATATGATATGAAGCTGCGGACCTGGAATTAGCAGTAAAATGTCGAGGCGGTACTATTCTGCAAATTCGAGCAAAAGTTGACGGGACGATGGCGCCCGACGTGCACACGGTCCTCCGAAAAATCCGCGAAACGAAGGGGGATCTGTTCGTCTCTGCACAAGGATTCCAGATCTTCAATTTCAGTCGCGTACCTGCAACCTACACACAGAAAAGCAAAGACGATTGGGGGGTTAGGGATTAGGGGTTTTCCCTTAGGTCAAACCCTGGTTTTGGAATTAACCAAGAAATGAGAAATGTTGTAAATGTAATGTAAAACAAGTACTAGTACCTTGTTGTAAGGATGTTTGTATCCTTATATGCGAAGGTATAGATGTTGTTGTATGTTGTATGTTGTATGTTGTAATATGTGATCTCCTCTTCAATGGTTGAATCCTTGTCTTGAATGCAACACTTAGCCTTGAATGGAGACTTAGAATGATCAATTGCTTGAAGGAATGCTTGAATGCTTGAATGCTCGAATGTTTGAATATTGTTTCAACTCCTTTTTCCTCCTCCCAAAATGAGAGAGGAAAAGTAGTTTATATACTTGCCAATTAGGGTTGATAGACTGATTTTCCCGGCCTTAGGCCGACCAGGAAATGTTATTTTCCAAATTGCAAACAAAAAGACCCGAAGTCCCATAGGAGACCGGGCCCAAAAATAGGGCTAGGGACCAGGGTGCTGGGTGCCATGGTCCTGGGGGACCAGGGCGCTAGGTGGTCTAGTCCTAAAGGACCAGGGTGCTGGGCGCTCTGGTCCCACCTCCCGGGACAGCAGGGTGCAAGGAGGATCAGGCCAGGGTGCCGAAAAAATGCAGTTTTTGGTGTCGTGAGCAAGTTTCGGGGTCTCCATTCAGGTTCAGTGTTGTGTCGCCATCGTGAAGACCCAAATGCGGTCGAAATTGCAAGTGTCGCAATTTTAGGACACTACATCCACATATAATCTTGGTGTCATGTGGATGGCTTTTATTTTGTGATTATTTTTTATGCTTAATTGGTTTAACTGCTATTCTGGTATTTGGTTTAAGCATTCGGATATTAATGTTTTGGGTACCGATATTAAAGTTTTAATTGCTAATAGTTCTAGTAATCTGTGACAACTGATTCACCCCCCCCCTCTTAGTTGTCTTTTGGTTATTTGAACTGTCTAACAATTGGTATCTAAGTTTTTGTCCTCTCTCAAATCTTAATTGCTTGATGAAGATCCTATGGCAACTAACAGTTCAACTTCATCGAGTTCTTCTGGAGCTATCTTTTGGAGGGATATTCTGAGGCTTTATGGAACAAACTGCACAATATGTAAGATTCAAATGAATACTGATCTGAGATGTCTTGGTAAGGAGATTTGGGAGAACACACAGAATGGTTTCACACATTATAATTTGTGATTTGGCAATCCTTCTCTAGCAAACTTGGACAAAGAGCTTGAGAATGATTGTAGAGAAAGATAAGCCCTCTTATGTGCACTTTTTGATCAGAAAATAATGGGCTTAATCGACAAATCATCTGAAAATATATATGGGATAAGTTGGAGACTCTTAATGAAGGTGACCCTATAGTGAAGATTGCTAAACTTGATGGTTACCAGGTGAGATATGTAAACCTAAAGATGGAAGAAGATGAAAGGATTATTGCATTGATGGAAAGGGTAAATGAGATTGTTATGGGAATACAATTTTGTGGTGGAACTCTAAGCAAAGATGAAATTGTTTCTAAAGTCCTCAGAGCCCTACCACTAGCTTATAAAATAAATGCTATTTCTATTAATGAGTTGGGAACAATGGCTAATACATTTGTTAACAGAGATACTTTGGTTGGGAAACTATCTGCTTTTAAGCTTGAAAAAATTTGGACCTTATGGTGTTGGCAATTGACACTCTATTGGTTGGTTTTATTATGTTGTCATTGATGGCAATATGATTTTGGGTTTCGGCTTCATATGGTGTACCAAAAGGCACTTCATAGACTCTACATTGGCACTGGCAGGATAGAAGATTTCTTTGGTCACCGACAATGTAGGCTGACATGGTATTGCAAAGGTCATCGGTATTGGAGGCTGACACATCTTGGATCCGACATCAACAAATTATTTTAATGATTATTCATTTATGTTATTTGGTCGACATGTAATATGATATTGTATATACCTTTGTAAGCTGACATAAGGCATGAAAACCATATAGGGCATATAGGTCAGTTTAATAAATTGTTTTGTAATATGGATATGGATGGACCTAGTATGGACATGGAAATGTAATATGATGCAAAATTATTTTGAGAGACTATGTATGTGAGGAATTCATTGTAAGGGTTATTTCGGTACAAAGGTTTAGGGTTTTAACCAGAATAGAAAAAGCTTAAATCATAACTGTATTCTGGCATAGGAGATACTATATTAAGCAGTTTATACTTCTCCAGATTGTCGTCTGAAATATTATGTAGTCAGTGAGGCTCTTATTGTGATTGAGCAGTGTGCTCTAGGCTGTAAGACATCCTACAAGTGCAAGCCCATCATATATTGTAATATCTCTTCATATGGCCAACGAATTGATATTGTGGGTCACAAATCCCACCATGAGTTTTCCTCTTTGAGGTTTTCCATGTATAAATTTGTGTCTTATGTTTCTCATTTATCTGTTTGGCTTATTGGTTGCATTACTTATTTCAATTTTGTTTATATAGGTATACCAGTTGGTGTATGAATATTTTGTTAAGATTAAAATCTACTATTCGGGTATAACATCGATTCAACCCCCCGTCTTAGTATTATTGGTTTCCAACAATTGGTATTAGAGCCTTGCCATTGTGCCTTTGAGAAATTTTAATAGCTTGAGGAAGATCTTAAAACCAGAATCATTGAATATGGCTTTGGAGAAGCAGCTTGAGATGGAACTTGAAGATTATGATGTTGAAAGATTGAAGAATTTAAAGCTACAAGATGAGTTGAATTCTGCTAAGAAAATCATTCTTGTCCTACAAGAGAGACTATCATCTGTTCAAGCTAGGAGGAAAGAGATTTTACAAAATCAGGATGATGAATGCACTTAACGAACAATGTTAGAAATTAAGTCAGGAGAACATGGTTATGAAGAATGAAATGCAAACAATGACTATGAGGATGTCTAAGGAAATTGAGGACAGAAAGAAAAAGGAAGAAAGTCTTGTTGTATCCCTGAAGAACAAATTTGAATAATGTTGTAGGTTGATTCATGAAAATGAGATATTGAGGACTGATTTGGTACAATCCCAAAGTAATAAGCAAGAGCTTGAGAGACAAATAATGAAACTAAGAGAAGACTTAACTGCTTCTAGTGAGTATAAAGAAAAATTCAAGATTAACTTAGCACAACTTGATGAATTATTGAAGAGATAAAGGCATATTGGAGATTCCAGTGGACTTGGATTTGAGCAAGGACAAAGTTTCGGTATTGCTAATGATGATCAAAACCATAAGGCACTAGTAAGACAATTTAATGCTTATAAATTCAATGGTTGATATTTTATTTGCAATAAATTTGGACACGTGGCTAGGTAATGTAGAAACAGAGAAAATCAGAACCCTGATTCTACTCCCAGTAAATGTTCTAAATTCAATAAGTTTTGGTCATAAAATAGAAGATTGCAGAATGAATGTAAAATGCTATACTTGTGGAAAATTTGGACATATGGCTAATCAGTGCAGGTCAAGAAATTTCATCGGTTTTAGCAAAGCAATTCAAAAGAACAATGTTACATGTTATGCATGCAATAATATTAGACATATTGGTAAGTTCTGCAGAAGCAAAAAACCACCGGTAGGTAACGAATGATCAAATGAAAAAGGCAAAGAGAAGGTTAGTGAAATCTAGCATGATCACACTCAAAGATGGGTTAGGAAGACTGAAGAAAAATCATCAGATCAGAATGTCCTGGTTATCTATCTGACAGAAGAGGTTGCTCCCGCACCAGTAGTGAGTTCATCCAATAACTAAGGCAGATGCCTCAGGGGTAGGAAAAAATTCATGAAGATGATGCATATGCCCCGGGAAGAGATTCTGGAAGATGTTGCAGATATTGGAGATAATTATCTAGCATTGATATGTTTAGAGTGAGATTCAGTATCTTTCATCAACAGTCATTTATGTCAATGGAAGATTAGGGTTTTCTTGATGGATAAAAGGTCGAATACACTTCAATGTTAATCACCCAGCATTCAAAGTGACTTCAGAGTGATTCAAAGTGACTTAGTGCAATCAAAATCTATTCAGAGGCAATCCGATTTCTTCTTGAGAGATCTCACCGACGTCTGGAAGGATTTGTTGAAGGTTTTCACCAGCAATGTTCTAAAGGTATTTTTCTTGAATCATGGAAGCGGGATCATCTTATGTTCCTATTTTTGTTGCAAATCCAACTATAGTGGAGGTTAAGAACCACCCTAGGCCAATTTTCAAATGGTATCCACATGTGGCTACCATGGAAGATTCAGTTGGAGCGTTTTCTTGCAATCTGGAGGGAGTGGTATATGTAGAAGATGTTAGGGCCTACATTCATTGTCATATAGAAGACTTAGGCACTTCAGAGATCAAAGAGATGTATATAAATGAACTTATGGGAGGATCTGGTAAGATTAAACTGGAATATCAACACATCGAAGATCTAGGGTTCACCGATATTGTGGATATTCCAGAGTTCGAAGATGAGATAGTCAGATATGTACCAAGGAGAGTACATGGGGAATTCATATGGCTAGACAAACCCTATAAATCACTAAGGAAGCCATCCAAGCAATTACTGACTTGTCATCGATAGGGAAACATCCAGATAAGAAAGTGTCAAATGACTTCGTGAGGAAGATCATCGGTGCCACATCCAACAAAAGATCGATGAAGGTGAGCACTATCATTGATACCGATAGCAAGTTTGGCAGCATGGTTATAGGCTACAAGGTAACTCAGTCTAACCGACTGAATTTAGTTTCAAGTTCATGTATTTTGGTTGCATATAGGATGATGAGGGATAATATCAAGTTACATCTTTGTGGGTGGATGCTTGGAGAGTTTTTGATCAATTTAGGGAAGATTAAAGGTGAGAAGAAGGGCACCTTCTAGTATGGAAATCTGTTAGTTGCTTAATGCTATACTTTTTGAATGATACTCCTGGTTCTAGTAGGAAGCAATGGGCTTTTGACATCCCGGTAGGAAGACAACTTAAACAACCAATTGCTAATTGGGAAGTCTTGGAGATGATAAGGGATGGGGTTACTACAAGGCTTTTCAGAAATCTATGAGGTCAAGAATAAGAGTACCTGAGCATATAGTAGTGAAATACTCTACTGACATATATTTTATGGTTAAGAAAGATGAGACCCTCATGGAGACAATCAAGCCCCAAAATATTTGGATAGAAGAAATGGGCTATGAGGTAGATGCATTAATTCTTGATGCATATGCAAAAATTCTACTTGATGCAGAAATCGATAAGGCAGAGAAACCCTGTGGAACTGCACAACAGAAGACTCTTGAGGTTGAAATTGAGTTCAACCGAAAGAAAAGGGAAAAACAAGAAGTTAAGGAAAGAAAATTTGTATAGGAGGTTTCAAATGAAATTAAGGCACTCATTGATGTTGTCCAAGAGAAAGGGAGAAAGAGGAAGGATCTAGTAGTTCACATTGAAACTGTGACTACAAATTCTAAGTCTAAAGATAACATGCCATTAGCATTCAAAAGGGTTGTGAGGAAGAAATTGGAAGAACCTAAAGTGGAAGCGAAGAAGCAACCGGTTAGGAAGGTCACCATCAAATTACCAACACAGAAGTAGGAACCTAAGGCCACACCATCAGCTGCATCAGGTACTACCAGGAGGAAGAAGAAAAGTGACATTGATTTGGCACTTGAGACTGGTAATGTAACTATTACTCCACCAAAGACTTGTGCTGAAATTGTTGATGAAATAACTAAGGATGGGATGCTGAAAAATGTTGATTTTTATTATGATAAATTAGAAGTTGATGAACAAAGAGAGGTAGAGGAAGCAATCCTTCTATATTTAGATATTTATAGGAAATCATTAATTGAGATAGAAAATCAAATACCAGGAAAGTTATATAACATGTTAGATGCTAGAAGGTTGTCTCCAATGCAAGAAGATAAACACATTAAGATGCAGGAAATTTTAGCTATCTGTGTTACTATAGCTCCAGATGAGATGGAGAAGACAATTGAGGCTACCGACAGAAAGGTTTTTAACAACAAACACAGAATAACTAGCATGATGTTAGGGAGAATGAATAAGGTGATAAAGGAAACGCAAAAGGCTTGGATCGAATTTTTGGGAGAACATAGAGGATTCTTTACTTCACTGGAGACCAAAAGAGAGACTGTAGATACACCGGTTGAAGGGAAAGGTAAAGGAATTATGGGTACTCCACCCATAGTTTTGAAGAACATCAAGATAGTGAAAATTGAGCCACCGGTTAACATAAATGTACAGACACATACTGAGACACCGGTTATTACTGAGAACATTGTACAAGATACTAACATTGAGGACACCTGTCCTCTAGATACTAATGTACAGGTTGAGGTTACTGTTCCTAGAGAGGAACTGACAGTTGCACATACTGCACCAAGTGGTGAAGCCACCGATGCAAGTGAGGAGGCAATAAAAGATAAATAACCAGAGAAAACAAGGGAATCTGGTAAGGTACTAGTTGGGATCCCATCATTGTTGACAATTGACATTTCTCAAGTTGAAAAGAAATCTATCAGAGAGATGAGTCCCACAAAGCTGATGATGATGTTTGGTCAAAAACTAATGAAGGAGGGATCCGCAAACAAGGGGATAATAGATCAATCAATAACTGTTTTGCACCGGATTGGTCCCGGAATGTAAGATTGAGAATGAAGCAAGCCCTTCCGGCAAGCTTAAGGTAATAATAGAGAACATCTCAAAATATTTTCATTCATTATAGCAGATCTCTAATCAACAAGCACTTGTAAGATTCACTCTGGCTAAGAGATCCGCTTTTGATCAGATCATTGAGACAGGGAAGAAGAAGATTGAGTAGAAACTTAATCTAATTGAAAATTGTTTGAAATAGTGTACTAGCATATACAGGGTATTTTTCAATACAAAGATTCTTACAACAAATGTAGATAAGAAGATAAAGGAGATACACGAAAAGATTGCTAATATTGATAATTCTTTTGATGGACTAAATTCATTGACAACATCTATTGATGGATAAATTTTAACCTTGGAGAATCAAATTTCTATTCTTGAAAAGGAAAGAGATAAAATCATTCGGAGAGCCAGAAGTCTCAGAATTTTGGTGAGTCCAAGATTGGATTCACTTGGTCTACATAAGAGGGAATGCATTGATATGCTTGTAAAGAAAGCCCACACCGATAGAAGTCACTAAGAAATAATCTCTTTCATATTTATTCAGTGGACTTGTATCCATCTCAGACACATTCAAAACTAGATGGGATACTTATGTCAAGTTATTGGAGAAAGCTTACCCAAAAATCTTGAAATTGGTCAAGCTTCGGTAAAACATTTTTGGAGGTATTAAGTGTACAGTTATTATTCGTTGACATTCTTTTTACAATTTTTGGGCATCAATGTCAAAGGGGGAGTAGTATACATGTGAAAAAGGAATGAAGAGTTACATACATTAGGGGGAGTTACAGAGTTTTTGGAGTTTTGGAATTTTGGAGTATTTTGCATGTTTAGCTCAGGGGGAGCAGGGTAGGATGAAACTGGCAGATGAAACCATGACCATTTTTCACATGAGTGTTGCCATCAATGCCAAAGGGGGAGATTGTTGGCAATTGACACTCTATTGGTTGGCTTCATTATGTTGTTATTGATGGCAATATGATTTTGGGTTATGGCTTCATATGGTGTACCGACCTTGGTAGGATAGAAGATTCCTTTGGTCACCAACAATGCAGGCCAACATGGTATTGCAAAGGTCATCGGTATTAGAGGCCGACACATCTTGGATCCATCATTGGCAAATTGTTTTAATGCTTATTTATTTATGTTATCTGGCCGACATGTAATATGATATTGTATACATCTTTGTAAGCCAACATAAGGCATGAAAATTGTATAGGGTATATAGGTCAGTTTAATAGATCATTTTGTAATATGGATATGGATGGACTTAGTATGGACATGGAAATGTAATATGATGTGAAATCATTATGAGAGACTATATATGTGAGGAATTCATTGTAAGGGTTATTTTGGTACAGAGGTTTAGGGTTTTAATAACCAAACCTGACAAAGCTTAAATTGAAACTATATTTTGGCATAGGAGATGCTATATTAAGTAGTTCATACTTCTCTGGATTGTTGTTTGGAATATTATATAGTCAGTGAGGCTCTTATTGTGATTGAGCAGTGTGCTCTAGGTTGTAAGCCATCCTGCAAGTGCAGGCCCATCATATATTGTAATATCTCTTCATATGGCCAGTGAATTGATATTGTGGGTCACAAATCCCACCATGGTTTTTCCTCTTTGAGGTTTTTTATGTATAAATATGTGTGTTATGTTTCTCATTTATGTGTTTGGCTTATTTATTGCATTACTTCTTTCAATTCTGTTTATACTGGTACTCATTTGGTGTATGAATATTTTATTAAGATTAAGATCTACTATTCTAGTATAACACTAGTTCACCCCCCTCTCAGTGTTATTGGTTTCCAACATCTGGAGCTATGAAGTTTGAACCTTCTTTTCATGCATCTACATCTACAACCAGTAAGCAAGACTATAAAGCTTTATATGGATTGAAACAAGCACTTAGAGATTGCTATGCATTGTTGGATAAATATCTTTTGAAGCTTGGTTTTACTAAGGGCAGTGCTGATAGTAATTTATATAATAAGATCACTGATGATGATATATTGATTATTGAAGTATTTGTTGATGACATTATTTTTGGAGGTGAAGATAAGTTATGCATAGAATTTTCCAAGAATATGGAGAAAGAATTCTAGATGTCTATGATTGGTGAGATGAATTTTTTCTTAGGTTTTTAGATTACTCAAACTGAAAAAGGTATTTTTATCTATCAAATTAAATATGCTAAGGAATTGTTGAATAAATTTGGTATGGGAGATTCTAAACTGGTAAGTACTCCTATGGTTATAAGTGAGAAATTGACAAGAAAAGATGTTTGTGCACCGGTAAATCCTACAAGATACAAATCTATGATTGGAGATCTGCTTTATTTGACTCAGACTAGGCTTGACATTATAAATATTGTTTGTATTGTTTCAAGATTTTAGAGTGATCCTAGAGAAAATCATGATATTGCGGTGAAAAGGACTTTCATATACTTGCAAGGTACATCAGAATATGGTTTGCAGTACCCTAACGATGATAAATTTACTTTATGTGTATATAGAGATGCTAATTGGGATGGAGATTATGATGACTGGAAAAGCACTTTCAGTGGAGCTTTCTTTCTTTTAAAGAAGTCGGTTTCATGGATCAACAAGAAATAGTCGTGTACTTCTTTATCTACTGCTCAAGCTGAGTATGTTGTTGTTGCTACTAACTGTACACAAGTATTATGGAGGAAGAAAATTTTGAAGGATATAAAGGTTGATTGTGATGCACCAGTAGTTATTCATTGTGATAACTCTACTGCTATTGATATATCAAAGAATCCAGTATTTCATTCTAAAACAAAGAACATATCTATCAAGTATAGCCTTTTGAAGGAAAAGGTGGAGGCAAATGAAGTTAGATTGGTTTATGTGAACACTAAAGAATAGATTGCAAATATTTTCACTAAACCTTTACCCAAGGAATCATTTGAGTACCTGAGAGATAGAGTTGGAGTTTCTGCCCCTTGGGTAGAGACTTGATTGATGCAGTTTGGAGTCAGTCTGACATACACTATCAGAGATACTATTCATTATGACACTGATGTGGGATGCTAGTGCTCAAGGGAAGTAGTCAGCTTTGTGATTCAGTGGTTTATGTTATTGCTTTAATATTTTTGTCATATTTCTAGCATTGATGGCAAAGAGGGAGAGATATTGATGTGAAAAAGACAAAGAAAGAAAAAAAAAGTCACAAGGGGAGAGATATGAATAAGAAAACTAAAAGGGAGAGATATTGACACTAGTACATTCTGGCCTAATTTCCGACAGCTAATTGTTGGAAGTCTGAAGACAACACGTCAAACTTTCGACAAATGTAACCATCAAAAACTTGTCGTCAGTCTTCCCAATGATGACATTTGCATCGGCAGTCCGACGATGTTATGAACTCTTTCGACGGCTGCTATGTTTGCAACTCTGGCCAAAAATGTCATTGTTTTAAGGTAGGAATTCCGACTCTCCCCCACTACCATGAATCGACGACTTTTTGACAAGGAAGTGACGTCGGACATACAACATCCTTGTTGGATGTTTCTATAGTTTCCGTTGGAATTCTAATGGTATCAGATGTTGTGGGTCAGACGGCTTGGCCGTTGGTGCATGAAAGCATTGCATGAGTTTAGCTACTTTTAAAAATTGCATAAAACATTTTTAATCTATTTGATTCAGTGTTATTTGCAAAAAAATATTATCAATGATGTTTCCTTTCTCCAAGAATTGTCTAGGATCTTTTCATCAGATAATATGTAGCATCGAATGACTAAATATTTTCTTTACAAATGATTATTTTATTTAATTATCATGTGAGCATGAATTATAATTTATATGTGTGGAAGAAGAAGATACAAGCTGAAAACTCGTGTGCAAGTAAATTTCATAAAAGAAAGAAAGCATGCATTATCTTGAATGACATGGAAACAAGCTCATTAGCTGCCTAGAAAAGAGCAATTGGAGAAAAGCAGAGGAAAGTGTTAAAGGGTGATAAATATATAGAGAGTATGCAATACAAACAAACAATGTCTGGAGTGTGTGATGTGACGTCTCTAATTTATGTCCAAAGGGACTAATTAGTTTTGGAATTCCTGGGAAACCTATTGGGCCACGATTGGAGGAAATCAATGTTTTCATGCACAGGCCACTTTTTTTCTATTATGAGAATAATGCTTTTGCACCGAAGGATATTTGGAAGGCAAAATCCAAAAATTTCTATAGTGCATGGAACCAAAGTTGGTGGACTCGAAGTACTTTTCGACTTCTAGAAGACCAAGAGGTTATGTACACAATCTCCCAATAGAAGGGTGATTTCAAGAATTACCTCTCCCCCCCATGACTATTCAGGAAGCACTTCCTCAAACAAAGGACTATTGGCCTCCATGGGATCAAAGAAACAAATTGAATTGCATAGACTCTAGATGATGTGGTGGTGTCCTTCGTGAAGAACTCTGCACTATAATTGAAAATTCACGAGGGAAACTACAAGATAGTGAACAGAAATACATTCTTGAAAAGTGTGAAGAATGAAACTTGGTTTGGGTGGGGCTAAGTCAGGTGGCTCCTCTAGAGGTTGACGAGATAGAAATTATATTAGGATTTGAAAAAGATCACACTCGTGGAGCTTTGTGTGCGACTGATCAATTTTGTTGTTTGGGTAATGAATTTCAAATAGATATAGTTGCATACCATTTATCTATCTTGAAAGCATTTTATCCTGATGGCATTAAATTCAAGTACTCTATCTTCTGGTGATCTTTGGAGCAGAGGTTGCTTTGCATTGACCTGGGATACATTTAAGTTGTGTTGTATCTATGGAAATATGTATGTGAGGTCGATGCAATGCAACCTCTACTCCACCAATACCAGAAAATAGAGAAAGTACTTTAATTTAAAGCCATCAAGATAAAATGCTTTCAAGACAGATAAATGGTATGCAACTGTATCTATTTGGAATGCATTACCCAAACAACACAATCGATTAGTTGCACATGAAGTTCCACGAGTGTGATATTTTTCAAATCCTAATATAATTTCTATCTCGTCAACCTCCAAAGGAGCCACCTAACCTAGCCCCACCCAAACCAAGTTCCATTCTTCGCACTTTTCAAGAATGTATTTATGTTCACTATCTTGTAGTTTCCCTCATGAATTTTCAATTATAGTGCAAAGTTCTTCACGAAGGATACCACCACATCGTCTAGAGTCTATGCAATTAAATTTTTTTCTTTGATCCCATGGAGGCCAATAGTCCTTTTTCTAAGGAAGTGCTTCCTGAATAGTCATGGGGGGGAGAGGTAATTCTTGAAATCACCCTTCTATTGGGAGATTGTGTACATAACCTCTTGGTCTTCTGGAAGTCGAAAAGTACTTCGAGTCCACCAACTCTGGTTCCATGCACTATTGAAATTTTTGGATTTTGCCTTCCAAATATCCTTTGGTGCAAAAGCATTATTCTCATAATAGAAAAAACGTGGCCCGTGCATGAACACATTGATTTCCTCCAATCGTGGCCCAATAGGTTTCCTAGGAATTCCAAAACTAATTAGTCCCTCCGGACATAAATTAGAGATGTCACATCACACACTCCAGACATTGTTTGTTTGTATTGCATACTCTCTATGTATTTATCACCCTTTAACACTTTCCTTTGCTTTTCTCCAATTGCTCTTTTCTAGGCAGTTGATGAGCTTGTTTCCATGTCATTCAAGATAATGCATGCTTTCTTTCTTTTACAAAATTGACTTGCAAATGAGTCTTTAGGTTGTATCTTCAGCTTCCGCATAGATATAAATTATAATTCACGCTCAGATGATAATTCAATAAGATAAGCATTTGTAAAGAAAAGAATTAGTCATTGGATGTTACATATTATCTAACGGAAAGATCCTTGATCTAATTCTTGGAGAAAGGAAACATCATTGATAATCTTTTTTTCAAATAACACTGAATCAAATAAATTAAAAAATGTTTCATGTAATTTTTAAAAGTAAAACTCATGCAATGCTTTCATGCACCGACGACCAAGCCGTCTGACCCACAACATTATCCATAATAGAATAAATCACCATAATAGGCTATTATAAATTATCTATACAAAAATATGAAAGAACATTAAATTACCATTACAAACCAATAAACCATAAAATAGTGAAAATACAACCATAACCAAAAAAATCATAAATAGAAAGGGATAAATAAAAACTCAATAATTTCAAAATCTTGAATTCACTATACCACATTACAATCCACTAGGTATTCAACCTCTATTCCCATCGTCTGAACACATTTTAAGTTATCCTGATGCCAGATGAGACTAGCGGGATAACTCGCATCGATCAACAAGAAGAGAGGTGGTGCAGGGCACCTAGCACTCCAAGAATGTAAGCTTTGATTTCTTTTTATTTTGTGTGTTAATTTGTGATGTAATAATGGACCAACCATTGAGGACTTAGTAGAGCCATGGTTGAGTTGTCCAAATTTTGGGTTGAGTCGTCCAAATTTTGGGTTGAGTCAATTGTGCTCAGGATGCTATTAGCTTGAGAAGTGAGATGCTTAGGTAGTTCACGGGCAAAATACTCCAGATAAATGTATTCATGATTTAGGAGTCAAATGAGTTGTGTTTAGGTATTCTAGGGTGTTTAAGGACCTTCAAGAGTATTAGAATGCAATAGGATGCAAAATTGCATCCTAGAGGAAAAGTTGTCAAAAGTTATTGAGCAACATTTTGCAATTTCTTGCAAAAGTTGCATTTTTGGTTATGGGCATTAGGAAGTAGGTTGAATTGACTAAAACAAGTGTATATAAGCCAAATTTCACTTCACTATACGTGTTCGAGGATTGGAAATGCAAGAGCCAGTTTTTGGTTTGTGAAGCAATCTTGTTTCCACCGGTTTTTGATAGTTTTGTCTTGATTTCCTTGCTTGTACGGTCCAGTACGGACTAGAGGGTGTAAAATCATTGCCATCTTTTTATGTTCATTGTATTTTATTTCAGTAAGGTTGATTTGCAGGTTTGATTGTTCCAGGTTGTAGAGATTTCTCTCATTCTTCGCAACTAAGAGCAAAACCCTTCCAAGTAGGGTTTAAGAGTAAGAAATGGCTCTAGCCTAGGCATTCTTTGATGACACCTGTTGAAATAACTAAGAATTATAGGTTAGGGTCTTTACATAGGTTTGGAATAGGGTGTGTGATGTTGCAGTTCCAGGAGGAGGAGAAACAATGAAGGCCTAGTCTCATCGCTAGGAGTAGGTGAGTTAGGACAACAAGTAAAGTGTGATTTGTGAGCACATGGAGATTGGTGCAAGCCCAAGTGGCATATTAATGTAAATCCCTTTGAGTACCCTTAAAGTTTCCCAAGTTTTTTAGATCAGTACATTTGACTGGTGAAGGGTTATAGACCAATTTTGTCAATCCACCGGTTAGTCCTAAAACCCCACAAAATAGTGTAGCATTGGAAACCACATCTGTACAGATAACCCAGATACACTTTTCCAGTATTGTCTATAACTTCCAAATGGGTACTCAAATACATGATTTATTCCTAGGCTTGTTTGGGATTTTTTCAAATTAAACCCCTAAAACCGCTTGGGGGGGCTAATGCAATTAGGCCTATTTAGGTGTCAGTAGAGACCTAGAAGACTTGAGAGACCAAGACGATAGATTTGGTGAGTATAAAACTTAAAAACACATTGAAGACACCTTATTAATGCATTGGGAAACCATAAGAAGAGATTGTGTGTTAAGATCCTTACAGGAGTGGTTGGAGCCTAGGAGAGGATAGTGTGAGTAACTGAGGTGACAACCTCAAGTGGTGGAGTTGATTGTCCATAAACCATTGGCTATACCTAGGAGGCAAGTCAAGAAGGTTCAGACCTTGGAGGTCTCATTGTCATAACCCCTGCCAGGTGCCATAGGAAGGACTTGAGTAGTTGTAGGGTTGAGTAGGACAAGTCGCTCAAGAAGTTGAAACAAACAAGGCTCCAAGACTCTTTGCATCAAGAGGTCATCGACTTATGTTATCTTGATGAGTACAAAAAAATCAATGACAACATGAAATCATATTAAAACATCTCCCCCTTTGTCATTGATGGAAACTTTGATTCTACTCACATCATCTTGAAATCTGCATTTTCAACTCCTTCCTCAATCTCTATTCAATTTAAAGTCCTCATTGACAAGACTATGACGCCTTAGGTGCTCTGGTACTCATGATTGGGACCCAAAATAGGACCCCTCATTTCTTTCCTCATGTGTGCAAAAAACAATTAGCTTCATGTCAGTTGGCTCCAAAAATTCAAACATTTGAAGGGGTCTACCTACAATTCAAGTAATTTCTTAATTATAAAATCAATTCAATTCCAAGTGAACAATAAATCAAGCATTCATCAAGCATTGAAGGAGAATTCAAGTTAAAGCACAACATTCATGATCAACATTCTGCATGACATCCTAAAACCTTGTGTAAGGATTCAAGAAAGATTCATCAAGGTATCATGTTCAATTTCAAGCATTTTTAGATTAGATCTATCCTTTCCCTCAAAAGGAAAACATTATACTTCAAGGTTAATTCACAACCCGAGGTTTGACCTAGGAAAACCCCCATCAAAAAACCTATTTTTGTCATTTTGTGTGTAGGAAATTGATTCAGAAGTTACGTGTGAAGAATTTGGCAAAGTAAATGATGACAATCAAACTCAAATTTTCATGGCATGAAAAGCAAAAGACTAGGCCAGTTCATGTTGGCATTTTTAATGATTATGTTGTGATTGTCATTGATGAACACACACTTGCATTGAGATTATTTTTGTATGTATGAGTTATGCTCAACCGGCAATTGTTCCAACTGGTATGATGCATTATAGTCCTTAGACTATTGTTGTTTTGCAGAAAGTGTTTACCGATCTAAAGCGGTATGTTGACCCCAAGTGGCACGAAGGATCAAAGCGGTAGAACACATATTTCCCAGTCTTCAATTTTGTCAAACCGGCAACCGGCATTTTTCTTGAACCAGTATTTTGTATGAACCGGTAATACTCTGTGATGAGTTACCAATCAGCATTTTGTGATGAGTTACCATCCACCGATTAATTGATTGTGCCGACACTTTAGTAGTACTTTTTGTGTCGTGTTACCAGATACGTCTAGATACATTGAACCTAGGAAATTGTATTGTAATCCTATTGGACCAACAAGAAATCAGATTCCTTTATAAGGACACCATGTCTAGGGTATTAGGTTGTTGGTGAAGTTGTTTTTATTGTGACAGTTGATGTTGTTGCTAGGGTTTAAGGTGGTTGAGGAGTTAGAGAGAGTATGAATATGTAGAAGACTAAAGTAATGCTGGAATGCATTAGGAACAAGCTATCAAGGATCTAACCAAACAATCTGTTCTATTAGCTAGATCAATCACTTGTTGATTACTCATATCTTTGACAAGTCTATAGCCCTTAACTGGGTAGGCCCAAAAGCCTTTTGTAAATCCTCTAACAAGGTGGTTCACATCTGTGGATCTAAAATCCTCTAGCAAGGTAGTCTTTAATCGGACTTATCTCCTAATAGAGATTGAGATTCCTAACAGGATCTGTTCTGGTAAAGAACATTGTAAGACCTTAACCAGTCTGACCTTAACCGGTCTGGTTCCTATTCTGCAGATAGTTACTTGTGAGTTCCATCTCACCATGGTTTTTCCCATTTGGGTTTCCACGTCAAAATCTCTTGTGTTATGGTGTTTGTGCTTCTATGGGTGAATGCATTATTAGCTATTTGGTTTGCATGTGTGCTAACCGGTTTGTCTACTAAACTATTTTACCGGTTTATTGTTAGTCTTGCAAAGTGTTTAAGTGCAAAGATTTTTTGGCATACTAATTCACCCCCCCCCCCTCTTAGTATTCATCAATTGGTATTAGAGCCAACCTTTTTATAAGTTTAACCACTTGGAAAGAGATATGGGGGAATGCACATTGAGGGAACTTACTTATCAACTCACTCAGTTTGAGCAAGCCTATGATGATCTTATGGTCAAATATAATGCATCTCAAGCAAAAAGGAGAGAACATGCTGAAAAGTTGATGGAGCTATCTAAAAATAGTTCTTTTGATGAAGCGGACATGGAAGCCTTGATTCAAGAAGTAGAAAAGCTAAATGAATCCAATTCCAAGCTGAGAAAAGAACTAGAAGGACTGACTATTCGAATGTGTCAAGAGCTTGAGAACTGAAGGAAAACTAAAGATCTAGTCAAAGATAAAGATAATGAAATTTCCAAGCTGAAGCAAGAGATCAGTGCCCTAACTGCTCAAATCCACGTGAGCAAAGTGGAAAAGGAAGACATGCAAGGAGAACTGAACAATGCCATCTCCGAGAATGAAAACCTGATGGAAACAAATGCTGCTATTTCCAAAGAACTGTCTTGAGTCAAAGGAAATACTTGCTAAATTCAACAAGAGTACTGTCAAGCTAGAGCAAAAGCTTGAATATGCCAAACCTATCAAGAATACCAATGGACTTGGTTATTCCGGTCATGAGGAAGGTGAGACCTCTGGTACAAATGTTGGAACATCAAAGAATCAACCAATAACAAAGGATAAAGGTAAGAAAAAGTTTAAACCTATTTTCTTTAACTGTCTTAAAGAAGGACATATTGCCAATGTGTGTAGGAGTAAGGCTTACAATAATTTTCCTTATTTTCTTAATGATAAGCCTAGACCCTATAAATTCAATGGTAACTGTTATGCATACAACAAGTTTGGGCATAGAGCATTTGAATGCAAGTCAGTTATGAACAACACTAGTAGATATCCTCAGAGGACCCAAGGAGGTGGTCCTGAACCTTTTGTGAACTGAAATCACAATTGGTTTAATGTCGTCAATCATCAACCAAGAAGTGGTGGCTATCAAGTGGCAACCGGATGGAGAGAAAATTGTATGATCTATCATGGTCATGGTCACACTGCTACAACATGCAAGAGGAAGAACAATAACATGAATAATGGACCTTGGAGAGCACCTGGAATGGTCTGCTATCACTACAACAAACCGGGCCACATTGCCAGATTCTGTAGATCAAGAAAGAACATATCGAATGACATACCAGTCACTCTGGAAGGAAAGATTGATATTGACACTGTTCAAACGGATATGAACAAGACTTGGAAGAAGAAATCAGTGGTGTTACAAGAAGAATCAGTTTCTGCACCTAGTATGGAAATATCGGAACCGACAAACTAAGCATTAGAAAAGCTTAGGGGGAGAAAACGGCAAAATGTTTCGAACCCCCAGTTTACACTGGTAAAAGACCTTAACCGGTATGCGTTACCTGTCATTTGGTGGAAGACCAGAAATGGTAAAAAGCAAATTAGGGTTTATGCCCTAATGGTTGAGCATTAATTGTGGTAGCTGAGAAATATGTTTAAAAGGATTTTTCAAATCATTTCTCACTATCATTTTTCAAAGCGAAGAAGGTTTTCAAGTGCAAAGCGATGACAAAGTGATTTGTGTTGTGATTCAGAGAAATTTTAGAAACCTTAAAGGAGATTCAAATTCAAATTGCAAACAGTCAAGTGAAGAACACAAAGCGGTGATTCTGCAACCGATGGAGTGTGAGGTGGAGAAGAATCTGAAAGCCCTAAATTCATGATTTTTGAAAGGTATTTTTCAAGTTTTCAGGTTCTATCATGGCTTCTGCATCCCATACATGCTCTAGTACATCTGTAGATTCAGCAAGCTTTATTCAATGCAAGTCTAGATATAATGCCCTATCACAAGTTCCAGTTGGTGTGATAGTAGAAGACGGAATCTCAGATTACATAGAGTGTAAAATAGAAGACCTAGGGTCTCTAGCAATTCACTCGCAGCTAGGTTTGTTTTGTGGAAAAGATAAAAAGATTAAACCAGAGTATAGTATTTTGGAGAAGAAGAAGCTCCACAATATTGTTTATTTCCTAGAGGATTTCACAGATGATCACATTAGGATCATTCTGAGTAGAGTTCATGGTGACAAGATGTACCTAGAAAGAACGCATGATATTACACCGCAAGAAATTCATGTCGTCACCAGAATCTGCAATATAGGGTAAGTGCCATCCCTAAGGATGGTAAGAAAGATGAAAATGTCAAAGCTCACCAGTTCAGTGAGTGACTCATGAGAAATGACTGTTAATTCCATCAAGGATGACCTTGTGAAATATACATGTATGGTGATTGGATACCAGATGTTCTCAACCAAGCAGAATTAACTCTGTATCTACTACAGTGGTAAATGTCGCTTACCGGATGATCAAGGAAGATGCATCATTCAACCTCTGCACTGATATGCAAAGGCAACTCCTGTTGAATCTTAAATCAATCAAACAGGATAATGCATTGAGGTTCAAGTTTGGACAACTATTGGTTGGTTTATTCTTTTACTTCCAAGGCTACTTTCCAAGAGTAGGTGATGTCCAGTGGTCTGTTGATCAACTGGTAACCAAGCAAATCAAGGAAAGTCTGCAAGCAGTCAGAACCGGCTACCCTGATGTTCTGAACAAGTACTTTGATGAGTTCAGAAGCAAGATAAGCTTGAGGACGAGGATATCTAGTGACATATTCAAGAAGTATGAAGATGATATATGCTTTATCATTAAAGTGGATCAATGCATAATGGAGGATGTTGAGCCCAGACAAGAGGAAGTGGACCCTATGGGCTATGAGATAATGAATGATATGTTGGAAGGATATGCTTCTACCCTTATTGCCTCACTGCTTGATCCAAAGGCAAGGAGAACTGGCACCTACCTAGAAAGGGTAACACCAGTTGAGGAACCCTCAACAAAGAAAGGAAAAGAACCCTCAGTGAAGAAGGCAAAAGCAGTGCCTTCAGTATTGGCACCGGCTACTGCAGCCAGTCCTAAAGTGACCAAGTGGTCACCGGATAAAAAGAAACCAGAAGCGGCACCTGCTAAAGTCTTTGAGAGAAAGAGGAAGACAAGGAATGCCTCACCAGACTCAAAAGAAACTATGTCTAAGGAAAAACTTTAGAGGACATGACAAGCAAAGAAAAAGACAAAGAATGAACCAGCATCATCAGCACCGGTAAATATTGACATCTCCTCCTACAAACCTTTGACACATTGTCAAAGAACTATCAAAAAAATTAGGAGAAAAGTGCTGAATGATTTGATTGATTATTTTGATGACTTTAATGATGATGAAAAGGAAGTGGTTGAAAAAGAAATTATTCAGTATTTATGTGTTAATGACTGGTTGCCTTCAGAAATTAGATCCGAGACACCAGATTCTTTGCATAAGTCCTTAGACAATAAATGGTGCATTGCCATAGAGTAGGAACAGGAAATGAGAGAGAAAGTTTTTGCTGAACATTTTCTTGATGTATCAAACTCAGAACTGTTTGAAGTAATGAACAAATACAAAGGCCTCTTCTTCATGAGAAGAAGAAGACTCCTATTACTAGAAGGGAAGGGTAAAGAAGTGCTCAAGAATACACACACCCTTGCTCTAGAAGCTCTAAAGATGCATTGAGTGGCTGAAGCCAACAGAAAGGCTGAGCAAGAACCGGCAATAACTAAATCGGATGAAGTGTTTGATGATGAAGGAAATCCAGTTGCTGAACCTATCGACACCATTGATGTTGATGCTCTGGATGGAGAGTATGTTGCTCAGGGTACACCATCGAAAGCAACGGGATAGGAGAAATAGGTTGAACAGGAAATAAAGCAAAAGGAAACAAAGGACAAAAAGGAGGAAGCAAAGAAGCAAGTGGAGGACAAGAAAAAGAAGGATGAAGAGGAGAAGAAGAAGGATGAAGAGGAGAAGAAGAAAAAGAATGAAGAGGAGAAGAAGAAGAAGAATGAAGAGGAGAAGAAGAAGAAGGATGAAGAGGAGAAGAAGAAAAAGGATGAAGAGGAGAAGAAGAAAAAGGAAGAAGATGAGGAGAAACGGAAACAGGAAGAGAAGAGAAAAGAAGAAGAGAAGAAAAGAAAAGAAGAGGATGAAGAGAAAAAGAAAGAAGAAGATGCAAGGAAGAAGAAAGAGGAAGAGGATGAGAAGAAGAGAAAGGAAGAGGAGAAGCAACAGGAAGCAGAAAAGAAGAAGGTGGAGGAGGATAAGGAAGAGGAAAAGAGAAAAGAAGTGGAGAATAAGAAGGCAGAGGAGAAGAAGGAAGATGAAGCGGCAAAGAGCACGCAGATGGAGACTCCAAAGGCAACCGATAGTCAAGCCAAACCGACTGACCTCACCAGTCCCATTGACCTCCAGTCTGCAATCGAAATGGAGCTACTATAGAGCATTAAGGTTGCTCAAGAATGCCTTGAGGTCTTAAGGAGGAAGAAGGAGGAAGATGTGATCCAAGCTGTGGTGGACACTCTTACCGGTTTGTTACCCAATACAAACCTCCCCACTACTGACTCATCATTGGCCCAATTGAAGCTCCTATGCACAGTAGTGGATGATCAAGTGCTGAGCTTAGAAGAGGTAGCAGAGGCAAATGCTAAGAAAGAGCATCAAAAGGCTCTCAACATTGCCCTGGTGAAGAAACTTAATGAGCTCTGGTCTGAACTGCAAAAAGCACATAAGAATATAAGGAATGCTCTAGATGAAGGGAATCTTCTACTCAGCAAGATTGCCAACCCCATCTGTTCTGTGATGATGTACTTGCATAGAAGCAAAAGCTTCAATCTAATTTGCAGTTATATATGAGTACCTTCAAGCTGCCATATGACTCTTTTACAACTTATGGGCAAACCGTTCACCAGTTTCACATCCAGTCTGCCAAATTAGAGTTGGAAATAAGCACCCGATCACGAGATTTGCAGGAGCTACAACTGGTTCTACTCCCACATATGCAAATACTTTAGAAGTGCTATCTTAATTTGGATGCCTTAATAGTGACACAGGAGATGAGCACACTAGACGCCATGTAAGAACAGGTCTCCCAGATGCAGACAGAGAAAGAAGTGGCAACCTCCCTACTTGAATCCTGGTCCTATCTATGAAACAATTTTTGTAGGACTTCAAATCTGTTTTTGACAAGTTTTATTCCTTATTGTCATAAACTCTTATTCTTTTAATCCTAATGACATAGGTGTTAATCTGTAATATTTTGTTCTCATTGTTGGCAAAGGGAGAGAAGTATAAATTTTGAATGTTTTGATGTATACTTTCATGTTATTTCTGTTAAGAAGTAGTATACATTGTATTTTCTACAAAAGGGATAGTGTATATGCCTAGTGGGAGTAATTTTGATTCTGGCATATTTGATGATTATGTTGTGATTGTCATTGATGGACACACACTTGCATTGAGATTATTTTTGTATTTATGAGTTATGCTCAACCGGCAATTGTTCCAACCGGTATTATGCATTATAGTCCTTAGACTATTGGTGTTTTGCAGAAAGTGTTTACCGATCTGAAGTGGTATGTTGACCCCAAGCAGCACGAAGGATCAAAGTGGCAGAACACATATTTCCCAGTCTTCAATTTTGTCAAACTGGCAACTGGCATTTTGCTTGAACTAGTATTTTGTATGAACCAGTAATACTCTGTGATGAGTTACCAACCGACATTTTGTGATGAGTTACCATCCATCGATTGTTTGATGGTGCTGACACTTTAGCGGTGCTTTTTGTGTCGTGTTACTAGATACGTCTAGATACATTGAACCTAGGAAATTGTATTGTAATCCTATTGGACTGACATGAAATCAGATTCCTTTATAAGGACATCATGTCTAGGGTTTTAGGTTGTTGGTGAAGTTGTTGTTGTTGCGACAATTGATATTGTTGCTAGGGTTTAAGGTGGTTGAGGAGTTAGAGAGAGTATGAATATGTAGAGGATTGAAGTAAAGCTGGAATATTGCATTAGGAACGAGCTATCAAGGATCTAACAAAGCAATTTGTGCTATTAGCTAGATCAATCACTTATTGATTACTCACTACTCACATCTTCGACAAGTCTGTAGCCCTTAACCGGGTAGGCCCAAAAGCCTTTTGTAAATCCTCTAACAAGGTGGTTCACATCTATGGATCTAAAATCCTCTAGCAAGGTAGTCTTTAATCGGACTTATCTCCTAATAGAGATTGAGATTCCTAACAGGATCTGTTCTGGTAAATAATATTGTAAGACCTTAACCGGTCTGGTTCCTATTCTGCAGATAGTTACTTGTGAGTTCCATCTCACCATAGTTTTTCCCATTTGGGTTTCCATGTCAAAATCTCTTGTGTTATGGTGTTTGTGCTTCTGTGGGTGAATGCATTATTAGCTATTTGGTTTGCATGTGTGCTAATCGGTTTGTCTACTAAACTGTTTTACTGGTTTACTATTAGTCTTGCAAAGTGTTTAAGTGCAAAGATTTTTGGCATACTAATTCACCCCCCCCTCTTAGTATTCATTAGTTCACACCTCCTAGTCCCAAGAATTTTTGACAACCTTTTGATAGTAGATTCTGTGAACCATCCTAATCCAAGAATTATTCATTTTGTCTACATCTGAGAGGTGGAGGATCTGGTTGATCCGCACCTCCTAGTCCCAATAATTCTACTTGAACACTCAGTCATAGGAGAAGAGATATGACTTCTAGGTCTACTAAGGAGATATTTACTATTAGTCATATGATAAGAGAAAAGAGAAGAAACATGAATACTACTAGCTAACAAGTTGTGTATGATGGACTTGAAAAGCACTGAGAGGGGGGGGTGAATCAGTGACACCAAAACACACACTACTTTAAACACTAACCGGTAGATGAACTTAACCAAGAAGTTAAATAAAATACATTCTATCCAAAATGAAATAACAACATTCACATAAAGTATAACATCCACCATAACACAAGTGTTTATACATGGAAAACCCAAATAGGTAAAAACCACGGTGAGATGGAACTCACAAGTTAACTATTTGCAGTAATAGAAAACTTGACCAGTTAGGGTCTTACAAAGAGCTCTGCTAGGAGCAAATCTTGTTAGAGATCCCAAGCTTGATTAGAATCTTATACCCTATTAAGAGTACTACCCTATTAGGAGTAACCTCACTGGAAGATTTGAGAATCCAAACTGATGGATCACCTTGTTAAAGGATTTGTACAATGAATCTTGTTAGAGTTTACCCGGTCAAGGGATTTGATTCCATTGTAATGGTTAGAGAACAACAAGAATGGCTTGATCTGTTCTGAGTAGCATAAAACTTTCTTGATCAGATCCTTCTAAGTACATTCAACATTGCTCTGCATCTTAACACTTATCACTTCTCAACAAAATCTTTTTCACACTTTTCACATAACAACTCTCTATTTGTTATCATCATCAAAATTATTCTCTAAGATGTCTTTAAATAGACATACAAACCTTATGTCGACCATAGGAACACAATTCCCTCAGTGTAGTGTATCTAGACAAGTAAACATAACTCATCACAAAAATGACCACCAAACAAACAGTGCTGGTAACTCATCACAAAATCAAATACCGAATAGAGAAATTTAATATCGGTTGGAATAAAACTAGTGAATCGTTGTCATGGAGTCTTCCACTTGTTCTTCTTCATCATCTTCATCCTGATTATGATGCCGACTTAGTGTTACCATAGGTTATCTCATAGGCACATACCGATTGACACACAGTACCGGTTAGAGATAGACCTTAAACATACCAGTTGGAAGTGTAAACCAATTGAAGTTACACCAATAGTCAATGTTATCATATATGTGTGTGAGAGTGTTTCATCAATGAAAACAAGTGATGAATACATTATAATCATCATCAAGCCAACAGTGTAATTTTGGGTGATTCATGCTACATCATAGATTTCATTGGCTAGCAAGTTGTGTTTATGCTAGGTGATCCATGATAGAGAAGATTAACAAACAAAACCATTTGTTCACAAGGCAATCCAAAAACTCTACTATGAAATGGTTGTTATAGTGACACAAAACACAAACAATAATAATAACCAACACTTGCAAAGGTGTAAACAATAACAATGATCACACTAGAAATCCATGTTGTTCCAAGTAACCTTTAATGAATCTCAAAAAAATGATAACCATGCCCTAGGGGGCGCTGTGTAACACAACACTTCTAGTTTGAGGATATAACATAAATGAATTAACATGAGAAAAAAGGAGAGCTCATATATCTCCACTTAAGATGTCAACATACCACTAGGTTGATATCTTAAAGTAGATAGCAATCAAGGATAAACACCTTCAACATCAAGAAGATACCCTTAATAAGCATACATGCATTCCAAGCTAGGAAGAAAGATCCTTGTACATGCCTCATTGCTATAAGAAAGGAAGAGATAGTTGTAAAAGAGACGTTTTTCAACAAGTGTAAATGGATCATTTTAAAGAGGGAGGAAGAGATTTTTTCCTAAAGATGTCTACCTCCAAAAATAGAGGAGATATTTAATAAAGATATCATCTTTTAAATTAAGGAGGGATTGCACACTTTCTATCAGTAAGGAGAGATTGTTCATAAAATACATACCATTTCAAGAAAGAAAGAAAGAGGTCCTAATCAAGGAACACACACATCCAAGCAAGGAGAGAATTTGGATTGAGGACAATTCTATGCAAGAAAGGACATCAGGTTATAAAAGATAAAAATCAACAAAGGTAAAGTGGATCCTTAAAAAAGAGGAACAATTGACAACTATTATTCTTGCTCCACAATGTAGAGACAAGAAGAACTAGGCTATTACGTTGCCTCCCAACTATGATTGCACATGAAATCGTACGTAGTACCATGAATGACAATAAGCCCCTAATAGGTAATTTTGTCCTAATTTTGTTTATGGTTTTTTCTTCAATTTTTCAAAGGGAGAGTAATAAAGTTGGCTTTAAGAAACTCATACAAAATTATCTCTTGTTGTGATTAAAAGTTGTTGGAAAAGTCATAGATATATTAGACAATGTGGGAGGGGATGTCAACAAAGGAGGAGGATAGAAACCTAAATCTTCTTCAAAAAAATGTAATGTATATTTCTCATGAACCTCCACACTTCATTTCACACATCCTAAATCATGTCTATTGCATCCATGTTTATAATTAAATGTTGTATTTAAATCATGTCTAGAGGAGTGTGTTCATTCATATTTTCAAAGTTTAAAGATCCTCAACCATCATCAAGACATGTGTTGGAAGAAGAGGTTGGAATAGATTTAGAAGAAGCTTGAATAATTGACACATACAACTCCCTTGAGACTTCATATTTGGATAGAGGGACCTTATATCAATTTAAGGAAGGCATGAGAGTGATATATGTATTAGTGTAATTATTATACTTTTTGAATATTTATCCTTAGTATAATATTGGAAATGGTATCTTATACTAATTAGGGAGTCATAATTAGAATATTATTTTCCCATTTCTAGTTATTGATCTCATTATTTAAGACACAAATGGTTTTCATCATTTTTAGATATGAAATAAGAGGAATTTGAGGTTGCATCATCATATGCCCATTTTCTAAGGACTCTTGCCAATTGTTTGACATAATGTCAGCAAGCTTAACATTCTCATTTTGAGTCTAATTTGGTGTTAGATCATCATAATTTGATTGTATATGCATTCTTGGCTATCATTATTTCACTTGTAGTCAATTGTAGTTGTACATTTATGAGAAATATGTGATGGTTCACCTCTATACCAAACTGAAAACTTTTGAGACAATAGTCTGCATAACATGCAACAGTAGTGAACAACATAACACACAGACTCAATAGCAAATATTCCTTGTTTTCGAGTCATCATTGAAGAAGGGATATTACACAATCATACTAAATAGATTTCAAACCCCATAATTTGTATAGAGAACAACAAGTTTTCTTGCCTAAAGGAATAATTTCATGAAAATAGACATCAGTTCGGAATACGATATCCAAATTTTAAAAAATAAATAGACATTGGAATGTTGATTCTATGATATAAAACATCTTTAAAACATGTACCCTGGCAATTGTAGCTACAACATGTGACAAAATTCCTCTATTATTTATCCTATGATATAGGTTCATACCTTGTTCCAAAACTTCCAATTTCTCTGAGGTAGTCTATCAAACAGTCGGTGTGCCATTTCAAAGCTCCTATTTTCGCACAAGCTGGGGGATGTTGACAAAGCTTTACACTTGTGCCTAGGCCAACAGAGAATTAAAAACATCACTATCTGCAGGTACAAAATAGATGGGTGACTGATACTAATGAGTGAAAGAAGGGGAATCAAGCCTCTTGGTCTTTATCCCCCGGGAGTATGCCCCTATTCCATGAGCCGACATTGCTCCCATTTTTGCACAGGCTAGGGAATGTTGACAGATCTTTCCACCAGCCCTATTGCATGAGCCGACAATGATCCCATTTTCACAAACCCTATTCCATGAGCTGGCATTAATCGGTCAAAATAGTTCATGTGCTTCATCTAAAACCTGCAATATGCTTACTCTAGGTAGAAGTATGCTGCTGGGGTGAAAACGTGAGAATTGGAAGAGGTCACGAAAATGATGTTTGAATTGTCTTGGTCTTTTTCTTTCTTTTTTTTAATAATGCCCGCTTTCTTCAGAATTTCTTATGAACGCAGGCACTTTTTGTAAAAAGAACAAATTTCATTGCCAATTCCTTCTCTGTCAAAAAAAAATATTGAATTATCCTTAGAATTCCGACGAATGCGAGCAATTTTTCAAAAAAAAATCAAATTTGTTCACAATATACCTTCTACGTCAGAAACCTCCATTGGAATTTTAGGCCAAATGTATTAGTGTGACATTCAGGAGTTGTATGTGGGAGGTTGTTAACTGTCTTCTATTGGGGGAGACTTGTTTGGCATTTCTTGGTACTTAGATGTTTTTCACGTCTAGTGTTGCCATCAATGCCAAAGGGGGAGATTGTTGGCCATTTGGTGGAATTGATTATGTGTTGCATTGATGTTTTGTCATTGATTCCAACACTAGTTGTTTGGATTCTTTAGCGGCACTCTTGTGGTCCTGTAGGTTGAGTGGTTTCTGGTTAATCTAGATCCGACATGATCCGATAGGCTCCAGTGTAGTTTGGTTATGGAATTGGCTTGTTCATGATATTCATGCTCATATTTGGTCAGTTGGTTTTGGTATGGTGACCAGATGCTATAATGTTTGCTTAGAAGTTTAGTTTCTAGTTCCGACGAGGCTTTCACTAACAAAGCTTTTAATAAAGATCTTTGATGAATTGCATAAGTGGTGTTGGTGCAGCTTTTGGTGGAGTTTCAGGATGTTGTTGGTGATCATGTTTGAGACTTGGCGGATGGATATCATTGTTGTAGTGTGTGGACCTATACTGAGTCCTGGTTGATCTAGGTTATGGAGCGGCTTTAATGTAACATGTGGATTGGACCACTCGATGTATTTTCGGGATGTCTTATGTGTTGGATATTATTTCTTTGGTCTTAGGCCGACATTCTTTGGTCTTAGGCTGACATTCTTTGGTCTTAGGCCGACATTCTTTAGTCTGAGGCCGACATGGTTTGTAATTATGTAATTGGTTTATTGTCTGGTGGTTGACCTAATTATTTATGGTCGAGGGTTTGTATATATAGATGTAAGATCTCATTGTAGATCATCATCGTTATGGTTATAGGTCATTGTCAAGGAATCTAATGTGCAAATAATGTAATATCATTTAGGTAGAGGAGTTGGTCGATCATTGGAGATTGAATTGGGTTTATGTAAGAGGATTTAGTCCTTCGTTATTGAGCTTAATTGGAACTATACTCAGGCATAGGAGATGCTATCTTTTGCAGGTCAACACTTCTCCAAACTGTAGTCTGGATTTCTATGTAGTCAGTGAGGCTCCTTTGGTGATGAGCAGTGCGCTCTAGGCTATAGACCTTCCTGCAAGTGCAGGCCCCTCAATTGTAATTCACATACTTACTGTAGAAGTATTATCTAATTGTGGTTAGGCTTCCCATCATGGATTTTCCCTTTACCATATTTTCCACATATAAATCTGGGCGTCATGTGCATGGCTTTAATTATGTGATTATTGTTTATGCTTAATTGGTTCAACTCCTATTATGGTATTTTGTTTAAGAATTCCGGTATTAAATTTTTGGGTTTCAGTATTAAAGTTTTAATTGCTAATAGTTTTGGTAATCTGTGACAACTGACTCACCTCCTCCCCCCCCTATCAGCTATCTTCTGGTTAATTGAATTATCTAACAATTAGTATCAGAGATTTGGTCCTCTCTGAAAGCTTAACCGCTTGAGGAAGATCCTATGGTGATTAACAGTTCAAGTTCATCCAATTATTTTGGAGCTATCTTCCGAAGGGATATTCCGAGCCTTGATGGAACAAATTATACAGTATGGAAGATTCGAATGGAGACTCATCTAAGATGTCTTTGCAAGGAAATTTGGGAGATCACACAGAATGGTGTCACACATTATAATGTAGGATAAGGCAATCCTCCTCTGATAAACCTAGATAAGGAGCTTGAGAATGATTGTAGAGAAAGAGAATCCCTGTTATGTGCACTTTCTAATTAGCAAATAATAGGATTAATTGACAATTCATCTAAAAAGGCTATACAGGGTAAGTTGGAGACTCTTAATGAAGGTGACTATATAATGAATATTGCTAAACTTGATGGTTACTGGGTGAGATATGAAAACCTAAAGTTGGAAGAAGATAAAAGGATTACTACATTCATAGAAAGGGTAAATGAGATTTTTATGGGAATTCAATGTTGTGGTGGAAATCTGAGCGAAGATGAAAGTGTTTCTAAATTTCTGAGAGCCCTACCACCGGCTTATAAAATGAAGTCTACTACTATTAATGAGTTGAGAACAATGGTTAATACATCTGTCAATAGAGATACTTTGGTTGGGAAACTATCTGCTTTTGAGCTTGAAGAATTTGGACCTTCTGGAGCTATGAATTTTGAACCTTCTTTTCATGCATCTACATCTACAACCGGTAAGCAAGAATGGAAAGTTTTATATGGATTGAAGCAAGCACCTAGAGCATGGTATGCAAGGTTGGATAAATATTTTTTGAAGCTTGGTTTTATTGAGGGCGGTGCTGACAATAATTTATATTATAAGATCACCGATGATGATATAATGATTATTGAAGTATTTTTTGATATTATTTTTGGAGGTGAAGATAAGTTATACATAGAATTTTCTAAGAATATGGAGAAATAATTTGAGATGACTATGATTGGTGAGATGAAATTTTTCTTAGGTTTGTAGATTCCTCAGACTGACAAAGGCATTTTTATCTGTCAAACTTAATATGCTAAGGAATTGTTGAAGAAATTTGGTATGGGAGATTCTAAACCGGTAAGTACTCCTATGGTTACAAGTGATAAATTGATAAGAAAATATGTTTGTGCACTGGTAAATCCTACAAGTTACAAATCTATGATTGGAGGTCTGCTTTATTTGACTCGGACTAGGCCTGACATTATGAATATTGTTTAATAATTTTAGAGTGATTCTAGAGAAAATCATGAGATTGCAGTGAAAAGGATTTTTAGATACTTGCAAGATACATCAGAATATTGCTTGTGGTACCCTAAGGATAATAACTTTACTTTATGTGCATATACATATGTTGATTGGGCTAGAGATGTTGATGACCAAACAAGCACTTTCTGATGGAGCTTTCTTTCTTGGAAAGAAGTTGGTTTCATGGATCAGCAAGAAACAATCATGTACTTCTTTAGCTATTGTTGAAGTTGAGTGTGGCTGCTGCTACTAACTATACACAAGTTTTATGGATGAACCGAATGTTGAAGGATATAAAGTTGGATTGCGATGCACTGGTAGTTATTCACTGTGATAACTCTGTTGCTATTGATATATTAAAAAATCTGGCATTTCATTCAAAAATAAAGCACATTTCTATAAAGTATAACTTTTTGAAGGAAAAGGTGGAAGCATATGAAGTTAGACTTGTTTATTTGAACACTAAAGAACATATTGCAGATATTTTCACTAAACCTTTGCCAAAGGAATCATTTGGGTACCTGAGAGATAGATTGGGAGTTTCTCCCCCTCCTGTAGAGACTTGGTTGATGCGGTTTAGCATCAATCCGACATGCACTATTAGAGATACTATTCATTCTGACACTGATGTGGGATGCTACTACTCAGGGGGAGTAGTCAACTTTGTGATTCAGTGGTTTATGTTCTTGCTTTGATATGTTTGTCATATTTCTGGCATTGATGGCAAAGGGGGAGAGATATTGATGTGAAAAAGACAAAGAAAGAAAAAGAAAAACTCACAAGGGGAGAGATGTGAATAAAAAAAGTAAAAAGGAGAGATATTTACATTCGGGAGTTGTGTGTGGGAGATTGTTGGATGTCTTCCATTGGGAGAGACTTGTTTGGCATTTCCTGGTACTTAGATGTTTTTCACATCTAGTGTTGCCATCAATCCTAAAGGGAGAGATTGTTGGCCATTTGGTGGAATTGATTATGTGTTGCATTGACGTTTTGTCATTGATTCCAACACTAGCTGTATGTATGCTTTACCGACACCCTTCTGGTCTAGTAGGCTGAGTGGTTTCTGGTTAATCTGGATGTGGCATGATCTGGTAGGCTCCCGTATAGTTCTGTGATAGAATCATCTTGTTCATGATACTCAAGCTCATATTTGGTCAGTTGGTTTTAGTATGGTGATAGGATGCTATCCTATTTTCTTAAAAGCTTAGTGTTTGGTTCCAGAGAGGGTTTCACCAGCAGATATTTTGATGAAGATCTTTGATGAATTGCATAAGTGGTGTTGGTGCAGCTTCTGGTGGAGTTTCAGGATGTTGTTGGTGATCATGTTCAAGAATTGGCAGATGGAGATCATTGTTGTAGCGTGTGGACCTATACTGGGTCTCGGTTGATCTAGGTTATGGACCAACTTTAATGTAACATGTGGATTGGACCTCTCAATGTAATTCCAAGATGTCTTATGTGTTGGATATTATTTCTTTGGTCTTAGGCCGACATGGTTTGTAATTATTTAATTGGTTTATTGTCTGGTGGCTGACCTAATTGTTTATGGTCAAGGGTTTGTATATATAGATGTAAGATCTCATTGTAGATCATCATGGTTATGGTTAGAGGTCATGGTCAAATAATGTAATATCATTCTAGATGAGGAGTTGATCGATCATTGGAGAGCGAATTGGGTTTATGTAAGAGGATTTAGTCCTCCGATATTGAGCTTAACCAGAACTATACTCAGCCATAGGAGATGCTATCTTTTGCAATTCAACACTTCTTCTGATTGTAGTATGGATTTGTAGGTAGTTAGTGAGGCTCCTTTTGTGATGAGTAGTGCACTCTAGGCTATTTTCCTTCCTCCAAGTGCAGACCCCTGAATTGTAATTCACATACTTACTGCAGATGTATTATCTGACTATGGGTAGGCTTTCCACAATGGGTTTTCCCTTTCCTGGGTTTTGCATGTATAAATGTTGGTGTCATGTGGATTGATTTTATTCTGTGATTATTGTTTATGATTAATTGGTTTAACTGCTATTTCGGTATTTGCTTTAAGCATTCTGGTATTAATGTTTTAGGTTCCGGTATTAAAGTTTTAATTGCTAATAGTTTAGGTAATTCGTGACAACTGATTCACCCCCCCCCCCCCCTCTCAGTTGTCTTTCGGTTATTTGATTTGTCTAACAATTGGTATTAGAGCTTTGGTCCTCTCTGATATCTTAACCGCTTGAGGAAGATCCTATGGCGAATAACAGTTCAAGTTCATCTAGTTCTTCTAGAGCTATCTTTCAGAGTGATCTTCTATGGCTTGATGGAACAAATTACATAGTATGGAAGATTCACATGAAGACTCATCCAAGATGTCTTCGCAAGGAGATTTGGTAGATCACACTGAATGGTGTCACACATTATAATGTAGGATCTGTCAATCCTCATCTGGAGAACCTGGACAAGGAGCTTGAGAATGATTGTAGAGAAAGAGAAGCCCTCTTATATGCACTTTCTGATCAACAAATCATTGGATTAACTAGCCAATCATCTGGAAAGGCTATATGGGATAATTTGGAGACTCTTAATGAAGGTGACCCTACAGTGAAGATTGCTAAACTTGATGGTTACTCGGTGAGATATGAAAACCTGAAGATGGAAGAAGATGAAAGGATTACTGCATTCATGGAAAGGGTAAATTAGATTTTTATGGGAATTCAATATTGTGGTCGAACTCTAAGCGAAGATGAAATTTGTCTAAAGTCCCTCATAGCCCTACCACCAGATTATAAAATGAAGGCTACTGCTATTAATGAATTGAGAACAATGGCTAATACATCTATCAACATAGATACTTTGGTTGGTAAACTATCTGCTTTTGAGCTTGAAGAATTTGGACCTTTCGGAGCTGTGAAGTCTGAACCTTCTTTTCATTCATCTACATCTACAACTGGTAAGCAAGACTGGAAAAATTTATATGGATTGAAACAAGACCCTAGAGCTTGGTATGAAATGTTGGATAAATATCTTTTGAAGCTTGGTTTTACTAAGCGCAGTGCTACCAATAATTTATATATAAGATCACTGATGATGATATACTGAATATTGAAGTATTTGTTGATCACATTATTTATGGAGGTGAAGATAAGTTATGCATATAATTTTCTAAGAATATCGAGAAAGAATTTGAGATGTCTATGATTGGTGAGATGAAATTTTTCTTAGGTTTGCAGATTACTCAAACTGACAAAGGTATTTTTATCTGTCAAATTAAATATGGTAAGGAATTGATGAAGAAATTTGGTATGGAAGATTCTAAACCGGTAAGTACTCCTATGTGTACATGTGAGAAATTGACAAGAAAAGATATTTGTGCACTGGTAAATCCTACAAGATACAAATTTATGATTGGAGGTCTTCTTTATTTGACTCAGACTAGGCCTGACATTATGAATGTTGTTTGTATTGTTTCAAGATTTCAGAGTGATCCTAGAGAAAATCATGAGATTGCTATGAAAAGGATTTTTAGATAATTGCAAGGTACATCAGAATATGGCTTGTGGTACCCTAAGGATGATAACTTTACTTTATGTGCATATACAAATGTTGATTGGGTTGGAGATGTTGATGACCGAAAATGCATTTCCGGTGGAGCTTTCTTTCTTGGAAAGAAATTGGTTTCATGGATCAACAAGAAATAGTCATGTACTTCTTTATCTATTGTTGAAGCTAAGTATGTTGTTGCTGCTACTAACTATACACAAGTTTTATGGATTTAGAAAATGTTGAAGGATATAAAGTTGGATTGCGATGCACTGATAGTTATTCACTGTGATAACTCTATTGCTATTGATGTATCAAAAAATCAGGTATTTCATTCTAAAACAAAGCAAAAATCTATCAAGTATAACTTTTTGAAGGAAAAGGTGGAAGAAAATGAAGTTAGACTGGATTATGTGAACACTAAAGAACAAATTGCAGATATTTTCACTAAACCTTTGCCCAAGGAATCATTTGAGTACCTGAGAGACAAATTGGGAGTTTCTGCCCCTCTGGTAGAGACTTGATTGATGTGTTTTGGAATCAGTCCAACACACACTATCAAAGATACTATTTATTCTGACACTGATGTGGGATGCTATTGCTCAGGGGGAGTAGTTAGCTTTGTGATTCAGTGGTTTATGTTCTTGCTTTGATATTTTTGTCATAGTTTTGGCATTGATCGCAAAGGGGGAGAGATATTGATGCGAAAAAGACAAAGAAAGAAAAAGCAAAAGTCATAGGGGGAGAGATATGAATAATAATAGTAAAAGGGAGAGATATTGACATTCAGGAGCTGTATGTGGGAGGGTGTTGGTTGTCTTCCATTGGGAGAGACTTTTTTGGCATTTCTTGGTACTAAAATGTTTTTCACATCTAGTGTTGCCATCAATCCTAAAGGGGGAGATTGTTGGCCATTTGGTGCAATTGTTTATGTGTTGCATTGATTTTTTGTCATTGATTCCAACACTTTTGTTTGGATGCTTTACTGGCACCCTTCTGGTCCTGTAGGTTGAGTGGTTTCTGGTTAATCTAGACCCAACATGACATTGGCATTACAGTGGAGTTTTGTATGACCGGTGAATGATATGGTTGTCATTGTTGGAAATGTCATCTCTTAAGACTTGACAGTCTATCGACAGTAAGTGGACTAGTATACTAAGGTCAATCGGCTAAGAAATAAGTAAACAAGATAAACAGTGAGTAGACCTACAAGAAGTGAGTAGAACGACAAGAAGTAAGTAGACTGGCAAGTAGTTAGTAACAGTGAGTAGACCTACAAGAAGTGAGTAGAACGACAAGCAGTAAGTAGACCGGAAAGTAGACCGGCAAGTAGTAAGTAGACCGACAAGAAGTGAGTAGACCAACACATAAGAGGTTCACCGGCTAAGCAAAGAACAAACTAGTATACAAGAGGAAACTGGCTAGATAGATTTTGATCGATACACTGGTAGAATTTGTAACCAACAGACTAGTAATGTTTAGTTAACATTCAGTTAAATCGTGAGTCATCTCTAGGCAACCGATGGACTTATCAACATGTTTGACTATCTTGACAGAGATTCTTGCAATAATTTTAGGGGAGTGATTTAAGGCATGGTAACAAAATTTTGAAATGGATATTTTGGAGGGAAAGTTGGCAACAGACTGTAAGGTCAATAAATTCACATAATTCATTCTTGAGATGGTTGTTTTCAAGGTGAATTGAGATAATATGAAAGTGTCACAGGGGGAGTTTAATAGAGTGCAGAGCCAAGTGATAGAGGACCGATAGAGTGGATTTCAATAGAGTGGTAACCCAAGTGACAGAGGACCAGTAGAGTGGAATCCAAGGATCAAAAAATCAACAGAGGGTAGAGTTGAAGGTACATTCAAGAAATTGGTTTTGTACAGAGCAGACACAACCAATGCACACAGTGTGATTTTTCAGTGTGATCTTATCAAGCTAATCAGTAGCCACTCCAACAGATCATCTTTATTTTTCTCTCTAACCATTGCAACTAAAATCCCCTAATAGGGTGGACTTTAACAAGTCCCATTTGTAAAAATCCTTTAACCGGGTGTCATCTTAATTGATGATTTTAAGACCTTTGATAAGGCTACCTTTAATAGGGTAAAGGCACTAACAGGCCTTAGACAAAATCCCTTAACTAGGTGGCACCTGACAGTGTCTTTGTAATCTCCTAATATGGATGGCTCTTCATCGGGAATACTCCAGAAGAGCACAAATTTTGTGAGTTCCTACTCACACCATGGTTTTCTCCCATTTGAGTTTCCACGAGATAAATCTTGGTGTCACTGTGTATCTTTTCATGCATGGTTATTCTTCTGCAATAGTTATTTATATTGATGAATGTTAATTTAGTGATAACTTGAATTAAAAGTTTATAATTGAGAAAAACAGGTAAAGTGTTGATTCACCCCTCCCCTCTCAGCACTGGTTGGGACTAACAATTGGTATCAGAGCCATATTCCTCTGAAGTGAAGCTTGACAGCTTAAGGATAAAGATCATGGAAGAATACTAGTATCAGAAGCAGATTGATGAAGCAAATGAAATCATTTCTCAACTGAAAGAGACTAAGAAAATCTCTTGGAAAAAGAAAGGAATTAGCTCAATAGCTAAATGAGAGTTGGGACATCATAGATCAACTCTCTGAACAGAGTGGATCTGAAGAAGCTAAAGAAGCAGTGTTAGAACTCATGGAAAAGAACAAGAAACTAACCAAAGAAATCACACATCTCAAAAGAGAACATGAAGGTTAGGCCCTAAGAATGACTGACATACTAGAAGCCATCAAAAGTGCTGATGAAAGAAAAAGGTAAGTACAAGAAGAACTATCAAAGGTTGAAAGAGCCAGGAGGCTTGCTGAAGATGCTCCGAGATAAAATGATGCAATCATGATTGAGAAAGATGAATAAATTTGAATCCTCACTCGGGAGAATGAATACATACATAAGCAACTGCATGAAAATACAAAAGAAAAAAAAAGATGGTGAAAGAGATTGAACAACTCAAGAGTGAGTTGAAAGATGAGAATGAGAGAAATGAGAAGCTAAGAAAATTCAATTAAAGCTCTTAGAAGTTAGATAAATAGTTGAAGGCTCAGAGAAGGACAAAAGAAACAACTAGTCTTGGTTACCCTAGTACACATCCTATGGAAACAAGTGAATCATCTAAATCCTTAAAGATGAAGGATGATAAAGTGAATCATTCTAAAGTGAAAGGTATGAAGTTCTCTAAGACTAACGACTGTAGAAATAAACCGGTTAGTCAAAAAAAAAATTTCACATTTGATGGGTACTGCCATAATTGTCATAAGTATGGCCACATTGCTTATGAGTGTAGATCTCAATCTAGCAGTATGCCAAATAGAAGAAATTTTAATGGACATTGCCTCATATGCAATAAGTTTGGACACAATTCTGAAGAATGCAAGCTCAAGTCAAATGTATCAAGATAAAAATTCAAACCGGTTAGTCCTAATAAAAGGAATAATCAGTTCAAAGCCACTTGTTTCACCTGTGGTAATTTTGGTCATATTGCAGCAAATTGTAGAGCGAGAATGGATCAGAGAAATAATGTAGGACCATGGAGGACAACTGGTATGGCATGTTTCAATTTCCATAAGATCGGTCACTTAGCTAGAGAATGTAGGAATCAATCCTACAACCGGTCTGGAGACAAGAACTGGTATGGCAAGAAGAAAGGACAAAATGAACTGAAAGGGAAGAAGACAATTGAAGAGGTGGAGAATGAAATGAAAAAGACATGGATCAAGAGAAAAGAAAGCAAAGAAGGAGAAAATCTTCCAGAAACCAAGTCATCATCCACCGGTAATGAAATTCTCCTTCAAACTAGACATACCGATGCTTGGGGGGAGCACATATGGTAAGATTACTTTTCAATCCCCTTAACAAATATAAGGATATGTTTATCTACATAGTTGTGATGCATAAAAGCTAGTCTAAAAGTTCTTGGTTCAAGAATGTCTTGTGAGTTAGTTATTTGTGTATCGATATCGGTAACAAATAATTGGTAAAGTCAAATTGGTGTACTTTAAGTTGTAAGTTTCAAAAATGACCATTGTATTAAAATGTCGATAAATCTCAATGGATAAATAAAGGAATGTTAACATATTTTCATTTATCCTACTTTTATTGTGAATCTCTCAAGCTCTTATGCGATCAAAGCCGATTTGAATCTTTCTAAGCTTTATTTGTGCAAAAAATTCAAGCAGAGCAATAGTGGTGTTTAGTACTCCCAAGGAGAAGGTATTCAACCTCATCTAAAAAAAGCTTGTTTGAAGGTCATCATCGCAGTGTTGATATTGACTACTATGTTGGTTGAAGCTATCAAAGAACCCCAATCCGAGTTCAAGCTGCATCCGATGAAAGTCGATGAAATCAACATAACCAGTGCTTTATCATCTATGCCCTCTGGTGTATTGTTGGTAGAAGATATTCGCTCCTACATTCATTGCAAGCTCGAAGAACTTGGAGACAAGTTCATTCGAAATAAGTTTAAAGGGTTCTATGATAATGATCAATTAAAGGAAGAATTTATATCTCTCAAGACCAAGGATTTGTGTAATGTGGTTGATTTTCCTAATTAGTTTCATGACAAATGGGTTAGATATGTACTGAGTAGGGTTCATGATCATTTTTTGTGGTTGGAAGCTAATGCACCGATCAAGATTACAAAGGAGGTGATTCGAAGAGTGACATGGTTCAATGCAACCGGTGAAGCATTAACCCTAATAACGATTTCATCAACTGAAGTTATCAAGTTAACCAAATCTTGGTGTGATAGTAGAGAAAGAAAAATCACTCATATTGAGGATGCTGAAGTAAGATTTGCCTCTGTAGTGTTGGGTTACAGGGTTTATCAATCAAGCCAAATGAATAGTATGTCAAGCGGTGCCATACATGTTGGATATTGAATTATCAAAGAGGATGCAACCTATGATATTTGTGAGATGATTCAAAGCCAATTTATGGTGAACATGGAAAGAATTAAGAAGGACAAGAAGAAATCTTTCAAATATGGCTCACTACTGGTATGTATATTTTTCTACGTGCAAAATTTTTTCCCCGATAAGGGTAATGTAGTATGGTCACAGGAGAAACCTATCATGTTTCAGATAGGTGAAATGATTAGGGATCTGGGAAATAATTTTGGTGAAACAATGTGGAGATATTTTAAGGAATTTAATACTAGGATGCACAAGAGGGAAATAATTCTAACCAGTATAGTGCAAAAATACAAAGACAACATTTGTTTTCTTGTAGACACTGACTGTTGTATCATTCAAGTGGTTCAACCTAGAACTTTTTGGGTTCTACCTATGAGCTATGAGGTGGCAAGATATCTTGTTAAAATCCATGTTAATATGCTATTGTCTAAACCGATAGAATCTAAGGCAAAGAGATTTGGAACATGTGAGGAGGCAAGCTCCAAAATAAAACAGGAACTTCAGGTGCCAATCATGAAAAGAAAAGTAAGAAGAATGATTGATACCCTTGACAATAAATATGGAGGTGAAGCATCCGTTGCCACTACCTCCATCAGTGCTAGTAAGAAAATAGGGGCCACACCTGCTAAAGATGAAGAATTAATAGGTGGAAAGAAGAAAGTGTCAAAGACAAAACCTAAGGGGACTGCAGCAACCAAGCCTGCAACATACTCAAAAGAAAAGGATCTTGATACCCATGTATCTTCCCCAAGTAAAGATAGACTGGTAGGAGTGATTTTAACCAGAAAGAAGAAGAGTGATTCAAAGTTTAAAAAGGATGAGAAAGAGGGTGATATCACTGACACCCTATCAGATGTTGAAATTAAAGAAGTCGAAAGGAGTGGAAGAAATAGAGCTCCAATAATTGATGAATTGGTCCATGGGATCAAAGAGTTTGGAGGTTTGTCTGGTGTTGGGAGAACATATTATCTCAGTAATGATGAAGATAAAAGGAAAATTGAAGAATCCCTAATTTGGAACTTGCATAAGTTATGTAGGACACCTAGTGAACTATGTGGAATAATCCCATCAGATTTGCAAGATCAAATTGAAGGGAGATGGAAAACAACTCTGGCTATGGAGAAAGAACACAAAATAAAAGAACTCATGGAAGTGAAACATGGTTTAGACCTTGAGCAAGCTTCACTGGTGGCTGAAGAATGTATTCAACACTTCAAGATAAGAAATAGAACAAGGAGAGTGGCAATAGGTGAAATTGAACCAGTACACGAAGAAGGTGTCGCCTTGTGGAAGAAAATCATGGCTCAACAAAAGGAAGTTGAAGAAGAAATAGAAAGGGAAACAAAAAAAAATCAAGGCACAACTATCCATGACAAAGAAAAAAGGTAAAGGAAAAGACTCTACTGAATATTTTGATGTCTTCTCTGTCAATGAGATTATAGGAAATGTTGTGTCAGATATTCCCATTTTGACAAAGGATGTTGAGCAGCCCGCTCACACAACACTGGTGAAGGAAGCTGATCAAACTAAGGTTCCCAGTCAAGATGAAGTGATAATTGAAGACATTCCTTATGAGGATACACCTCATAGAACCTTATTGACACCAAATCTTATTCTCTTTGAAAAAGAAAAAGAGGAGCAGAAGAAAGAAGACAATAAGAAAGCAATGATGGATACTCCTTCGGCAAAGAGGAAGTTAGATTTAGATATTGAAAGTGAGAAGAAAAAGAGAAGAATCATTACAACTAGTTCAGAAGTTGAGACAGTAGAAAAGGAAGAAGAAACAAAGGAGGAAGAAAATGACCCCCAATAAATTGATGAAAGTCTCAAAAAAACTGAGAATCCAAGCTAAAAAGGCTAAACTGAGAGGATAGAAAAAGAAGGAAAGAATTCTCACTTCTGCCAAGACAATTCTCTCTGACCTAATCGCGGACATTGCAGTTGATGATACTGTACCCATTATTGATCAATTGGATACTCTTTTTAAAGAAATCAGTTTAGAGGCAATTGATCTGGAGAAGGTTGTAGTAAGGCAATATGAAACTAAGAGAGGAGATAACTTAAAAGAACAAATATCAGTTGGAAAAGTTTCTCTTTCCACCAGAATAGAAGAAGTTAAAAATATAATGCAGCAAGTTGGTCAACTAATGGTGAAATCTTCAAGTTTTCCTTCCTTAATCAAAGACTTAGAAGACAAAAGAAATCAGATTCAAAAAGAAATTCAAGATTTCATAAGCTCTTTTTATCCTCTTACCAGTTTAGCATCAACCTTTACTAGAAAAGTCAAAATGCTAAATCATGAAATCAGAAGGTTGAAAGAAGAAGAAGATAAGCAAAGTCTTAGGTTGTTAGAGCTCCAGTGCTATCTAACACCAATTATTGATTTCATGCAACTAAATATTAAAGAAGTAGAATGCCTAATAAGTGAACCTGACAGCAAGATTGTTGATGATATGGAGGTCTTCATTGCAGTCTTACATGGCCACTTCAACACCATGAAATAGGTACAATCTTCATGGGAATCTTCTTTGAAAGTGCCTAAAGAAAACTTCAAAGAGCTTTTTGCATTATTTTGACAAAATTATTTTGGATAGTCTTTGCCACTGATGGAAAAAGGGGGAATTTTTGGAGTCTTTTACAGTGTGAGTTACGAGTTATAGGGGTCAGTAACAGGGGCCAGAACTGGCACAATTTTGTAGTGTTTTGTAGTATTTGCCACCAATACCAAAGGGGGAGTTTGTTGGCATTCTCATACAGTTTTGTATGACCGGTGAATGATATGGTCGTCATTGTTTGCAAAATCATCTCTTAAGACTTCACAGTCTATCGACAGTAAGTAGACTAGTATACTGAGGTCAACCGACTAAGCAATAAGTAAACAGGATAAACAGTGAGTAGACCGGAAAGCAATGAGTATAATGGCAAGTAGTAAGTAGACCAGAAAGCTGTGAGTAGACTGACAAGAAACAAGTAGACAAGCAAGCAATAAGTAGACCGACAAGCAGTGAGTATACCGGCATAGAAGAGGTCCACCGGCTAAGCAAAGAAAAGACCAGTATACAGAAGGAAACTAGCTAGATAGATTTTGATCGGTACACCAATAGAGTCTATAACTGACAGAATGGTAATCTTCAGTTAACATTCAGTTAAAATGAAAGTCTTCTCCAGTCAACCGGTGGAATTATCGACATGTTTGACTGTCTTGACAGAGATTCCTACAATTATTTGAAGGGAGTGATTTAAGGCATGATAACAAAATTTTAAAATGGATGTTCTGGAGAGAAAGTTGGCAACAGACTGTAGGGTCAATAAATTCACATTATTCATTCTTGATATGGTTGTTGTCAAGGTGAATTGAGATAATGTGAAAATGTACACAGGGGGAGTTTAACAGAGTGCAGAGTCAATTGACAAAGGACCGACAGAGTGGAGTTCAATAGAGTGGTGACCCAAGTGACAAAGGAGGGGTAGAGTGGAATACAAGGATCAACAAATCGGTAGAGGGTAGAGTCGAAGGTGCATTCAGGAAATCGGTGTTGTGCAGAGTAGACACAACCGATGCGGACATAGTGTGATTTTTCAATATGATCTGATCAAGCTAATCAGTAGCCACTCCAGCAGATCATCTTTATGTTTCTCTCTAACCATTGCAGCTAAAATCCCTTAATAGGGTGGACTTTAATAGGTCCCATTTGTAAAAATACCATAATCGGGTGTCATCTTAATTGATGATTTTAAGACATTTGATAAGGCTACCTTTAACAGGGTAAATGCACTAATACGACTTAGATTAAATCCCTTAACGTGGTGGCACCTAACAGTGTCTTTGTAATCTCCTAACAAGGATGGCTCTTCACCAGGCGTACTCCAGAAGAGTATAAATTTTGTGAGTTCCTACTCACACCATGGTTTTCTCCCATTTGGGTTTCAACAAGATAAATCTTGGTGTCACTGTGTATCTTTTCATGCATGGTTATTCTTCTGCAATAGTTATTTATATTGATGAATGTTAAGTTAGTGATAAATTCAATTAAAAGTTTTAAATTGAGAAAAACCGGTAAAGTTTTGATTCATCCCTCCCCTCTCAGCACTGGTTGGGACTAACACATGATTTGGTAGACTCCCGTATAGTTTGGTGATCGAATTGGCTTGTTCATGATAGTCATGCTCATATTTGGTCAGTTGGTTTTGTTCTGGTGATCGGATGCTATCCTATTTTCTTAGAAGCTTAGTTTCTAGTATCGGTGTGGGTTTCACTGGTAGATATTTTGATGATCTTTCATGAATTGCATAAGTGGTGTTGGTGCAACTTCTGGTGGAGTTTCAAGATGTTGTTGGTGATCATTTTCTAGACATGGCGGATGGAGCTCATTTCTATAGCATGTCAACCTATATTGGGTCCCGGTTGATCTAGTATATGGACCGAATTTAATGTAACATGTGGATTGGACCTCTTGATGTATTTGTGGGATTTCTTATGTGTTGGATATTCTTTTTTTGGTCTTGGCCTACATGGTTTGTAATTATATAATTGGTTTATTTTCTCGTGGCCAACCTAATTTTTTATGGTTGAGGGTTTGTATATATAGATGTAAGATCTCATTGGAGATCATCATGGTTATGGTTAGAGGTCATGGTCAAGGAATGTAATGTGTGAAGAATGTAATATCATTCAGGTAGAGGAGTTGGTCAATCATTGGTGATAGAATTGGGTTTATGTAAGAGGATTTAGTCCTCCAGTATTGAGCTTAACCAGAACTGTACTGAGGCATAGGAGATGCTATCTTTTGTAGCTCAACACTTCTCCGGATTGTAGTCCGGATTTATATGTAGTCAACGAGGCTCCTTTTGTAATGAGAAACATGCTCTAGGATGTTGGTCTTCCTGAAAGTGCAAGCCCCTCAATTGTAATTCACATACTTACTGCAGAAGTATTATCTGACTATGGGTAGGCTTCCCGCCATGGTTTTCCCTTTATCAAGTTTTCCACATATAAATCATGGTGTCATGTCGATGGATTTTATTCTATGATTATTGTTTATGCTTAATTTCTTTAACTCCCATTCTGGTATTTGGTTATTTGAACTGTCTAACAAGATTTGGTCCTCTCTGAAAGATTAACCTCTTAGGAAGATCCTATGGCGAGTAACAATTCAAGTTCATTCATTTCTTTTGGAGTTATCTTTTGGAGGGATATTTCGAGACTTGATGGAATATATTACACAGTATGGAGGATTTAGATGGAGTCTCATCTGAGATGTCTTGGTGAGGAGATGTGGGAGATCACATAAAATGGTTGTTGGCATTATGAGAACCGATATGTGGACATAATGACATTGTATGTTGTCATTGATGCCAATATGTTGCAAAGGTGTGAATCGGCATATGAGAGAACTGGTATAACACTGTGAACCAGCACTTGTGCCAAAGTGAAGTGGTGTGCTTGTTTAAAGGTGAACCGGCATATGGTTATGGAACCGGCACATGGAAGCGTTGAATGACTACCAGTTCGTAGTCTCAACCTTACGGTTTTCGGTTGAAGTGCTTCAAGCCTGTGTGGCTCAACCGGTGACTTTGTGCGATGAGTTAGCATGACAACAAGAAAGAAGATCTTGCCTATCTACCTCAGGAATATGAGAAGACTGTAAAACGGTGATAACGTGTGATGGGTTATCAACTGCCATGGAAACAGTGGAAAGAAGATCTTGCCTATCTACCTCGGGAAGATGAGAAGACTATAAAATGGCAGAAAATGAACAATGGAGATTAATGCAGTATGCTCAATGGTCAGGATTGAATCGTTTTAATTCCTTAGCCCATTAGGTTTAAATTTAGGGTTTATGCTTCCGACCTAACTGTTTTCTATAAGGTCGACGTTGTGACTCTTTTCGGGGTTTTTGGCAAAATTTGTGTGTGTATCTAAGAGAAGAGATACATGATTCTTGCCAGACCAGAGGAGAGAAGTTATATCTGTAGAGAGTAAGTGCAGAAGGTAAAGCAGAGCTTAAGTGGATCTGCATCGGCATTGAGTGCTATCATCAAGTCATTGATATACCTATTGATCTTTAACCACTTCAACAGTTATGAAATCCCCTAATAGGGTAGCCTTAACCGGCTTGCTGTAAATCCCTTAACAGGGTAACTCAAAGTTATTGAGATCTGGAAAGCTAGAGAGCTCTGGAAATCCTTTAGCTATTGAGTTCTTGAAATCCTCTAACAAGGTACCCTTAACAGGGTTTAACCCTTAATCGGGTGATCTCTAACAAGATCGGTTCCTAGCAAAACCAATTGTAATGTCTTTAACTGCACAAGGCTCCTAACAGAGCGGACTTCCAAAGAGTTCAAAATAGCTTGTGGGTATTCATCCCCACCGTGGTTTTCCCCAGTTGGGTTTCCACATGAAAAATATTTGTGTCATGTGTGATGCTTTTATCTTGTGATACTTTGTTATTGCCTATTAAGCATATGATGGTTCTGTGTTTTATGCCTGTCAATAAAACATGTTGAACTAGTTGTAGTGAAGATATGATGATAGATTACCTGTTCATGCATAAGGGTGAAATGGTAGTGTAGTTTTGAGTTGAGTGGAAAGCTAGGTGAGTAACCGGTTTATGATTGTTTTAGTTGTTCTGGGTTTTACCGGTTCCACTCTGTTTCAAACCAGTGTCACTGTTTGCCAATCATTTGGAGTAATTGTTGTTGAACTGGTTTAAGACTGTATTTTGTCTGTACTGATTCACCCCCCCTCTTAGTACCAGTTTGGTACTATTCATTCATCATTGAGTTATCAATTGGTATCAGAGTGTCTTCTAGGTCCTCGGTGTTGTAAGCTTAACCGCTTGAGGTAAAGATCCCAGTCAAATGATGAAGAGGGAAGGTCCAAAGTTTAACAGGGAAAATTTTGGTATATGGAAAGATAGGATGAAGATATTCATCAGAAGCATGGGTGCTCAACACTGGAGTTATGTTGAGAATGTCTATATTGTCCCTACCAGTACTCTCACCGATGACCAAAAGAAAGAGATACAAGAAAATGGGCAAGTCATGGAAGCCCTTATTAGTAGTCTATTTGACATTGAGTTTATTGATGTTCAGGACAAGGTAAATCCCAAAGAGGTATGGGATGCTCTGGAAAATATCTATGGTGGTGATGAACATGTAAAATAGGCTAAGGAAGAAAGCCTGAGAGGGAAGTTTGAAGATATGCGGATGGTTGAAGGTGAGACCATTCAACAGTATGGAATAAGAATCAAAATAGTTGTTAGAGAAATCAAGAGTGCAGGTGGTAAAATAGAAGATTCCATTGTGGTAAGCAAAGTCTTGAGATCCCTATTACCTATCTATGCAATAAGGGTTGCTACTATTCAGGAGCTGAGATCAATAGACAAGACTAAGGTATCCTTGGACTCCATCATAGCCAAGTTGATAGCCTATGAGCTAAATAGTTTTGATGGCAGTGTTCAAAAGACTGAATCAGCTTTTAAAGCCTCTGCTATACCATCCAGGAAAGGAAAAGAAGCTAGCACTAGTGGTGAACCTAGACAGAGCAGAGAAATGGAAGATGAGGAGATTTTGATGGCATTTGAAGCTCTCCTTGCCAGGAAGCTTCCTAAAGGAACCGGTAAATACAAAGGTAAGCTACCTTTGAAATTATTTTCTTGTAACTAGATAGGACATATTGCTATAAACTATCCTAATGGCGATAACAAGGACAACCCATAAAGGTTTAGGAAATACAAAGTAGGAAACTGGAGAAATTGTTTTGTGGCAGTTGATGAAGGTGTCACAGATGAAGAATCAGAGGATGAAGAAAATGAAGATATTGTGTTTGTTACTGTCAAAGAGGATGTGTCAGACAAGAAGGCTCTTGTCTCCCGGTTTGATAATTCCAATGAGAGGATCATTGACAGTGGTTGTTCTCACCATATGACTGGTGACCAGAGCAAGTTTCTATCCTTGGAGTATGATGGTGGTGTGGTTCGCTTTGGCAATGATGCACCATGCATGGTCAAAGGCAGAGGGTCCATCTCTCTGAATGGAAAGAGTAGTGCTAACAATGTGTACTGGGTTGATGGTCTCAGATACAACCTTCTGAGTGTTGCCCAGCTGAATGACAGTGGCCTCACTCTGGAATTCAAGAATGGAGTCTACAGAATCAAAGGAAAAGATGGTGAATTGGTGGCCACCGGCATGCAAACCAAAGGTAACCTATTTCATCTGAATGCAAATATAAGTACATGTCTTATGGCTAAATTTGATGATAGCTGGATATGGCATAAGAGACTCTACCATGTAAACTTTGATAACATCATAAAGGCCAGTAAGATCACGGTAGTTAGAGGGTTGTTGATGCTAAGCAAACTGAATAATACCTTGTACAGAGAGTGTCAATTAGGGAAAATATCTTCCTTGACCTTTAAAGGTAAATCTTTCACTGCTGACAACTTGCTTGATCTTGTGCATACTGATTTGTGTGGTCCTATGAAAACTAGAAGTGTGCAGGGTGATAGGTACTTCATGATTCTCATTGATGACTGCTCAAGAATGATGTGGGTAACATTCTTGAAAGACAAGTCTGAAGCCTTTGTGAAGTTCAAAGCTTTCAGAGCATTAGTGGAGAAGGAAAGCGGTAAAAGGGTCAAGTGCCTGAGAACTGATCAAGGAGGGGAATTCACTTCCGGTGAATTCAACAAGTACTGTGAAGAACATGGCATCAAGAGGCAGTTATTTGCCCCCCGGACTCCATAGCAAAATGGCTTAGTAGAGAGGAATAACTGGACCATGGTTGAAGCAGCTAGAACCATGTTGATTCAAGGAAAGGTAGCTCACACCTTTTGGAGAGAAGCGGTGAGCACTGCAGTATACACAATGAACCGGGTACTCATCAAGAAAGGTAAGGATAAAACTCCTTATGAGTACTGGATTGGTAAGACACCTGTGGTTAGCTACTTTAGGGTATTTGGTAGCAAGTGTTACATCAAGAGGAGTGAACATTAGGGCAAGTTTGAAGCTAAAAGTGATGAGGGAATATTCCTAGGACATTCCACCAAGAGTAAAGCTCTCAAGTGTTTCAACAATAGGACTCAGAGAATTATGGAAAGTATCAATGTGAGAGTTGATAAAACCTCTGAGAAACTAGAGGAAACAGGCATTGAGCAAGTAGTAAATGAACTAGTTGCAACCTTTTGGGAACCGATTGTCAGTCAACCAATTACTAGTAACAGTGTTCCTGAACCGGTGAATGTCAAAACTGACGAAGATGAGGATGAAGAGGAAAAGAAATAAGAACCGGTCAAGACTATTCCTCGGTATGTCAAGTTGAATCAAGATCCTAAAAATATCATAGGAGAGAAGGATGCAGGAATCCTTACAAGAAGAAAGATCAAAGAAAACTCATGTTTGATCTCTGAATTTGAGCCTAAGTCATTCAAAGAGGCTCATAAAGATGAAGACTGGATCAAGGCAATGGAAGAGGAACTTGACCAGATAGAGAAAAATGGTACATGGTCCTTGGTACCCAGACCGAAACATAAAAATGTCATTGGCACCAAATGGGTGTTCAGAAACAAGCTAAATGAGGATGGCATAGTGATTAGGAACAAAGCCAGATTGGTGTGCAAAGGATATGCTCAAGAAGAAGGAGAAGACTATGGAGAAACCTTTTCTCTTGTAGCCAAATTGGAAGGAGTTCGTATGCTTCTTGCATATGCCGCTTTTAAAGGCTTCAAAGTATATCAAATGGATGTAAAATATGCATTCCTAAATGGTGTACTTGAAGAGGAGGTGTATATTGAGCAACCAGATGGGTTTGCCCTATCTAAAGACATTGACATGGTATGTAGGCTACATAAAGCCTTATATGGTCTAAAGGAAGCACCTAGGGCATGGTATGAATGTCTACATTCCCATCTTGTGAAGATTGGATTTGAGAGAACAGGTGAAGATAGCAATATCTACTTGAAATCAGAAGGAGATCAGATCTTGATCTGTGAAGTTTTTGTTGATGACATTATCTTTCGTGGAGATGACAAGATGAGTCCTAAGTTTGCTGATGAGATGAAGGAAGAGTTTGAGATGTCACTTATAGGGGAGATTAAATTCTTCATTGGACTGCAGATCCAACAGATGAAAGATGGAATCTTTATCACTCAGTCTAAATATGTCAAAGAAGTGTTGAAGACCTTTGGCATGGAAGATAGAAAATTGGTTGGTACACCGATGGTGACCAGTTGCAAATTATCAAAAGAGGATGACTCGGCATTAGTTGATGAGAAGGAATACCGATCAATGATTGGCAAATTGCATTATGAGTGCATAGCAGACCAGATATTGCACATGCAGTTGGCATTACTGCAAGGTTCCAGAAAAGTCCAAGAGAATCCCACTTGGTTGAAGTCAAGTGAATTCTTATATATCTGAAGGGAACAGTTGACTAAGGGTTGTGGTAACCATACAACAATGATTTCAACCTGAAAGTATTCACAGATGCTAAATGGGCAGGTAATGTGGACGATCGGAAAAGAACAACTGGTGGTGCATTCTTTCTCGGTGATAGACTGGTCTCATGGATGAGTAAGAAGCAGAGTTGTATCTCTCAGTATACAGCGAAAGCGGAGTATGTTGCAGGTTTCATGAACTGCACTCAGACAATCTGGATGAAGCGTGTATTAGATGGCTTCAAAATCCCTTTATCTGAACCGATAAGTATATTTTGTGATAACACAAGTGTTATTAATATTTCAAAGAATCTGGTTTTACATTCTAGAACCAATCAATTTGAGCTTAAGTATCATTTCTTGAGGGAAAAGGTTCAAAACAAAGAGATTGCACTGGAGCATGTGTCCAGTAAGGAGCAGTTAGCAAACATATTCACCAAGCCTCTCCCAAAGACTACATTTACACACTTAAGAAGTGAATTAGGGGTACTGGCCCTTCAGGAGGTGAACTAAAGGTATATGCTCCACATCAGTCATGTATTGCATAGTCAAATCTTTCTTCAGGATTGATGTGTTGAAGGATGCTACTCCTCAAGGGGAGCAACATAATGGAACAGGGAAGTTTGTGCCTCCACTTTGGCATTGTTGTCAAAGGGGGAGAAGATGTAAAATAGAGAAGATATCTGCAGAAATTGGGGGAGAAGATGTGAAGCGGAGAGATATCTTTGTATATTGCCATCAATGCCAAAGGGGGAGATTGTTGGCATTATGAGAACCGGTATGTGGACATAATGACATTGTATGTTGTCATTGATGTCAATATGTTGCAAAGGTGTGAATCGGCATATGAGAGAACCGGTATAACACTATGAACTAACACTTGTGCCAAAGTGAAGTGGTGTGCTTGTTTAAAGGTGAATCTGCATATGGTTATGGAACCGACACATGGAAGCGTTGAATGACTACCGGTTCGAAGTCTCAACCTTACAGTTTCCAGTTGAAGTGCTTCAAGCCTGTGTGGCTCAACTGGTGACTTTGTGTGATGAGTTAGCATGACAACAAGAAAGAAGATCTTGCCTATCTACCTCGAGACTATGAGAAGACTATAAAATGGTGATAACATGTGATGGGTTATCAGTCGTCATGGAAACATTGGAAAGAAGATCTTGCCTATCTACCTCGGGAATATGAGAAGACTGTAAAATGGCGGAAAATGAATGATGGAGATTAATACAGTATGCTCAATGGTCAGGATTGAACCGTTTGAATTACTTAGCCCATTAGGTTTAGGGTTTAGGGTTTATGCTTCCAACCTAACTACTTTCTATAAGGTCGACATTGTGACTCTTTCTAGGGTTGTTGGCAAAAGTTGTGTGTGTGTATCTAAGAGAAGAGATACGTGATTCTTCCTAGACCAGAGGAGAGAAGTTATATCTACAGAGAGTAAGTGCAGAAGGTAAAGAGGAGCTTAAGAGGATTTGCGTTGGCATTAAGTGCTATTATCAGGTCATTGATATACCTGTTGATCTTTAACCACTTCAACAGTTGTGAAATCCCCTAACAGGGTAGCCTTAATCGGCTTGTTGTAAATCCCTTAAAAGGGTAACTCGAAGTTATTGAGATCAGGAAAGCTAGAGAGCTCTAGAAATCTTTTATCTATTGAGTTCTTCAAATCCTCTAACAAGGAACCCTTAATAGGGTTTAACCCTTAACTGGGTATTGTAGCCACCCCTTAACCGGGTGATCTCTAACAGGATCGGTTCCTAGCAGAACCTTTTGTAATGTCTTTAACCGGATAAGGCTCCTAACAAAGTGGACTTCCAAAGAGTTCAAAATAGCTTGTGGGTATTCATCCCCACTATGGTTTTTCCCAGTTGCGTTTCCACGTGAAAAATATGTGTGTCATGTGTGATATTTTTATCTTGTGATACTTTGTTATTGCCTGTTAAGCATATGATGGTTATGTGTTTTATGCATGTCAATAAAACATGTTGAACTAGCTGTAGTGAAGATATGATGATAGATTACCTATTCTTTCATAAGGGTGAAATGGTAGTGTAGTTTTGAGTTGAGTGGAAAGCTAGGTGAGTAACCGGTTTATGATTGTTTTAGTTGTTCTGGGTTTTACCGGTTCCACTCTGTTTCAAACCGGTGTCACTGTTTGCCAGTCATTTGGAGTAATTATTGTTGAACTGGTTTAAGACTGTATATTGTCTGTACTAATTCACCCCCACCTCGTAGTACCAGTTTGGTACTATTCATTCATCATTGAGTTATCAATGGTGTCATACCTTATAATCCCAGATTTGGAAATCCTCCTCTAGCAAACCTGGACAAGGATCTTGAGAATGATTGTAGAGGAAGAGAAACCCTCTTATGTGCACTTTCTCATCAGCAAATAATGGGATTAACCGACAAATCATCTGGAAAGGCTATATGGGATAAGTTGAAGACTCTTAATGAAGGTGACCCTACAGTGAAGATTGCTAGACTTTATGGTTACCGAGTGAGATATGAAAACCTGAAGATGGAAGAAGATGAAAGGATTACTACACTCATGGAAAGCGTAAATGAAATTTTTATGGGAATTCATTGTTGTGGTGGAACTCTGAGTAAAGATGAAACCATTTCTAAAGTCCTGAGAGCCCTACTACTGGCTTATAAAATGAAGGCTACTACTATTAATGAGTTGAGAACAATGGATAATACATCTATAAATGGAGATACTTTGGTTGGGAAACTATCTGCTTTTGAGCTTGAAGAATTTGGACCCTCTAGAGCTATGAAGTTTGAACTTTCTTTTCATGCATCTACATCTACAATTGGTAAGCAAGGCTAAAAAGATTTATATGGATTGAAACAAGCACCTAGAGCTTGGTATGTAAGGTTTGATAAATATATTTTGAAGCTTGGTTTTACTAAGGTCAGTGTTGATAGTAATTTATATTATAAGATCACTGGTGATGATATATTGATTATTGAAGTATTTGTTGATGACATTATTTTTGGAGGTGAAGATAAGTTATGCATAGAATTTTCTAAGAATATGGAGAAAGAATTTGAGATGTCTATGATTGGTGAGATGATATTTTTCTTAGGTTTGCAGATTCCTCAGACTAACAAAGGTATTTTTATTTGTCAAACTAAATATGCTAAGGAATTATTGAAGAAATTTGGTATGGGAGATCTTAAGCCGGTAAGTACTCCTATGGTTACAAGTGATAAATTAACTAGAAAATATGTTTGTGCACCGGTAAATCGTACAAGATACAAATTTATGATTGGAGGTCTTCTTTATTTGACTCAGACTAGGCCTGACATTATGAATGTTGTTTGTATTGTTTCAATATTTCAAAGTGATTCTAGAGAAAATCGTGAGATTGTGGTGAAAGGGATTTTTAAATACTTGCAAGGTACATCAAAATATGGCTTGTGGTACCCTAAGGATAATAACTTTACTTTATGTGCTTATACAAATGTTGATTGGGTTGGAGATGTTGATGACCGAAAAAGAACTTTCGGTGGAGCTTTCTTTCTTGGAAAGAAGTTGGTTTCATGGATCAGGAAGAAACAGTCATGTACTTATTTATCTACTGTTGAAGCTGAGTATGTTGTTGTTGCTACTAACTATACACAAATTTTATGTATGAAACAAATTTTGAAGCATATAAAGGTGGATTTTGATGCACTGGTAGTTATTCACTATGTTAACTCTGCTGCTATTGATATATACAAGAATCCTATATTTCATTCTAAAACAAAGCACATATCTATCAAGTATAACTTTTTGAAGGAAAAGGTGGAAGCAAATAAAGTTAGAGTAGTTTTTGTGAACACTAAAGAATAGATTACAGATATTTTCACTAAACCTTTGCCCAAGGAATCATTTGAGTAGCTGAGAGATAGATTGGGAGTTTTTGCCCCTCTGGTAGAGACTTGATTGGTATAGTTTGGCATCAGTCCGGCATGCACTATCACAGATACTATTCATTCTTGCACTGATGCTGGATACTACTACTCAGAGGGAGTAGTCAACTTTGTGATTCAGTGGTTTATGTTCTTGCTTTGATAATTTTGTCATATTTCTGGCATTGATGTCAAAGGGGGAGTAATATTGATGTGAAAAAGATAAATTAAAAAAAGTCATAGGGGGAGAGATATTGACATTCAGGAGCTTTATGTGAGAGATTGTTGGTTGTCTTCCATTTAGGGAGACTTGTTTGGCATTTCTTGGTACTTATATGTTTTTCACATCTAGTGTTGCCATCAATGTCAAATGGGGAAATTGTTGGCCATTTGGTGGAGATGATTATGTGTTGCATTGATGTTTTGTCATTGATTCCAACACTAGCTGTTTGGATTCTTTACCGGCACTCTTCTAGTCCTGGTAGGTTGATTGGTTTCTGGTTAATCTATATCTAACATGATCCAGTAGGATCTAGTATAGTTTGGTGATAGAATTGGCTTGTTCATGATACTCATGCTCATATTTGGTCAGTTGGTTTTGGTCTGGTGACCAGATGCTATCCTATTTGCTTAGAAGCTTAGTTTCTAGTTCCAATGAGGGTTTCTCCGACATATATTTTGATGAAGATCTTTGATGAATTGCATAAGTGGTGTTGGTGTAGCTTCTGGTGGAGTTTCAAGATGTTGTTGGTGATGATTTTTGAGACTTGGTGGATGGAGATCACTATTGTAGCGTGTGGACCTATACTCGGTCTCAGTTGATCTAGGTTATGGACTTGCTTTAATGTTGTTAGAGTTTCAAGAAAATCCGAAGCAAATATGAACTAACAATTATATGTAGATTTAAATACAAAGATAAAGAAATAAAACAGGACATAGATAACACAGAGATTTAATGTGGTTCACCCAGAATGGGTTACGTCCACCATACACAGACATCCAATCTTTCTTATTATCCAGCAAAAATAGTACATCAACCTTACAATGCCTTAAGCATCCCAGCTGCTTATAACATGCATTTTTAGGGCAAAAACAAAGTCGACCTTTTAGGGTTTTACTACAATGTCGGTTTTCATCAAAAAAATACCCAAAAAATTTTTTCTTGGGGGCTCCCGCCCCTAAACCCCCGCTTTTCTCGAGGGCTGCCACCCCCGAACCCCTGCCCGAGGCTCGGCCCGGCCCCAGACCCCAGCAAGGATATGTGCTGAGTGTATAGTACTTTGCTGATCACTCACCACATTTCAACAAATGTAATGTGTGGATTGGACCTCTCGATGTATTTTTGGGATGTCTTATGTGTTGCATATTATTTGTTTGGTCTTAGGCCAACATGGTTTGTAATTATGTAATTGGTTTATTATCTGGTGGCCGACCTAATTGTTTATGGTCAAGGGTTTGTATATATAGATGTAGGATCTCATTGTAGATCATCATGGTTATGGTTAGAGGTCACATTCAAGGAACGTAACGTGCGAATAATGTAAGATCATTCAAGCAACGGAGTTGGTCAATAATTGGAGATCGAATTGGGTTTATGTAAGAGGATTTAGTCCTCCGGTATTGAGATTAACCAGAACTGTACTCAGGCATAGGAGATGCTCTCTTTTATAGTTCAACACTTCTCATGATTGTAGTTTGGATTTCTATGTAGTCAGTGAGGCTCCTTTTGTGATGAGAAGTATGCTCTAGGTTGTTGGCCTTTCTGTAAGTGTAGGCTCCTCAATTGTAATTCACATACTTACTACAAAAGTGTTATTTGACTGTGGGTAGGCTTCCCACTGTGGTTTTTCCCTTTACTAGGTTTTCCACATATAAATCTTGGTGTCATGTGGATGGAATTTATTTTGTGATTATTGTTTATGCTTAATTGGTTTAACTGCTATTCCAGTATTTGGTTTAAGCATTGTTGTATTAATGTTTTGGGTGACGGTTATAAAGTTTTAAGTGCTAATAGTTCTGGTAATCTATGAGAACTGATTCACCCCCCCTCTCTCAGTTGTCTTCCGATTATTTGAACTATCTAACATCATATTCTATCCACGTACATGATTCACACAAAAAGGTTGATATAATCAAAACAAAATCCAAACCTTATATTTTCTATCAACACAATAGCTAACCTATCAATTATTTGGGTGGACAATAATTCCAAAGCATATGTGTACACTCATATATATATAGGGTATGTGCACAAAGATGGTGGTCAAAAAAGTGGACACCACCTTAAAAAAACATGAAAAACAAGCAGCGTGTACACAATATTAAAATTTGAAATCACCATGTACATGCTTAGGTCCATTGTCCTCAAGCCTAAAGAAAAGATACTACGTAGGCGGTGTTTTTAGGAAAGTGAGCACATACGTGGTACCTTTCAAGTTTTTTGTTTTTTTTAAACAATTGGATCTTCTTTTCCCCATGATTGCAATATTTTTTCCTTCATTTTCCCCATGAAACCACGAATGGGATGCCATATTTCTCCACCAAACTCTATTGATCAAGGTTAGTTTTGCTGAATTTTTGTTTTTCTTTCTTGTTTATTCAATTTTTTCTACGTTTTGAATTTATTTTCATTTATTTTGATTAGATTTTTTAATTTTTTGTTTCAAAACTAGATTCTGATAATCCACAACAACAAGATGCATCTCATGAAAACTGCGAACAAAACCCACAAGATGCACCTCCGGCTCATCCTTTTGACTATACACCTAATATACAGGAGCAATTGATTAATCAATTAGGGAAAAACACGTCTAAAATAAATAGACTGGTTGAGCTTGGGCATCATAAATCCCTTGCCACTAGCCTAGAAACATTAGCTGGTGGTGCCACAATCATTTTCACACAAATTACCAAATGGGGAAACTTTAGGGATATGTGTCATCAATACTATGCTAGTGGGTTATCATATAAGGGAGTGCAAAAAAACATATTAGTAAACAACAAATATGTACCCTTTTTGCTGATCCTTAAAGTGGTCAGTCATTACCTCTTAATGCAAAGAGGTTTCCCATACATTGGTGTACCAATGTGCACATGAAGAAACTTTTTTGGCAGAGGTGGTGGATGGTCTTTGATGATCCACCTTGTGATAATTTTGGGGTGCCATTGTATTTTTTGAGAAAAGTATATTGTGAGTTTGTCCTCAATGTGCAGCAAAACTATTTTGACATGAGAGAGTTCCATAGTAGAGGTGGCAACTCTGCCCAAGATAGACCTGGACCTTGTAGGCGATTAGCCTTGGAGAGTCGTCACCCCCTAGCACCCAAACGCAAGGTGCATTAGGTTGTCTCAGTAGAGTTGAAAGATTCAATGGATCTATAGACTCTTCAGGCGGCCAAAACATTGGCAGGTGCCATCATCCAGCATGGGACATAGTTATCACACCCTCTTGTACTAGATGATGAGCCATTAGTTTCTTCAGGTGGCGATAGAGAGTCGATTTAGCATATGTGTGTCAGTTACTCAGGGATATGCATAAGGACAGATGATAAGGGTTCTGTAGATGGATCCACATCTCATTTGTGCATGATTTATGAGAGTATATGATGAGCCATTAGTTTCTCCTGGTGGTGATAGAGAATCGATTTAGCATATGTGTGTCAGTTGCTCGAGGATATGCATAAGGACAGATGATGAAGGTTCTGCAGATGGATCCACATCTCATTTGTGCATGATTTACGAGAGTATATGTTAGACCCACATGACTGAGGATGTGGCATTGACAGATGAGTTGATAGACATGTTGTTTGGCCATCAGCTGTAGACACAGGTGTGTTGATTTGAATTCATAGCATTTTATTTATCAATCACTTTAAATTTGTAATTACATAAAAGAATTTTCATTTATACATTGATTTAAATTGATACAAATAATATGCATTTTAGGATGCAGTAGCAGTATCCCATACTCCTCGTGCAATTACTACAGCTACAACTTCGATGTCCGAGGTATAAATTTTGTAACTTGTTAAAATAGAATAGTACACTTTTAATTCAAAAAAACTACAAGATATAATAACTATCTTTAATGCGTGGTCCAATTTTTCATTTGTAGGTGTTGAAAGGGGACCAAATGTCCCAGATTCATGACATCACACTCTCAGCAATCGATTTTGGCCTACAAGGCTATACAGTATCATATTTTGTACACCCTTTTTTATGTATTGTTTTGATAGAATATGCAAGTCATTTCATTTTAGATTTTTAAAATTATGTTTAATATATTATTTTTACTAATATCTCATGTTAATTCTGTTTTCTTAGGGTACCCCCTCTCCATCTAGGCCTCGTTCTAAGCAAAATATTTCCTCAAAGATGTCAAAACGTGGGAAGAAGGTAATTAAACATATTTTTAGTTGTACAATTGTTTGAAAATGTTGAAATTGCCTTAGTTGAGATTTGTAGATTGATTATTATTTTTTGTCTATTTTACATGTACAACAACCAATGAGCTATGTGGATTTGTTGAATCCACCTGATTCACCTGTGGATCGAGAGATGATGGAGGTATGTATCTCTACTTTATTTTCTTGATTTCATGATTACGTGTACATGTAGTAAAGAAAATTTGAAGGAAAAGGGAGGGAGGGAGAGGGAGAGGAGGACGAAACTAGAGAGAGAGAGAGAGAGAGAGAGAGAGAGAGAGAGAGAGAGAGAGAGAGAGATGATGCACAATGGGTTTTGTACACTGAGTCTAATGCTAATTCTATCAAAGAAAGCATAGCCTCTCAAGCTCAAACTGTGGACCTTGGGATTATTAGGTCTATTGTTCATCCAAGTGGTGAAATGGTAGACCTAATTGAAATAAAACAATATAAAGGGAGATAAATGGGATAGGGAGAGAGAAAGAGTGGGGAGGGAGAGAAGAAGAGAGAGAGGGATGGGGTATGGAAGAAGGGAGAAGGGGAGAGAGGGAGAGAGAGGTAGAGGGAGGGAGAGAGAGAGAGAGGGAGGGATGGAGAGGAAGAGAGGGAGAGAGAGAGAGGCAGAGAGAGGTAGAGAGAGAGAGAAAGAGGGAGAGAGAGGGGGAGGAGAGAGAGGGAGACAATACACATACATACACACATATATGTGTATATATATACTTAATATATTATATATTATATAAATATATTAAATATTATTATATACATATATATATATATTATATATTATATGTATATACACATATTATATATACAATATCATATTATACATATTATACACACTCCCAAATTTTAAACAAAAGTAGTGTGTATGCCCTGTTTTAGCTTTATTACCACGTACGCACTGTTTATAGTAAAGACAACACATACATGCTTCCTATACCATAGGTATCCTATATGCGCTTTTCACTGTTTAGGCTTTGAAATAGGCCTAGATGACAAAGCTATGGGTTGGAAGTTTGGTTTCCCTCCATTTTCCTCCTTTTTGACATGTTTTATTTTATCAACTTGGTTTCATGACTTTGTCATCATTAGGTTTACACTTCATCAAGTGGGTATTTCTAAAATTGCCACCATATTTTCACCCATATTCTAAGCTTTCTAACTATTTTTTTTTTTTAAATTTGAACAACAATAACATATTATTAATTTATTTATTTTACCACTGTCTCCATAGTTCTCATAGACATACGTGTACCAAATTTTTAATAAATTTTGATCTACTTATCCAAATTTAAATTTTTTTATATATTATTGTAGCACACTTGATTCGTTGCAATTTCAAAAAATAAAATTGTATTATAGTTTTTTTTAGCGCAAGTTATGCTTCGTGCACAAATAGGTACCTAATTTTTTCAAGATGTGCTTGATTGGAAAAATGATAAAAAAACAAATACTCAACAAAAAATTACAAAAAAGTACACAAATTCTAGTGCTCACTCTTAACTATATTTATACCAAAGGATTTGTCAAAATACTAAATCTAACTATGACTTTTTTGATGCGCACATCAGACACTATGTTATGTTTTTGAGAAAAAATCAGGGTCTATTTTTCATGCACGAAGGATTTGACTCCCTTAATCTAATCCAATTTTGAAAAAGTTTAGTAGTTTGGAGACTAGAGTCAGAGTAATACAATATTTTTTGTTTGATCATATTCATATCTTGAGTAGATAAATTTCAAATTTTGCCTCCAAGTTCAGGTTCACCTGATTTCAGAAAAAAAGTGTCCACTTATACCCCCCTTTTTGACCACCATCTTTGTGCACTTACCCTATATATATATATATATTATAAAAATAGCAAAATTAATTTTCGTTGCATTCGAAACGAGGTAATTAATTAGAAAGAACATACAAGGGAGAACCAAAATAGTATTATAGAAAGACTATGATGGCTATGGGCACAAAGCGAATATGACTCTGAGAGAGAGAGAGAGAGAGAGAGAGAGAGAGAGAGAGAGAGAGAGAGAGAGAGAGAGAGAGAGAGGTCACCACATAACATGAAGTTGACAGATAGTTGGCAATTCCCACCTAAGCTAGACCTGAATCACAAGAGAAATAAGGAGAAAATTTATTAATCCCAAGAGTACTGACAATGCTCAAACGGTGGCAACGCTAGCATAAGGGAAAATATTGATTAGCCAATAAAAGGATAAGTTCTGATAACAAAATACACCAATAATACAACAACCTAAATAAATCGATTACCCTGCTAAAGAAGTTTGTGTTGACATAAATAATGAAGGCAAGCTCTCCTAACTATAAACACACACACACAACACAAAAGGAATTTGATAGTACCACGATTGTCACTTAAGCTAAGTCCTCAACAATAATTCACATAGATCATGCAAAAATAAACTCAGGCTAGCAGTATATATATAACAAGAACATAAGAATCTTGTTACATAGATAGAGACAGATAGCTTACAAATATGAGGAAAGTGGTGGAATATGAAAGGCCATGATCTTCATTTGAAAATAAAAATATGTCAAAAAAATGCTTGGCAAAACTAAGGAAATTGATTTAGTAAAATAAATATACGTAGTTGCTTTATCGAACGATAATGGGCTATTGACTTTAATGATTGGTTGGAAATGGGAGACCACTAATGAATAAGTGGAGGGGAAGGGTAAGCGCACTCTTAGATTAATAGGTTTTCAATTCGGAGTACTGAAGCACAACCATCGAGGGTCGATGAATGCGAAACGACTCACCCAACATGAAGACGATTAGGAAGAGTTAAAATGAAAAGCATGAAACTACGGCGATAGGTAAAATGGACATGCCAAATTCGACAGGTGAAGGTAGGAGAAAGTATGTCATGAAATATTGACAAGCAAGATATAGTGAGACCGATTAAATGAAGCTATTTTTTTAGAATTAACCTGCATTCACCCATATATATATGCTTGTGAGCATAAGGTGATGCTAAATAAACCCATAGTCAGCAAAAGTAAAAAAAATGAAACATATGAAAACGTTCATTTACAACTTGGTTAGAATCTGGTAGCATAGCAAGGACATACATGCATCATGGTAGAGTTTGTAGTCAAGGGCCTTTGATAACAAATGCAATTGGAAAAACTAGATAATAGGTATTAGATTCTATTAGCAATGACTACATAATTGCATGGGGAAAGAATAGATACCCCGATATATAAAGGAAATGAATAATCCACTATTGAGTGGTAGAGGAGGGAACAAAGTCAAGGCAAGGTCATGGGGTGGTTACATCCAAACATACGTAGTAAGAATACTAAATGGTTACAAAACATATACCAGACGGAACCCTCAACCAAGATATGAATATAATTTGACTCGACAATTGGTTACCAGGGACATCGAATCAGCCCGAAAGAAAATAGTGGCTATAGAACTGGTAGGACATTGCAAAGGGTGGTCACTGACAAAACTTGGTAAGAACGAATTCATAAAACAAGGAAAGTAAAGGAATCTGATGATAGCTATGGAGGTTAATGAAAGAACATATAAGCTATTATCCTAAACAAATCTATAGATCATAGTCATGCTTCATATATAACAGAGAGAGGCACATATTTTAAAATATTGTGGTAGAGAACTTACCTAAATTTTGATTTAGTGTCACCCCCAAGTAATATGTTCCTTCACCCACACACTTCCACGTTTACCCATCATGACTAAGATTTCCAAAATAGTGCCAAGTAGAATCTCGTCTTCTAGCGAAGAGTTCTAATACCTAGATACATCCACCCCTCCCAATTTTTTTAATAGAAGTTGCCCCTCCAAAATTCCATAGTTCAACACATTTTTTTGTTCTCCTCTGCCCCCCCCCCAGCCCCCGCATTTTTCCATGAGAGTTAAAAATGACCCCCCCCCATAAAATTACACTTATTGCCTCTTTAATGATCAGAAATTGTAACTCCTCAATTTACTCTGCATGCAAGATTTTGTCCCCATCACCAGGGATAACTTTAAGAAACCACCCCCCCCCCCCTGTGTAAAATCCTGGCGAATCAGACATTATTTTCAGGGGGAAATTTTCATATCAATGGCAAAAAAAAAATTTAAATGAAAAAATTATTTTGTATTGGCGATTTTTTTTCTAGGGTACGAAAATGCCATAAATTTTTGGTGAATAATACCTTGTTCTATGGGGAAAATATTTATTGTGGGAGGCAAATAATTATTGTTAAAAGGAACAAATATATAATTGTATGAGCGAAAAATTTTACTCCGAAGGAAAAATTATTTAAATGTATTGGCGATTTTTATCCACCGCTTGAAAATTATTTAAATGTATTGGCGATTTTTATCCACCGTTTGAAAATTATTTAGTTTGTTTTGGCGAATATTTTGTTATTTATGGTACAATATATAATTCATTGGCAATTTCATAAATTCATTGCCATTAATAGACAAGGCACATCACATCACATCACATAATACATTGAGTTCAGACTCTGCACGATGTATCAATAAGCATGACCTCTTTGAAACGTAAAGGGTGACACATACCTAATATCTATCAATGATTTTAAACCATTCGATGATCATATATCAATGGCTGAAGTTTTATTTTGGCCCAATTTGAAGAGAACATAGCTCACCAGAAAGTGCTTGGAATGGAATTGGATTCAATAGACACATATCAAATGTCATGAATCACGATCGATAATTTTGTTCATTTAATATATATCTATTCACTTATGGGAATCCACTATGTCCCCACGACTTCCAATGTGATACTTGCCAATTTGGAACTAGTTCATAGCTGTTTCCAATTTCGCACACTCGTGCATTTATGGAAAAGATTTGCATAGATACGAAAAATTTTAAAAAAATTATAGCAATTAATACTGTTAAAGAAGTAATTATTACAATCAAGAGCTTCAATAATTTATATACAATCTCTACTTCTTTCATCTTCAATTAGCATTTTCCATTTGGTAGATAAATCGTCAGAGCTCGTGGTATTTTAGGTTTATAGGCTCACTACTCAGGTTTTTTAATTTGTTAATCTATTTTCTCAAGATGAACACTCCCATCCGCTTGAGAAGCATTTCTGCAGAGGACCAGAGGGCCTTTCTAGGCTCTATTAGAGACCCAACCCTCCAATCAGTCTGCAAGGAGGTTGGGTCGTTCACCAATAAGGCTGTGCGGATGGTGCTAGACAGAGAATTTTTGCGAAACGAAAATAGGTACTATGTTAGCACGGACCTTACATCCCGCTTCTTAGCGTCTCTTCTGGACTTGGGAGGAGACAAGGTGGATATGCTGATTCTGTTGAGGAAGGTTTTTAAGGAAGACTTCCTTGTAGATGACATTACTCTTGTCATTCTTGCAGAAGTAGGGGTGGGGATCCCTTGGGCGAGTGATTTATCCAAGCTTCTCCTCCCTGACCAAACACTACCAGTGGCCAGGCAATCGTTTCTCCTAAACTTGAATGCGAAGCAGCTGACGCGTCATAGAAAATGGGTGTGGATTGGCAGGGACTTCCTCCAGAAATGGTTCCTCCTAGACGACTTTCCAAACTACATGTGGCTTGAATAATTCTACATGGAAGGAGGGCCAGATTCTTAGGACAAAATTGTAAACAATTCCACTACCTATAGTTTTTTTTTCCTATGTCCTTGAACCCTACAGGCTAAGTGCCAGTGGCTCACTCATTTTGGCTTTTACGTTTTTGGGGGACTCAAGTCTCTGACAAGAAAATTGTAAATTTCAAAAGCATAAATATTAATGATAATTTTTCAAATTCCAGTTTGTTTCACTTTGCCTCTTACAGTCTTATGGATATAAAAATTCTTTCTATAGTTCTATTTCATTTTTATTAATTAATTTCTTTCAAATGCTTTTTGTATATGAGCTACATTATTTCAATTATTTGTTAAACAATGGAAATAAATTTAATACTGTGATCTTTTTATGTAATACTATAAAAAAAAAAATTCAATTCGTTCCATTAATTGTTTGTACATTGATTATGGTTGATTATAATTTTATAAATATATACTATATAGTCATTCAAAATACAAAATTTCAAAAGTTGCAAGATACAAAAGTTTATCGATAAAGGTTTTTTCATTCAATTAATTGAAAAGTTTCAAGATACAAAATTTGCCCATAGCTTATAGCAAGCAGACAAAAAAAATAGTTCATTGTTGATAGGCCGCTCACTTAGTCTCACTATCCCCCTGGGTCGCCTCCTCCCAGTCCCTTCCCTCCTTGGAGGTCGATGCTTTGGCTTTCTCTTTTGTCGCTTCAGCTTTCATTTTTGGAATGCAGTTTAGGAACCCAAAGTCGGGGTCGCCCTCCAAGCTTACCAGTAGCTATATGGCCCTTCCTTCTTCAGCCCTATCTCTCAATGCCCTACCAACCTCCATCCTTGCCACCACATGCAAAGCATTTAGGACTTCATCCACCCTCGTTAATTTAACAAAGAGTTTCATCACTTCCCACCCCACTTGGGCTCGTTCACGACACTAGTATTTGATTTCATCCTCTGGGCCATGAATAAAAGGAAGAAATTCCTCCTAGTCGTCCCCTTCCTTAATTTGAATGCCAACTCCCGGCACCACCCACTCCAAGATTGAATCTAGGTTAATCAAAAACTCCCCATCAATCAATTTGACCAATGTGAGTTTTACCTTTTCCAGCTTCCGGTTCGAATTCATAGGCCCACGCCATAATCAGAGATTAAACCTCCATGTTAGTTAGATACCGGTGATTGATATGTGCCACCTCCTCCACAAGCATCAGTCGATCTACTGCCCACAACTTCTCCTCCTTAAACCTGAATAGTCCTTGCATTCATTTATCAAATACTTTGCCCAAAAAGGGCACCAACTTCTTGTGTGTTCGAAGTGTGAAATTGGCCTCCATTATCACCTGCAATTTCAAAATCACTTCCTACAAAAAATGTCTTACAAAAGGTATGATTCTATGAACTACAAATTTGTTCTACAGCTACTTCAAAGCAAAAAGTGGTACACAGATCAAAAGGTAAAAAAATCTGCCTCCGTCTTATAGACCGGGTAATGAATGTGCATGATAAGACATTAATGCCATGAGATCAGGAAAATGATTTCCTACCATCCTCCCCTTCCTCCTTTCGTGCGGCATGCCACAGAAAACTCCTTGTGCAACAATTAATCGCCACCTTGGCATTTGTACTTTCCAAATTTGCTCACCTTAACAGGTTGAGGACTGTAGTTGCACATTTTTTTAAATTAATACACTAAATTTATGTTGAACTTTTATATATATTTTTAAACTATTTTTGAAAATTATATATCATAAACATATTTTCAAAGAATTTTGTTAAACTTTAAATTATTATTTTAGATTTAATATTGAATGTTTTCTTTTTAATATTAAACTTTTACCTTTCAAATTGCATATCAAAATTTATATTTTTATTTAGCTATTTGTTTTATTCTAGAAACTAAGTTTCATGTTTTATACTATTTTTGAATTTCAAATTTTTACAAATAATATTAACATTATATTTAATAGTTATCTCAAACTATTGCACATCTTTAATTACAATTAATATTAACATTATATTTAATAGTTATCTCAAACTATTGCCCAAAATTGAACATTTTAAATTTAATTAAATAGAATTAAGTCTATAGTCTATAGAGTCATAGACTATAAATCTCTTTTTCAGGCGGAATTTTAAAATGATTAAATAGACTTTAAAAACAGACCCGAAAAGTAACATGAGTATGGTGACGTGCCAAAAAAATGGCAGAAGTCGTGGGACACACTTCATCTTAAACAGGTAGCATCAACCGTTGGATGAACAAAGATCAATGGCTAGGGTGGATTTCAGCCCGAATGTGGGAAGTGAACACCTTTCTAAGAACTTCACCCGGAATTGGACATTTTAAATTTAATTAAATATAATTAAGTCTATAAAGCTTTTTTTTTGGGCGGAGGCTTAAAATGATTAAATAGACTAAAAATCAAACCCGATAAGTGACACAAGTATGGTGACATGCCAGAAAAATGGCAAAAGTTGTGGGACCCACTACATCTTAAAACAGGTACCATCGACCATTAGATGAACAAAGATCAACGACTTAGGGTGGATTTTGGGGCGAATGTGGGAAGTGAACAGATTTATGAGAACTTTGCCCAAAAAAGTGACACGAGTATGGTGACGTGCCTGAAAACTGGTAGAAGTGATGGGACCCACGACAACTAACAATAGGTACCATCATCCGTTGGATGAGCAAAGATCAACGACTTAGGGTGGAATTCGGCCCGAATGTGGGAAGTGAACACTTTTGGGAGAACTTTGCCCGGAATTGAAACGTTTTAAATTTAATTAAATATAAGTAAGTCTGTAAAGCACTTTTTTGGACGGAAGTTTAAAATTATTAAACAAACTTAAAAAATAGACCCGTAAAGTCACAATAGGTACCTTGGTCCCTCGTCCGTTGAATGAGTAAAGATCAACGGCTTAGGGTGGATTTCGGCCTGAATGTGGGAAGTGAACACATTTGGGAGAACTTCACCCAGAATTGAACATATTACATTTAATGTCCTCAGAATTTATACTGAAGTAGTGAATGTTTTATCCTTCAGCATCGAATAGTTATTAATAATAATTAATAAAATTATAACATGATTCTTAATGTCCTTGGAATTTATACTGAAGTAATGAATTTTTTGTCCTTCAGCATCGAATAGTTATTAATAGTAATTAATAAAATTACAACATGATTCTTGATATTTTGCCCTTTAGGTTTTACTTTTCTACTTTTTAGATTTTTCAAAATAAGAGACTCATAAATCATAATTGTCTTTCATTTCTTGGATAAACCTGTAAATTGAGGGAGATTTAGAAACAGCTACTAGATTGAGGAATGCAAGTTGCAATAGAGACTGTCTGCGCCAATCTAGTGAAATAGAAATTCCAATTTCTAGGTAAAATCTAGAACACCTACATCCTGCCTTTTTTGCTTTTAGTAATCTCGTGGTCCAATTTGAGGGTTAGCATTTTCAGGCTTTTATCTAGCATTATTTTGAATTGTTGACAATAATAGTGATGGGGAAAACGGGAAGCAGTAGTTCAACAAGAAGCCAAGTGAAAAACAAAATGTACCTAACCGAACTGGTTAAAACACCAGGTTTCACTGATGAATACCATGATATTTATGACCCTGCTATCCATGGTGAAAAGCATATCATAGATATTAGATATACATTGTCTAGTAAGGTGGGAGATGCAAATAGGGTAAAATTTACTGTTTTCAACCCAATGTTACAACAAAAAACAAATAAAATCACATTGTGGGATGTTGGATTGGGAAGCATGGTGTTTCTTGAAGTATTCCCTTGCCCTGATTTTGTCATGGTCTGCGCCAAAAATTATGATGAAGATAAAAAAGCAATTGTCAATAAAAATACAAAAGAGGAAATTCTATCCATAAACAAGGGATAATTTGCTCATTTGTTGAACCTAGGGTTTGAAGCCCAAAACTCAAACATCCTAATTGACCTTGAAAAGCTGGCAGGGAATTATGAGAGTCTTGATCCAAGTTGCAGAGATTCATTTATCAAATCTCTAATAAAGAGTGGTATTGGTATTGTGTTGGATCAAACTCATAAGCCTCCTTATGATTCTAACATTTTTGTTCCATGGGTTGGGGATACTATTTCCTTACTGTCATTTTGCCTGGGATTGGAAAATGATAGGGAACTAGGTGCAAGCCTTCTTGAAATGATTTATAATATCCATTGTGTAGGTCAGCCGGTAAGATATAATTTTGTTGAGCACGTTGTTCAATCCATGCAAAAAGAATACCTAATGATCAAAAAAGGTTCCTGTCAGACATTTAGGTTCTCATCCTACTTGTGCTATCTCCTTCTATCCAAGTATCATGCAATATTTGAGACCAACAAGCTTCAAATTGTGAGCTATAAGATTGATGAGAAGACTGGGAAGATAATAGAGTGTCCAATATATGATTGGATGTCAAAGATAAGGATGCATGATAACTGGAAGAACTACAACCATTTTGTAGACTTCTTTTTGGCACCAATGTATAATGAAATTACAAGCACTCCAATGCCTAGGTTGCCTATGTCTTGTAGAGATTGCATTCAACTCGGAAGTCAAATAGAATTGGCTGACTGGTTCTTCATGGAAGAATTCACTGTGTTAAGGTTTTATAGATCGGCAGTAAAACCATACAGACTTCCAATACATGTGACAGACAGGGTATTTGCATTAGAGTGTGTACAGCAATTGGAGAGCACAGATAGGCACTTCCATGGTCAGCAAAATAAGAGCATATTTCCTTCCTTGCCTATCTCATGTGGAGGGTTCACATTTGAGAGAAAAGCATTCAATGTGGCACATGATTTTTTGAGAGTTTTTAACTTTGGTGATGAGGGTCTTTGGCAATATGATCCAATTGGTGTAGTTCAAGCAAGGCTTAAGAAAAATGGGAACTCTTCAGCATTATGTCAATGTGAAAGTAAACCATTGCTAGAAAAGCTTAGAAACATGGACTCCTGGGATAAGGTTAAAAAAGAGATGGAGAAAATTGCAGCTGACAAAAACATTTCAATAGAAGAAATTTCATCACAAATTATGGCATTGTAAATGCACACAGAGAGGACAACAGAGGAGGGCCAGGGCATCCAAAATAGGAGGTCCTACAATTTCTACCTAAAATCTACTAATCCATCTAACAAATCTATTCCCAAATCAATTCTGCACGAATGTAAAGAGAGTTATTTCACTCAAACTAAAATAAATGATTTTTGGAATATGAGGAGGAATCTCGGTAAACCAAAGACAAGTGCAGAATTTGAGAGCATCGACGAGGATGCAGAGTTTAGAAAATTGTGGGATATGGAGCATGGCGGGACTGAAGGTGATGATGATGAGCATGAGGTTGCCGTTGAGCCCCCTCCAACAACTACTACAGTCCCGAAAATATTAGGTGGAGTCAGTGAGTCCATGAAAGAAAAATATAGCAAAGGGGCAAACCTTGTGGAAAAAATGGGGTTTGAAGGTGGTGGTCTAGGTCCTAGAGGAGATGGCATTTGGTATCCACTTCAGGTACAACTTCCATCACAGTCAAAATCAAAAATTCATCTTAAACTAGTCATTGGACTTGATTCTTCAAATTCATCATGGATAGGTACTACTCATTATCCTCAAGGTCCACCTACATTTGTTTCAGGTTCAAATCCACAACCACCAGGTCCACCACCACATCATGGTATTCCCATTGGTGGTGAATCAAGTGCCACTGCCACTGGTGGGGAATCTAGGGATAGTATTCCTATTATTGTTCAGTCAAGTGTCATTGTGATTGATAGGGTTGGCATGGGTACTACTATTGATACTAGTTGTCTTAGTGTTGGACAAGGGCAACATCAAAATATCTCTCGCAAGAGGCCACTAGAGGTAGATACGCAATCTCATACTATTGAGAATCCTATATCAAGTGCCACTAACACTAGGAATCAATCATTTGCAGCTTCATATCAGACACCTCAAAAGACTATGAAAACTACACATGAAAGTGTCAGTGGGAGTGGGACAACATTAGGAACTATTGTTGGTAATCCTAGTCAAGCATTAGTTAAAACCACATGAATAAGTGGAACTGGAGCCTATGGTATTCCTATGTCACCTTTCAAACATTCAACTACTTCAGCAAGCCCAGATTTTCAATTTTGTGATTACTATGAAAAATATGAACACACAACAAAAGCAAATAAAGAAAAAAAGAAAGCATTTCATAGGAATTTCGTGTCTGAAGTTGTAAATGAATAGCCTACAAGGAACAAGGTATTTCCAACATATGACCCACAGAAAGATATGATGGAGTTCATGGTTATTATGCCCCCAGGCCCATCTAAAGATAAAAATCCACCACACAGTCAGATAGATCCATCTCAATTTCAAGTTAGCACCCTCCAAATGGATTTTTCCAATGTACATAATGTGGACAAAATTAGTGTGTCAAAAAGGACTAACGAAGTGGTCTACACTTCATTGCTAAAGGTGGAGAGAGAAAAAATAAACTGGAGAAACAAATAGAAAAGTTACAAGCAGACCTGGAAAATGAAAAATCAAGGAGGAAAGAAGCAGATAGCAAGTGCAATGATTTATAGAAAAGGATAAAAAATTCGGGCTCTGCAGTAGAAATTGCAAAGCAAGAGAAGATGGATGCAGAATTGAAGGACCTAACAGAAAAACTGGCTAAAAGCAGTAAAAAAAATGTTGAGGAAAAAGCTAGTTTTCAAAAATTATAGAAAAGTTATGAGTCTGCTGCCGCCAAAATGAGAAAATTACAGGACCTATTGGATCATGGGAAGGAAAAAGAAAAACATTGGCAAGAGGAACTAGAGGAAGAAAGAAAAAAAGTGCACAAATGAAAGAAGACCTGCACAATGCAAATGATAAAATAAAAACTTTGGAGGATAGATAGAAAGATAACATGAAAAATACAATCAAGTATATACAAGAAAACATTTGGTGGCAAATAATGCAGAGGAGTGAGAATTTGTGTGAATGGTTTCAATTCACTAAAAGTATGAGACAAATTTTTATAAAAATCAAAGGGCACTATGAGAAGAGCACACATGTTTATTCAAAAGAGGAAATGGCAAAAAAAATTCTGAAAGTAGTCTACATTTCCAATGATAGCTACTTGGAATCCAAGGGAATTAAGAGCCGCATTGATGCCACAGTTAAGACATCATCTATCATTCAAAAATGCCAGAAGCTAAGGGAAACATTAGAAGTTATGGAAAGTTAGGGAAAAAAGATAGCGAAGCTGCAAGAAAAGAAAAATAATTTGATTAAACTTGGTTTGCCTAAGCCTGTTGACACATCAAATAAATTCATTGGAGAAGAAGCTTACAAAAAAATCATGGAGATAAAAATGAAGTCTGATTTAGACTTGCTTCCAAAGGACACAACTCCCAAAAGCTTTCTGGAATTCATCCAACCATTTACAACTCTAAATTTAGTATTGGATGAAACAGTGATGTCAAGTAAATCTTCTAAATATGGAATGTTGACGAAGTTGGAGTTGACTTTCCATAGTTTACAGAATATTGACCTTCCATCAAACGAAGAGTGGAGCACCCTACAATAACTGGCACAAAATTCTTAAGAATCATAGTATGTATTGCACAATTTTCTTCTTTTATTCTTAATTTCAAGGTTTTATGTTTTTTCTGTTTGCTATTTTGCTAATCCAGCCTATGGATCTATGACGCACTCACTATTGCTATTTTTCTAATCCAACCTATGAATCTATTTTATGAATAGGAAAAAAATAACACTCACTATTGCTATTTTGCTAATCCAGCCTATGAATCTATGATGCACAGTGCAAAACTTCAGCCAATAAATTTGTATTCTCAAATTCTCCCTTGCTTTAACATTTATTCATTTCTCTATTTCTGATTAGTAGGTTTTAGGCACTGCTATTATCTATGTTTGATTTGTCATGGCGTGAATTAATATTTAATTTTGAACTCTGTTTTTTGAACAGGAGACATCAAACATGTACCAGATGTTAAATTGCTAATACAGCCTGTGATGGCCATATAAATATGTGCTGAGTTTGTGATTTTGATGTTCAGTGTTCACATGTTGCAAACTTGCAATTCAACCTAAAGTTGTTGTTGCTCCCTTGTTTCTATAAAATGGAATTCAGGGTCATTTGCAATTTTGCAAAGGGTTTTGAAACTTTGTATTCACTTTTGCATGGACATTGGAGAATCACACAGGAGTTGTTGTTGCTCACTTGTTTCTATAAAAGGGAATTCAAGGTATTTTGCAAAGGGTTCTGAAACTTTGTATTCACTTTTGCAATTAGCATGGAGAATCACACAGATTGGTGTATTACTATTGAATGAATTGTATCATATGGTTCTGAAACATATCACACAGATTTGAGACTCAAACATGTATAAATAAGCAATAAACATCTCTGAAATTGTATCAATAAACACATTATGGTTTTTTTTATTATGCTATTTTAAATCTGGAAATAGAAAGTTGAAAAATTCAATTACAAATCAATATTAAATTCTAATTGCAAAAAGTAATATGCTTTTGTAATATGAATGATGAGATACAATAATAAGATTAATAAATACCAATCTCTTACAGTTGCCATTCATCCTCATCAAATTCAGTGCTTTCTTGATTTTGATCCTCGTCTGTGGTTTCTTCACTTCGAGTCTGAGTCTGTATATCTTCACTACACTTCATCTCAACGCTACCATTAGGTCCAGTAGTCCCACTGGCACTTTGGTTTGAAGTGTTTCCCAAACCTCTTCTTTCACATTTGGACCTCCAGATTTGCAGTGCCCTATCGTAAGGAAAAGTGTGGACATCATACCTAGATGTATAGAGCCTCAAGCAATTTTCCAGATTTTTGTCTAGTTTGTTTCTTAGCTTTGATTTTAGGAACCCCAAAGCACCAAAAACTCTCTCATCTTCCATCGAATCCAATATCATGGTAAGACATAAATCAGCAAGCTTCACATATTCTATCATTGAATCACGCAAGGATGGGTTCTCAGCTATATATTTCCAAAGCCTTGTTACTAATCCCTCTTCACGGGGGTTCCCCATTATGGCATATTGTTGTTTCATACTGTATGCAAAATGAGATGATTTCTCTCAAAGATGAGTTTCATCTAATATTCCATTTATAGTTACTCCATTAAATTCTCTAGATATGCAAAATTGTTTTATCAAAGTCAGTAGCTTACTTCAAAAATTAGATGCACTGTTGAGGCTCCAATAATGAGGAAACACAATAGACATGGCTTTGAGTAGGTTGTCAGGAGGGAATTTGCTTCTAATTTGTGAGGAAAGATCATATGCAATTTTCTTCACAGAAGTAGTTACAGTCTCAACAATCTTGTCGAAATCTTCCTTTGTAACTTTTGCTAGTTTCTTCCTGGGGTGCTTTTCGGGTTCCTCAGGGTCGACCGTGGCATAGAAGTGCATTGGTATCTCAACTCTCCATCCATTGGCACATACCTCCCCGTCTGCACTGATTTGTAAAAATTTATCAGGATTGTTCAAATCTGTGAGTGTCTGCCACTTAACAAATTTTTCATCAGATAGTGTTGGTTGATTCCGATAGAGATTGTCGAGGGTCATGCATGTCATCTTACGCAGCGTAGCATATTCTGCAATATATAGAGCTCGTTTTTGGGTAGCCTTCATAATATTCTTCATTTCCTCTAGCATGGGCAAAAGAGATGCTAAAGTTAAGAGTGTCTCTAAATTACTTAACCTACCAAGAAGTTCAGGAAATTTTGGTTGATCTAATTCGTCACGAGTTGTGTGAAATAGTCCAATCAAGGATGGATATTCTGAAAACACTTGATGTGTTGGACCATCTGTAAAGCGGAAAATCATGATCGAACCCTAGTTGTTCTCCCCTCTTCCAACTCCGAGGAGAGAGAAGGGAGGTTCGCTAGGATTCGATGGTTTTCACTTAGGGGAGAGACTTTACATTCAAAAGAGGGGTTGAAACCCACAAGATCCAATCCCACACAATGCAAGATTGGATGCTAAATGTGTTTCAAGGGTTAAGACAGCAAGGCTACCCTCTCTTGTAAAGAATGTTGATAGGAGAATTAAGCTAAGCATGCATAGAAAGTGATAAAGATTCGCTTATAAACTGAGATAGGAATACAGTATGAAGCTGCAGACCTGGAATTAGCAGTAAAATGTTGATACGGCGCTGTCCTGCAAATTTGAGCAAAATTTGTCGGGACGATGGCGCCCAGCGTCACGGTCCTCCGAAAAATCCGTGAAACGAAGGGGGATCTGTTCGTCTCTGAACAAGGATTCCAGATCTTCAATTTCAGCCGCGTACCTGTAACCTACACACAGAAAAGTGAAGACGATTGGGGGGTTAGGGATTAGGGGTTTGCCTTTAGGTCAAACCACGGTTTTGGAATTAACCAAGAAATGAGCAAGAGTTGTAAATGTAAATGACTGTAAAACAAGTACTAATACCTTGTTCTAAGGATGTTGGTATCCTTATGTGCGAAGGTTTAGATGTTGTATGTTGTATGTTGTATGTAACATGTAGTATATGATCTCCTCTTCAATGGTTGAATCCTTGACTTGAATGCAACACTTAGCCTTGAATGGAGACTTGAAATGATCAATTGCTTGAAGGAATGCTTGAATTCTTGAATGCTTGAGTATAATTTCCACGCCTTTTCCATCATGTCGAATGAAAGAGGAAAATGTAGTTTATATACTTGTCATTTAGGGCTGATAGACTGATTTTCCCGACCCTAGGCCGACCAGGAAAGTTAATTTCCAAATTGCAAACAAAAAGACCCGAGACCCCTTAGGAGACTGGGCCCAAAAAAGGACTGAAGGACCAGGGCGCTGGGCGCTCTGGTCCCACCTCCCGGGACAGCTGGGTGCAAGGAGGTTCAGGCCAGGGTGCTTGAAAAATGCAGTTTTCAGTGTCGTGAGCAAGTTTCGGGGTCTCCATTCAGGTTGCGTGTTGCATCGCCATCGTGAAGACCGAAATGCAGTCGAAATTGCAAGTGTCGCAATTTTAGGACGCTACACCATCCAAAGAGATCCATCTGGTATCATTATCCTTGAGAAGTTTGTTCCCATTAGTTAATCCATTAGCAAAGTGTTTAAATTCCATAAATCATTTGGGACTTCAACAGAAGTGTGAGTAGAGCTCTCTGATTAAAATTTCAATTTTTTTAACCAAAGCAAACTTGCTCACAATTCCAAAAGCTAGATTCATTCTATGAGCCATGTAGTGAATTGCAGTAATGTACGATGCAAATGAAGTTTCAATCTTTGTACAAAGACCATTCCTGTGACCTTGCATTACCAAAGCTCCATTTGCTCCAACACAAACCAATTTTTTGGCTACCGTCATGTCAACCATACCTCCATATTCAATTAAACTTGTCTTTACTAGTTGAAATAAATTTTCCACTACTGCACTCTCCTTCATTTTAGCAACAGATAGTAGATTAGGTTGGTGGGTATGATTCTCTATAGTATAAACATGCATGCATACCCATGAAGTATTTTCTACTGTCGTAACTTCGTCTAAAGAAAATGCAATGAAGTTTGACTCTCTTATTTTTTCTTGTACATCTTCTTTTTCAACCTCAGCAAGACAACTTGCCCATTCCCATCCACTGTTTACTGACCAGTGTCTATTAGGATAGTTAGGAACTTTCAAAAAGTGTAATAAACTACTAATTGATGGGAAATCTGTCATAGCACGCCCTCTGCTCAAAATATGAAAAACAACGCTTAACTGAACAACTTTTCCCAGTTGTTCTATTTGCATTGCTTTTCCAAAAATAGCTTCAATAGAACCTATAACTTTAGCAGGCTTCGTCTGTAATTTCTCATGAAAATAATACTCTTTGACATTCCTCACATGCTTACATTCATCCTTTGCTTTCCATCTTATCACTGATTTTTCAACCCCATCTATCATTTGTTTTTCATAAACTTTACCCATATGCTTTTCTATGGTGTCAAATTTTAGCTGCAACCTAATTTCCTTGTTATGTTTCCAAGTGCAAATCTTACACCTACATTCTATTGGAGGCTCACCTTCAATTGGATTCTCAAATGGTTCAATGAATGGATACTTTGATGCCCAATTAATTTGAAAATTCCTCACTGACATATCCCACTCCCGATCCTTTTTTGATTGTGGTTCACCCTTTTTTGATATGGCTTTTCTTTTCCCCTTCCGTGCATTATCATCAATGGCATTATTACCCAAGTCGATTATATCATTTCGGCTAACTTGGGTATCTACCAGATAATCTTCTTCAAGATCATCCTGATCTGAGATATCAGGTTCGCCATCGTCTTCAACATGCAGTGCAGGTGGCAAATTTTGTACTTGTACTTGTGATGATGTACCTTCCTGATTTTCACCAGCACCGCAATCTTTTCCAATGCCAAAATATGAAGACAACATTCTGCTTTTTGTTGGCCTCTCCTAGCCTTCCCCACATTCAGGTTTCCTACCCCTCTTCCTGTTTGACATCTCCAACGAAATAAAGGCTGCCAAAAAAATATCAATTTGCTGAAGAAGCAATAATAGACTATAATGTATAATATACCACTTCAAAAATATGATCGCTCACCTTTAGGCTTTAGCTCACTAGCAGTCACCAATACAGTCAACAACAATGATTTTCCTTGGTCTGAAACTTTGCTATTAATAAGAATTCAGAGCCTAGAACCCACCAGATTGTGTTGAGATAGATTTGATCTTTGCATGTATTTATACCAATCCTTATATGGCGAATTCCGCGGGAATTTTATATGGTATACAAATATTTGGCGAATCCTACGTAACTATAACACAACTTATGTAATTTTTGAGGCGATTATAGGTCGTCCAAATATGACTTATGTAATTTTTGAGGCGATTATAGGTCGTCCAAATAATAGGCGAATACAATATAGTTGGCGAAAGTTGGGGTGAATGGAGACATGCGTCGGCAAGATATCGGGCGAATTAGGTCCCCCTGGCTAACAAATCTTCACATGCCTATAGGAGAATTAAGGTCATCTATTAAGGCAACCTCAAAGAGTGTAGGCGAAACAATTAAATTTACTGTGTGTCCACCATATATTGTATTGGTGAAATCATCGCATAGAAACATTTAATTGCATAAAACATATGGCGATCGGGTTGTGACTTTGATGGAAATTGATAATGTTCTAGTGACATGGCCACCCCCAGACGGTACAAAATATTCGTCATTTCTGACATGGCCGATGTGAAAAATTCACCATTGCCAAATATTCGCCAATAAAGTAAACTCTGCCCATCACTAAAGAAAATTAGGCTTTTTTCCACAAGTATAATTTTATTCGAAGAAAAAATATTAATTACTTATAAAAAGATTATGTTTGCACATCTTAAGTTGATTGTACATATTAATTGAATTACATTGTACATTAATACATAAGATTTGAAAAGCATTTATTATGTTAATTTGCATCTATCAATAAATGTAATCGAGGTAAGTTTATAAACCAATGCCCATAAAACCTAAAATATCTCAAAAAAAATATTGAAACCTAAAGGTTCCATATCGGCTCATAGAGGGGTCTGACACATAGGGTCGTGACAAACTTTAGGTTCACTAGTATTCTGTTAGTTAACAAATTTGGTCTTTCTTTAAATTGAATTGATGCTAAGCTCTGTTACCCCTTTGAAAGACAAAAGTTCAACTAAACAATTGGGTAAGTGTGACATACATCACTTCCCTCTAAATTTTAGATAGGTACAGCTCCCTCCATTAGTTATTTAGGGAATAATCTAACTAAATAAACTGATATGCTTTTAACCTAAAAGCACGTAAGGTCGCCTACTTCATTCTTTTATGAGAGGTCAGGTAATATGTAAAATATTTCAGGATAACTTTCTACAAAATGCTTCACCACGAATATCAGAAGAAATCAAAGCAAAGTTTAATAACACTGATTTCAGTACTTCTTAAAAATAAACAAGAGAAGCAAAGTCTCTTTTCAACTAAATATCTTTCCAAACAACACAGAAAGAAGCACCAGATTGATAACAACATCCACAATTAGAAAAGTAATCACAGACATTTTGATTAGATTAATATTTGCAAAGAAATACCACTCCATGGATTCAAACTCAAAGATTTTCCACCTCAAAATGCCTATGATCTTTATATATGTATTTAATGCAACAAAGACATAACAATACACACATAAGTTCTTTCCGAGTTCAGATTCTGAAAAACTTGATCACTTCCTTCCGACAAAAACCAAAACTTCTAAAAATCTAAGTATACTGTTATAACCCTTTCTTTATCTATCTTTATCTAATTTATAGTAGCTTTTAAAAAATAGAGGAGGTCTCCCTCAAAACCCGACCTCCTTTGAAACAGTTATAAAAACCAACAGAGTATTTAGGGGACAGATGTCTCGAAGTCATCGCAAAGTTATAAAAAGCATATAAAATAAAAACAAAGCATAAGCATCATGTTATGCCTCATCTCCATCGTCATCCTCTCCTCCACTTTTCTGGGCATCGTGGGCGGTTGCAAGATCCTGAATTATAGACTGACTCGGATTTTTCATGGCATTGATCTTTGCTTTTGCGGCTTCCTTCTCCCACCTATGCTTCACCATTTTCTCGGCATGCTTAGGTAACTAATTATTACCAATGAATGTCATGGATTCAATTCGAGTGATTTGTGTTATATCTTCGGGAGTAAAGTTGCCTTTGGCCTTAACTTTCTCCATGTGCAGCCTAAAAGCCTTGATCGCATCCTGTGTGTTCAACCCACAAAGTCCCAGTTGCCAATTACGGTCTGGGTTAACCACTTTATTGTCATTGACCAAGCTACACTGAAGTTCCTGAAGCTCGTAAACAAAGGCCCTGACATCAGAAATCATAGACCTAAATGTAATTACCTGCCACGCTATAGTTTTCTTCAATACGAAGAGCTGGCACTCATCAGTTACCAATTTAATTGAATTTTCTGCTAAAAACATTGTGGCTCTGTATTCCTCTATCTTGGTGAGCATGGGTAATACATTCTCCCATTTATGCTCTTCCTTTTCCCATGGCACAATCTGATTCTGAATCTCCGCATTGAGGTTTTGCATTTCATCGCATAGCTTCCTGGAGTTTGTAGTATATTTTTCACCATCTCTAATCACTCCTTCAATCCATTTCTATATGGCCCCTACGATGCTCTTCGCTCGCTGAACTTGATTCATCAGTTTCTTATTCTCTGGTGAAGTAGGGTCAAAAATTTATGAAGCATGCCATATGGGAAGTGCTCCAAAACAACCTATGCTATCAATGAATTGAGCTAGAATCTTGATATGTCGTTTCAATTCTCTTTTCTCTTGTCCATCATTTTCTGACCTAGTGAGCATCTTCTTAGTCGTCACTTTGAAAAGGTGGTTATCAGAGTCCCTGCTCATGTTCCCGAGATCCACTTTGGTGACCTCAAAATCCTCTGCATTTACTTCCTTATTCTCATCTTTGGGCTTATAGGAAGCAATTTTAGCAACCCACCTCCCAGTCTTTTCATCAGCATCCAATCTGGTAGTTGTTTTGAACTTCTTCTGTTTGGGACCCTTCTCCATGTATTTGACCACCATGTCTTGAATTGCGATGGACATTGGGATGAACCTCCGTTTCTTTCTTACTGAAGTAGTTAACCATTTGGGAGTTGTACTTGAACTAGTTGTTCCTCCAGTTACTTTAGGTGGGGGTGTCATGGCTACAGTGATTGCATGAGAATCCATGGTGTTGAAAATGTCACTATCAAGGTCCTCAACCTCAAAAATCTGAGTATCAAGGATCTTGTATTTTACCTCTATGTCTTTGACCTAGTCCATTTTCCTCTATGCAACACTCTGTGACCTTGTATATCGAGGGGTAGGAAAGTTCAAAGTAGGATTAGGCTCGTGCTTGGTGTGAGATGACTTCTTATTTTTACCTGCATGAACAGGCATAGAAGTGGGGTTAGAAAAACATTTTGGGGAATGTTTTAGGTTCAGTTTGGTCTAGATATCCAAGTTCAAAAAGCTCTAGATAATCCTCTTCGATCCCACTTATATCAAGTTTCACCTGCATTGAAACTACCTATTCCATAACCATTCTCATATTTTCTCTTTTGAACACTTCAAGCTCATCACCGCAATCTTCCCAAAATTCCTCCAAGTGTGGGATTGGAAGATGCGGCATCAAACAAAGACTTCGTGAGAAACCTTTATTATCAAAGCCCTTCCTTTCATGATACAGTGTAAAATTGAAATTCTTCAAGTTAGCTCCTATGCTCAATGCATCTGACATTGAACTACAAGATAAAATGCCCAATTGAATAGGAAAATGATCCTCCCATTTATCTTTGGGTTGAGCTTTCTTAATTATGGTAGACAACTGCCTACAGATCTTAGCAAGGACAAAACAATCTAAACAAAAATGAGGAAGTCTGAAAGGCTCTTCTTCAAAACCACCTACCCTTATATAATAGAAATGAGGAAACTGAACAAAGAAACTACCATATCTTTTCACTAATGTTTGGGAATCTTCAGACATCCTTTTAGATTTCATGTTCTTCAACTCATAACACAAGTCTCCTAGTAAGGCATTATGTACTCTCCTAAAATCTTGCAATGCATTATCTTTTTGCAACATGGGGTAAAAGTCGTATACAAAAACATCCCCTTCAGCAAGTTGCCTAGGTATTCCCATTATTTCTTTGACACATGCCAGGCAATATATCAAATACGTGGACATAAAGAAATTTTTCTTGAACTTCTTTGCCATGCTCAAATGTTCCCTCATGGAGTCTACAATAAGCTCTGCCCAGTCAAGATATTGCTTCCCTTCCAACACTAGTTGCACATAATAGTAAATCTAGTCATCAAAGATGTAGGCCTTAGCTGAACCTCTAACTCGGTGTTACAATAACATAACATCATGGATGTGGGGAAGCATGTGATTTTTGTTGGGATATTTAGGTAACCTGGAGCCACCCCTCTGAGGAACTTTCAACCAATGCTTTGCTACATTATTTCGATGTCTAGTTTTATCTGCATTGAACTCAGTGACTGATTGGGCGGGAGAAAATTTTGAGAACTTATAATCAGGCAATTTGAAAACAGAAGAAATGACTTCTTTGTTAATTGCGATGAGGGTTTCACCATTATCTCTCTTGATAGTTTCAGAAATAGGATCATATCTCGCAATGCACTCCCTAACTAATTATGGTCTAGGAATAGCAGGAGGAAAGGTTGCCGCCTCTATGAGGCCACTACTTAGAATTTCTAAACCAAAAGAACCATCAATTCCTTTAAACACCCTTTCCTTCAAGACCTCTAAATTCTCTCCTTTCAGGTCTCTGTCACTAACAATGGGTTCTGTGCAAGCAAGACTGAAAATATTTCTCAAAAGGTGCAGAGTGGACTTCATAATTCATAAATAACAACCCTTATTTCTCCTAGCAAATTTTATTACGAGAGAGAAAAACAACTAAAAATCACTGGAGAAGATAGGAATGAAAACTCACCTTCACAATTGTAACTAATCGAATGATTACCAACAGACAAACCTTCTATCAAACACTCCGCAACAATGAAGAACAAGTTTCAAAAATCAATCACTTCATACCTTATAGCAAATGAAGTGATAAAAGCTCATTTAGTGCATTAATTTTGACCATCAACTCAAATGTGCCGAGCATTGGGATTTGACATCGCGTGTGTGTATTGAATACATGGTGGCATTTTTGGGGTAACCGCCAATTCCAAAAAATGAATACTTGCCTTCAAAAATCGGCCAGTTGACGTCACCCGAGATATGGTTCAATCTTCATCATACTTAGCAATAAATGTGCCATCATGTGGTTAAGTCCATGGGACCCACCTGATTTGAACATGCATGAACAATTTGAACTAATTTCATGAGGGTTCAGGTAGTTCAAAGTGTACGTTGTGCCAAGGAAATTTTACTTTGAAAAGATTAACTTTTGTTAACTGCTGCTGGCCTTTTGAACTTTATCGAACATGTTCAACATCACTGAACTATTTGAACTAGGTTCAAATGGTTCACGGTCTGGAGAAAAAGGATATGAAACATCATCCGCGACCATGAAATAGAACTGCTGCAAAACACTTGAGTGAACATTAGCTTGAAAACATTTTAGACACAACTTAGAACCTGTGGTATCTAAACAAACATTATGAACTCTTTTCAAAATGGTTCAAGGGGTTCATGAGGTTCAAACAAACCATTGAAACTTAATGCTACAGACTAAGAGATGATTTACAAGCGGATTAAGGATTGAACCAAGGAATTTTTATCAAGATAAAGAATCAAATAAAATTTTGTAAGGCGACTTACTCTTGTTATGAGGGACGAATGACAAGGTAACATATTCATGACAATGTGTTTCCTTGTGACTTTAACTAGTTTTAGGTTTATGCACGGTGGCAGAGGATATGATAACCATTATTTTAGCTTGGCAATCTTCATGAATAACTAATGTCTATCGTTTGGTTGAGGACGAGAAATATTTTAGGTAGGGGAGATGATGAGCCTATACATTTCCTATTTATTCTATTATTTATGTCACTTTAATCCATTTTTTATATTACCATTCCTATACGTTTCTATGATTTTTCTTATTCCCATGAAGCATAGATTATGATTTAAGTGATGATTCATAAACATTTATATGTTTAGTTAGTTGATGACTAGATAATGGGAAATTATTACATGAATGGTGATTATCAAATGTAGATTATATTGGAAATATTAACATGTCTTTTGTGAGATATCTGAGGCATTCATGTAGTTGGAAAGAAGAAGAAATAAGTTGATAGTTGTCGCCATGAATCTATTGACTGAAAGTGCAAAAAAAGTCAAAACCCAATATTAGTAAAATGAGCATATCTCTCTCATTTATTAATGAAATTAAGATCTCCAAAATTATTTGAAAATCTTAAAGGGAGATATAAAGATTCATTAGAGTTTTTGAGGTGATTTTCAATAGTTAAGGAGCACCACTCACCATAAGTTGGGTGACACAAAAATTAGAGTGGTGATAGAAAATGAAGCAAACTTAATCAAACATCTTTCATTTATTGTAATTTAAGTTTTAATTGAAAACATGGTTGTATATGAATTGAAGGATAAAGAACTTGAAGTTACAAAATGAATTGAATTCTAGTCAAGAATTCATTCTTGTCCTACAACAGAGGTTGTCATCTGTTCAGGCTAGAAGGAAGGAACTTTTGCAAAATCATGATGATGAAGAGAAAGATGCACTTAAGTAACAGTGTTAGAAGTTGAGTAAGGAGAACATGGTCATGAGAAATGAAATGCAAGCTATAACTATGAGAATGTCTAAGGAGATTGAGGACCCAAAGAAAAAGGAATAAAATCTTATTGTATCTCTGAAGAACAAATTTGAAGAATGTGGTAGGTTGGTTCATGAGAATGATATGTTGAGAACTCATTTAGTACAATCCCAGAGTAATGAACAAGATCTTGAGAGACAAATGATAATTATGAGAGATGATCTGACTATTGCAAGTGAGTATAAAGAAAAATTCAAGATTAGTTCAGCACAACACATCTTGATGGGTTATTTAAGAGACAAAGATAGAATGGAGATTCAAGTGGACTTGGACTTGAACAACGACAGAGTTCTGGTACTACAAATGAAGATCAACACCATAAGGCACAGGTAAGGCAGTTCAATGCTTATAAATTTAATGCTAGATTCTTTGTTTATAATAAATTTGGTCACATGGCTAGGTAATGTAGAAATAGAGAAAATCAGAACAATAATTTTGCTCCCGGTCAATGTTCTATATGAAATAAGAATGGTCATAAAATAGAAGATTGCGGAATAAATGTAAAATGTTGTGCTTGTGGAAAATTTGGACATATGGCTAATCATTGCAGGTCAAGCAATTATATTGGTTTTAGCAAAGCAATTAAAATAACAATGTTACATGTTATGAACGTAATGAGGTTGGACATATTGCTAAATTCTATAGACTCATAAATTCACTGATTGGTAATGGAGGATCAAATGAGAAAGGGAAAGAGAAGGTTAATAAAATTCAGCAAGATCATACCCAAAGATGGGAATGCACCATTTACTTATCAGGTAGAAGAAGTTTCTCCTACATCGACAAGTAGCTCAACCGGTAACTAAGGCATATGCCTTAGGGGTAGGCAAAATAAATGAAAATGCTACATATGCCCCAAAGAAAGGTTCTGGAAGATGTTCTAGACATTGGAGATGTTTTATCGAGATCCGGTATCTTCCACTAGAAGTCATTTATATCAATGATAGATTAGGGTTTTTCTTGGAGGATAAAAGGTTGAATCCACTTCATTTTTTATCACCTTGCATTAAGAGCGATTAAAGGCAATTCCGTGCAATCAAATATCTTCTTGAGCAATTTCACCGATGACTGGAAGAGTTTGTTATGGTTTCACTAGTAATGATTAACATGTATTTATCTTCAATCATGGAAGCGGGATAATCATCTGTGCCTATTTTTGTTGCAAACCCAACTTTTGTTGAGGTCAAGGACCATCCCAGGCCGACTTTCAAGCGATATCTGCATGTGGCTACCCTAGACGACTCAATTGGAGCATTTTCCCATGCTCCAAAAGGAGTTATGTATGTCGAAGATGTTAGGGAGTACATTCATTGTCACATTGAGGATTTGGGAACATCTGATATCAAGAACACATGTACATGAGCGAGCTAATGGAATATTCTAGAAAGATCAAACCTGAATTCAAGCACATTGAGGATTTAGGGTTTACCGACATTTTGGACATTCCAGAATTCAAAGATGAAATTTTTAGGTATGTTTTAAGAAGAGTACATAGAGAATTTATCTAGTCGTATAGATCATACAAGATTACCAAGGAAGCCATCAGGGCACTCACTGGTTTACCACAGGTTGGGCAACGTCTAGATAAGAATATCTCTAATGATTATGTCAACAAAATCACCGGTGCAACATCAAATAGACATTCAATGAGAATCAATAGTATCACTGACACAAACATCAAATTCGGTAGCATGGTCACTGGTTACAAGGTAACACAATCAAACTGGTTGAATTTTGTTTCTAGTTGCTACATTGTTGCACCTTATAAGATGATGAGAGAGAATGAGAGATTGGATCTATGTGGTTGGATGTTTGATGAACTACTGATAAACCTAGGAAAGATTAAAGGAGAAAAGAAAGGGAATTTCTGGCATGGTAACTTAATTGTTTGTTTAATGCTATTTTTCATCAATGAGACCCCCGGTTTTGGGAAGAGACAACGGGAATTTGATATCCCCATAGGGAGACAACTGAAATAGTAAATTGATTCATTGGGTAATCAAAGAGATGACAAAGTATGGGGATATTTTAAAGCATTCCAGAAGGCTATCAAATCTAGAGAGAGGGTTCCTACGCATATTGTTGAGAAATACTCAACTGACATATGCTTCATGGTGAAGAAAGATAAAACACTTATGGAAGTGGTTAAGCCCCAGAAGATCTGGATGGAGGAGATGGGATATGAGGTTGATGCACAGATTTTAGATGCCTATGTAAAGATGTTAATTGATGCACTGGTAGATGAATCTGTTAAAACCTTTGGTACTGCAAAGCAGAAGACACAAGAGGTTGAAACTGAGTTCAACCAGAAGAAGAGAGAGAAGTAGGAAGAAAAGGCAAGTAAGTTTTTGGAAAAGGTTTCTTAGGACATCAAAGCATTGATTGATGTTGTCCTAGAGAAAGGTAGGAAGAGAAAAGAACCAAAAATAACTATTGAACTTGTTACAACATAATTTGCATCTGAAGATGGCACATCCTTGGCATTTAAAAGGGTATTAAGGAAGAAAATAGAGGAAACTAAGGTAGAGGATCAGAAGAAACCGGTTACAAAATTCGCATTCAAGTTACCAGCACAGAAGAGAACTCCAAAAGAAACACCTTCAGCTCCATCCAGTACTGCAAAAAGGATGAAGATGAATGACACTATTCTAGATCTTGTCACCAGTAATGTAACTACTATTCCACCTAAGACTTGTGCAGAGTTATTTGATGATATTACTAAGGATGGTATGTTAAAGAATTTACATTTGTATTTGAGCATTTGGATAATGTAGAATAGAGAGAAGTAGAGGAAGCAGTTTTGTTATAATTAGATATTTATAAGAAATCCTTGATAGAAATTGAAAAATCAAATACCGAAAGAATTGTATGATATGTTAGATGCTAGGAGACTGTCAGAAATGCAAGAGGACAAGCATATTAAGATATAAGAGTTATTATCTATTTGTGTTTCTATTGTTCCAAAGGAAATGGATAAAACACCTGAGGTTGTAGATAGAAAAATCTTTAACAACAAACATAGAATAATCAGTCTTATGCTAGGAAGGGTAAATGAGATAATCAAGGACACCCACAAGGAATGGGTTAAGTTATTTGAAGAGAACCATTATTTCTATACTTCATCGGAACTAAAAACAGATACTCCAGACATCCCGGTTGAAGGAAAATGAAAGGGTATTATGGGTACTTCACCCTCAATTTTGAAAAACATTAAGGTAGTGGAAATTATGCCACTGGTAGATACAAATGTATAGAAAAATGTTGAGATATCAGCAAGTACAGAGAGTGCAAAGGTTGATAATGTACAAGATACTAATGTTAAGGATAACAGTCCTTTGGATACTAATGTACAAGATAACGATATAGTTACTTGAGAGGAACTGACAGTTACCGATACTGCACCAAGTGGCGAAGCCACTAGTGTAAGTGAGGAGGCTACAAAGGATAAATCATTAGAGCAGAAGAAAGAGGAATCTGACAGGGAACCGGTAGTGAGTCCATCATTGTTGTCAATTGACACCTCACAGGTTGAAAAGAAAAGCATAACCGAGATGAGTTATACTGAACTCATGATGATGGCTACACAAAAATTGTTGAAGGAGGGATCTATGGATAAAGGGATTATTGATCAATCTATCACTGTTTTGCATAGACTAGTCCCAGAGTGTAAGTTGGATAGGGAAGTGAGCCCATCTAGCAAGCTTAAGACAATCACATAACACATTTCAAAGGATTTCCAATCCTTGCAGCAGATTTCAAACTAGAAAGCCTTGGAAAGGTTCACATAGGCTAAAAGAGCTACATTTGATCAAATGATTGAGTTTGAGAGGAAAGAAATTATTGAAAAATTGAAATTGATAGATAATTCTTTGAAGCAATGTACAATTATTTACAGAGTATGTTGTAACATATATGTTCTTACATTCAATTTGGATAAGAAGATTAAATAATTTTTGTAGAAAATTGCAAGTATAGAAAATTATTTGGATGGATTTAATTCATTGACTACATCCATTGATGGTCAAATTTTGGTTTTGGAAGCCCAATTTTCTGTTCTTGAGAAGGAAAAAGACAAAATCATAAGGAGAGCTAGAATTATTAGAGGTTTGGTGAGTTCCCGGTTGGATTTACTCAGTGTACATAAGGAGTGCATATATATGGTTTCTAAGCCCACATTAGTAGAGTTAGATGAGAAAGAGCCCTTTGCCCATATGGTAAATGGACTTGTATCTATTTCTGACACCTTCAAATTTGGTTGGGATACTTATCTTGAGCTATTGGAGAAGGCCTATCTAGATATTTTCAAATATATTAAGCTCTGGTAAGGTATTTTTGGGATATTCATTATACAGTCTTTTCATTCTTCGTCTCAGTTTTGGATTTTTATCATTCTTTTTGGAAATTTGATGGCATTGATGTCAAAGGGGGAGAGATATAGATGTGAAAAAGAAAAGAGGGAGTTGTATACACTAGGGGGAGTATAGATGGAAAACTATGGAAGTATGGAGTATTTTGTATTGATGGATATTCAGTTTAGGGGGAGCAGGCTCAGGATGAAACCGACAGTTGAAACCAAGATCATTTTTCACATGAGTGTTTCCATCAATGCCAAAGGGGGAGATTGTTGGCAATCAACACTCAATTGGTTGGTTTCACTATGTTGTCATTGATGGAAACATGGCACAATATTTTGGCTTCATGTTTTGGTTCAGTTGTGTACCGACAAGCACTTCATAAACACTTCACTGGCACTGACAGTGGCGGGATGGAAGGAATTTTCAGGTTTTTGGGAATGCAGGCCGACATGGGTTTGAATAAGGTTATTAGTATTGGAGGCAGACAACTTTTGGATCCAGCAACAACGATTGATTTTCATATTCATGTATTTATGTTGTATGGCTGACATGTATATTGTTATTGTAATTATCTTTGTAAGCTGACATAAGGCATGATGAATTGTAAAGGGTATATAAATCAGTAGGTTAGATCATTTTGAAATGTCATATCATGTGAATAAATATTAGGAAGGAAATAATGAAGGAGATGAGAAATATATCAAAGAGATCATGTATGTGAGGATATTTATGTAAAGAGGTATTTCAGTAAAGGGTTAAGGGCTTTAGACCGGAACAGACAAAGCTTAAAGGAAACTGTATTCGGGCATAGAAGATGCTATCTGATAACTCAATGATGAACAATAAGTACCAAACCGGTACTGAGAGGGGGGGGGTGAATCAGTATAGTCACCAAAACTTTTCCCGAACCGGTTTGATTGCAAACACTGCAAATGTCTGACAAACAGTAACACCGGTCTGAAACAAAGTGCAACTAGTAAAGCTAAGAATAATTGTGACAAACATTAACCGGTTGATCACTTATCTTTCCACTCAACTTAATAATACACTTCCATTTCACCCTTATGCATGAATAGGTAATCTAAAATATAATAACAGCTAGCTCAGCATGTTTTACCTTCAAACACAAATCACTTAAATCATCACATGAAAAATACTACATATGACACACAGATTTTTCATGTGGAAACCCAACTGGGAAAAACCATGGTGGGGATGAATACCCACAAGCTGCTTTTGAACTCTTTATAAGTCTGCTCTGTTAGGAGCCTAGTCCAGTTAAAGACTGTTACAACAGGTTCTGCTAGGAACCGATCGTGTTAGAGATCACCTGGTTAAGGGATGGCTAAATACCTGGTTAAGGGTTAAACCCTATTAGAGGTTACCTTGTTAGAGGATTTCAAGAACTCAATTAGTTTGAGTCACCTTGTTAAAGGATTTACAACAAGCTTATTAGAGCTACCCTGTTAAGGGATTTTCCAACTGTTGAAGTGGTTAAAGAACAACGGGTATTACAATGATCTGATAATAGCACTCAATGCCTAATGCAGATCCACTTAAGTTCCTTCCTTCTGCACACACACAATGCAGGAATCAATCCTCTTATCTCATCTGGTCTAGCAAGAATCACATATCTCATCACATAGATACACACACACCATTTTCCAACAACCTTTAAAAAGAAACACAACATCGACCTTATAGGAAACAAATAGGTCAATAACATAAACCCTAAACCCTAAACATATAGGTTAAGCAATTCAGGTGGTTCAATCCTAGCCATTGAACACTTTGCATTTGAATACAAAAGTCTTGAACATATCTCAATACATTCTCCATCGTTCATTCTTCATCACTTTCATGGCGGCTTGTAACCCATCATGCGTTCTCCACCATTAATAGAGACTTTGCATATTCCCGAGGTAGATAGGATTGATCTCCTTCATGCAAGATCCTTCACGCACTCAAGCTGATGTGGCAACATGATCCGATCTTCATTACAATGTTAACTCATCACATAATGTCATTGGTTGAGTCACACAGGCTTGGAACACTTCAACCGGAAACCCTTAAGCTAAGACTACCAACCGGTAGTCATATCATGTTAAGTCTTCATAGAGAGCCTTCTATATGCCGGTTCACATTTCATCATATTGGTTCTCTTAGAAAAACATACCACTTCACCTATTGCTCAATATACCAGTTTATACAACTATACTGGTTCACTTCTTTGCACATAGATTGGTTCACCACATTGTACTGGTAAATATTTCAGCATATTGTCAGTTCACTCTCCAACATATTGACATCAATGACAATATAATATCACCATGTCAACATACTCAGCACAAATGCCAACAATCTCCCCCTTTGGCATTGATGGGAATATACAAAGATCTCTCTTTCTGCATCACATCTTCTCCCCATTGTTGCGGATATCTTCTCTACTTCACATCTTCTCCCCCTTTGACAACAATGCCAAAGTGGAGGCACAAGCTATCTTGTTCCATTATGCTGCTCCCCCTAAGGAGTAGCATCCTTCAACACATCAATTCGGAAAAATTTGGACACTACAATACCTGACTGATGTGGAGTACATAATTTCAGTTCACCTCTTGAAGGGGCAGCACCCCTAATTCACCTCTTAAATAGGTAAATGAAGCCTTTGGTAGAGGCTTGGTGAATATATCTGCTAACTGCTCCTTACTGGAAACATGTTCTAGTACAACCTCCTTGTTTTGAACCTTTTCCCTCAAGAAATGATACTTGAGCTCAAAGTGCTTGGTTCTAGCATGCAAAACTGGATTCTTAGAAATGTTAATTGCACTTGTATTGTCACAAAAATATGCTTATCGGTTCAGATACAAGAACTTTGAAGCCATTCAATACATGCTTCATCCAAATAGTCTGGGTGTAGTTCATAAAAGCTGCAACATACTCCACTTCTGCTGTAGATTGAGAGATACAACTCTACTTTTTACTCATCCATGAGACCAGTCTACCACCAAGGAAGAATGCACCACTGATTGTGCTCTTCCAGTCATCTACATTACCAGCCCAATCAGCATCTGTGAACACTTTCAGGTTGAAATCATTATTGTATGGATACCATAAGCCATAGTCAATAGTTCCCTTCAGATATCTAAGAATCCACTTGACTTCTACCAAGTGGGATTCTCTAGGGCTTTGCTGAAACTGAGCGGTAATACCCACTACATGTGCAATGTCCGGTCTGCTATGCACTACATAATGCAACTTACCAATCATTGATTGGTAATCCTTCTCATTTACCATCACTAAGTCATCTTCTTTTGATAGCTTACAACCAGTCACCATTGGTGTACCAACCGGTTTACTATCTTCCATGCAAAAGGTCTTGAACACCTCTTTAACATACTTGGACTGAGTAATAAAGATTCCATCTTTCATTTGTTAAATCTGTAGTCCAATGAAGAACTTAATCTCCCCTATGAGTGACATTTCAAACTCCTTTTTCATCTCATCAGCAAATTCATGACTCATCTTGTCATCACCTCCAAAGATGATGTCATCAACAAATACTTCACAGATCAAAATCTGATCTCCTTCTAATTTCAAGTAGATATTGCTATCTTCACTTGTTCTTTCAAATCCAATCTTCACAAGATGGGAGTGCAAGCATTCATACCATGCTCTAGGTGCCTGCTTCGGTCCATACAAGGATTTATGTAGCCTACACACCATGTCACTGTCTTTTGATTGGGCAAACCCATATGGTTTCTCTATATACACCTCCTCTTCAAGTATTCCATTTAGGAATGTAGATTTTACATCCATTTGGTATACCTTGAATCCTTTAAAAGCTACATATGCAAGAAGCATACAAACTCCTTCCAATCTGGCTATCGGGGCAAAGGTTTCTCCATAGTCTTCTCCTTCTTCTTGAGCATATCCTTTACATACTAGTCTGGCTTTGTTCCTTACCACTGTCCATCCTCATTCAACTTGTTTCTGAAAACCCATTTGGTACTAATGACATTTTTATGCTCTGGTCTGGGTACCAAAGACCATGTACCATTCTTCTCTATCTGGTCAAGCTCCTCTTCCATTGCCTTGATCCAATCTTCATCTTTGTGTGCCTCTTTGAATTATTTAGGCTCAAATTCAGAGATCATACAAGAATTATCTTTGACCTTTCTTCTTGTAAGGATTCCTGCATCCTTATCTCCTATGATCTGCTTTGGATCATGATTCAGTTTGATATATCGAGGAATGCTCTTGACTATTTCCTCCTACTTTTCTTCTTCATCCTCATCTTCATTAGCATCAACATCTACCAGTGTAGGAACACTGTTATAGGTACTTGGCTGATTAGCAACTGGTTTCTAGAAGGGTACTACCAGTTCATCTCTTACTTGCTTACTGCCGGCTTCCTCAAGTTTTCCAGAATTTTCATCAACTCTAACATTGATGCTTTCAACAATTCTCTGAGTCCTATTGTTGAAACATTTGAGATCTTTTCTCTTGGTGGAATATCCTAGGAATATTCCTTCATCACATTTGCATCGAACTTGCTCAGATGTTCACTAACATCTTCTACCAAACATTCTAAAGTAGCTTACCACTGGTGTCTTACAAGTCCAATACTCATAAGGAGTCTTATCCTTTCATTTCTTGATGAGTACCCGGTTCATTGTGTAGACTGCAGTGCTCACCGCTTCTCTCCAAAAGGTGTGAGCAACTTTTCCTTGGATCAACATAGTTCTAGCTGCTTCAACCATAGTCTGGTTGTTTCTCTCTGCTAAGCCATTATGTTGTGGAGTCCGGGGGGTAGACAGTTGCCTCTTGATGCCATTCTCTTCACAATATTTGTTGAATTCACTGGAAGTGAATTCCCCTCCTTGATCAATTCTAAGGCATTTGATTCTTCTACCACTTTCTTTTTCTACCAATGCTCTGAAAGCTTTGAACTTTCCAAAGGATTCAGACTTGTCCTTCAAGAATCTGACCCACATCATTCTTGAGCAATCATCTGTAAGAACCATAAAATACCTATCTCCCTGCACACTCCTAGTTTTCATAGGACCACACAAAGCAGTATGCACAAGATCAAGTAAGTTGTCAGCTGTGAAGGATTTACCTTTGAAGGTTGAGGAAGACATTTTCCCTAGTTGACATTCTCTGCACAAAGGATTTTCCGGTTTGCACAGCAACGACAATCCTCTGACTGCCTTGGTCTTACTGGCCTTCACAATGTTATCAAAGTTTACATGGTAGAGTCTCCTATGCCATATCCATCTATCATCAAATTTAGCCATAAGACATGTACTTATATTTGCATTTAGCTGAAATAAGTTACCTTTGGTCTGCATACCAGTGGCCATCAATTCACCATTCTTTCCTTTGATTTTGCATGCTCCATTTTTGAATTCCAGAGTGAGTCCACTATCATTCAGTTGGGCAACACTCAATAGATTGTGTCTGAGACCTTCCACCCATTACACATTGTCAACACTGCTCTTTCCATTCAAAGAGATGGACCCTCTTCCTTTAACTGTACATGGTGCATCATTACCAAAGCGAACCACACCACCATCTTGTTCTTCCAAAGATAGAAACTTGCTCTGGTCACCAGTCATATGGTGAGAACAGCCACTGTCAATAATCCACTCATTGGAATTATCAAAGCGGGAGACAAGAGCCTTCTTGTCTGATACATCTTCCTTTACTGCAACAAACACAATATCTTCATTCTCTTCATCTTCTAATTCCTCATCTGTGACACCTTCATCAACTACAACAAAATAGTTTCTTCTATTTCCTCCTTTGAATTTATTGAACCTCTCTGGTTTGTCCTTGCTATCACCATTAGGATAGTTTATAGCAATATGTCCTATCTGATTACAAGAAAAACATTTCAAAGGAAGCTTACCTCTGTATTTATCAGTTCCTTTAGGAAGTTTCCTAGTAAGAAAAGCTTCAAATTCCATCAGGATCTCCTCATCATCCATTTCTCTACTCTGTCTTGGTTCACCATTGGTGCTTGCTTCTTTTCCTTTTCTGCATGGTACAACAAAAGCTCTAAAATTAGATTTAGTCTTTTGAACATTGCCATCAAAACTATTTAGCTCATAGGATGTTAACTTTGCAATGATGGAGTCTAGCGATACCTTAGTCTTTTCTATTGATCTCAATTCCTGAATAGAAGCAACCCTTATTGCATAGACTGGTAATAAGGATCTCAGAACTTTGCTTACCATAGTGGAATCTTCCATTTTACCACCTGTGCTCTTGATATCTCCAACAATAGTTTTGATCCTTATTCCATACTGTTGAATGGTCTCACCTTTAGCCATCCGCATGTCTTCAAACCTCCCTCTAAGGCATTCTTCCTTAGCTTGTTTTACATGCTCATCACTACCATAGATATTCTCAAGAGTGTCCCATACTTCTTTGGGATTATCTTTATCCCAGACATCAATAAACTCAATGTCAGATAAGTTGTTGATTAGGACTTCCATGACTTGCCAATTCTCCTATATTTCTCTCTTTTGATCATCGGTGAGAGTACCGGTAGGAATAACAAAAACATTCTCAATATAGCTCCAGTGTTGAGAACCCATGCTTCTGATGTAAATCTTCATTCTGTCCTTCCAAAATTTGAAGTTATCTCTGTTGAACTTTGGACCTTCTCTCTTCATCATTACAATAGGATCTTTCCCTCAAGCGGTTAAGCTCACAACATAGAGGACCTAGAGGACGCTCTAATACCAATTGATAACTCAATGATGAACAATAAGTACCAAACTGGTATTGAGGGGGGGCGGTGAATCAGTATAGTCACAAAACTTTTCCCGAATTGGTTTGACTGCAAACACTGCAAATGTCTGACAGACAATAACACTGGTCTAAAACAGAGTGCAATCGGTAAAGCTAAGAATAACTGTGACAAGCATTAACCGGTTGATCACTTAGCTTTCCACTCAACATAATACTACACTTCCATTTCACCCTTATGCATGAATAGGTAATCTAAAATATAATAACAGCTAGCTCAGCATGTTTTACCTTCAGACACAAATCACTTAAATCATCACATGAAAAAAACTACACATGACACACAGATTTTTCAAGTGGAAATCCAACTGGGAAAAACCACGGTGGGGATGAATACCCACAAGCTGCTTTTGAACTCTTTAGAAGTCCACTCTGTTAGGAGCCTAGTCCGGTTAAAGACTGTTACAATAGGTTCTGCTAGGAACTGATCCTGTTAGAGATCACTCGGTTAAGGGATGGCTAAATACCCAGTGAAGGGTTAAACCCTATTAGAGATTACCTTGTTAGAGGATTTCAAGAACTCAATTAGTTTGAGTCACCCTGTTAAAGGATTTAAAGCAAACTTATTAAAGCTACCTGGTTAAGGGATTTTCCAATTGGTTAAGTGGTTAAAGATCAACAGGTATTACAATGATCTGATAATAGCACTCAATGTCTAATGCAGATCCGCTTAAGTTCCTTCCTTCTGCACACACACAGTGCAAGAATCAATCCTCTTATCTCATTTGGTCTGGCAAGAATCATGTATCTCTTCACTTAGATACACACACCATTTTCCAACAACCTCAAAAAGAAACACAACATCGACCTTATAGGAAACAGATAGGTCAGTAGCATAAACACTAAACCCTAAATATTTAGGTTAAGCAATTTGAGTGGTTCAATCCTGGCCATTGAACACTTTGCATTTGAATACAAAAGTCTTGAATATATCTCAAGACATTCTCCATCGTTCATTCTTCACTGCTTTCATGGCGACTTTTAACCCATCATGCATTCTCCACCGTTTACAGAGACTTCACGTATTCTCGAGGTAGATAGGATCGATCTCCTTCATGCAAGATTCTTCACATGCCCTAGCTGATGTGGCAACACGATCTGATCTTCATTACAATGCTAACTCATCATATAATGTCATCGGTTGAGTCACATAGGCTTGGAACACTTCAACCGAAAACCCTTAAGCTAAGACTACCAACTGGTAGTCATATCATGTTATGTCTTCATGGAGAACCTTCCATATGTCGGTTCACATTTCATCATACCAGTTCTCTTGGACAAACATTCCACTTCACCTATTGCTCAATATACCGGTTTATACCACTATACCAGTTCAATTCTTTGCACATATACCAGTTCACCACATTGTACCAGTTCACATTTCAGCATATTGCCGGTTCACTCTCCAGCATATTGACATTAATGACAACATAATATCATCATGTCAACATACTCAACACAAATGCCAACACTATCTTAGTAGTTCACTCACTTCTCTCAATTGTTGTCTGGATTTATATGTAGTCAATGAGACTCCTTTTGTAATTGAGTAGTGTGCTCTAGGTTGTAAGCCTTCCGGGAAGTGTAGGCCCCTTATATTTTGTAATATCTCTTCATATGGCCAGTGAATTGATATTGTTGGTCACAAATCCCACCGTTGTTTTTCCTCTTGGAGGTTTTCCATGTATAATTTTGTGTGTTATGGTATTCATTTATATGATTGGCTTATTGGTTGCTTTACTTCTTTCAATTCTATATATACTGCTATACCGGTTGGTGTATGCATGTTTTAATAAGGTTAAAATTGATCATTCCAATAGAACACTGATTCCATCCCCCCCACCCCTCTCAATGTTCTTGGATTCCAATAGTATATGAATTGTATTCTATTTGTGAACTCCAAAAAATCTCTAGGAAATTAGCTTTGCAATAAGAGTCCAAAACAAACTTTTTTCTAATCAATCAAAAGACAAGTTGTAATTGTATCCTATTCCTTATTTAAAGGAATTTTGGGACACAAATTAGATGGTTGCTAGAGAGTCACTAAGATTGCATATTTTAATTTATAATGAAGAAAAGGGGCATAGGTGATAATTAGAATTAGAGAGTCGTCATTCTACAACAATAGATTTGTAGCAACAATACTTTTAATAAAAGTGGACAATTGTATTTTCAATGGAGCAAGTTAATGGTGTATGAGTTTTGACCACTTGACCAATAGTGTAAATTAAATAAGCAAGGAAAACTTAAGATATTTTATACCTTTGATAGTTATAGTAATGAAACACACAATAAACTATTGTGTTATTACATAGTATCTTGCAGCCACTCCTATAAAATTAGATTTATTTTCAGCATTGTTATGTTTCTAGTTTTGCTTATTTATTTCACTTAATTTCCTATGCACATTGATAAACTAACTTAGAGAATCCCATAGTGCATATACAATACTGACTCATTTCAAGTACAGATCCCTGGGTTGATAATTAAATGTAGGTTCTAGTCCATGAAGGGTTTGCTCAGATTGGATAACTATCCCTAAGTTAAGAAATCTATTAGACCAACATTCAATTTAAAGTTGAATTAAAATTCTTGATCTACCAACACTAAATCTAATATAGAGTGTGATAGGACCTAAAATTATGTCTTGCAAAATTTGGTCGTCCTGGTTTTATATTTTTCCCTTGGTCAAGTTATCAGGGTTTAGGGCTATAAGGGTTGTGTCTTTTATGATTAAATCTTGGTTTGAAAGAAAGTCTTCGGTCCCTTTTATATCCTATCATTACCTTTTCTCACTTAAGGCTGAGGGTTCCTCTTTCATTCATGAGGCCATTTCATTTCCTAAAGTTCTAATTGGTGGTTAACCAGTTTATGAAATATGATTTCCATAAGTCATGCACATAACATTCCTATAACCGGTTTTCATTTTAAGTATTTGTGCTCGCGCTTGTATTTTCCTAAGTCAAAAGAGTCCTAAATACTTTGACTGTGTCCTAAAGACAAGATGGATCCAACGACTAGCACTTCCTTGTGATCAAAGATGAAAGGATTTTAATGACCACAGCATCGCAAGATCATGTCGCGTGTTATTGGTAGAAACCGACAGGGTTGGCAGTGTAACTGGTCGAAAGCATTGTGTTACCGATTCACAGGCGGTAAAGGTCGATCTACTAATCGTCCTATCAACTTGCACATGCTCAGAATGAATGGGGATGTTTTATCCTGAGGTAAAAGGTGCTCAATTTTTAAGTTCAGGAAGAGTTAACAGGCAGTATGCTAGGCGGGAAATTTTGAACAGATCAGATGGCCATCGTATTCCTGTGATAGAAGTAGGAGGGAGATTATAGACCGCGACATCATGAGATGATGCCATGTGTCCCAGACTGATCAGGAAGACCTATGGTGATGTTGCTGACAGAGTTTGGTTGAAGGATGATATGGCACTGCTCAATCAGGATTTTGTGGGTCCACAAATACAAATGGAAAGTCAAGTGCTAAGTCGATAGGAGATGATCGTTGGATTGGCCAACTTGGAAGACGATTGATGGCTAGTTTTCAAAAAAATTTAAATACAAAGTTATGAGTCGTTGTTTTCCTCAGATGAATATTAATGGAAGATGAGACATTTGTGTTCTTTCCCAGGCAACAATTAAAAGACTCTCAAAAGGTTTTTCATTCGCAAAAGATTTCACAGCAATCCTGAAGAATTTCCTGCTGCTGAATGAGACTGAAATGACTCTCTACGACATAGAATTTTCATCCCTAGAGAAAATTGAAGGTAGTAAGTCTTTCTGAGATCTCCATATGTTTTTGAAACAAATTGATATTACAAATTGTGTGTGAGGTTGCATGAAGAAAATTCAATTTGTTCTAGGGTTAAAATACTAGACAGAGAATAGTGAAATTTGTTTGAATTACTCTGGTAATTTGAAAATCTTGTACTAGCCCTAGTTTTCCTTCCCAATTTTGGAATTATAGTATAAAGCCCTAGTTGCAGAAGATGTCTCCCTCATAGAAACATTCAGCGCAAGTGGATTATAAGAAAATAAATCTTTATGATGATTTCTTGGACCAGTTAAATCCCTATACAAATGATAAGCAGCAGGGGCAACAGTTTGTGGATGCAAAAACCCTAGGGGAAGGGTTAACTAAAAAAGCATTCCGCTTGGTGGATGCTAATATACCGATAACTGGGTTAGACATTTTCAAATTATGGTATGGACAAAGGAAATTAAATTCCCCATTATCCAGTCCTTGGTAGTATGATTTGGGCAAGTTGGTAGTATCGAGTGTTTTATGGATGTCGATTTACTCAAGGCTGTTGCAAACAAATATGACCCAGTTTCAAGGGTTATTAGGGAAAATGATGGAGAGATTCTATTAACCATCAGAAGGGAGGAATTTCAAGAGATTTTTGACTTGTATGAACCATCCCCTAGCCTGGTACCAATAGATTTAAATGAACAAAAGCAGAGTATTACAAGATGAAGGAAGTCATTAGAAAGAATTTCCTTCCAATTCATTTGGCTAAAGCGGGAAGTACAACATACCATATTGGCCCTAGCTCAGAAGAGCCATTTCCAATTGGCACTTCGCTCCCTATTTCCAGGTTACTTTCTTCTCTTTGTGCCAAATATTGGGTTTTAACCCCATTACAGTGATGTCATCTCATTTTATTTACATGGCTATGCAGATACAGCATCCGCATTTTACAGTAATTTTTGACTTTGCTCCTTATCTTGAGAAGAAGGTTCATGAGGGGTTATTAGACATTAAGAATCAAATTGCTGGTGTTAAATTTGCCTGGTATTCTTTACTCATGCATATGTTACTTTCAAGGAATGTAAACTATTTTGAGGGTACCATGAACCTCAGAAGGACAATAGATAACTAGGAGATTCCAGTACAACTCTGGAGCACAAACATCTCTTGCGATAGACAAGAGGCTAGCTATATAGGGTTTGATAACAAATTTGCTTCTAGGTTAAGACAAAGGTTGACAGTGAATCAACCAAGGATTCCTAAGGAATTGCATGATTTTGTGAGACCCAAGGAGAGGGTGTCTCTTTCTAGGATTGAACATAATTGGGGTGATTTTATCCCATATCTTGTAAGTACTATAATCAGAGTCTATGGCTTTTCCGGACAGCCACATGTATTGCCCTTGCATGTTACTCTAAGAATGGGTTTTTTTGAGCTGATGTGGCAAATTGGATGTATTCAAGATAAAGATCATTCTTCTCGGTTTACACCATTATCCCTTACATTCTGATTATAAAGGGAGAATATGAGCACTTCGACAAACTCTTTGCTTTATATCATTTGGGGGTAAGTATAGATAGAAACAATGATCCTGAGGTTTTTTACAATGATTTTAGAAGAAGAATAAATGGAGCTATGCTGCCCCATGTGCATAATTTTCTTGAGGACTTAATCAGGAATGAATTTAACTCCATGACTCAGGAATGGAGAAAAGAGAAGTGGATAATTTTTAGAAAATTATGGGTTTCTATTTAGAAGATGGATCCAAAATATGATCCATTAAAGGATTTCTCTCCATTCCAAGCCAAGATTGAATTTGTTATGAAGTTTTTTGATGAATTAATGAAGGTCTTAAGGGAGAAGCTAGCCATGCTTGAATAAGTTCGTGGTCATCAACAATTAAGCTCACAACCTCCTATATCCTTGAGAGAAAGTGGTGTGATAGCAAGGAGGCCTATTCAAGAATCTCCTCAAAAAAGAGTTAGAGAAGAAACAAGTGAGCAAGAGGATAGTAGTAATGAAAGTGGGAGATTGATAAGTAGAAAGGGTAAGAAAATGATGAGTTCAGAGCCTTTCCCCAAGATACAAACTAAACCTCTTCAAGGAGTCAGGATCATTGATGTTGAAGATTCTGACAAAAGTCCTTCGCCATCGGCTGTATCATTTTCACTAGTAAGGAAAGATGAGGAGCAGGTGGAGGAAGATAGGTTTGTTGTGACAAGTGCATAAATGGATCTTACACCCTTGGATATCCAGGGTAAAGCCTTCAAGGATCCAAGAAAGGAGGCATGTGATAATTTACTTGAGGATGATACTTTTGTAAGAAGCCTAGCCTTTTTACAGTTAGTATGGAAGACTGAGATTGATGAATACAAAGGAAGGATTACTGAGAGGAAGGCCCAAAGGCCAAATAGATCAGATCAATAAATTGAAGAGGAAGTAAAGAATGAAATGAAGGAAGAGTTCAAGGAAATCATGACTAATGAGGGTAGGAAAATTGTACGTTGGGCTGGAGTCTTGATATTGCCAAAATGGGATATAGCAGATGCAATGGCATTTGACGCAATTAGGAAATCAAAGGAAGAAGAAGCAGGGTTAGCATTAAGAGGATCAAACTTTGCAGATGATTATGAAACCTTGGCCATATGGGTACTAGAGGAAGAATATAGGAAGCCTAACATCAGTTATTTAAACTCCAACTTAAGGGGAAGCCTAATTATAAAGAGAGCAATCGACACATCAAGTGTAGAGGCTACAAAGTTAAATGTTGATGTTGCTAAGTTCGCACATGAGAGCGCAAAAAAGGAAGTTGATGAAGAAGTTTGAAAATATTTTTAATGATTATAATCCATCTCAGAAAAGGTGTGTGGAGTTGCAAATGAGAGTGCAACTCCTTGAGCAAGGACAAATAATGGTTTCCTATCCTGCACTTACAGGACCATATGAGCCATCAACATCTAGGTCGCCACCTATGGTCCAAGGAGGAGAAGCACCTCAACTAAATACAAGTAATAATATCCATGGCATGGTATTAGTCCCATATGATGATGATGATGATTTTGCTGAGACCAATACTACAAGATCAACTAAACCAAATGAGTCTCAACTTTTAGAGAAGATTATTGAATTAGAAAGTAAGTTGAAAGAATAAAAAAAAAATCAGCCGAGCATAGAAGTTTATTGTTAGCTTAGTGCTAACTCATTTGAATGAGAAAATTGAAAGCAGGTTAAACAGTATCCATGCCTTATATTCTTTACTTTTTGATGCTATTGAAAATTTTAATGATGATAAAGAAGTGGAAATTCCCCTATTTACAAAGTGGTTACAAAGGGGAAATGAGCTTAGAATGATGTCTATGGACTCTAAATTTCATGCTAAGAGACCACATGCACTCCAACCAACATATTTGTTGGTGAAATCAATGCAAGAAGCCCAAATTTTGCCAGAAAATATAGAAAGAAAGGTGACAAAATTGATGAAGAGTTTTAGTGAATTAGAACAAACTCTTTTGCCAGATATTGAGGATAGAGAAGGGGTAGTCAAGCCTTTGCAATTTTGGAAGGAAGAGGTAGAGAGAGTCATCAATACATAGGTAGAAACGATTTGTGATGGGCTAAATATGGATATGCTGGAGGATAGTATGGATAAAATAATTGATACAAGATTATTTTTTGAAACTTTTGAAAGAGAGGGAAACCAAGTAGTCATTAAGTATATTCCATATAGGTCAAAAGTTGATGAAGTCATGAATTTCAATTGGCCATCTGTTGAAGACTATAGTGCATGGACTAGCATCTATCTGAATGATGAATAGAAAGTATAGTTTAATGTAATATGAATTCATATACCCAATGGAATAAGGAATTGATCATAGTTAAATGAATGCCTAGGTATTTATTTACTGTTCAGAATCACTACTAGTTTGATATAACTTGTTGAATATCAAAATATTTCCATTTTACATAATGTTGTCATGTGTATTAGTCATCTCATGCTCCAAGTTGGTTGAGAATCACTGAGGAATTTGCCATTCTTGAGAATTCTCCCTTATTGTTGAGTCTTTATATGAGATTATCTTCCTTGTTTCACGCATGATTTGTGAGTGTGGCGTAAAATCACAAATAAGCATGGTGATTAGCCTCCTTGGTTTTGCAGAGCCTAATGTGCAAAAGGATCTCGCATCCTTGTCATTTTTGTTCCAAGTATGAAAAATATTAAATAGTTGGAAGTGGCTTTCCATAGATATTATTAAGAGAAAACAACTTGGTCTCTGCCTTTGAGTCAGTGTAAACCCGTTTTTGGCCACCAACAAAAAATGGCAACTCTACTGGGTAAATGAATGATAAAGAGTCTCTGGTTAAAGAGTTCTTATTTAAAATATAGTAGAAGTTTTCATAATATCTCTGAGATTTGATGATTGAGCCCGTGGTTCTGTATTTTTGGTTCATGTTTTCCTGTGAAAAGGGTGTTCTACATTTTTGTGAGAAAGATATTCTAGTTTATGAACAAGGTTCACAAATTTTTTTCAATAATTATTAAGTAGTATATTATTTGATAACCTAAAGTAATTTGGGTGGTGAATCTGAGTTTTTTACACCAATGCGTATATATTTGAATAATTATAATAAATATTTGTAGGACTCTTGTACTATGAGTAAAGTAAAGAACACCAAAGGTTACATGAGGCTGCACCCTGAAGAAAAGTTGGAAGAGCTTCAGGGAGCTCCGCAGAGATAGGGAACAAGAATAAATGCAGATACAAGCACTGCTCCCTCATCATGGAAGCCCAAGCATAAGAATGCAAGTAAGTCATAGTTAAACTCTATTCCTAATGTTCATGCATCATCTTCTAAAAGTTCTGAATCAGATAGTTTAGGATTTTTCAATTCTTTATTTGATACACCTATACAAGAAAACATGCAACCACAAAGAAAAGAATGCACTCAAGTTCAATATTCAAAGAAGGCACGAGGTCGGAGTAGAAGTAGAAGTCATCAAAGCAAGAATGCTATTGGTGTACCTCCTCCTCCAGGTCTCATAACAAATTTTTCTCATAGTAACGAATCAGTACGAGAACAAAATGATATAAACTTGATTGACTTAGATGACACTTCTGGATCAGAGATAACTTTGCCAAATCCAGAAGAAGTTTTTGGAGAGATATAGATACATTGAGAAGAGAACTCCAAGAACAGATAGATCTCAGAAGTAAGAGAGAAAAGGAAAAGGAATCTGAGTTTATTAGAGCTATGATAGAAAGAGATGGTCTGATAAGATAGTTAGCAACAATCAAAGCCTTAGCACAAGAAAATGATAAGCCTAGTGTTGAGGGCCCCATTTTAAGAGAGATTTTAGATAAGAAATTTGAAAATGTCATAAGGGAAAAGGCTAAGAATAATATGGATAACCAAAGGTTAGCTGATCTTATCCATCCAAGTATTTAGGCTCCTAATTTAGACTTGGATAAGGGGAAACAAAAAGTGTCAGGTGTTAAGATAGATGATAGGAAATCTTTGATTATCCCAGATTTAAGCCTAAAGTTATCCCAAATTGACATTGAGCTAGAAACAACTGGGATAGAAAATGAAACTCTTGCAAAAGAGTTGAAGAGATTTGAAATGGAAGCCTCAAATGTAGAGATGAAAAGGAAAATTGATTTCCTTAAGTTGTCAACTTTGAATAGTGCTTTGTTTATTGCTGGTCCATCTAAAACTTAGGCTATTTCTGGTGCAATGCCAAATGTCATTACGAGTGTTCCATCTCAAAATGACCAAAGTACTTAGAACACTGGGATTCCACTTATTGGACAAAAAAGTCAGGTAACTACTAAAAATAGTAGTCATCCCTAATGTCCTAAAGATTTTAACACAGTTGCAGGGGTTAAAATTATAATAGACGCCATTGCAGCTAATACTATAACAAGTGTTGTAGGATGAGCTGCAATAGGGAAATTTCAAAGAAGACCTATCCACCTAGAGAGGTATAGGCAATTACATTTTTATGTGATCCCGAGATATCTCAATATTATCCCAAATGACTTAAGAGATCAATTTAGTAAATTCGCAGGTAATAATGCTATAACTGGCAAAGAAAACCAAAGGGCATTCACTGACAAGCTGAATGATTATGAGGTGGAGCATGAAGATGTGGTTATGAAATTATTTGTACAATGTTTGATAGAGGATGTCAGGGATTGGTATAGAGTGGTTATGAAATTATTTGTACAATCTCTGATAGAGGATGTCAGGGATTGGTATAGAGGATTTCCAACTGCAAGTATTAGTTCCTGGGAGGAATTTGAGAGATTTTTCAAGGAGCAATATGGTGAGAAAAAAAACCCCAGTTTCATGTTAAATGAGTTCAATAACATTAAGAATTCATTGAGCGAGGATGTGTCTGATTTCAATATCAGATTTCAGAAAGCTATGCATAAGTTGTTTCAAGTATTATGGTTGGATGACAATGTTTGTCTGACCACATATATGAATGCATTTGATGTGAAAATGGTATATATACTTAGAGACAAGGATCCTCAAACTTTGAGAGATGCATTTAGAATAGCTATAAATGTGGAAGGAAATAGAAAAGATTTGGGTAAGCTCGGAAGAAGAGAGGATCCAAGACTTTCTAAAAATGCCAAAGAAAAAATTCAAAAGTCTTTAGGTACAAAACCTAAAGAAAAAGAAAGATGGGACAAGGTACTTAATACCTTGAAGGACTTGAAATTGACTATGGCAAAAAATGACAAGAGTTTTGTACTAGAAAATCTATAGTACAATAAATTTAATAGACCACTAAGATTGCAAGATTACCCTTACAATACAAATTGGAAAGATGGAAAGCCTTTCCAACAACAAAAGGGTAAGAAAGAACCAAAAAACCCCTGAACCATTACAAAAACATATAGTGAACATGGTGGATGATACTCCCTGGTTTGTTGCTTGTCAATCACCCCATTCACCTAAATATTGTGTCGTAGCACAATTTATTTTTGCTAAGGATGAGACACATGAAGAAGAGGAAGAAACCTTTGAAGGTGACAATGTTGACTATCTTATGATTTCTTCCTATCTTGGAGAAGCAGAATATTCTTCTGATATTGATACTCAAGACTTTGATATAGATAATCAAAGGCAAATAAATGAAATATATCATCAATAGGTTTTTTCTGATGAAGAATTATCTATTGATGACCGAATGTGAAATATTGAATAAGGTGAGTGTTATGTGTCCTTAAGAAGACCCTCAAATGAAGAGATTGCTAAAATAACAACTGCTATGGTGGCTCAGGTAAAAAGAAACTATCAATTGAGAAATAGGGTTGTGGGTGAAGACTAGGGCAAGCCTTCGGGTTTATTTGTCAAAGAATTGAAAAATAAAGGAAAACAAGTCAATGAGGATAAAACAGTGAAAGAAGCAATCAAAATTAAGGAGGTCAAGAGAAAGGAGTGGGCTAAGAATGTAGAGGTTGTGCAACCTATTGAAAAAAATTCCCCACTTAAGATGAAAGCAAAGATGGTTGAAAAGTCTGCTTCGCCCATTGAAGGAGACTCACAGAAGTCTCAAAATATTGAAGGAAACATACCCAATAAATATGAAGAACAATCAGGTATGTCACTTAATTTACCAAATTAGACGCCTATGGATATGCTTCAGTCGCTTTCTCAGATTATAGTTAAAGATCCTTTGCAAGAGATGTTAAGAATTCAAGAGCATAGGGAGAATGCCATGGCCTGGGTCAAGGGTATTTCCCATTCTATTGAAATTGAAAATAGAAATGTATCTCATAATATAAAGGAATGAATGATTAATGTAGCTAGGAAATGTGGAAATCATCAAAGAAAATAGATATTAGCCTAGTTCAATCACGAAAACTCAATTGCAATTATAACAATCCTAATTACACTCAATGAAAACATGAAAACAAGACATGCAAGATTGAAAACTAAGCAAACCAAATGCAGATGTCTTCTTCATGTGGCTCCATTGTCCTTCTTTCTCCTTCAAATAGATTTGTTTGTGGATATCACCTACTAGTGCATAAGCATGATGTGAAAGCAAGTAGACAAGATGATAGTGCAAGAATACTCGAAGCGTGATTGATTCGACCAGGGATCAGGGATCAGGGCTCAGGGATCAGGATTCAGGGACCTTGATTGAAGAAACTCATCCAATTTATAAACAAATTGGAGAGAGGACAAGATTAGCATGAAATTGATATTAGAGGTAATTGATTTCAAAATGGAAAAATTGAGTTGAAGGAAGAAGGTTATGACACCTTCTATGTCATGAATTATGACATATTGCCAATGCAAAGGTTAGAGGACTAAAAGCTTTATGACATCTTGCTATGCCAACAGTATGACGCATGAGAAATTCATGCTTCCACCGAAGCACAAAAATAGGTAAAGACTAGAGAGAAATTAATTAGGTGGAAATTGAATTTGACAAATTAGAAAATAGGTGGAAATTAGGAATTAGGAAAATTAGAAATGAGGTGGAAATTAGGAATTAGGAAAATTAGAAATGATGTGGAAATTAGGAAATTAGAAATTGATGAAATTAGAAAATTAGGTGAATTAATTAATAATTTTTCATTCATTAATTAATTCACAAAAAGAGGGGGAATTAATTAGCCAATTAAATAAATATTTAATTGTGACAAGAAGACTTAGGATAAATAAATAAATTATTTAACCTAGAGGGAAAATGGAGAGAAAATGACAAACAAGGTTAAATGAATAAATCATGAAACCCTAGAAGATAAATTAGAAATGCAAGGACGACAATTAGGTCTTGATGTAAGATTGATTTGATGTCGATTCGATCATGATTTTGAATTGATAAATGATTCATACTGATAAGTGATTTGATTGATAAATGCGCCAATTGACGAGGAACAATGACTAATTGATCCAAATTGACATGATTGAGAAGGACGACGATCGATGTCAAATCGATCGCAAAATGACAAAAATGACAACAATCGATGATAAAATAGATTGCAAAACGACAAGATTGGAAATGACCACGATCGATGACAAATCGATCGCAAGATGACAAGATTGAAAACGGCAATGGTCAATGACAAATTGATCGAAAAACGACAAGATTGATAAGAGGACAATGATTGATGACAAATCGATCGCAAAATGACAAAATTGGCAAGGACAAGGATTGATGACGAATCGATCGCAAAATGATGAGACTGACAAGAGGACAAAACCCTAATTAGGATTGACGATGTCCAAAATGATGACAAATGAGCTTGCACATTGATGCGACAGGATAAGATTGACCAAAATCATGACTGAAGATTGTTATCAACAAGACCAAATTTGAAAGCGAGACAAATGAAGAATGCAGAAGAAGGACTCGATGCTCGCAAATGATAAAGACCAAGTACGCAACATAGAAGAAATGTTAATGCGATGCAAAAACCTAAAATAAGGCAATGTGCAAATGTTAAAGTACGATTCCGCAAGCATTGACCATTTTTAGACGTCTACATTTTGCCCCTCTTTGAGACAATGCGATATTAAGCGTTGTTTCAAAGAACAATAATGAAAATGCCCCAGACACTAACAATGACATATGCATGCCCCCTCGAGGAATTGGCTGGAAACATCCAGAAAAGAGGCCAATTGATCGATAAGAATGATAGAACATGATAGGAGCAAACAGACTGAAAATCAGAGATCGGATATACGAATGACAAGCAATTGAAGGTGCAAAAGACCGTGACCAACATGAGATGGAGAGAGTGCATGTTCATCTATGCACTGACAAAGATCTATAAATGAGACAAAGAGAGTGAAAATTGCTCATTTGCACTAGCCCAATAAGAGGATTTGTTGCTCTGGAAACGGACACTTGCAGAGAGATGGCGAACATTCCAATGGCAAATCACCTCAGAGAACGTGTACGCACCTACAGACGATCGGACGACGCAGGAGCAGCGGTATGTATCTCAAAAACCCATATTGTCAATTTTATGAATTTTGATCATTTGTGGGACATTGCGGGGCCCACAGGGAATACAGAAATTGACTTCTACGCCTGTGTGAGCACATCCTGCACTTGTGTAGGGTAACCTATGCTTGTGTAGGGTACACAAGCACAGGGTGTTGCTACACAGGCGCAGGACCTAGCACACAGGCACAGTTGTGTACTGGGAGCTCAATTTTGGTCAAAAACAGCATGCGAATGATCCAAAAAGGGGGGATAAGAATAGGATGGGTCAAAATAGATGAAAAACACCCTGATTTGGACATGAAACAAGGAAATGCAGCTTGTAGGAGCAAACCGTAAAACTAACAAAATGTGCCCCAATTGTGATGCAGAGTCGACAATATCCATTGATCACGCGGGAGAACCGACCTGACTGCTTCATGTTACGACATAGACTCAGGAGCACGGATAGAGATACATTAGAAGGACTTGGAATATACTATATCACATTCATGCCTAAGATTAGGGCAAACATAGGACTACTGACCGCATTGGCAGAGTGATGGCATTCAGAGACCTCCTCATTCCATCTGGCGACTAGAGAGGCGACTGTGACACTAGAGGACGTATGGCATATCCTCCGCATTCCGATTCATGGGGAGATGATAGAGTATGACCCAGTGATAGGGAGAGATGCTTTGTGCAGATTATTTGAGTGCGACGCAGATGATCTAGATATCGTAGAGAGGGAGATTGGCTGGGAGACAATGGCATCAAAGTATGATTGGCGATATGTGGTGATAGTAGTGGTGATAGCATGTCTATTAGTAGGAGACAGACGAGGACATGGATTTCCTATTGGATGGGGAAGAGTGCTAGAGCAGATGGTGATAGAGGGGATGGTGTATGCATGGGGACCATGTGTACTAGCTATGCTATATTTTCAGTTGCATCAAATAGCATATCAGGGAGTTCAGACCTTGAGTTGTGGAATCACACTGTTACAGGCATGGGCATTTGAGCACATAGCCATATGTCGACCGATTGTAGAGAGACAGGTATTACCACACTGACCATATGTGTATTGCTATGGAGGAGCACTGAGACAAGGTCCTTTTGAATACATATTGTATTGGCGACATGAGCTAGACAGATTGAGAGAGTTCACATGGAGGCCATATCTTGATTGCCCTGGATGGTCAGATGATAGTGAGGAGCTATCGTATTGCAGATAGGAGAGATACCTGATTGGGTGACCAGTGAATCACTAGAGAGTGATTGAGATGTAGCTATCGGAGAGAGTCAGATGACAGTTTGGAGAGAGGCAGGATATACCTAGAGGGACTGCACACTTTGCCTGATCTCACAGAGAGACGAGTCAGTGGGGGAGAATGATTCAGCCACACATAGCATATGCCAACTTCACACAGCTATAGTGGAGACAGTGGGATTGGAGATCTGATGTGGTGGATGCTAGGATGACAGAGGAGTATGAGCGATGGTTTGCACGACGACGGCCAGTGCCATTGACAGATCCTGATATTCCGGTACCGAGGAGACAGGAGGACTTCGCACTTGCTGGAGAGGAGGGAGATGATGAGGATGAGGAGGATGAGGGCGGGGATGAGGATGAGGGGGATGATGAGGATGGAGATGATGAGAGGGATGATGATTATGAGCCAGACTCAGCCTATCAGGAGTCATTGCAGGATATACCCATAGAGTTGGAGACAGCTAGGATAGAGGAGATGGAGATGTGCAGGGCTACCATAGCGAGTCAGCATGATCATATTGCGACATTAGAGAGACAGAATGTCATCTTGAGGACAGAGTAGGATCAGTTCAGAGTGGAGATAGCCAGACTTACAGCGGCTTGAGATACAGCAATAGCTTAGGCACAGCGAGAAGAACAGAGAGTCACTGAGTATATTGGGTCGATTAGGGATGCCAGTGCATGGGAGATGGCACAGATGTTGGTAGAGACCGGAGAGGAGATACGCCATTGGAGGACACTATATGAGAGTGCAGTTCCACCAAAGCAAAGAGCAGCTTCATATCAGGCATGATCGAGGACAAAGAGCAGGGCACATTCTCGAAGGTCAGTGAGCAACATGGGGGTGAGTGGACCTATGAGACCACCACAGCCAGGACCAAGAGGGACATCATTCGTGAGACATGGCAGGGATGAGGAGGACAGAGGGAGCACCCAATGACAGAGGCACATGCTCCTTAGGACAGAGACAGATGTAGTTTGACATTATGTAGTCAACCTGTGGGCCATACTTAAGACAGATAGTCCAATTTTGTACTCCGATATTATGTGGATATATGATATGATATGCATCTATATGATGGGATGCAATGTGTTATGACTTATGTTATTTTCCATGTATGGATGACTTATGCACTATTGATGTATCATTGTGGAACATGTATGGATATATTTTTTTTATGTGTTTTCAATGCATTTATAATATGAAATGGATAAAATGCTTGATGTGATGTTAGATATAATGCAAATGTACTAACCAAATGGATGCAGGATGCAGCATATGTGTTTGGGGAAATCAGAGCACTAGACCGAACTGATGGAAGAAATGTTAGTAAGAAGAAATGAGACAGAGGACAGTTAGAGATGATGAAGAAAAAAAAACTTGCTTTCAGTAATGCACTTTATAGGTGAGAACCTTTATTTTAATGTAGCAAAATAGATGCGTAGCATCATGGCATTGAAGGCCAGAGCTCAAATGCAACCCTTTTTGCAAAAGACAGACACATCGCAGACAAACAACAATCACAACAAAAAAGAAAGGGACCATGAACCATCCCGGTCACTCTAAATCACTCAGTGACATCATCGAGCAACATAGGAACATGATCGAAGATAAATCAATAAATGATAAGACTCGCTAATTTCATCAAGTCAAACAAACATCTTGATCTTCATTGTCAAAAGTTGAAAGTGTTGATAGGACGATCATGCTGTCTAGTTTCAGGACATGCGGTACCCTGTCTAAGACAGGACACAGTCTGGTTTTGAGCATACCACACCCTGTATAAGACCCATGATAGTAGTGACAAGGACAAATCATATTGATGTTGATGTTCGATTGAGAAGACAATTGTGATCAGTTTGAATGTCTCGTTTGATTGAAAAGTTCATCTATTAATGCATGATTTCATTAAAGCACAGTGTGTGATTGTGCATCATTGGAGGTATGCTCAGCAATCTGTCTATGCACAAAGGGGATCATTTATTGACAAAATGCAAAATGCCAAAGAAATTGTTTTTGGAATTTGAATGTTTTGAAATTTTTATTTTTTTTTTTGAGTTTTTACAATTTTTTTGTGTTCATGTTTTTCAGGACTTTATTTGATTTTTTAGGGGTTTATTTCAGAACATTTTTCAATTTTTTTTTTTTTCGATTTATTTCAGGACTTTTTTTTATTTTTTATGATTTTTTTAGGACATTATTTGATTTTTTAGGGATTTTTTTAGGACATTTTTTAATTTTTTTGATTTTGCCCCCAGTGTCTAGCAAGGCAAGGAATATGACAGGTGAATAAATAGGCTTTCGGAAATGTTGGTGGATAGAGGGAAAACAAAGGCCTTTTATTATGGAGACAATACAGATGCAATTTTCAAGGGCTATGGCGTGATGGGACAAGAGACTGGATATGACAATGTAAAGAAGGAACATGGCATGAGGGACATGTCAAGAGATTTTTGAAACTATTTTTAAATTTTGCGTCCTTATGTCAGATCAAGATCAAGGAATGAAAAAGAATGTATGGATAGTGATAAGATATGGAATGGATAAGGGACATGGACTGAAGGTCGGGATAGGATATGGGATAGTTGCAGAAAGTTGCAATAAGCTAGGGAATATGGATGGAAGGTTATAATAAGCAAATGGATAAAGACCAAAAGCTATGATGGACTAAAAGCTACAAACAAGATGTATGATGCTCATGATGATCCTTAGCCTTGTCAAGATCAAAGGTGGAAAGAGGAAATGGACATGAGGGACAATAGGATATGAAGGGTAATGACAGGGGTTCGATAGGATAATGAAGGGCAATAGGATATGAAGGAGGAAACTTGCCCCCAAGTGCGGTGTGCAAGAAGTTCATAAATTACGCATGACGCCTGTTTGCCAGGTTTTCATCACGGTACTTGCCCAAGGCGCCTGTTTACCAGGTTTTTACCAGAGGGCAAATTATTTTTGCTTTACTTTTTTCTTTCTTTTTTTTTTCTTTTTTTTCAATTTTTTTTTTCAATTTTTTTTTGTATTTTGACATTTTAGTCGAAAATGGACACATGATAGGGGATGAAAGAAGGACTCAAACATCTTTTTGTTTGGATAGTAGCCTTGAAAAAAATGGACCATGACCTTTAAAAGCATGCTCAAAGACGTTGGTAGGATAAGGACATGGAAAATAAGATGAAACTAAGGCGAGGATTTATGTAAAGGATTGGATCAAAGGGATGGAAGGATGGAAAATATGCATTGGATAATGGATAGGGTATTGGAATAATTGGGCTTGAGTGGATGGAAATGAAGGCAAGATCAACATTGGCACACACCTTGATGGGTGATGGACTGATGGAGGAAAAATGGATCTCAGATTATGAGATTTGGATGGAGGAATAGCTTGGGGTTTTGGGACATAAGGGCCCAAAATGGATGAAGAAGGTGATGAAGGAATAGACTTGGAAGGTTTGGATGGAGGAATAGCAATTTTGGATGCCAAGTTGGATGTTTCTTTTTGTGCTTCAAGGAGCTTCTTAGGGATCCACATGGTTTTTGATTTTTCATGCTTTTGTGGTTCCTTGGAGTGCATTGCTTGCACAAGGGATTTAGGAACCCATATATATTTTGACTTTGCTTTATTTTTCTCAGTGGGCCTTTGTGGCCTTTTGGATAAATTTGTTTCTTTATAGATCATATTGTTCTTTGTTTTGGCATGTCGACTATATTGGACATGTTGATCCTTGAATACATGTGGATTTCTAGACTTATGACTTTTATACTTGGCATCCAAATTGCTTAGAGGGGGAAAGGAATGCATGGATGGATATGAATGAAATGGAGTTCTTTTGGATGGATGAAATTTACTCAAGGATTTGTGCCTTTGCTGACCTTGCATAAAGGATAAAGGGATATAAGGACCTAAGATGGATGGAAGGTGTGATGGGGAAGGTGTATGTTTGGATTTTGAAGGGATGATACCAACGTCTTGAGGAATTTCACTGAGGCCATGACCCTTAATATTTTTTTTAACATAAAGGGATTCTTGCTTATGGAGATCTACTCCATTGCCTTTATAAATATCTTGACTTGTAGGATACTCTTTTCTTTGGGAAGAAGACGCGAGTCCATTATGAGGTGGATATGATATGAGAGAAATAATGAGATCTTGAAGTGGATCGGATTTCACCAAAGTGGAAGAACCCATTGTGCATGTCGAGGGTTCATGAACATCTTGCACTGACACGTTAGAATCATGAGGGGGATTAGGATCATGAGGGGGACTAGGATTGTGTAGTGGACATGGTTCAATGATAGGCTCTTCAAGAGATGGAATGGGAAAAATAATGGGATCATCAAAAGAAATGTGATCTTGGAGTGTATATGGAGCATTAAGACAAGGAGATGGAGGAACAAAAAGATCTTGTGGAGGATTTAAAGGAATAATTTGATCTTGACAAGGAGGAAGATCATTGGAATCCTCTTTAAAGATGTTTTTCTCTTGACTTTCAATGGGATCATCGGAAAGGATGGAAGGGATATCTTGACCTTTCTTAGAAAGTGGAATGTCAATGGGATTTGAAAGGACATTTTTTTCATGAAATGGAAGGGGATCATTTGGGATTGGATGGACTGGGATATCTTGATCTTGCTCGGGGAATGGAGTGTCAATAGGATTTTGGATAGGATGGACAAGAATAAGGGAATCATCATGAGTGTCTGGGAACATGGGGTCCTGGTCAACAATTGGATGGGATGATAAGGTTTTGGGATCTTGATCTTGATCTTTTTGAAGACATGTTTATTCATGCTCTAAATTATCCTCTTGACATGGGGTTGGACTTTGGATATGCATGGGGGATTCTGACAAGGAACCAATGTTTTGGCATGAAGGAAATGCACTCTGAACATTTGTGATGGATTCTGGCAAGGAATCAATGCTTGAACATGAGGAAGAGGGACTTCGAATGGGGTCCTCTAAAACAGGTAATGACAATAAAGTGCATGGTGGCATTGGGTCTTGTATTTCTGAAACATGACAAGGATGTGCATCATGAACTGGATTATCTTGGCAATCAATTATGGATAGTCCTTGGATAATTTCATCCTTGGGTGTATTGTTTGATGAGGACAATATAGAAGGTTCTTGTGAAACTTCTAAAGGTGTAGGGATAGATGCCACTGGAGAGTCAATTTATTTGTGGGGAGATGAGGCATTGCTAGACATAAGTGTATTATCTTGATCTTCCTCAAAGAACTCACTTGGTAGTTTCCTTAAGAGCCTTGCAATAAAGCCACCTTTCTTTCGAGGTTTTGACATGGTCTGGAATTTGAACTTGTTTGGAAAGGAGTTGGTTCTGGTCTGTTGTCATGTTTTTATTTCGAACTAGATGTTGATCAAATTGGTTTGACATGTTCAAAATTTGGCTTGGTGCATGTTGCAAGTTTTGTTTTTGAATGTTTGGTTGTGGTTGTTGACATTGATATGTTGGTTGAACTTGTTGATATTCTATCATTGGTTGAACCATTTGTTGACATTGTATAGTTGGTTGGACATATTGTTGAAATTGGACCATTGGTTGTGTTGGTTGTATATGTTGAACAAATGGTTGTGATGGTTGAAAATCTAATTGATAGTAAACACCTTCTTGTTCTTGTTGTGAAGGCACATAATGTTGTTGTCTCTTTTCTTGAAATTGTTTCATCATCTCTATTTGTGAGATGAGAGCTGGTATGTCTGATTGTTCAATAAGAGATCTTACATCAATTGGCTCAATTTTTGGATTTTGACTTGTAAATTTTTGAAACATTTTGGACATTTGTGATCTATTCTTCTCAATGTTTTTCACTCTTTGTTCCAATATCTCCTTTTCTTGAGCTAGTTTCTCATCTAGTTTTTGTATTTGGAGACTTGTTTCATCATAATAAGTTTGATCGATATTGCCTTCTTGTTGGGTTGGATATAATTGTGATTGCCTTGGATTAAAATTCGATTGCATTGTCGGTTGATACGTCAAACTTTGTTGCATCATTGGTGCTTGGAACCTTGTTTCAATAGACATGTCACTATGCAAAATGCAATATTTTGTTTGGAATTTTTTTTTTATATGCAACTAAATGCAAACTAAATAGACAAAAATGCAATCTATGGCAAGAATGCAACCTATGTTTTTGTTGTTTTTTCAAGATTTTGACAAACTCATGAATGCAATTCTAAGAAATGAGACCCTTAGGAAATTGAAATGATGTCTAGACCTCAAAGGACAAAAGGACCAAGTGACAAAAGTACAAAATGACAATGTCTCCCCTATATGCTTGGATACTAAGCTAGGTTTGACCAAATGACATTGATGACAAAAAGAGAAAAGGTTTGATAAGGTCTAGATCTCCTAACAATGAATTAGGGTTTATCAAAGATTTGGATTACTCAAGTATGACAAAACCTAGTTTTGACACTATATGCTAAGGGACAATTACTATGCAAGTGACCCTAATATGATATTATAATGACTTAAGCTTAATGAAGGGACCTAGGGTATACAAATGTGACCTAATGTTATGAGGACAAGGATGCAAATGCAAATGTATGACAATGTCAACCTAAGGTTGAATTATGAAATGGTATTACTCTAATGTAAGAGGACACATGCAAATGGATGACCTTTATTGATATGCAAAGGAGTATGACCTAGGTGAAACTTAACCTTGGTAATTGACAATGAATTTGCAAAATGCAAACCTAGGATGAACCTAAATCTAAGTGACATGAATGTTGAGACAAGATTTTGAAAAATGTTTGACAACCATGTTTGAAGGTGTTTTGAACTTTGTTGAATGAATGTACTCTTGTGTTTAACCTTGTTTTGAATCAATTTGTCTTGTTTTTGAAATGAGACACAACTCAACTTTTGACAAGCAAAGAAGACAAGATAGTTCAACTTAGACTCAAGACAATCATGCTCATTCACACATTTCTTATGGTAGGTAAGGACAGTAGGTACTTGAGAGGTAGACTCGTTATGAGATTCAAGGAGAATACATAGATGCTTGACCCCACGGGCTCCCCTCCACGGCACTCACTTCTCAAGGCAGCCAAGCATCAGTCCCCATGGCGAACTTAGTATCTCTTCCAAGTATCCGAACTTGTCCTTCTCAAGCAACTAGAAGGATTTTTGGCCTCTAAATACAAGGTGTTTAGTAAGGATTTATGTTAAGCATTACTCCTTGGTGTCACACAAGCGTGATTGAGACACATGGCCCACCAAGATACCAAACAAATTTAGTCGTGCAAGCATGATTTAGACCATGAGGCCCTACTTAGATGTTGATATGAGAAAGAGTCCCAGGGTCATCACTTCCCAAGTAACTACAATTCCCACGTAACCCTTCTTTCAGAGCTTTCGCTCATCAGGTATTTATTTATAGTGAGTTAGAATGCCAAGGTATTCTAGCTGTACTCACTTTGGGTCGTTCCCTTCTCACGATTGTCACTTGCTTGTAAAAGAAAATGGTCCGGAAGGCAGGCCCTCTAAAGGTAACACACAATCAAAACATGAGAATGATATCGAAGATCTAGATTTCTGATCACCCTAAGAAGGATGAGAGCATACTCTCCTACTCCAATGTCAAACTCAACAATCAAAGTAAACATACATTCATTCCATCCTATTTTGAAATCATAGTAGGTGCTTAAATATGAATTACAAACACAAAGTTTAGTTGTAATCCAAGGCAACCTGCAAAACCACCAAGTTAGAAGTTTGATATGTGTGATCTTTGACTATCGAATCTACATAAAATTCGTTAGTAGTTTCATCTTTGTCTTTGCCATGCATAATGCCAAGGTGTTGCACAAAGAATCAGTACCATAAAACCAAAAAGCAAAAACAGAATGCAAAACAAATGAATTTGCAAGTAAAAAAACTGCTTTTTTACCTCTGTTTCTGGCCTTACACAAGCGCAGAAGTCTTGACATAGGCGCAGAATGATGCAACACGGGTGCAGATCCCTTTGACACAGGTGCAAATCCCTTTGACATAGGTGCAGAATGCTTGACATAGGCGTAGATTGCTCCTACACAGGCGCAGAAGTGCCCAGAAAGGCCTGCATTACCTTGTTTCTTGGGTTTTTCACCTGCAAATCATCTCAAAAGCAGTCAAAAGCATGGTTAGGGGGTTAGTTCACGTCCGGTTCACCAATTAATGTAGCTAGGAAATGTGGAAATCATCAAAGAAAATAGATATTAGCCTAGTTCAATCACGAAAACTCAATTGCAATGATAACAATCCTAATTACACTCAATGAAAACATGAAAACAAGACATGCAAGATTGAAAACTAAGCAAACCAAATGTAGATGTCTTCTTCATGTGGCTCCATTGTCCTTCTTTCTCCTTCAAATAGCTTTGTTTGTGGATCTCACCTACTAGTGCATAAGCATGATGTGAAAGCAAGTAGACAAGATGATAGTGCAAGAATACTCGAAGTGTGATTGATTCGACCAGGGATCAGGGATCAGGGCTCAAGGACCTTGATTGAAGAAACTCATCCAATTTATAAACAAATTGGAGAGAGGACAAGATTAGCATGAAATTGATATTAGAGGCAATTGATTTCAAAATGGCAAAATTGAGTTGAAGGAAGAAGGTTATGACACCTTCTATGTCATGAATTATGACATATTGCCAATGCAAAGGCTAGAGGACTAAAAGCTTTATGACATCTTGCTATGCCAGCAGTATGATGCATGAGAAATTCATGCTTCCACCGAAGCACAAAAATAGGGAAAGACTAGAGAGAAATTAATTAGGTGGAAATTGAATTTGACAAATTAGAAAATAGGTGGAAATTAGGAATTAGGAAAATTAGAAATGAGGTGGAAATTAGGAATTAGGAAAATTAGAAATGATGTGGAAATTAGGAAATTAGAAATTGATGAAATTAGAAAATTAGGTGAATTAATTAATAATTTTTCATTCATTAATTAATTCACAAAAAGAGGGGGAATTAATTAGCCAATTAAATAAATATTTAATTGTGACAAGAAGACTTAGGATAAATAAATAAATTATTTAACCTAGAGGGAAAATGGAGAGAAAATGACAAACAAGGTTAAATGAATAAATCATGAAACCCTAGAAGATAAATTAGAAATGCAAGGACGACAATTAGGTCTTGATGTAAGATTGATTTGATGTCGATTCGATCATGATTTTGAATTGATAAATGATTCATACTGATAAGTGATTTGATTGATAAATGCGCCAATTGACGAGGAACAATGACTAATTGATCCAAATTGACATGATTGAGAAGGACGACGATCGATGTCAAATCGATCGCAAAATGACAAAAATGACAACAATCGATGATAAAATAGATTGCAAAAGGACAAGATTGGAAATGACCACGATCGATGACAAATCGATCGCAAGATGACAAGATTGAAAACGACAACGATCAATGACAAATCGATCTCAAAATGACAAGATTGATAAGAGGACAACGATCAATGACAAATCGATCACAAAATGACAAAATTGGCAAGGACAAGGATTCATGACGAATCGATCGCAAAATGATGAGACTGATAAGAGGACAAAACCCTAATTAGGATTGACGATGTCCAAAATGATGACAAATGAGCTTGCACATTGATGCGACAGGATAAGATCGACCAAAATCATGACTGAAGATTGTTATCAACAAGACCAAATTTGAAAGCGAGACAAATGAAGAATACAGAAGAAGGACTCGATGCTCGCAAATGATAAAGACCAAGTACACAACAAAGAAGAAATGTTAATGCGATGCAAAAACCTAAAATAAGGCAATGCGCAAATGTTAAAGTATGATTCTGCAAGCGTTGACCATTTTTAGACGTCTAAAATTAAAAATGAAACAAAGGATAAAGAATTAGAGGGAATGGTTTCCCAGATTCCCCAAATTTATCTTGAAGATACAGTAGGTGAGAGCCCTAATAATGCAATTGCTTTCTTTCTAAGTGTTATTATAAATGGAGGAGTCTTGAAGAATTGTATGATTGATTTTGGGCCCTCAAATAATGTCATGCTAGTAAGGATAGTGCAGTCCATGGGTTTGAAGGTAGATACTCCTCATGAAAGATGTTGTGTTATGGATTCAAGAGACATACCTGTGATAGGATCTATAAAGGCACTACCTTATTATCTTGTTGCTTTCCTTGAGAAAGAATTAATTATGAGTGTCCTAGTTGTGGATATTCCACCACATTATGGGATACTATTATGAAGAAAATGGAGTGCCTCTATGGGTGGGAGTTTTCAACGTGACCTATCTTATGCTACTTTTTGCATTGATAGTAAAAATGTAAATCTCAAAAGAGAATCCAGGGTACCATATATAATGGTACATACAACACAATCTAATGAATATATGACTTGTTTTGTAGACACAGAGATAAATGCATTCAGGGTTGAAGACTCTCCACTGAAGAAAAAGGAGCAACTTGCATTATTGGATGAAGAAGTAGAAAAATCATCAGGAGATGATGATTTGTGGACCATGTATTTTGATGGAGCTAGTTCTAAGGAAGGTTCAGGAGCAGGTGTGTTGTTCATATCACCCCATGGAGAAAATTTAAATTTTCTTTTACTTTGTCCTTTACTTGTACAAATAATGTAGCAGAATATGAAGCGTTGTTGCTTGGTTTGAAGTTATCCGAAAAACATGGGATAAATAATCTCAAGGTGTTTGGAGACTCTGAGTTAGTCATATCCCAAATCAGATCTAAATATGTGTAAAAAAACAAAAGGCTAAAATAGTATATAAATGTTGTATGGGACCAAATTGAGAACTTTGATGCATTTGGTATTGAATGGAAAGAGAGAAGTCATAACAAAATGGCCAATCTCTTGGTAAATATAGTGCTAAGGCTAGAAGACATCACTTTTTCTGGAATCTCAAAGATTGAGATTCAGACAAGGCCATCAGTCCCTGATAACATTGAACACTGACAGGTTTTTAATGATGATGATGATAATTTAAGATTTCTACATTGTGTAGATGAATATAAAAATTGAGAGATTAATTTTAGTGCTTTTGTGTAAATAGAGGATGATAAGAAAACAGTCTTTGGGAAGGAAGTGATTCAATTGAAGACAAATAAAATTTCCAAATGTTTGGTTGTTTTAGAGAGGGCATTTGATAGTCAAGATAAAGCTAAGGTTGTTACTACTGCCCCACACCCTGAAGATTTAGAAGAAGTTAACCTTGCGACGAAAGGAGCTCCAAGGAAGGTATATATTGAAAATAAAATGTCATCCAGAGTTAGGAAAATGATAATTGATTTATTGAGAAAATACAAGCATGTTTGTGCTTGGTCGTATGATGATTTGAAGGCTTACAAGGAATATTTATTTCAACATGAGATTCCTTTGAAAGAAAATGCCAAGCCTTTTAGGCAAAAATAGAGGTCTATTAATCCAACATTAGCATCTAAAATGCAAGAGGATCTAGTCAAGCTAAGAGACATTGGGATTATAAGACCTATCAGACATTCATCATGGGTGTCTAACTTGGTGTCTGTAAGAAAAAAGAATGGAGATATCAGACTATGTGTTGATTTCGTAAATTTGAATGTATCTTCATTAAAAGACAACTATCCATTGCCAAATATGGAAGCAATATTACAAAAAGGTAACAAGTTGTGATATTTTATCCACGATGGATGGATTTTCAGGTTATAACCAAGTGATGGTTAAAGAGTTAGACCAATACAAAACAAGATTTACTAAACCTTGGGGAACCTATGTTTATATAAGAATGCCTTTTAGTTTAACAAATGCAGGAGCAACATTTCAAAGAGCTATGGATGTTGCATTTTCTGATATCATAAATGTATTTTTGGTAGTATATCAGGATGATCTAACAACTTATTCCAAGAAGGGTAGTGATCAATGTGGTCACCTTGAAAAAAAATTTAACAGAGTTGTTGAATATGGGATATCCTTAAACCCCAATAAATGTTCCTTTGGGGTAATTGAAGGTAAGTTGCTAGGTCACATTGTTTCAAAAGATGGTGTGAGAATTGACCCAGAGAGGGTGATAGCGATAGACAAAGTCCCTCAGCCTAGAACAGTGAAAGGTATCCAATCTTTCTTTGGGAAGATAATTTGTTTAAGAAGGTTTGTCACTAATTTTGCTGAAATTAGTAGACATATATCCAAAATGTTAAAGAAAGGTGCAAAAATAGAGTGGAACGAGGAGCCAGTCAAGGCATTCCAAGAAATTAAACAGGGTATTAAAAATGCACCTGTTCTTAAAACACCTGATTATGGAAAACCTATGCAAATATTTTCATTTGCATCTTTTCATATTATTGCTAATGTATTGTTGCAAAAGAATTTAGAAGGTTTCGAACAACCTATAGAATTTTTTAATAAGTCTTTGCAACCTGCAAAATTAAAGTATGATTTAAATGAAAAGCAAGCTTATGCACTAGTGAAGGTTGTTAAAGCTTTTAGGAGTTATTTGATGGGAGAAACAGTGGTTGCATATGTGCCTAGTGCCGCAATTAAAGATATTTTCACACAACAGGAAGTGTCTGGAAGAAGATGTTGATGGATAAACAAGATCCAACAATTCAATATTGATATCCAAATCATTAAATTAGTGAGAGGATTAGGATTGGCAAAGTTAATGGCCCAGAGTAATTTGGATGCCAATCAAATAAATATAGTGGAAGAAGACCACATGTCTTGCATCTATGATATGGATGGTTGCAAATGGTATGATGATATCATATATTATTTGTAGAGGATGAAATATCCTGAAGACATGACTGATCGTAAAAGGAGGACATTAAAATTACATGCTATTAAATATTCCATTGTAAATGGGAAGCTCTGGTGGAGGAACAATGCTGGTGTCATGTAAAATGTGTGGACTAGAGTCAAGCTCAAAAGTTGTTGTTTGAATTACATAGTGGAGTTTGTGGAGGGTATTATATGGCTAAAACAACTACACACAAAGTATTAAAAGCTAGGTTCTGGTGGCCAACAATTTTCAAAGATGCATATCAACTAGTCAAGAAATGTGACCCATGCCAAATATTTTTCAGAAAAATTAAAATTTTTAGGAAATTTGCCATTAATACCTATAAATGTGCAAGCTCCATTTCAACAGTGGGGTATAGATTTCATTGGAGAAATAGCACGCAAATTGAATAGTGGTCATTCTTGGATTTTAGTGGCCACTGACTATTTCACTAAGTGGGTTGAATTTGTACCCACTAAAAAAGAAACAAGTAAGGTGGTAATTGATTTCCTTACAGATAATATATTGACCAGATTTGGATGTCCAGAGAGGATAGTCTCTGATAATGCAATGAGTTTTAGGTCAGAAGAATATGTAGACTTCTGCAATAAATATGGTATCCAGATTTCTTATTCATCACCTTACCACCCACAAGGAAATGGGCAAGCTAAATCCAGTAACAAACGTTTGATGAAGATTATTAAACGAATCCTAGAAAAGAATAAAAAGGCTTGGGATTCAAAGCTGAGATTAGTTGTTTGGGCAGACAAGGTAACAATCAAGAAAACAATTGGATGTGCGCCTTTTGATTTGGTGTATGGTATACGTGCAAGGTTGCCCCAAAATAATATGATGGAGATGTATAAATTTGTCTAAACTTATAACAGTGATATAGATGATGATATATAGGTGAGAATTGAGGCTTTAATGGAATTAGATGAAGCTAGAAGAGAAGCAAGTACTAGAAATACAAAGTTACAGATGCAGGTTAAAAACCCGTATGACAAAAGAACAACTGCAAGAATTTTTCAGGTTAATGATTTGGTTCTAATGTGGAATGCCAGAATAGAAGACAAAGGAAAACATGGTAAGTTTGATGCCATTTGGCTAGGCCTATATCTGATTCAAAGCAAACAGGGAGAATATTCTTATATTCTCCAGGATATACATGGTAATACTCTTGAATTGCATGTTCATGGACAATTCTTGAAGCTCTACTTTTCTTGAAAGTAGTTATTTTCCATGAGCGTTAGTTATGTTTTGTATAGTATAGTTTCCTTTCAGTTCAGGTTACCCTTTCCAGGTAATTTCTTTTTGGTCTGCTCTATGATTGGTCTACTTCACCCAAAGATCTTGATTTTTGTTCTCATTCCTATGAAATGAACGTCCCCAACTAGAGCCACTGATAGGACCTAAAATTATGTCTTGCAAAATTTGTTCGTTTTGGTTTTATTTTTTTCCCTTGGTCAAGTTATCAGGTTTTAGGGCTATAAGGGTTGTGTCTTTTATGATTAAATATTGGTTTGAAAATATGTATTGGGTCCCTTTTATATCTCATCATTACCTTTTCTCACTTAAGGCTGAGGGTTCCACTTTCGTTCGCGGGGCCATTTCATTTCCTAAAGTTATAAGTGGTGGTTAACCGGTTTTTAAAATATGATTTCCCTAAGTCATGCACATAACATTCCTAAAACCAATTTTCCTTTTAATTATTTGTGTCTGCACTTGTATTTTCCTAAGTCCAAAGAGTCCTAAATACTTCGACTATGTCCTAAAGACAGGATGGATCCAATAGCTAGTGCTTACCAATGATCAAAGATGGGAGGATTTTAATGACCATTACATTGCGAGATCATGTTGCGTGTTATCGGCAAAAACTGGCAGGGTTGGTAGTGTAACCAGTCAAAAGTATTGTGTTACCGGTTTGGAGATGGTAAAGGTCGATCTACTAATAGTCCTATCAATTTGCACGTACTCAGAATGAATGGAGATGTTTTATCCTAAGTTAAAAGGTGCTCGATTCTTAAGTTCAAGTAGAGTTAATGGGCAGTATGCTAGGTGGTAAAGTTTGAACAGATCAGATGGCCCTCGTATTCCCACAATGGAATGTCAATTGTTGATTCAACAAGGGATGATCGTTGGATTGGCCAACTTGGAAGATGATTGACGGCTAATTTTCAAAACAATTTAAACACAAAGTTATGAGCCCTTGTTTTGCTCGCGTGAATATTAATGGTGGACGACACATTTGCATTCTTTCCCAAGCAGCAATTAAAATACTCTTAAAAGGTTTTTCATTCGCAAAATATTTCATAGAAATCCTAAAGAATTTCCCGTTGCTGAAGGAGACTAACACGACTCTTTGCGACATAGATTTGTCATCCCTAGCAAAAATCAAAAGCAGTAATTTTATCTGAGCTCTCCATATGTTTTTGAAACAAATTGATATTACAAATTGTGTGTGAGGTGGCAAGAAGAAAATTCAATTTGTTCTAGGGTTAAGATACTAGACAAAGAATAGCGAAATTTGTTTAAATTACTCTGGTAATTTAAAAATCTTGTACTAGCCCTAGTTTTCCTTCGCAATTTTGGGATTATAGTATAAGGCCCTAGTTGTAGAAGACGGCTCCCTCACAAAAATATTTTGGGCAAGTGGATTATATGAAAATAAATCTTTATGATGATTTCTTGGACCAGTTAAAGCCCTCTACAAATGATAAGAAGTAGAGGCAGAAGTTTGGGGATGAAAAAACCCTAGGGGAAGGGTTAACTGACAAAGCATTTCGCTTGGCAGAAGATAATATACTAATAACTAGGTTAGAGATTTTCAAATTATGGTATGGACAAAGGAAATTAAATTCCCCATTATGCAGTCCTTGGCAGTATGATTTGGGCAAGTTGGTAGTCAGGTGTTTTTATCGATGGTGATTTACTCAAGGTTGTTGTAGACATATATGACCCAATTTCAAGGGTTATTAGCAGAAATGATGGAGAGATTTTGTTAACCATCAGAAGGGAGGACTTTCTAGATATTTTTTACTTGTATGAACCATCCCCTAGCCTGGTACCAATAGATTTAAATGAACAAAAGGAAGAGTATTACAAGATGAAGTAACTCATTAGAAAGAATTTCCTTCCAATGCATTTGGCAAGGGAAGGAAGTACAACATACCATATCAGCCCTATCTCAGAAGATATGTTTCCAATTGGTACTTTCGCTCCCTATTTCTAGGCTACTTTCTTCTCTCTATGCCAAATATTGGGTTTTAATCCCATTACAATGATGTCGTCTAATTTTATGTACATGGCTATGCAGATATAGCATCCGGATTTTATTGTAGTTTTTGACTTTGCCCCTTATCTTGAGGAAAAGATGCATGAGGGGTTATTAGATATCAAGAATCAAGTTGTTGGTGTTAAATTCTCTTGGTATTCTTTACTCATGCATATGTTCCTTTCAAGGAATGCAGATTATTTTGAGGGTACCATGAGCCTCAGAAGGACAATAGATAACTAGGAGATTCCAGTGTAGCTCTAGAGCACAGACATGTCTTGGGATAGACAAGAAGCTAGCTATATAAGGTTTGATAACAACTTTGCTTCTAGGTTAAGACAAAGGTTGACGGTGAATCCACCAAGGATTCCTAAGGAATTGCATGATTTTATGAGTCCCAAGGAGAGGGTGCCTCTTGCTAGGATTGAACATAATTTGGGAAATTTTATCCCAAATGTTGTAAAACTGTAATCAGAGTCTATGTCTTTTCCAAACAGCCACATGTATTGCCCTCAATATTCCACTGAGAATGGGTTTTGTTGAGGTGATGTGTCAAATTGGATGTATTCAGGATAAAGATTTAAAAGGAAAAGGAAAAGGGACATTCTTCGTGGATTACACCATTATCCCTTACTTTGTGATTATAAAGGGAGGATATGAGCACTTCGACAAATTCTTTGATCCATATCATTTGGGGGTAAGTATAGCTAGAAACAGTGATCCTGAGGTATTTTACAATGATTTTAGAAGAAGAATAAAAGGAGCTTTGTTGCCCCATGTGCATAATTTTCCTGAGGACTTAATCAGGAATTAATTTGACTCCATAACTCAGGAATGGAGAAAAGAGAACTGGATATTTTTTAGAAAATTATGGGCTTCTATTCAAAAGATGGATCCAAAATATGATCCATTAAAGGATTTTTCCCCATTCCAAGTGAAGATTGAATTTGTTATGAATTTTTTTGATGAATTGACGAAAGTCTTAAGGGAGAAGCTAGCCAAGCTTGAAGAATTTCATGGCCGGCAACAATTAAGCTCACAATCTCTTGCATCCTACAGAGCAAGTGGTGTGATAGCAGGGAGGCCTATTTAGGAATCTCCTCACAAAAGAGTTAGAGAAGAAACAAGTGAGGAAGAGGATAGTAGCAATGATAGTAGGAGATTGATAAGGAGAAAGGGTAAGAAGATGATGAGTTCAGAGCCTTTAACCAAGATACAAATGAAGCCTCTTCAAGGAGTCAGGTTCATTGATCTTGAAGATTCTGACAGAAGTCCTTTTCCATTAGTTGTATCTTTTTCACCAGTAAGGCAAGATGAGGAACAGGTGGAGGAAGAAATGTTTGTTGCAACAAGTGTAGAAATGCATATTGGTATCCCTGCATTGCCTCCTAATTTGGAGTTGGATTTTACTCCCTTGGATATCCAGGGTAAAGCCTTCAAGGATGCAAAAAAGGAGGCATATGATAATTTCTTTGAGGATGATGCTTTTGTAAGAAGCCTAGCCTTTTTGCAGTTAGTATGGAAGAGAAAAGATTGAGGAATACAAAGGAAGGATTATTGATAGGAATTCCCAAAGGCCAAATAGATCAGATCAAGAAATCCAAGAGGAAGTAAAGAATTGAATGGAGGAAGAGTTCAAGGAAATCACTACTGATGAGGGCAAGAAAATTATAAGTCAGGTTGGAGTCTTGATATATAGAAGATGCAGTGGCATTTGACACAATTAGGAAATCCAAGGAAGAAGAAGCAAGGTTAGCATTAAGAGGCTCTCACTTTGTAGATGATTATGCAACCTTGGCCATATGGGCACAAGAGGAAGGACCTAGGAAGCCTAACGTCAGTGATTTAAACCCCAACTTAAGGGGAAGCCTAATTATAAAGAGAGCAGCCGAAACATCAACTGTAGAGGCTACAAAGTTAAATGTTTATGTTGCTAAGTTGGCACATGAGACTGCAAAAAAGAAAGCTTTAGAGAAGGCTGAGTTGATGAAGAAGTTTGACAAGCTTTTTAAATGATTATAATGCATCTCAGAAATGGTGTGTGTAGTTGCAAACGAGAGTGCAACTCCTTGAGCAAGGACAAATAAAGGTTTCCTATCCTACACTTATAGGACCGTCCGGACCATCAACATCCAGGTCGCCACCTATGGTCCAAGGAGGAGAAGAATCTCAACTAAATACAAGTACTAATATCCCTTCCATGGTATTAGTTCGATATGATGATGATGAGCCTGATACTACAAGATCAACTGAACCAAATGAGTCTTATCTTTTAGAGAAGATTGTTAAATTAAAAAGTAAATTGAAAGAATCAAAAAAAAAATCAGCGCAACAGCAGAAGGATATAGTTATCTCAGTGCTAACTCATTTGAATGAGAAAATTGAAAGTAGATTAAACAATATCCATGCCTTATATTCTTTACTTTCTGATGCTATTCAAAAGTTTAATGATGATAAAGAAGTGGCAATTCCCCTATTTACAAAGTGGTTACAAAGGGGAAATGAGCTTAGAATGATGTCCATGGCCTCTAAATTTCATGTTGAGAGACCACATGCACTCCAACCAACATATTTGTTGGTGAAATCAATGCAGGAAGCCCAAAGTTTTCCAAAAAATATAGAAAGAAAGGTGAGGGAATTGATGAAGAGTTTTAGTGAATTAGAACAAACTCTTTTGCCAGATATTGAGGATAGAGAAGGGGTAGTCAAGCCTTTGTAATTTTGGAAGGAAGAGGCAGAGAGAGTCATCAATACGCAGGTAGAAATGATCTGTGATGGGATAAATATGGATATGTTCGATGATAGTATGGATAAAATAATCGCTACAGGATTTTTTTTGAAACTTTTGAAAGAGAGGCAAACAAAGTAGCCATTAAGTATATTCCATATAAGGCAAAAGTTGATGAAATCATGAATTTCAATTGGCCATGTGATGAAGACTATAGTGCATGGATTAGCATGTATCTGAATGATGAATAGAAAGTTGTAAATAGTTTGCATAATTGTTTTTGTCTTCTAGTGGCAGATATTTTGGAACCTGTAAGACAGGATGGGGGTAATTTTCATCATAAGTTTCAAAGAAGGGGGCTGCATTTTTTGATCAAGTATAAGCATGTTCGAGGATGATTGTTTTGTATAACAGAATGTGGTTAGGTGTAGTCATTCTAAGATGACATGTGTCTCCTCTAGTCTGAAGCTTGTTTGCTCGCTTGTTTTTTATAAAAGGGATTTCAAGGCTATGAGACAGGGTTTGGAATTTTGGTCCCTAAAAAGTTCCAAATTTATGTTTCCAAATAGCAAAGTCTAGGTGAAACAAAAAGGGATTGTAAAAGGTTATTTTACAGAGATAAAAATAGAAAGAGTCTTGTGTCTATAATTTTTGCAGGTTGTTGAAGGAGTTATGTATGGATTGTATTCTTACAAAGACAACATAATTAATAAATAAATATCTACTTCAAACCCATTTCTCTCCAGTGTATTGTTCTATCATGTTTTGAATGCATATTATCAAGGATTTTATCATTGATTGCACTGTTGTGGTGTATGCAATTTTTTGTTCATGCTTTGGTTTGAGAGGTTAATTAAATGCTTGAATAAAATTGCAGAGTTATAGGGATCTTTATAGGGATTTTGATAAGTAGTTTTGGGAGGGATAAAAAATATGATGTATTTCAAGGCAAGATTATCTCAGGTTATATGTCATTAGATAAATTTTGTCAGAAGTACAGTCTAATGCAGTATGAATTCATATACCCAATGGAATAAGGCACTGATCATAGTTAAATCAATGCCTAGGTATTTATTTACTGTCCTGAATCACCACTGGTTTGCTATAATTTGTTGAATATCAGAATATTTTCATTTTACATGAATGTTGTCATTTGTATTAGTCATCTCATGCTCCAAGCTAGTTGAGGATCGCTCAGGAATTTTCCATTCCTGAGCATTCTCCCTTATTTTTGAGTCTTTATATGAGATTATCTGCTTTGTTTCATGCATGATTTGTGAGTGTGGCGTAAAGTCACAAATAAGCATGGGGATTACCTTCCTTGGTTCTGCAGAGCCTAAAGTGCAGAAGGATCTCGCATCCTTGTCATTTTTGGTCCAAGTCTAAAGAATATTAAATAGTTGGAAATGGATTTCCATACATATTTTCAAGAGGAAACAACTTGGTCTCTGCCTTTGAGTCAGTGTAAACCCATTTTTGGGCACCAACAGAGTGGGATTACAATCCTCAATAGTCTTATCTGTTGATCTTTCTCTTAGTTTATCATATATATCTATCTCTCCTTCTACTACTTTATAGTGAGTACATGCATAGGCCTATACTCTCACTAAAGTGTGGGCTAAATGTAACATCATAAATTATAACTCTATACAATTTACACCACCTTTTGTGCCCTTACTTTAGTGTGTCCTATCTTAGCTCTTGCCCATGTCCGTTTCCTACTTTTTCACCTTGAATTTGATGTTATCCACCACACAAGATAATGAAACTTGTGCCTTAGGTTGTGCACCCTAATCTTCCATTGGTTTTTCCTATTTCTACTAGACCATGGTGCCTAGGGAATCCTATTCCTAGGACCATGGTTCATGGAACATCTTGGTCCCCCTTAAAATTAAGACCTAATTTAAGTGGGTTTGTGCACTTCCCCTCCCATGTGATTTCAATTCTCAGTGTCTCAATTTGATTGTTTAAGGTTATCCTAATTAGTAAATTACCTAGGGAACCCTGGGAAAAAGCATGAAGTCATGTTACACTTGGGGCTAACTAGGGGTAGTCTGGCTAGACTGAGTCCAGTCAGATTGAGTCCGACCAAACTTAGTTTGGCCATACTACAACCTAGCCAGGTGGCATCCCATATTGCTGGCGTGGTGCCTAAATGGCACCAAGAGTTCAATTTAACTTAGTTTGGCCAAAATTTTCACTACATTGTCCCAATTGTTGTGAGCACTTAAGCTTAGAATTTTTTAAAACAATTCAAAATAGTTCGACCAAACTCAATCCAACCGGACTAAGTTTGGTCACACTCACCTATGTGGCAGGTGAGGTGGCAACCAAATCACCTATTTTGTCTGTATTTCTAAAAAAATTCACTTCTACTCAGTTTTTTTCAGCTAGAATATTTTTTACAAAAATAAACAATGCTAGAGCTCGAAGTCTTTAGACATATAATTTGTTTGTATTTTGATTAATTTAATATTTTTAATTCATTAAACATTGTGAGTAGGTTCTTAAAGTTTAAAAAAATATTGATAATAAATTTAAACAAATATATTAATTGATATTAGAAAAAATTTAAAAATATATTTTCCACTAGATGAGAGAATATTCTCCAAAAGGTTATAATTTTTTTTTGATAATCATAAATTTAGTAGACAAAAGGTGATGTCAAATGAAAACTACCAAATTAAGCTATGTTGGACTTAAAAATATTATAAATCATTTTTTATTTTTTAACACTGCATATATATGTCCTTTGTTTGGAAAATTAAAATCCGAAAAAAATAAGTTTGTTTTCATTTTGTTTGTTGATGCCAACTAGAGCCCTTGATTTTCAACATTTTTCAGCAAAAGAAAATCTATCTTTGAATATATAAAACAAATGTCAATTTAAAAAAAAAAACATATGAAAAATAATAGACATAATTTTTATTTATTTATTATTAATAATTCTATACTAATATTTAAAAAAGAGACATAATTTTTATTAATAATTCTATATTTTATCAATTTAGAAAGAGACATAATTTTTATTAATAATTCTATATTTTATCAATTTAGAAATGTCACTTTTATGCAATCGAAGTTAAACAATTTTAGTTGTGTTGGCCACTTTCTTTATAAAAGTGTGACACAACATTGTGCTTTTACCCCCCTATATTAGAGAATTTTTCCTATTCATTTTCATCTAATAAATCTAAGACTAAGAATTCCTAGCACAATTTAACATCAAGCATCTTCAAACATTCAAGGTAATATTTCATCCGACCACATTCTTCAGCCATTCAACATACCATTTCATCCCACAAAATCCTTCAAGCATCATGGAACAACAAATCTATATCAATCTGCATGCAAGCATGTGTGTTTGATTTCACGATTCATGTTCATGTTATGTCAAGTCATGTTATTACATAGAAACTTGTTATCACAACTAAAGAGCATTGTATTATCATCCATTATCAATTGCAATAGATCTAAGGTATATCATTAAACATTTACTTCAACATTTCTATTTACAAGTTCAATTCAATTAGGGATAATTCCAAACTTATGGTTTGACCTAAGGCAAATCCATATCAACAATATAATTTTCCTTATTTTTATGTTTAGTTGATAGATCTAGGAGCAATGGATAGAGATTTTGGAAAAAGACATAATGACATTTAGATCTTATTTTTGTAGAGGTGAAAATTAGAGGATTAGAATGAAAAAACTACCACAATCTCAAGATTTTTTAATGAGCTTCTAGGAATAGATTTCTTGCGACATCTTGATTCTAAAAGATTCCAGTCTATAATTTGGATTTGGCATTAGGTACTAGGAAAAAAATTATCACATGTTTTGATATTTTGAGGCCAAAGTTGTTTCCACAAGCACATCTCTAATTCTTTTGTGTATAGTTAGCTCTATGCCTTTGTATCTCATATGTAGCTCATTATTTCTACTATTTCATATAAATTGTTCATCATTCACCCTAGATCTAGAATTCAAATACATTCAAATCAATTTAAACTAGAGAAAAGAAAAACAAATTGATCTACATTCAATCCTCTTGCATTGGAGCAATTGAGTTTTCCAAATCTAAAGGCACAATTGGATGATGCTAAAAGGATAAATGAAGAATCAAAATCCGATTTTGATACCAAGAAGTTTAGGTGTGATGAATTTGAGATGGAAGTCGAGACTAAAGGGAAAGAGTGTCAAAATCTAAAGGATGAAATAGCAAAGATAACAATAGAATTGGAGAAGTGCCAAGATGAGCTCAAGATGAGAATCAAATATAAAGGGAGCATAGAGGCCTTGGATAAGATGTTGAGAAAACAAAAGAACTTCAAGCATATCAAAGGTGTTGGATATGATGTTGGTCAATGCTCTACCATCAAGGAAACATCTAAGAAGGAGATACATTTTTTCTCTTCAAATGATAATGGTAGTAGAAAAAATTTCAAAGTCAGAAATTCTCCTAGGAAGAAGATTGATTTTACCACTAATGTTGAAACTATGAAAGCACAGGCTGCTGCTAAAAGAAAGAATAATGCTGATTCAAAAGGAAAAGACAAGCTGAATGAAGAAGGCTTCATTAGAGAGAAGAATCCAAGAAGGAGATATAGAAGATCAAATAATTTTGAGCTACACACAAGACTAAGAACATGAGGAAATCAGAACATGTGACTGTTGGAAATGAGCATCCTAGGATCAGAAACAAAGGAAGAAGGAATGGAGTAAAAAAGTCAACAAGATCTCCAGACACTTAGTAAAATAAAATTGTAAATTACAAGTCATTTTTCTTAGGTTATTATTTTGCATGCAAAGGTTATGGGCATAGAGAAAATGAGTTTAGGAATAGGTTTATGAGAAATCTACATGCATATGAACATAAGATGTCAAATGGTAGATTTACGCATAGATCATGTCCAAAATATGGGAGCAAGAATGTTACTACTGTCCTAGGTGATAGGAATGTTGTGTGTTATACCTGCAATAAAATGGATCATAGGAGTCATGAATGTAGAAGAAAATCATTTTAGTCTAATGACAGCTCCTACACCTCTTTCTATAATAAAAATGTAATGAATAACTATAATGATAATTATGTAAGACGAGTTTCTACATGGAACAAACTAGGAAATATTCCTAGAATACATCCAGAAATCAATTTGTTCCATCAACTGTTCATAATGGCATGGTCTGGAGAAGGAGATCAAATCAATTCAGCAGACATTCTTCTAGTCCTATGTTTGGAATGAACATAGTGTGCTACTACTACAACTACTTTGGTCATACTGTAAGGTATTGCAAGGTGTAAAGTGGAAAATTGGACCCTAGTGACTCCCCACCTATGAGAGAGAAAGGAAGTCACTAGGATGATTTTCACTTGAGGGAAACTTTACATTCAAAAGAAGGGCTTGAATCCACTAGATCCAAATCCAAGGGAGGCAAGGTTGTGAATTCCAAGTGGATTGCAAGGGTTGAAGTGTGTTTTTCCCTCTTTTGTAAATAGGAAAGTTGACTTGTTGACTATGTGGAACAAAGAGAGAAAATGAGTGAAATGAGGAGCTACTTATTCAGGATCACGTTGTAACTTCAGATCTGAGCTAATTAGATTGATAATAATCTTTCCTACAAATTTGGAGAAAAGTCATCGAGACAGTGGCGAAAGTGTACATGGTCCTCCAAAAAATCCGCAAAACGAAAAGGGTTTTCTGCCTCTACAAATGGACCCAAGAATGACCCACTGTGCTCTGGTTCCAAGAATGACCCACTGTACCAGGAAAAAGTAGTCTTATCTCACTCTAAGAGTCTATTCTCTGGTTCCAAGAAAGTACCATTGTATAATAAAAGTGATGACACCTTGCTCTAAGACGCCGCCCTCTGGTTCCAAGAATGTCCCACTATATAATGCAGAAGAAAAGTATAGTACAAAGGAGTAGTGTGGGTACCTCCCCTTAAGATGTCAACATAGGTTGATGATGATATCTTTAGGAAAATATAACAAGGATACCTACCTTCATCACAAAGAAGATACCCATTATGCAACAATCTCATAAATCCAAGCAAGAGAGGGAATACTCTTCAAGCAAGCATAAGATAGTTGAAAATAGATATCTTATTGTAAGTGTAAAGATAATCCTTGGAGGAGAAGAGGTCTTTGTTCAAAAGACATCTTCCTCCAAGAGGAATTGTCTTAGACAAATATAACATCTTCTAGAACAAGAATTCAATCCTTCCTCCTATTCCTAGGTGAAAGGGATTCTTGATGAGGGATGACTCACTTTTATCCCCAAGAGGGATGGGTGAATTTATCATAGATGTACATTACCAAGAGTGAAAGAGGATGTAGTCAAGGATCTATACCTCTTGTATAAGGGAGATTTTTTTAGCAAACTACCAACAATTTTGTACAAGGAATGACATCAAGTAATATAACTCACACCATCCACAAAATAGGGCAAAGTGGATCCCTAGAGAGAGAGAGAGAGAGAGAGAGAGAGAGAGATCATTGCCCTCTAAGTGTAGGGATAATGAGAAGAACTTACACAATCTTCTAGAGATAGATTAACATAATCAAATGCACAATGCACTTCCATGAATGCATGCAAGAAAAGACATTAGTATATATAAAATACTCGTCTCAAGAAGTGGTAATCTTCAAAAGGAAGAAAAAAAAAGTATCAAATATTCTCCAAGGGGGATTAAGTATATAAAATGATAATCATATATGAAAAATGCACCTCCTAAAGGAAATAGTGATACACGAGATCAAGAGAATGGGATACGAGTGAAAATCCTTGCCCCCCAAGTAAGAAGGACAAGGGGAAAAGGGGTACACATTTTCTAATGGTATTTATTTTCAAGTGATATGCCTTCCTAATGGAACAAATTCTTTAAAGGAAGGAATGTGTACTTATCAAGAGATTATTCCATGCAAGGAGGCATATCGTGTTCGAGAATAATCCCAACCACATAAAAGAATACATTTTCCAAGAGAATGAAAGAAAGAGAAGAAGTGCATTACTTATTAAAGAAATTCCTCTCTAAGCAAAGTGGAAAACCAAATAACAAATACCTGCTCACATAAAAATAACCCAATGGAAGAAAGGAGATCTAATAATGAATAATGCACAAAGACAAAGACAAGTGTATAGAAAGAAGAAGAAAAATGGACTTCATGTTGCTGCCCCAAAGTATGTAAAATTGAAATTGTATACACCTAGAAATGGTCTGAAGATAATTAATTGAATAAGCAATTATTTAATTAATATCCCTCCCCAATTTAATTGAATTCATCAACAATTTGATTAAATCCTCCCTTTTCATCTACTTATTAATAAATCTAAGGATTTGTTTAATAGGTTCATTTCAATAATCCCATTTGATTAATTAATTCAAAATAATTAATTTTTCCCCATCAAATTCATTTCTTTTAATCCTCTAATTAATTAAAACAAATCAATTATGAGTTGTTGAAATTAATTAGCCTTTTCTTATTATTTGAATTTCTAAATTCAAATTACCCACAAATTCTCCTAACTTTTAACCACCTAACCTAACCTTCCTAAACCTAACCTTCCTAAACCTAACCCATTTCATCTAACCACATGTCCACTTTCCTTGAACACTTTACCCTCTCATGAGCAAAGCTTTGTGACACTTGTCACTAAGTGTTCCCTTTCATCCAACCTCTTCTAAAATATTTGTGACACTTGTCACTAAGTGTTCCCTTTCATCTAACCTCTTCTAGAAGCCTCTTGACACTTGTCACTAAGTGTTCCCTTTCATCCAACCTCTTCTAGAAGCCTCTTGACACTTGTCACCATAGAGATGATAGATGTTCCCTTTAATTCAACCTCTTTGCCAACCTCCTCCAATTTCACCATTGATATCTTCAGACTTAATCTTGACCGTTGATTTCTACAACCTCACCCCTAGCCTTGGAAATCCTATAAATAGACCCCATTTTGGAGCAATAATCATCCCATCTCATTTGCATTCAAGCATTGTTACTATAGGCATATAGCTCTTAGTAAATCATTCTTAGTATTGTTATCATGTTTTAGCTTAATCATGCTATCATTGCTAGCTTATGCATCTTCATCATTTAAATCCTCCATTTAAGTGTAGTCAAGTCACTGGAATTTGCATAACCAGATCTGAGAGAAAAATTCATACTCGCATTTACTAGGAGGTAATAGATCGATTAGCTATGGTTTTATCTTTCATTGATTAATTTTCTAACCATTGCTTGTAATGATTTATTGAGTGTTTTGTGTTGCAGCTGGAGCTATAACAGGTACACACTTGACAGGCATGACATTTTGGCACCCACCGTGGGGCTGAAATCATCATTTTTGTCCTCTCAAGCTTCAACAACCTTCATCTATGCCCAACTCTGGTTCAGAATGTCGTACGAGTTTCTTTTCCTACATGTACAAACTCCTTTCTTATCTGGGAAGATACTCTATCTTGACTCGTATTAGCTCAATCCTATATCATACGAGCTTATTTTTTATTTCGCACAAAATCTAAAATAGTGTCGTACAAATTGTTGTCTAGTAAATTCTTTACTCGTATGATCTTGTTTCTGAGTCGTACAAGCCTGTTTCTACTCCTAAGTGAAATCTAAAGTTTTATCCTTTGATCTGTCAAAGCATGTTGTATGATTTTCTGCTTGTGTTTTTAAAATAAACTGCATCTTAGGGTTTTCAGTTTTTAAATCTGATCATTGCTAATGCTAACCCTAACTTGTTTGTGAGATTTTTGGCAGCCTAACTCTTTTCGGCAGAATGATTGTCAAAGATACACTTGTCAAAGACATAATTCAAAGCACATAAATGACTACTAATGGATCTATTTTGCAGGTTGCCTAAAACAATTCAACAAAACTTTGTGTATTCCTTAAAGTTTTTTTAGGCACACTCGTCTTTTTGGCTAAAAATGAACAATCAGGTATTTTGTGTCTTTGATGATAGGTGAGTATTCTTTCACCTTTCTTAAGTGATCAGAAAGCTAGGTGAGTATTCTTTCACCTTTCTTAAGTGATCAGAAAGCTAGACTCATCTTTGATGATAGGTGAGTATATCTTTAGCAGGCCTGCCCTCCCGAGAAGCTAAAAACTCTTAAAGCCATTACGGACGGTGTGAGGGGATGACCTAAGTGGGAATGACTAATGCCAAGTAATCCAACCCACTATAAAATAAATGTGATTTGATGAAAATAAAGTCAATTGTAGTGCTCGGGAATATCTTTCCTCCGTGCCTTCAGGTATATCAAACCTTGGTTTTCAAGGCTAGGAGACCTCTTAATTGAGTATTATACCTCGACGTGCTAAACGAATCCCTTACTAGTTCTGGTTAAATTCGAAGCTACTTGATTCAGCTCCAAAAGGGTGATAATCTTTGTGCAAGAGAGATAGTAACTCTCCCAAGACACTTGCCATATCATGCTCCCATTAGCATTTGGAGTCGAATAATACGACATTGAGAATCCATTGCGTGAGACTCAGCGGTCAAATTCTTATTAGCTATTAGGTGTGTACCTAAGCTTACAAGCAAAGGTTTTCTCTCCTCAGCCAATTTCCTTAGGGTTTAGCATGCTTGGAGTCACTTATCACATCATGTGTTTGTTGTGTATTCATCCCTAAATTGAAAAATCGGACATCTAAAACTGGAAAACATAAGCAAAACATCAAAATTCACTAATCCAAATTCGGCAAAACAAACATATTTTTCATTGTCTTGTTCTCTATCGTACAAGTTAGGTGATTCGTCGTATGAGGAATCTGTTTTGTCGTATGGTTCATGAAGTCTTGTCGTACGAGTTTCTACTTTTTCAAAGGAAATTTTTGATTTTTTGTCTGGTCTTCTATCTTTTGTCATATGCTTCATGAAGTATTGTCATACGAGTCTCTATTTTTATCAATCCAGAGTTGTTTCTTTGCATGACTTTTTCAGGTTTGTCATTCTTCTTGATCAATTTGTCGTAATCATAAACATCTGTTATCTGTCATTCTATGCTTAAATTGTCTCATTGGTTTTCTTGGTCAAGTTATCATCCATCAAAATCAGACTCCAGAAGATAAACACCTCAAGATTTTCAAGTGCTCACCCTCAACAAGTTCAAGATCTAAACATCTCAAAGTGCATTATCACCCTCTTTGGTAAACTAATCACTCAAACACAGTTTCTCATCACGATCAATCATCTTTTATCATGAAACTGAAATGTTTAGTCAGGGTAATCTTGTCCCACATCGTAGAATATATCATTCCTACTGGACTTGATTTTTATCAAATCATCATCATTGCACTCCAAAACTAAAGATCGAAAAACTTGCAAACTTTTAAACACTTGAACCATCTTCTCATGTCATATCGCGCTATCACATTTACCTTGACAGTTGATCACTTATCAAAACAACTTTTGGACAATTGAACCCCTAAAATAGAAATAGAAACATTTGCAATAGCTAAAAATCATATCAACATGACATACCAAAGCAAAATACAAGTAACAAGACAACATATCAGAGAAATCAAACAAGTTCAAAATCAAAATCCAACTATGTTAAAACCTCACAAGGATTCAAACACATCTCCCAAGAAAATTGGCTCTTTTATGCAACTCTTAAAGAGATCTCTAAAGGATTTGGCTGACAAAGATCAAAATCATGCACCTATGTCTAGCAACGGCTCATTCCCGCATAAGAAAATTGATGCTCTAAAGGAATCTATTCCTACACCTCTTGAAAGCTTGCAAGAACATTCCATAGCATCATCACTAAACAATACACCCAAAGATGAAGTTCCCCAAGGGATATCCATAATTGCCATCAAACCTATTTCAGAGGATCCTATTCAAAGCTCATCTCCTTCATATCCAAGCATTGATTATTTGCAAATTGAAGTCCTCATTCATAGAACGCTTGTTAAACATGTCCTAATAGATGGGGGGGTTGGCTTAAACATTTTCTCTTTGAGTCTTGTCTGTTCTCTAGGATATTTAGAAGATGCAGTTGATCCCTAGAAAAGGATAAAAATTAAAGCATATGGTGAAGAAGAACATTACTATAAAGGAAATGTAGTATTACCCCTCAGAGTGGGTCCTTTGCAAAAAGACACAACATGCCAAGTTCTAGACGTGGACCTACCATACAACATACTCTTAGGGAGACCATGGATACAGAACATACAAGCTATTACATCAACATGTTATCAGTGCTTAAAATTTCCATACAATGGACAAGAAATCACAATATTAGCAAACTCAAATCCATTGCAGTGTGGTAGTAATCTGAAATCAGCTCAAGAGGTAATTGTTTCACATAATAAGTTGGCAGCATCTTCAAGCACACAATCCAAAGAACAACCATTTGCATCAATTCTCTCAAACATGAAGAAACAAATGCAGCTAAGAGACCGATGTAGAAGTCGATGTAGTTCACACGTATGTAGGACAAATGTCAGGAACTAGTTCACTTGAATTAGAATCACATTCGGGTAACTTGGACTTAACCAAGGAAGATCGGGAGCTTCTTATGCGATTCTAATGAGAGTACCGTCATAGACATCGACATACATATTGAAAACTTTGAAACATCTATCATGACCCTTGATATCCTCAAAACATCCCAACCTGAAGATCCCTTACCTCCACTCTACCCTGAGCTTATTGATTGGGAAAATGAAGGAGATACTGCCATTGATACCTTTCCAAATGACCATGCCATATCTGTATATCTTAATGCAATCGAACCCGTAACAACTTTCACTAGGAATTTCAGCAACACATCTTCTAGTCAAGTGGGTGCCAATCTCCTAGTCGCAAAAGTGAAAATAAAGAAAACAATATCAGGTTTAATGTTGAAAACCATCTCTTGGCAACATTAGATCAAGAAAAAGTAAAAACAAAGGACACATCTAATGGTGAAAATCTCCTTGAGGCGTCAAAAGATGGGAGATTTGACACTTTACCTGAGCACTATCAAGAAAGCTCATCCATTTTGATCGAACCAACAGAGGCAGTTAACATTGGCACAACAGAGTAACCAAAGATTCTTCATCCAACAACTTCTTTGTCTGAGCAAGAAATGCAACAATATATGGAATTATTCAAATGATGACAAATCAATTTTTCCTAGTCATATGCATACATGCCAAGGATAGATCCAGCACTTATTATGCATCACTTAAATGTTAGTCCAGGAGCCAAACCAGTTAAACAGAAGTTACGAAAGATGCATCCTCATATTGCTCTTCTATTCAAGGCAAAAATAAATAAATTATTAGACGTTGGATTCATCAGACCGATAGCTTATCCTCAATGTGTATCCAACATCATTCTTGTTTCCAAACCAGATAAAAGCATCAGAATGTGCACAGACTTCAAAGATTTTAATAACGCATGTCCAAAGGATGACTTTCCTTTGCCTAACATTGACATCATTGTAGATTTAACTGTTGGACACTCCATGTTTTCTCTAATGGATGGTTTCTTCGGATACAATCAGATCAAAATAGCACCCGAAGATCAAGAAAAAATAGCTTTCACATGTCCATGGGGTACATTCTGCTAGAACGTCATGCCTTTTGGACTAAAGAATGTCAGTGCTACATATAAAAGAGCTATGACAACTATATTTCATGACATGATGCATACATTCATGGAAGACTATGTGGATGATATCTTGGCTAAATCATACAACAGAGAAGAACATATACAGATACAAAAGATCTTTGACAGGTTAGAAAAATACAAGCTACGGCTAAACCCTAAGAAATGTGCCTTTGGTATAACTTCAGGAAAGCTATTAGGATACATTGTTTCAGTTAGAGGTATTGAAGTAGATCCAGCTAAGGTTAAAGCAATGATGGAAATGGCATCTCCTAAGAATATCAGTCAACTAAGATCACTCCAAGGAAGACTCCAGTCAATCAGAAGATTTGTTGCTCAACTAGCAGATAAATGTCATCCATTTACACATTAATTTCAAATGGGACCATCAATGTGAGGAAGCATTCAACAAGATCAAGGCATATCTCATACAACCACCTGTTCTAATGTCACCAATTCCAGGAAAGTCATTGTTACTCTATATATCAACCACTGAAGCATCATTAGGAGTTTTGCTCACACAACAGGATAATGAAGGAAAAGAATGAGTCATCTACTACATAAGCATAACACTAGTGGGATACGCGGTCAACTATTCATCAACAGAAAAAGCATGTTTGGCAGTAGTTTTTGCTTCTCAAAAATTGTGACACTATCTACTATCTCACTTCATCAAGTTAATAGCTAAAATCGACCCTTTAAAGTATTTGCTCAGCAAAGCCACATTGACAGGATGACCAGCGAAATGGATCATGATTCTAAGCGAGTTTGATATTGAATATGTTGATAGAAAAGCTATCAAGGGACAAGTCATTGCAAACCAACTAGTAGAGACACCACTTCAAGATGATCATCCTTTATAGATTGAGTTTCCCGATGCTGATATCCTAACAGTCACCACAAAAATATGGCAATTATACTTTGATGGTTCATATACACAACATAGATCAGGAGCAGGTATTCTATTCATCACACCACAAGGTCATACAATCTCAAAAGAATACAAATTAAGCTTTCCATGCACCAATAATACAACAGAATATGAAGCTTTGGTTACAGGTATCAAAATGGCTATAGAATGGAACATTACACAACTACAAGTCTTTGGAGACTCTCAGCTCGTCGTCAATCAAATCAATGACGATTATCAAACAAAATATGAAAAATTGATGCCTTATAAAAATATGGTTGATGATATCAAGAATTACTTTGTAGAAATAACTTTTCAGCAGATTCCAAGAAATTACAACAAAGCAGCAAATGTCATGGCTACACTTGCTTCTCTCCTTGAAACACAGGAAAATGAACAACGTTATGAATTCCTGGTGGAAGAATTGTTTTACCCTACTCATAATTGTCCTGATTCCCAAACTATTTGTCACCTTGTTGGGCATGATTCCTCCCGCTATGGCCAAACTTATACATACTTGAAAGATAACACCCTACCTCCCGACCTATCGAAAAACCAAAAGAGAAACTTTATTTGCCAATCCTCCCATTTTACTCTCGTCGCGGATACCCTATTTAAACGAGGTCTAGACGGTACTCTCTTAAGATGTCTTGAACAAGAAGAATCTGAGAAGGCCTTACATGAAGTCCATAACAACATTTGTAGCACTCATTCAAGTGGTCTTACCCTTTTGAAAAAACTCATACACTTGGGCTATTATTGGTCAACTATGGAACGAGATTCTTTTCAGGTAGCTAGGACATGCAAACAATGTCAAATCCATGGGAATTTGATCCATGCACCAGCACAATAACTTTATGCTTTAGCAACATCTTGGCCTTTTTGTCAATGGGGTCTGGATCTGGTAGGAAAGATAAACCCCTATTCATCTAATGGTCACAAATTCATCCTTGTAGCTATAGAATATTTTACAAAATGGATTGAGGCGGTACCTCTCACAAACATCACAGGAAAACAAATTGCTGCATTTATCTTGAACTACATCATCTGTCACTATGGAATACCAATAACCATTATCACTGATAATGGGCGACTATTCAAAAATCAGGATGTACAAGAGCTATGTGAGAAGTTCAAAATCCAGCACAAATTCTCCACACCCTATTATCCACAGGGGAATGGGCAGGCAGAAGCATCTAACAAAACTATTCTGAAAATCCTCAAAAAGATAGTGAACGATGCTGGAAGAGATTGGCATATTCAACTGAAACCTGCTCTATGGGCCTACCGTACCAATATTCGCACACCAATAGGTGCCACACCTTTCTCTCTTGTATACAGATCAGAAGCAATATTGCCAATCGAAGTAGAGATACCCTCTCTACATGTATAAACTAAAAGGTCTCATCTCAGATGAAGAACAATGAGTATCTAGACTACAAGAGTTATAATTGATTCATGAACGAAGGAAAAATGCCTTTGATCATTTAAAGGTATATTAGCAAAGAATGTGTTGGAGTTATAATCATAAGGTTAAACCACGAGTCTTTCAAGTTGGAGAACTGGTACTAAAGGAAAATCCATGCAGCCAGGCAGATCAATAAAAGAAAGGAAAGTTTGAACCAAATTGGTTAGGTCCATTTGTGGTCACAACAGTATTTGGATTAGAACCATATCATCCATCAACACAGGATGAAGATCAGCTTGAGGAACCTATAAAGCCTTTGTACATACGCAAACATCCCAGGTGGCTTCTTGCCATGGTTTGGATCATTGGATATATCATAACTACTTTGTTTCTAGGCTTGGGGCAAAATCCTACACCTAGCTGGGGGCAAACTCTTGATCATTTTGAGCTTAATCAAACAAGTAAAACAACAATTAGACAACTCTTATCAAGCAAAAACTGAGACACATCTAACATTGAGCATGAGATCAAACTATCAATTATCAAACTATCACAAAGTCAATCTAAGCACATTCACACACTTTTCAATGGATAATATCTTTTGGATAATGATTTTAACATGATTTTTTAACTTTTATATATTGATTTTTGCTACCATAATTTTTGAGTGACTCCAGGATGTCTTTGACTAGAGGAACAAGGAAGGAACATGATATTTTTCTTGTCTATTGTCTATAAATTAATCATTAATATGTGCAAATTTGTCTCGAGACATGATCATCAGAGTATCATTGAAGACACTTCCAATTTGCATATTAAAATGATTAATACTACCTGTTTTATGCAAGCAACACTCAGTTCATCGTGGTTCAATTATACCTCGATGCTTGTGCTAACTTGCTATATCAAAATCTAGGAAAATAGTGCTCAGGTCACCATGGTTCAATTATACCATCGATGTTTGCACTCACTTCCCACATTTCAAAAGCTCAATGATGACAAAACATAATAATCCAGTGACTGGTCATAGCTTTTCATTTTCATTTTCATTTAGCTTGCATTTCATTCTTGCATGGGATCCCACATGCTCCTTTTATCCAAGGTTAAATCTATTGCAGGAATCATCAAAGTATCATCACAAGTGTATACGCAATCAAACTAATAACTCATATATCTTCAGATATTGTGGACCCAGTGAAAATCTTATGCCATCTCTCTCAACAGAATCAACATCAGCATATCCGATTCTTTCTATAGCTTGATATCAACAAACTGTCAGTTCTTTATCTAATCAACCTTATTCAATCAATCAATCAAACCTAATTGATTCTATCATGTCTTATACAGGATGTATCCTTCCTAAAACCAGACATCCTGATCATGTCTTATACAGGATGTATCCTTCCTGAAACCAGACGCTTTGATCATCTTTGTCTTATACAGGAGGTGTCATTCCTGAAACCAGACTAAATCTTGATCTTATCAATCTAATCAATCAAGCTAATCATAGAACTCACATTTTCATCAAACACAGTTACAGAAATCAAATCATTTCTAATTAGGATATCAATTTCACAAAGTTGAAAACACTCCAAAGATCAATTATCTCAACTGATCTCCCAAGGGGGCATCATCATACCAGAATTTAGCAATAAAGAGCTGGGACATCCTATGAAACCAATATCAGCATCAAAATGAGATTATTCTTTGAATCAATGCATCATCACACCTTGCTTCAAAGAGGGGGCAAAATGTATACACCTAAAAATGGTCTGAAGATAATTAATTGAATAAGCAATTATTTAATTAATCTCCCTCCCTAATTTAATTCAATTCATCAACAATTTGATTAAATCCTCCCTTTTCATCTACTTATTAATAAATCTAAGGATTTATTTAATAGGTTCATTTCAATAATCCCCTTTGATTAATTAATTCAAATTAATTAATTCTTCCCCATCAAATTCATTTCTTCTAATCCTCTAATTAATTAAAACAAATCAATTATGAGTTGTTTAATTTAATTAGCCTTTTCTTATTATTTGATTTTCTAAATTCAAATTACCCATAAATTCTCCTAACTTTTAACCACCTAACCTAACCTTCCTAAACCTAACCCATTTCATCTAACCACATGTCCCCTTTCCCTGAACACTTTACCCTCTCATGAGAAAAGCTTTGTGACACTTGTCACTACGTGTTCCCTTTCATCCAACCTCTTCTAAAACCTTTGTGACACTTGTCACTAAGTGTTCCCTTTCATCTAACCTCTTCTAGAAGCCTCTTGACACTTGTTACTAAGTGTTCCCTTTCATCCAACCTCTTCTAGAATCCTCTTGACACTTGTCACCATAGAGATGACAGATGTTCCCTTTAATCCAACCTCTTTGCCAACCTTCTCCAATTTCACCATTGATATCTTCAGCCTTAATCTTGACCGTTGATTCCTGCCACCTCACCCCTAGCCTTGGAAATCCTATAAATAGACCCCATTTTGGAGAAATAATCATCCCATCTCATTTGCATTCAAGAATTGTTACTATAGGCATATATCTCTTAGAAAATTATTCTTAGCATTGTTATCATGTTCAATTTTAGCTTAATTGCATCTTCATTCTAGCTTATTTTCTAGAATAATCATGAAATCGTGTAGCTTAATCATGCTATCATTGCTAGCTTATGCATCTTCATCATTTAAATCCTCCATTTAAGTATAGTCAAGTCATTGGAATTTGCATAACCAAATCTGAGAGCAAAATTCATACTCACATTTACTGGGAGGCAATAGATCGATTAGCTATGGTTTTATCTTTCGTTGATTAATTTTCTAACCATTCCTTGTAATGATTTATTGAGTGTTTTGTGTTGTGATTATAGGTATAATAGGTACACACTTCACAGGAATGACAGAAACAATACCACCACAAATGATAAAGAGCTCCCGTTAAATCGGCTAGTTATGTCATAGGGTGAAGAACAACATGAAGGGAAAAGAAGTGCTAAGGCACTATGTTTTTACCAGGAAATACAGCCAGATCTCTTGTGAGACAAATTTGTGCAAGATCATATTGCAGTTGAACAATTTTCTTAAATGCATAACATTTCCAAGAGAATGTGAATATAAATCATGAAAAATGCAATATTCAATACCTTTCACTTGCTTAAGATTTATATTTTTATTTTGAGGAAAGGAAATTTTCTTGTCAAATTTCAATCTCCAATAGATTCTTCCAGCTAATATGTCAGGATGGTAAATATCGTCTTGACATAAAGGAGAGGGTTTGTTAGAAGAATAAGTTTCATTATTCACAATTCTAATTTTGCCACTATCTATGCCATTTTGAATAGATTTTTGAAAATCAGGGCAATCATCAACATTGTGAACATGGGTTTGATGAAATGAACAAAAGGGATGCTTTGAAGAAGAAGCATTCTCGCGAGCTCTTTTGATTTGTTGTCTTTGAAGATGGCTTTTAAAGTTTTGGTGGAGCCTAAGGAATTCATCCATAAAAAGAGGGGTACAATTTCCTAGGCCTCTTGTAGTATTTTGTGTGGGAGGATTTATAGGGACACAAATTTCATGTTCAAATTTCCCAATTTCTTGTCCTTTAAAACATTGTTTTGTAATTATATGAAAGCCACAACTATAAGAATGTTGCAATTGACTAGGTGGAGGAACAAGATCATGAATTTCTTTGAAATTTGATGTGTAAGTAGGAAGAAAAGGATTATAGATGAAGAAGGAGTATCATGGGAAATGACAATCTCCTTTCCTTTCAAGCTTATCCTCTTTAGGAGATTGAGGAGGAACATCTTCATCATCGAAAAGCTCATGTTCAGTTATTTCTATGCGAGGGGAAAATCATGAATAAAATGCATGACATCATCATCCCTACATATACTTTGATGTTGAAGATAGGCCTTAGGAGAATAAGGAGTATCTAAAGATCTAAGAATGTTTATGTTTTGATTTTGCCCCCCTTGCTCAGGGGTATGTGTATGAGAATAATATGAGTCCATAATACTTTCAAATGCTTACTCTTTTTTAGAAAGATCATTTATTAAAGCATTGGTTCTCATCTCATCCACACAAGATACCCTAGGAAATGTACAAGGGTTAGGATCTCTAAGTTTAGGGTCTACAAAAGCTTTAAAGTGATTAACATATGAAATGCATTTTGTTAACAACATCACCATACTATAACAAAAATGATACATGCAAGCTTTGAGATTAATTTGAAAAGAAAAGAATTTGGAAATCCTAACAGCACAATATGACCAACTGTTATGAATAAAGATGAGCACCAGGAAATGAAAGAAACTCATATCTGACACATGATTGTAGTAAATATATGCAAAAAATCAATGTAATTATATGTGAAAGAGAAAGTAAATGCAATTTATTAATTGCTATTGAAAGTCTCTTAATTAAAATCTGAATTTGCTGGAAAAGAAGATCTAAAATTAGGACCTTTTTACGAAAATTAATTTAAGATTTGAATTTGTGTCTGACCTTAGAGGGTGTTACAATTGATAAAGTAAGTCGAGTTTCTATATTTGAGAAGAAAAATATAATCAATTCCGTCTCCTGAAATTTTGGGCAAAAAGTTGAGGACTGGGGCGAAAGTGCACATGGTCCAACCAAAATTTTTTAGAAATATTTCAGGAATTATAGGTATTATGATATTATTGTGAAATCCAAAAAAAAAGCTGATTTGGAGATGTCTAGATTGGTCAAATTTGCAGTCAAAGGTAAAAAATAAAAGAATCTTAAAAATTTGGGTTTTATTATTTAACCATTGAATTTTTAGAATAAACAGACAGATTTGAATTGCAATTTTGAAATAGAAATCAAATCTGAATCAAGTAATTATAATTTGACACTTCACGAGCTTAATTTTCTCAAAATGAAAAATTAGGGTTTTTATGCCATTAACCTCTAAAATTTGCAAATAGATCAATCTTGGAAATGAAAATTTGAAATTCAAATTGCAATTAATCAGATCTAATAATGAGAAATCAGAATTAATGTGTAAGACATCAGGTTCACCAAAATGTAAAGTGGAAAATTGAACCCTAGTGACTCCCCACCTATGAGAGAGAAATGAAATCACTAGGATGATTTTCACTTGGGGAAAAATTTACATTTGAAAGAGGGGCTTGAATCCACTAGATCCAAATCCAAGGGAGGCAACGATGTGAATTCCAAGTAGATTGCAAGGGTTGAAGTGTGTTTCGCCCTCTTTTGTAAATAGGAAACTTGACTTGTTGACTATGTGGAACAAAGAGAGAAAATGAGTGAAATGAGGAGCTACCGGTTCGGGATCGCATTGTAACTTTGGATCTAAGCTAATTAGATTGATAAGAATTTTCCCTACAAATTGGGAGAAAAGTTGTCGGGACCGTGCCGAAAGTGTACAGGGTCCTCCGAAAAATCCGCGAAACGAAAAGGGTTTTTCAGCCTTTGCAAATGGAGTCCAAATCCAAAAATATAGCTCTATATCTGCAACCTACACATAGAAAAGAGGGGGAGAAGGCTTGTGGATAGGGGTTTACCTTAGTCAAACCCCAGTTGAGGAGTCAACCTTGAAAGAAAGTAATTGCAAATGCTAAAACGTAAATAATGGAATTGTATATCTTGTACATCTATAATTTGTCGATGATGATTGCTTTGCTTCTTGAATGTAATCACAATTGTTGCATGAAATGGCATGTAGCATGACAAAATCCTAACACACACATGCTTGCAAATGAATGTTGTAATATTGCTCCAATGGATGAATGAAGAAGACTCGAATGCTTCAATGCTTGATAATGATGATGGAGGTTGCCTAGCTTGAACTTCGTCTATAGTGTATCTCATATAAGTTTTTCTCCTTTTTCCCTCTTCTTCTCCTTATGCAAATGAGAAAATGAACTCCCTTTAATACATGCCTAGAGGATTAATTTTCATTCACCGAAAGCCGACAAAGAGGAGTGTGAACCCCGAAGGTCAAATTATTCATAGGGGGTCGGGTAGACCCATCTCAGGGCCACCCTAAGGAGTGGGGACAGTGGTGCCATTCCCTTTTCCTAGTGGGGATAGGGGCGACACGCCCCTTTCCTGCCCTATTTTGGGGCCTGGACAGGGTCTAAGGTAGAAACGGAGCCTAGAAAAGGTGAAAATGCAGGAAAGGCGTCTTGGTTAGGAAGGAGGATATCGTCGCCAAGGAGAGGACCTCAGATGTGGTTAAAATTTCTAAAGTCACAATTTTATGACACTACACAAGGCAAGAATTGCCAAATCAAGAAAGATGGAAGACACTGCTCAAAATGTTGCACCTAAGAAAAGAAGGGAAGTCCTGCAAGTATGGAAAAGGAAAAAAGAGGATATGACCATGGGAAAACATTGTGCATTCCATGCACAGGTGACATCTCCTCAAGATTAAGGAGATGCAGGACCTTAGGGGGAGCTATATATTGATCACATCCTCCAATCCCCAATTGTGAAAAGTACTATTGAAAAGGAAGTTTGTTGGACATGAACTTGTGACAGGGAAGTTGTTGAGAATGATAATTATTTATGTATAGTTTAGTTAATATTGAGTTAGTTAAAATATTTGTAAATTTGTTGTAGTTGTTTTTGAGTTGCTGAAATTTATGCCTTGAAGGCATATCAAGGTTTGACATTGTTGGCGTATAGGTCACTGTGTAAAGGCATTTGGTTGTAATTGCATATTTGCATATATAAGGCTATGTACAACTACAAGTGGTAAAAATAAATTGCAGACATTTCGTGATACACTATTTTCATAAAAGAAGGATACAATTCATTGGATAAATAAAATGATAGGTATTGTGTAGCATAAAGGTGAAATGACGGATGTAACAAAATGAGGATAATAAACTATCTTACTGTAGCAACATAAAAGGAGATGAAAGTGTTAGGATGGATTAGATAATACTAAAATAGAAAAAGAAGAAAACATAATGCATGTTGAAGCTAAAAGGACAATGTGCATGGAAGGAATGGTTTGTTGTATGGAACTATCTATGTTGTGTTGTTTGCCTACAAGAGTTGGGTCTACTAGTAGTTTGTTTTTTGTTGCAGCAAGACATTAAAGACAAGGAAAATTTTCAAAAGGAAGGTAGACATCAAATACAAGTAGTTTCTTTTTTGTGAAATAAGGAAGGTAGACTATAGAGAGTGAAGTGTGCATCTATGAATTTGAAGAAATGAAATGTTGTGTGAAAAGGTACAGAGGACTAAAGTACAGAATTCATAGAGTTGAGATGTGTAGACTAATGTATCTAGTGAGTGTATGGACACAAAGGAAGATCGCACATGGTTTGATTAAATGAAGAGAGATTGTAGGGTAGAAAAGACATAACCCAGAACCAAAAATAGAAAGAAGGAAAAAGAAGAGAAGATGAGGGTATGTGTATAACACAATGTGTTATGCAAGAGAACAAGAGGACAAGCTATCAAGTGTGTTGATTGGTCCAAGATAATTGAAGAAGAATTGTAGTAGATGTGGAATCAATAAATAAATCTGATCAAGATTTTTTTAGCAAAGAAAAGGAAGGAAACCAAGAAAGATAATAGAGACATGGAGAAACACTTTTGAAGTAAATGAAAATAAAGTATCTTACAAGGGTATTCAAATAAAGGGAGAAAAAAAGACTACTTGGTTTGGGGGGGGCTCATAGCCTCAAATTATATATCCTTGAACTAGTTTGTGCACTTTAAGGAAGGAGGACCCTAAAGATTATATTATGCCAAGGGGAGTCAATATACTTTGCAGAACGGTAACTGATGTTGCAAATGTGCAGTGAACAAAAGAAAAGATATAAGTGGTCTTTGTGTGATAAGCATGATGGTCTTCAACACCCCAAAGAGAAGAAAAGGAAGTCTGCATCAACAATTTATCTGTGTGTTCTTAGGGGTAGACTTGCTCAAAAAGAGGATCAGCAAAATGATAGGAGGTGTCACAAATGCATAGGTGCAACAAAAGTGTATGTGATAAAACCGTTGTGATTGCAACCATATGTACAATGAAAATTGTCACAAGGGGCATTTCATCAACTAAGAGAAGAAGTTCAAAGGGGGAGAAGATGCACGGTTGAGAAAGGTTGGCAATTGGTTGCCCCACACTTTACCATTGTTGTCAAAGGGGGAGAGTTTGAGCATGGTTGACATCAATGCCAAAGGGGGAGATTATTGGCATTAGATTGTCATTGATGCCAACAATTGAGAAGATGTAGAGATGTCCACTAGACAGAGATGCAACATGATGAATGCGTCAAATGAAGATCAGGTTTGGTTGATATAGTGTGGTCTCAGATTGGCAGAGTTGACCAATTGTGAGTGCTCGAATGTGGAGATAAGATTGGACAAAGATGTTGGATGATGCATATCCGAAAGGAAGATTAGATTGGCTGAAGGAGTGTTGTTGTGGTGTTGATGAAGAGTAGAGTAATTCATGTTGTCAGAAATGAGTAGATCTTATTGTATACAAGCAAGTTGAATAAGTATGAAATGTGAATGTAGTCAAAAGCCCCTAAATAATAAAGAAGACAAAGAGTTTAGCTATTGGGAACTACAATTTGATAAAGGGACAACGACAATAGAATTGTGAAGGCACCGGGCAATTTCAATTGGCTCAAAAAATGTATTGTTGCAGTGTAGAAATCCCACTATGTTATCTACTTTTATTGATGAGAGATTTAATTCCAGCAAGATGCCTTGATTTATTTAGAGATCAATCGAGTATAGTTGATTAAATATTTAGAAAAAAGTTGTGGAAAACCCAATGTGTTTATGACTAGATGTGTAGACAGAGAACAAAGTGTGGTCGCTATTTTGTAGGTCAACATGTTTGTGTTGACCAAGGTGGCTGGATAAAAGATGTGTAGATATCACACTATTTTTATCACCATAGGTTTTCCTGCTATCCTGCGACAAGATGGACGTGAAAAACTAACCCTAGGGGATAACAAAAAATTAAGCAAATGAAGATCCCTACTATCCCGCAACAAGATGGACGTGGAAAAATAACCCTGCGGGATAGCAAATAGTGAAGCAAATGAAGTTCCCCACAATCCCGCATGCAGGAAGATGAATGAAAATGATCTTGTGAGGTAATCGGATGGAAGAAATATTTGTCACATAAAATAAAACGACGTGTTTTGCACCACACCCTGCCAGCCTGCAACAAGAAAGACAAGAGATAAAAGACCCTATGGGATATTATTCTAAGTGATGAAGCCAATGGTCCCACTAGACCACAACTCAGAAGGGTGATGGAAAATAACTCGTAGGGTAAGTAAAATGGGAGAAGGCGCGCAAACCCGCCTTCTCGCAGGTATGGTTTGCAATGTTGAAAACACAATGGGTATATCACCAAGTGTCGACACAAAATTGGCTCGCATAGATGTTTGACAATGCTTTGACCCGATGATGATGATGACGTGGAGAATGTGACATGCATGAAAAAATTAGATACTACTGTCAAGGAACTACTAGGGCCCATTTGATAAAATCGGATCACCGTGGAAGCTACATCTAAGGAAGGTGAGTGCATTTAATGAAGAACATATCGAAGATTGAGGGAGAGGCTCGAAAATATTAGATGATCTTTAGCAAACAAGATATCATTGCAGTGTGCAGGTGATGATTAATAAAGTTAGGAATATGTACTTAGAGTTCGATCTAAGGAAGGAAGAAGATACAATTAATGATGGCAGCAAATCAATATATTGAAAAGATTTTTTTTGAGACTCTAGAAGATCTCTTGTGACTTATCTTTTGGTGGGAAAACCCTAAGAGGTAAAGTGGGATTTTATTAAGTGGAGTTATTTTGACAAAGTTGTAGTTGACAATGTGGGAAGTTGTCCACATGTAGAGAGGGTTGAAGAAGCTCTCTAAAAACAAATAACAAAAAAAATGGTGTTGAGAACTAGTTACAACAAGCGTGGAGAACATAGTGATGAGAAAGAGAACTTGAGTGTATTGTTGCAGACATAAGAGAAGTAAGAAAACAAAGTGTGAGAAATACAACATGTATTTCACACTATGTAGAGCAGAGTAAGAGATAAGTAGAGAGAAGAGAGAAAATATTTTATCATAATAGAGATAAGAAGAGCCGGTCAAAAAGACAAGATTGAGTGCAAAGTGTTATTGCAACGATCAAAAGACTTGGTGGTGCAGGAGCACTCCTGAAGACAAGGTGGACTAGGGTCACTGATAGGCCCTAATAGAGAATCAAAGAACAATGAAGTATAAAAGGCCTTTAAGGTCTTAAAACAATGTAATAATTGCCAATAGAGCCAAAATATGCAATGAAATGTAATGAAAAGATCAAAAAGTGTAAAATTGTCAAATGTTGGCAATTAGGCCTAAAAAGGGCTAATTTTGGGTTTTAAGGGTAGGTTTGAGTTTTTAGTCAATAAAAAATGTTATAAATGTTTATAAGGTCATTTGAAGACGATTTGATAGGTTAGGAGGGTTGGAGTTCAAGTTTGATCATATTGACAACTTCATGTGTCAACATGACAACTTTTTGTGCAACTTTTATTGTCAAAATTGTAAAAAATGTCAAAAAGGGTAGTTATAGGTGGTTATTAGTTACATTTCGGCCTTAGAAGGCTTGGAGAACTATAAAATGATGAAATTAATCCATTTTGAGAGGGAGATTGGATGTGTAGGATGAGATTTGAGAAGTGGAGCAATAAAATTGTATTTTTCCTTGTATTTTTTGAGTTTTCAACGTATGACGAACTAAAATTTGTTCATTTGCAAATTGATATGCATTTTTCTGATTAAGTTATCTTATTGGGATGAAAGTAAAATTAACTAAGAGTACTTGGTTTTTATTTGGTGCAATTTCATTATCATTTGTGGAAGATATTGACATTTGTTTCAAAACTATCAAAACCCTTACTAGGGCATCCAATGGCCTCATGAATGTAATAAATTTTGTTTAGATGTTTCTCCAAACTCCATTTTGGGTAGGGATGAGGGTAAGTATTTATTTTACCTATCCATGGTGTGTGCAGGGTTCCATGATGGATTTGGCATGTGCTTCATGAAGGTTTTAGACTGAAAAACAGTCAGATTTGGGGTGTGACTGTGACAATCCTAATGCGATGGCAATATCTCATCACTGAACCGTTGGATCTTCTTAAATTTTGAATATGTTGTTGAGGGTTAAGCTTGGAAGAATCTCACAAAATAAATTGAGTAAATAATGTTTTTTTTCAGAAGTTATAGATCTCTAAGTACGAGTCTATCAAGAAGGACAACAAGAAGGTATATTTTGTTTATTTAGTTTCAAAGTTGTGTTTAATGGTTCAGTGGAGTATGTATGGAAATGGATAAAGCCTAAGGGGATGTGTGAGTGTCCTGAGTACATTGGGAATGTGTGAAACCAAAGGGAGAGATTTTTATGAGTTGTTTGGTCAGCAAATATTATCATTTATGCTTCTGATTGTCCTAAAATAGTGAGACAATGTGTTGGCGGTGTTATTCTAGTATGTGGAGAGTAGGGGATCAGAGGTGATGTGTTTAACCAATGAGAGGTCTTTAAGAGTTAGTTGTGTGGGTGTGGGTAAGATTACTTAGGTGTTTGGGTAAGATCCTCCTACCCTCCACATCAAATTGGTATCAGAGAAAGTGAAAGGTCTGGGATATAGGGGTGAAGATGGAGTTACCAAAATCTAAGAAAGAGATAGTAGGTGCTTACAAGAAGTGGAAAGAACTAATGTTTGGTGGAAAGAAGAAAAGAGAGGAAGAAGAGTTGAGAAAACAAGAAATAGAAAAAATGAAGAGAGAAGCAGAAGAAAAGAAATGAGATGAGTTGAGAATTTTAAGAAGGGCTTTAGAAGCAAATGAAGCAAGATTAAGGGAGCTTAAAGAGGAACTAGAGAGAAAGAGAAAGGAAGATGAACTTAGGGAAGCACAAATGAAGTTGAAATTGGAAAACCTAGAGGGTACAACAAAGAGTTGGCACTTGAGGGTGCACAAGAAGGTATTTTGGCCTGTGAAGAGGCTAGTTGCAACAATGAAGAAGGCTCATGATGAAGCCTTGATGATGGGTGAGGTTATGGTGACATGCCAAGGAGAATGCCATTTTAAATATGAAGAGATTTCAATGGGTTTGTTGGAACACGATGATATTGTAATCAATGAAGAAGATGTTTTTGTTTATCCTAATGTTTTGTATGAAGGTTTGTTTAGTGTTTACAAGGATGATCATGTTGGAGGTGCTTACCTTGAGTACCATTTTCTTGAGAGGAGGTTCCATGAGTTACCAAAGCATGGAAATGTTTTTCCAGGATACAAGGAGAAAGTACCAATGAATTGGAAGACCAGAAAAAGGAGGCAGCCATTCAAGGGGATCTTACCCAAACACCTAAGGAATCTTACCCACACCCACACAACTCATTCCTCAATACCTCTCATTGGTTAAACACATCACCTCTAATCCCCTACTCTCCACATACTAGAATAACACCCCCAACACACTGTCTCACTATTTTAGGACAATCAAAAGCATAAATGACAATATTTGTTGACCAAACAACTCATAAAACTCTCTCCCTTTGGTTTCACAAATTCCCAATGTACTCAAGACACTCACACAACCCCTTAGGCTCTATCCATTTCCATACATACTCCACTGAACCATTAAACACAACTTTGAAAATAAATAAACAAAATATACCTTCTTATTGTCCTTCTTGATAGACCCATACTCAGAGATCTATAACTTTTTAAAAAAACATTATTTATTCAATCGCTTCAGTAAGATTATTTAAAACTTAACCCTCAACAACATATTCAAAATGTAAGAAGATCCAACGGTTCAGTGATGAGATATTTCCCTCACATCAGGACTATTGCAGTCATACCACAAATCTGACTCTTTTTCAGTCTAAAACCTTCATGAAGCACGTGCCAAATCCATCATGGAACCCTGCACACACCATGGATAGGTAAAATACATATTACCCTCATCCCTACCCAAAATGGGGTTTGGAAAAACATCTAAACAAAATTTATTACATTCATGAGGCCACTAGATGCCGTAGTAAGGGTTTTGACAGTCTTGAAACAAATGTCAATATCTTCCACAAATGATAATGAAATTGCACCAAATAAAAACTAATTACTCTTAGTTCATTTAAATTTCATCCTAGTAAGATAACTTAATTATACAAATGCATATCAATTTTCAAATGAACAAATTTCAGTCTGTCATACGTTGAAAACTCAGAAAATACAAGGAAAAATACAATTTTATTGCTCCACTCCTCAAATCTTGACCTCCACATCCAATCTCCCTCTCAAAATGGATTAATTTCATCATTTTATAGTTATCCAAGCCTTCTAAGGCTGAAATGTAACTAAAAACCACCTATAACCACCCTTTTTGACATTTTTTTGCAATTTTGACAATAAAAGTTGCACAAAAAGTTGTCATGTTGACACATGAAGTTGTCAATATGATCACACTTGAACTCCATCCCTCCTAACCTATCAAAATGTTCTTCAAATGACCTTATAAACATTTATAACATGTTTTATTGACTAAAAACTCAAACCTATCCTTAAAACCCAAAATTAGCCCCTTTTAGGCCTAATTGCCAACATTTGACAATTTTACACTTTTTGATCTTTTCATTGCATATTTAGGCTCTAATGGCCATTATTACATTGTTTTAAGACCTTAAAGGCCTTTTATACTTCATTATCCTCTGATTCTCTATTAGGGCCTATCAATGACCCTAGTCCACCTTGTCTTCAGGAGTGCTCCTGCAGCACTTGGTGAAAAGAAAAATAGAGTGTAGAGAGCTATTGCAAATATCAAAAAGAAGAAGACAACTTAGCCTGTAAGATGAAAAGAGAAGTTTCAGTTTCATTTCTGGAAAACATGACATGTTACAAAACATCATTTGTAACGAGGTATTCAATCTGAAGTTGTTATAAATCTTTTGTAATTATCTAAGTGGGTGCTCAGATCAGGAGTTGGTGCTCTTTTGGGTAGGTGCCCATTAAAATGAAGGTTTGGTGATCCTTTGGGTTGGTGCCCATAAAAATTAGGGGTTGGTGCTCCTTTGGGTTGGTGCCCATAAAAATAAGGGGTTGGTGCTCCTTTGGGTTGGTGCCCATAAAATTTGTAATCAAAATTTTTCACTATGAGGTTGGATTAGAGCAGCAGACTCTAACAACATTTCTCACCGAGGTTTTTCCCATCTTGGGTTTTCCTCGTATATCTTGTGTTGTGGGCTTGTCTTTTATGTGTGTGTGTGTATTTTTTTAGTGTCTTTTCTCACCGTTGCTTGATCATTGTTATTAGAGCTTTAATCTTTTCGAAAGTGCAATTTTTGAGCTACCACTGATTCACCCCCCTTCTCAATGGTACATTTATGTTCCTTCATACTTATCTCCATTCCTTTATATCTCACATGTAGCTCATTGTTTCTTCTATTTCATATCAATTGTTCATCATTCACCCTAGATCTAGCATGAAAATACATTCAAATCAATTTAAACTAGAGAAAGGAAAAAGAAATTGATCTACATTCAATCCTCTTGCATTGGAACAATTGAGTTCTCCCTTCCTTTAATGTTTTATTTGGAAAGTTAGGGCATTTCCTAGTTTACAATGCTTAACTTGTGAAACCCTAATTTTTCATCCATTAAACATTTATGTGATCTGGACATTTCATATTTTAATGTCTTAATGTAATTCCTCTATTCTTTGGATGATTTCTATAAAAGCGGCTTCCTTCCTTCTTTCCTAAGAAAGAACATTTATAAGCAATCATACCTACATTCTGCCAATATCATTCTAGCATATATCATCACAACCAAATTTGATTTTCCTTGAACTCTTGTGCAAGTGCAACACAAATATGAGAGAAACACCATAAACTACAAGATCATGTAGGATATGAGAACAATGGAGATAAGCCTGTTAGGATTAATGATAGGTCCCAAAGATACTGAGAGGGGGGGGGAGGGTTGAATCAGTATCTAACTGGTTAGCAGAATATTTGGACTTATTAAGAACTTTGCATCCCAAAACAGTGTACCGGTAAATAAGAATAACAAATATAGCATAGAGAACACACCATAACACAAGATATTTAATGAGGAAACTCGGTGTGGGAAAAATCTCGGTGGGATTTGTAACCCACAATATTCACTCACTGGCCAATGAATACACATTGCTTACAATGAGGGGCGTGCACATGCAAGGAGGCCAACTGCCTAGATGATGTGGAGGGTAGGAGGATCTTACCCAAACACATAAGGAATATTACCCACACCCACACAACTCATTCCTCAAGAGCTCTCATTGGTTAAAAACATCACCTCTGATCCCCTACTCTCCACATACTAGAATAACACCCCCAACACACTGTCTCACTGTTTTAGGATAGTCAAAAGCATAAATGACAATATTTGTTGACCAAACAACTCATAAAACTCTCTCCCTTTTGTTTCACACATTCCCAATGTACTCAAGAAACTCACACATCCCCTTAGGCTCTATAAATTTCCATATATACTCCACTGAACCATTAAACACAACTTTGAAACAATATAAACAAAATATACCTTCTTGTTGTCCTTCTTGATAGACCCGTACTTAGAGATCTATAACTTTTGAAAAAAATGTTATTTACTCAATGGCTTTATTGAGATTCTTCCAAACTTAACCCTCAACAACATATTCAAAATTTAAGAAGATCCAACAGTTTAGTGATGAGATATTGCCCTCGCATCAGGACTATTGCAGTCACACCCCAAATTTGACTGTTTTTCAGTCTGAAACCTTCATGAAGCACATGCAAAATCCATCATGGAACCCTGCACACACCATGGATAGGTAAAATGCATCCTTACTCTCATCCCTACCCAAAATGGGGTTTGGAAAAACATCTAAACAAAATTTATTACATTCATGAGGCCACTGGATGCCCTAGTAAGGGTTTTGACAGTTTTGAAACAAATGTCAATATCTTCCACAAATGATAATGAAATTGCACCAAATAAAAATGAAGTACTCTTAGTTAATTTCAATTTCATCTGAGTAAGCTAACTTAATCAGACAAATGCATATCAATTTTCAAATGAACAAATTCCAGTCTGTCATACGTTGAAAACTCATAAAATACAAGGAAAAATACAATTTTATTGCTCCACTTCTCAAATCCCGACCTCCACATCCAATATCCCTCTCAAAATGGATTAATTTCATCATTTTATAGTTCTCCAAGCCTTATAAGGCCAAAATGTAACTAATAACCACCTATAACTACCCTTTTTGACATTTTTTTGCAATTTTGACAATAAAAGTTGCACAAAAAGTTGTCATGTTGACACATGAAGTGGTCAATATGATCAAACTTGAACTCCAACCCTCCTAACCTATCAAAATGGTCTTCAAATGACCTTATAAACATTTATAACATGTTTTATTGACTAAAAACTCGAACCTTCCCTTAAAACCCAAAATTAGCCCTTTTTAGCCCTAATTACCAACATTTGACAATTTTACACTTTTTGATCTTTTCATTACATTTCATGGCATATTTAGGCTCTATTGGACATTATTACATTGTTTTAAGACCTTAAAGGCCTTTTATACTTCATTGTCCTTTGATTCTCTATTAGGGCCTATCAGTGACCCTAGTCCACCTTGTCTTCAAGAGTGCTCCTGCACCACTAGAGCTCACTGCTCAATAAGAGCCACATTGACTATAAAAGTGGATTATAAAATCCAATACAGTGTACTACTTCAAATCAGCATCAACTATGCCAAGTTCAGTATTGTTTTAAGCTCATTCTATAACCAAAACCTTCGTTGTCAACTATATCTCCTTATACAAAAATATTATCCATATATTCTCTCTATGCATACTTAATGACCTATAAGATCTCATACATATATATGAGTCTATTACAATATGCCATGTTGGCTTTACAAAAGATAATTACATTTAAATACAATAAACAAAATTCTATTCCTTGTCGGCTGGGGTGTCGGTATGCATTGTTGTCGCTGCCAGTGAAGTGCCTGTCGGTGTATGTAGATGTCTATGTTGGTGCTGGTAACTTCTGGTGGCTTAACAGATGAATGCCAGAAGGTTTCCAGATGGTTGCCATCAATGACAACATTACCTATTCTCATAAAAGTGTAGAATGCCAACAATCTCCCCCTTTGACATTGATGGCAACACTCATGAGAAAAATCCAAAAACTGTTCCAAAAATGAAGTCCAAAAAGTTACCAAAAAGATGTGCTCGCCCTAAGTAGATGATCTCCTATGAATAAGTATTTTTCTCTCTCCACTACCCCCCCTTTGAAATCAATGACAAAGGTTGTCAAAAATTGTCAAACAAGTGCAAAAATTTCACCTCAAAGTTTGTAACCAGTTGGTTACAATCTGAAATATGTCTGCCAAAACCAATTAAGACTCTGCATGAATTTGTTGTTGTCGTTCAAGGTTGCCTCTATCTGTTGGATCGTGCCAGTGAGATGATGCATGTGCTCTTCTAGTGATCTTCCTCCTTGAAGTAATGCCTTAGAGATTTCATTTCTTAGAGAGATAAAATTGTCCAACTTAAGACCAAGTTTATATTTAAGTTCTCTAATTTGAGACTTAATCCTTGCCTTCTCTTTCTCAAATTTCTCCAATTTCTCCTCAAAACCTTCTATTTCCTGCTCAATATCTGATATAGGTTTGGATGAACCAATTATGTTATCAGCTATGTCATCTATTTCTGTATGTACTCTTCTTATCTCCTTTTCTATGTCCTTTGTCAAAAGATGCGGTTTGCATGTTTCTCTATACAACTCTTTATATTCCAAAATTGTAGTGTTCAGTGTCGATAATAGTGTATCCAGGTGTTCTGTGCACTTCTTTATTGTGTCCTCAAAGAATTTATCCTTCTCTTTTTCAACTTTGTCTTTGAAGGTGTCCTCATCCACCTTATCAACCGTTATTACATTGTCAGCAATGAATTTGGACAATGTGTCCAACTCACCTTGTAAAGCGGAAAATCGAACCCTAGGTGTTCTCCCCCACTCCAAGGAGAAAGGGGGTCACTAGGATTGACGGTTTTCACTTAGGAGGGAATTTACATTCAAAAGAGGGGTTGAAACCCACAAGATCCAATCCCACACAATGCAAGATTGGATTCTAAATGAGTTTCAAGGGTTGTGACATCAAGGATACCCTCTTTTGTAAAGAATGTAGATAGAAGATTGAACTAGGAATGCATGTAGAAGCAAGAAAGATTCGCTTATAAACAGAGATAGGGATACGGGATGAAGCTGTGGACCTGGAATTAGCAGTAAAATGTCGAGATGATGCTGTTCTGCAAATTCGGGCGAAAGTTGACGGGACGATGGCGCCTGGCGTGCACACGGTCCTCCGAAAAATCCGCGAAATGAAGGGGGATCTGTTCGTCTCTGCACAAGGGTTCTAGATCTTCAATTACAGCCGCGTACCTACAACCTACACATAGAAAAGAGAGGACAATTGGGGGGTTAGGGATTAGGGGTTTGCCTTTAGGTCAAACCTCGGTTTTGGAATTAACCAAGAAATGAGAATGCTGTAAATGTAAATGTTTATAATGTAAACAAGTACTGATACCTTGTTGTAAGAATGTTTGTATTCTTACATGCGAAGGTGTAAATGTTGTTGTATGTTGTATGTTATATGTGGTATGTGATCTCCTCTTCAATGGTTGAATCCTTGTCTTGAATGCAACACCTAGCCTTGAATGGAGACTTAGAATGATCAACTTGAAGGAATGCTTGAATGCTTGAATGCTTGAATGTTTGAATGTCGCTTCTGCCTTTTTTTTTTTTTCATCTACCCTTTTTGAGAGGGGAAATACATTTTATATACTTGCCAATTAGGGCTTATAGACTGATTTTTCCGACCTTAGGCCGACCTAGGAAGATTATTTTCCAATTTGCAAACTTAAAAACCCGAAGCCCCAAAAGAGACCGGGCCCAAAATAGGGCCAGGGACCAGGGCGTTGAGCGCCATGGTCCTGGGGGACCAGGGCGCTGGGCGCCCTAGTCCTGAAGGACCAGGGCACTGGGCGCCATGGTCCCACCTCCAGGGACAACAGGGTGCAAGGAGGATCGGGCCAGGGTATTGAAAAATGCAGTTTTTGGTGTCATGAACAAGTTTTGGGGTCTCCATTCAGGTTCAGCGTTGCGCCGCCATCGTGAAGATCCAAATGCAGTCGAAATTGCAAGTGTCACAATTTTAGGACGCTACACACCTAAAGAATCCTTTACATGATCTATGTTACATTTCGGTGCAATCAACTTAAGAATTGGTATGGTGTCATCAATTGCTTTGTAAGCCAATGCATTACAGTCTGTTATTTTCTTGATAGAGTCCAAAAGTACTTCAGTAACATTTGTGGGTATGAATTCACTTGATGAAGTGTTGGATGTCTGACCAACTACCTTAATTACCTCTATGCTTCCAACATTTGTAACCATTTTGCTTGTGTTAACCTCTGATGGATCAGTCTGAGTTTGCATTTCAACTAGTAAAGGTTTGTCTGATTGTTTAGGTATCTCAGTGATTGTCAATTTCTCTACCATGGTATGTGCCTCTACCTCTATAGGTTTCTCAGTTGTCAGTATCTCTGTCTTAGGTGGCCTTGTGTCAACATCTTTTCCTTCAGAAGTTTTTCCAATATCCAATGGTTGCTCTGTTTGTAATGATTTCTCTATTTGTATCTCAACCTCAACAGTCTCTACCGGTTTCTCAGCAATTTTGCCACTATCAATATTAACATCCTTAACCTCTGTAGTGTCCTTATCCACAACAATATTCACTTCCTGAGTATCCACATTCATGGTGAACAGTATTTCAAATTCAGGATTAGTGTTATCATTTGTGATACCTTCACTATCAATAACCGAGGAATCATCACTGTGTACTGGTGCAGTATCCAAAGGTGGTGGCAAATTATCAGTTATCTTGATATTTGGTATTCCACCAACTTTACCTTTCCCTTTATCCTTATCCTTCTAATATAATTTGAATGTTTTCTTTGGCCTGTTCAAATCCTCTTGTTTTTCTTTTTCCACAAAAAATATGTCCCATTTATCAGCAGTCTCCTCTGCAATCTCATTTACTCTACCTGCCATCAAACTTACTTGTCAGTGACCACTAGAAAAAATAGATCTTTTAGCTTCACAAATTAGGTCATCAATCTCCTCTTTTGAGTTAACCGGATGTACAGCTAGAAGTTTTTCAACTTTAAGTTTCTTATCCAATTCCATCACTGCAATCCTCTTTGCATCTAATCTTCTATATAATTCACTAGGCAAGTCATCCACAACTTCAATTAATACTTTCTTGTATATATCGAGATGTAAAATTATACTGTTTTCAATGCTTTCCTTGTCAGAATCATTAAATGAATTGTACAATTTACTCACATTAGCCAGATTTCCATCATCGGTTATTTCATTTAAAAAATCATCTAATGAAGATGTGACCAGTTTTTGTTTCTTCTTGGGAGTTAATTTCTTAGCCGGTTGCCTTACTGCTTGTTGTTTCTTTCTTAAAGTTCTTATTCTTTTGGGTGAAGGAGAGGGTACCAGTGATGGTTTTCTCTTCCATTCAACTCTTTTGAATTTTGTTGGTATCTCACTGTCAGAAGATGTGCCAACCGGTGAAATGTGTGCCTCCAGTTGCAGTCCTTCCAGTTCACTAATCATTATCCCAGTAATGTTCATAACATTTCCTTTGATTTCCTTTACCTTCTTTGATGCATCCCTAATATACTTTTCTCTTTTCTTCCTTTGCTTCATTGTTTGTACACCACTCTCAATAGTTTCAGCACTACCAAAAACTTTTTTTGTTGGTTCTCTAGGTACATCTAACAAAGCTTTTGCATAAGTCTCAATGATGTTGAGATCTACCTCATAACCCATTTCAGTTACCCAGATAGTTCGAGGAGGTACAACTTCCATCCATGTCTCATCCTTCTTCATTACAAAACAGATTTCTTTGTTATATTTGTCCACTACACTCTGTGGTAGTCTTTCTCTGGTTTTCATTTTAGCTTGAAAAGCTTTAAATTATTCAATTATGTAGTTATCCTTTGCAGTACCCATGTCGGTAAAAGCTTCCTGTAATTGTTTTCCTACCGGTATGTCATATCCAAAGTATTTTGGTCCTATACCGGGAATTTCCTTAGTGAAATTTAGCATTAAGCATACTAAAAGATTACCAAAGCGAAATGTCCCTTTCTTATCTCCTTTAATCTTTTTCAAATTATCAATGAGTTTATCTTTCAACCATTCACACATGTATCAATCATTGCACTGTTATTGACCATTTCATATGCACTATTAATGCAAAGACTAGAAACTGAATTAAGTCTGTTTGCATGTGTAGTCTTGTAACCAAGTATCATACTCATGAATCTCACATTGATATCTTTGATGTCATTCACTCTTAGTGATCTACTGTTTGAAGTTGCTCCAGTTAGGGTCATTACTTTGTTGTTAGAAACTTTCTTTGTTTTGTCTGGTCTGCTATCAGTTGAGGGTAAACTAGTTACTACCCTAATTGCTTGTCGAGTTATTTTGCAAACAGAATCCAACCATAGAAATTCTCCATGTGCCCTACTTAGGACAATTCTCACTACTTTTGAAAATTCAGGGATATTCAATATTTCAACAACACCTAAAGTCTCCACAATCTTGTGTTCAGGTTTAATAATGCCATTTCCATCACAAATTATGGTTCTAAACATTTTCAACAATTCCTCAGAACCTAATTCTTCAATGTTGAAATGTATATATATCCTAGGGTCTTCAGCATAAGCTACACCTTTAGGAATTTTTGAAAAATCCCTTATGGAATCATCTTGCTTAGCTACTTCGGGAATAATTTTGAACACAGGCCTAGGGCATTTTACATTTTCCACGATAGTAGGGTTCGCAATAAATTTGGGAGCAGAAGAAGAAGCCATTGAAAAATACCTTTAGCTACTTGAAAATATCTAAATGCTTGAAAGAAATCGCTTCACACCTTCGCCTTGAATGCCTTCACTCATATTTTGTGCTCTCTGCTAATTTGAATGCTCGGTGAATAAAAAATAAGGGAAATCTGATGATTTATAATGACTTTTCTCTCAACAACTGCATTAAATGCTCACCGGTTAAGTGAAAACTTAACACATCTGTCGATAAAGAAGAAATCTATCTTCTCACCATCGACCGAAGGTAATCTGCATGATATTCAATTTGCTGCAATACCCCCAAAGGGTTGCTTCTCAGTGGGATGAATAATCTCCTATCGGTGGAGTAATACTCTGTTCTACTGGTGAAGAATTAGTCTCATCAACATTTTGATCTGTCTTCCTAATCCATTGTTTTGAAAATTCTTGCTTTACCTCATCTACCTTTTCTTTGCCTTTCAAACTAGATCCTTTATTATTTGTCGGTGAAGTCTTACTTCTACATAATTTTGCAATATGTCCAATCTTGTTACAAGCATAACAAATCACATTATTCTTCTAATTAGCCTTTCCATATCCTATGCCGGTTTGTGTTCTGCATTGGTTAGATAAGTGCCCAAATCTTCCACAAACATAAGATCTCACATTCATTTTGCAGTTTTCTGAATTATGACCAACTTTTCTGCATTTGGAACATTGACCAGTGGGTGCATTAATGTTTTGATTGTTTCTAAATCTACATTGATTTGCTTTATGACCATATTTGTTGCTATTGAAACATTTGCCATTAAACTTGTAAGCATTAGGTTATCTTACCGGTTTACTGTGATGATGATTGTTTGCAGTACCGGAACTTTCTCTAACTTCAATTCCAAGTCCATTTGTATCTCCATTAGGTTTCTGACTTTTCAGCATGTTATCAATTTCTTCTGAACTTTTCTTGAATTTCTCTTTGTGTTGATTTGCATTAGCCAACTCATTTTCCAGAATTCCCTTTTGTCTTATAAGCTCAGTTTTATGATGTTGCATGTGAATCAAATATTCCTTTAGCATATCATTTTCATGACTGAGTCTTAGATTTTCATTTCCAGCATCATTAAGTCTCCTAGTCAAGTCATCTTCATTCTTCTTCTTATCTTCAATATCTTTACAAAACCTCATAGTCATGTCTTGCATTTCATTTTTCATGTTACAATTCTCTAATCTCAACTTGTTCACAAGTTCATTAAGAGTTTCCTTTTCATCATCATCTTTCTGCATCTTCTCATGAAGTTCTTTTATTTTATTTTGAGCTATAGTAAGATTCTCCTGAAGCCCTTGAATGAATTCCTTGCAGTCCTCAGATCATTTTCAAGTTTAATATTCTTCAACTTCTCTGCATCATAATCTACAAGGGATCCTTCCAATTGTTTTCTTAAGTTCTCCATCTGTACCGGTGTCAAAATTTTCCTCAAGTTGTCAGGCTTTTGAAAATAGAGGACCAAGCTCTGATACCAATTGTTAATATTAATGATAGTCCCAAAGATACTAAGAGGGGGGTGAATCAGTATCTGATCAGTTAGCAGAATATTTAGACTTATTAAGTGTGATGCTAAAAATGTGGTTAGTATAAGAGGCATACACATATAATGAGACAATAGACACATAATTGAAAAACTTAATTGAAAATTTAAACCAAATATGCAAACCATAAGCCTTGAAATGTCCCATTTTCCTCTATTCTTGAGGACCTTGAAGGTGTTGGATTGATGGGCTCTCATCGGAGAAATGACCTCCAAAGTGACAACTCAAGAGTTGAGTAGCTAATTGATCATGATTGACTATGGAGATGATATGAAATGCATGATTTAAGAACCTAGATGAACATGCTATGATAGATCCAAAGCTAATTACTAGATAATTGAAATGCAAATTGCCTATAGTAATGATGCCTAAATCGATATGAGATGGGATCCATATTGCTCCAAAATGAGGGGTATTTATAGGAATTCCAAGGCCGAAGCTGAGGTGGCAGGAATCGACGGTCTAGATTTGATCTAAAGATATCAAGGGCCAAGATTGAGGAAGTTGGAGAAGAGGTTGGAGGAAGGGACACTTGTCATCTCTATGGTGACAAGTGTCAAGGAGCCTTTCTCATGAGAGGGAAAGTGTCCAAGGGAGGAGACATGTGGCAAAAGTGCCATGTGTCTCAAGGAGAAAATATCCACACCAGGAGAGGTTAGGATAAGGAGGTTAGAATGTGCAAGATAGGAAAGGGTTAGTTAGACCCAAGATTAGCTTGAATGGGTTAGGTTAGGGGATGGTTAGGTTGGGTGGTTAAAGTTAGGAGCCATGTGCTCATTTGAATTTAGAAATTCAAATAATTGGAAAATGATAATTAATCTCAACAAACTTGAGTTTGTTAATCTTAATTAGGGATTAGAAGAATTGATTAATATGGAGAGACATTAATTAATTTAGAATTAATTAATCAAAGGGGGATGTGAGATGAACTATATAAATAAATCATTTAGATTTATTTATTAGTAGATGAATAGAGAAATTAATTAAATTGCTTGTGAATTCAATTAATTAGGAAGGGGAATTAATCAAATATCTGCGTATTTAATTAACTATCTTCAGACCATTTTTAGGTGTATACATTTTGCCCCTCTTTGAAGCGATGTGTGACAACGCCTTGGTTCAAAGAAAGCTTGATTTGATGATGTTCTTGATATTGATTTTGATAGGATGCAGATTCGATCTTGATTGGATGCGGATTTGGTTTCGATGTGATACTAATTTGATTTGGAGATGATAAATCTCAATATGATGTCGATTCGATTTTGGAGATGATAAATCTCGATATGATACTGACTCGATTTTTAGAGATGATAAATCTCGATACGATACTGATTCGATTTTGGAGATGATAAATCTCGATATGATACTAATTCGATTTTTGGAGATGATAAATCTCGATATGATGCGGTTTCGATTTTAGAGATGATAAATCTCGATATGATATCCCAGACTCTAATTGATAAAAATTGATGCGAGGATGCCCCCTCGAGAGATGAATCGGATAATTTTCGAATGTTTTTAAATTTTTTTTGATTTTTTTGATTTTTTCGAAATTTTTGAAATTTTTGAAATTTTTAGATTTTTAATGATTTTCCAATGTTCAGAGATTTGTAGAGTCAATCCGATTCATTTCCCGATAAGAAATTTGAAAATTCCGTCCTACCAGACTGATTAGTTGATTAGATGATTAACAATAAGTGGAATAAAAATCTCACTTAAATGCCCCATTATGAGTTTAAAAAGGTGAAATCATTTTTTCACTCCTCATTTGTGCACTGCAGTTGTTGGAGAAAAATTGCTCTGGAAGAAGGAAATGGCGATCCTGTATCACCATCATAGGTTCGAGCGAGTTTAGCGATATGAGCGTCCTTCGGCATATGGTCCATCAGTACGTACTTCGAGAAAACCCAGCTTTGTTGACTTTTTTTTAAAAAAATTAGTTGTTAGCATAAAAAATCATTTTTTAGAGTTTTCGTCAGATGGGTTGGAAAAAAAATTGCATTTTTGAGTTGGGTTTTTCGATTAGTGAAATGGGTTTTTTCGGTTTTTTACAAAATTTTTACTTTGCATCTCAAAAAAAATTATTTATTTTATGCATGCATTTAAAAATTTGTTTTTTTTTTTGAAAATTTTTGGGCGGGAAGGGAAGAGGCGGGGCGGTGGAGGCCCGGCAGTGGCCGCCACCGGCGCCACCACTGGCGCTGCGGGCAGCGCCCACGACACCCGATTAATGTAATGCTAAAAATATGGTTAGTATAAGAGGCATCCACATATAATGAGACAATAGAAGCATAATTAAAAAGCTTAATTGAAAATTTAAACCAAAAATGCAAACCATAAGCCTTCCTTGAAATGTCCCATTTTCCTCTATTCTTGAGGACCTTAAAGGTGTTGGATTGATGGGCTCTCAATGGAGAAATGACCTCCAAAGTGACAACTCAAGAGTTGAGTAGCTAATTGATCATGATTGACTATGGAGATGATATGAAATGCATGATTTAAGAACCTAGATGAACATGCTATGATAAATCCAAAGCTAATTACCAGATAATTGAAATGCAAATTGCCTATAGTAATGATGCCTAAATCGATATGAGATGGGATCCATATTGCTCCAAAATGAGGGGTATTTATAGGAATTCAAAGGCCGAAGCTGAGGTGGCAGGAATCAATGGTCCAGATTTGATCTGAAGATATCAAGGGCCAAGATTGAGGAAGTTGAGGAAGTTGGAAAAGAGGTTGGAGGAAGGGACACTTGTCATCTCTCTGGTGACAAATGTCAAGGAGCCTTGCTCATGAGAGGGCAAGTGTCCAAGGGAGGAGACATGTGGCAAAAGTGCCATGTGTCTCAAGGAGAAAATATCCATACCATGAGAGGTTAGGATAAGGAGGTTAGAATGTGCAAGATAGGATAGGGTTAGTTAGACCCAAGATTAGATTGAATGGGTTAGGTTACGGGATGGTTAGGTTGGGTGGTTAAAGTTAGGAGCCATGTGCTCATTTGAATTTAAAAATTCAAATAATTGAAAAATGACAATTAATCTCAACAAACTTGAGTTTGTTAATCTTAATTAGGGATTAGAAGAACTGATTAATATGGAGAGACATTAATTAATTTAAAATTAATTAATCAAAGGGGGATGTGAGATGAACTATATAAATAAATCATTTAGATTTATTTATTAGTAGATGAACAGAGAAATTAATTAAATTGCTTGTGAATTCAATTAATTAGGAAGGGGAATTAATCAAAAATCTGTGTATTTAATTAACTATCTTTAGACCATTTTTAGGTGTATACATTTTGCCCCTCTTTAAAGCGATGTGTGACGACACGTTTGTTCATGGAAAGCTCGATTTGATGATGGTCTTGATATTGATTTTGCTAGGATGCAAATTCGATCTTGATTGGATGTGGATTTGGTTTCGATGTGATACTAATTTATTTGGAGATGATAAATCTCGATATGATGTCGATTCGATTTTGGAGATGATTAATCTCAATATGATACTGATTTGATTTTTGGAGATGATAAATCTTGATACGATACTGATTCGATTTTGGAGATGATAAATCTCGATATGATACTGATTCGATTTTTGGAGATGATAAATCTCGATATGATGTGGTTTCGATTTTGGAGATGATTTATCTTGATATGATGTGCCAGACTCTGATTGATAAAAATTGATGTGATGATGCCCCCTCGGGAGATGAATCGGATAATTTTTGAATGTTTTTGAATTTATTTTTATTTTTTTGAAATTTTTGAAATTTTTGAAATTTTTAGATTTTTAATGATTTTCCAATGTTTAGAGATTTGTAGAGTCAATCCGATTCATTTCCTGATAAGAAATTTGAAAATTCTGTCCTACCAGACTGATTAGTTGATTAGATGATTAACAATAAGTGGAATAAAAATCCCTCTTAAATGCCCCATTATGAGTTTAAAAAGGTGAAATCTTTTTTTCACTCCTCATTTGTGCACTGCAGTTGTTGGAGAAAAATTGCTTTGGAGGAAGGAAATGGCAATCCTGTATCACCAACATAGGTTTGAGCGAGTTCAGCGATATGAGCATCCTCTGGCATATGGTCCACCGATACGTACTTCGAGAAAACCCAGCTTTGTTGATTTTTTTTTTTTTAAAATTAGCTGTTAGCATAAAATATCATTTTTTAGCATTTTTATCAGATGGGTTGGAAAAAAAATTGCATTTTTGAGATAGGTTTTTCGATTAGTGAAATGGGTTTTTCCAGTTTTTTACAAAATTTTCACTTCGCATCTCAAAAAAAATTATTTATTTTATGCATGCATTTAAAAATTTTATTTTATTTTTTTGAAAATTTTTGGGCGAGAAGGGAAGAGGCGGGGCGGCAGCGGCCATCGACGCCACCATGGGCACTGCGGGTGATGCAGGCGGCGCCGCGGGCGCTGAGGGAGGCGTCACTGGCGCCACTGCAGGGGCTGTCGGCGCTACGGGCGATGCCCGCGATGCCTGATTAATGTGATGCTAAAAATGTGACTAGTATAAGAGGCATACACATATAATGAGACAATAGAAGCATAATTGAAAAGCTTAATTGAAAATTTAAACCAAATATGCAAACCATAAGACTTCCTCAAAATGTCCCATTTTCCTCTATTCTTGAGGACCTTGAAGGTGTTGGATTGATGGGCTCTCAACGAAAAAATGACCTCCAAAGTGACAACTCAAGAGTTGAGTAGCTAATTGATCATGATTGACTATGGAGATGATATGAAATGCATGATTTAAGAACCTAGATGAACATGCTATGATAAATCCAAAGCTAATTACCAGATAATTGAAATGCAAATTGCCTATAGTAATGATGCCTAAATTGATATGAGATGGGATCCATATTGCTCCAAAATGAGGGGTATTTATAGGAATTCCAAGGCCGAAGCTGACGTGGCAGGAATCGACAATCCAGATTTGATCTGAAGATATCAAGGGCCAAGATTGAAGAAGTTGGAGAAGAGGTTGGAGGAAGGGACACTTGTCATCTCTGTGGTGACAAGTGTCAAGGAGCCTTGCTCATGAGAGGGAAAGTGTCCAAGGGAGGAGACATGTGGCAAAAGTTCCATGTGTCTCAAGGAGAAAATATCCACACCATGAGAGGTTAGGATAAGGAGGTTAGAATGCGCAAGATAGGATAGGGTTAGATAGACCCAAGATTAGATTGAATGGGTTAGGTTAGGGGATGGTTAGGTTGGGTGGTTAAAGTTAGGAGCCATGTGCTCATTTGAATTTAGAAATTCAAATAATTGGAAAATGACAATTAATCTCAACAAACTTGAGTTTGTTAATCTTAATTAGGGATTAGAAGAACTGATTAATATGGAGAGACATTAATTAATTTAGAATTAATTAATCAAAGGGGGATGTGAGATGAACTATATAAATAAATCATTTAGAATTATTTATTAGTAGATGAATAGAGAAATTAATTAAATTATGAATTCAATTAATTAGGAAGGGGAATTAATCAAATATCTGCGTATTTAATTAACTATCTTCGGACCATTTTTAGGTGTATACATTTTGCCCCTCTTTGAAGTGATGTGTGACGATGCATTGGTTCAAAGAAAGCTCGATTTGATGATGTTCTTGATATTGATTTTGATAGGATGCAGATTCAATCTTGATTGGATGCGGATTTGGTTTCGATGTGATACTGATTTAATTTGGAGATGATAAATCTCGATATGATGTCGATTCGATTTTGGAGATGATAAATCTCGATACGATACTGATTCGATTTTTGGAGATGATAAATCTCGATACGATACTGATTCGATTTTGGAGATGATAAATCTCGATATGATATTGATTCGAGTTTTGGAGATGATAAATCTCGATATAATGCAGTTTCGATTTTGGAGATGATAAATCTCGATATGATGTCCCAGACTCTGATTGATAAAAATTGATGCGAGGATGGCCCCTCGGGAGATGAATCGGATAATTTTTGAATGTTTTTGAATTTTTTTTTATTTTTTTGATTGTTTTGAAATTTTTGAAATTTTTAGATTTTTAATGATTTTCTGATGTTTAGAGATTTGTAGAGTCAATCTGATTCATTCCTGATAAGAAATTTGAAAATTTCATCTTGCCAGACTGATTAGTTGATTAGATGATTAACAATAAGTGAAATAAAAATCCCACTTAAATGCCCCACTATGAGTTTAAAAAGGTGAAATCCTTTTTTCACTCCTCATTTGTGCACTGCAATTGTTGGAGAAAAATTGCTCTGGAGGAAGGAAATGGCGATCTCGTATCACCACCATAGGCTTAAGTGAGTTCGGCGATATGAGCGTCCTCCGGCATATGGTCCATCAGTACGTACTTCGAGAAAACCCAGCTTTGTTGATTTTTTTAAATAAATTTAGCTATTAGCATAAAAAATCATTTTTTAGCATTTTCGTCAGATGGGTTGGAAAAAAAATTGCATTTTTGACATGGGTTTTTCGATTAGTGAAATCGGTTTTTTCGGTTTTCTACAAAATTTTCACTTTGCATCTCAAAATAAATTATTTATTTTATGCATGCATTTAAAAATTTGTTTTTTTTTTTTGAAAATTTTTGGGCAAGAAGGGAAGAGGCAAGGCGGTGGAGGCCCGGCAGCATCGCCTCCAATGCCACCACCGGCGTCGCGGGCGCCATCGCAAGCGCTGCGAGCAAGGCCGCCAGCTCCACCGCGGGCACTGCGAGAGGCACTGTCGGCACCACCGTAGGTGACGCTTGCGACGCCCGATTAATGTGATGCTAAAAATGTGGTTAGTATAAGAGGCATACACATATAATGAGACAATAGAAGCATAATTGAAAAGCTTAATTGAAAATTTAAACCAAAGATGCAAATTATAAGCCTTCCTTGAAATGTCCCATTTTCCTCTATTCTTGAGGACCTTGAAGGTGTTGGATTGATGGGCTCTCGACGGAGAAATGACCTCCAAAGTGACAACTCAAGAGTTGAGTAGCTAATTGATCATGATTAACTATGGAGATGATATGAAATGCATGATTTAAGAACCTAGATGAACATGCTATGATAAATCCAAAGCTAATTACTAGATAATTGAAATGCAAATTGCCTATAGTAATGATGCCTAAATCGATATGAGATGGGATCCATATTGCTCCAAAATGAGGGGTATTTATTGGAATACCAAGGCCGAAGCTGAGGTGGCAGGAATCGACGGTCCAGATTTGATCTGAAGATATCAAGGGCCAAGATTGAGGAAGTTGGAGAAGAGGCTGGAGGAAGGGACACTTGTCATCTCTATGGTGACAAGTGTCAAGGAGCCTTGCTCATGAGAGGGCAAGTGTCCAAGGGAGGAGACATGTGGCAAAAGTGCCATGTGTCTCAAGGAGAAAATATCCACACCATGAGAGGTTAGGATAAGGAGGTTAGAATGTGCAAGATAGGATAGGGTTAGTTAGACCCAAGATTAGATTGAATGGGTTAGGTTAGGGGATGGTTAGGTTGGGTGGTTAAAGTTAGGAGCCATGTGCTCATTTGAATTTAGAAATTCAAATAATTAGAAAATGACAATTAATCTCAGCAAACTTGAGTTTGTTAATCTTAATTAGGGATTAGAAGAACTGATTAATATGGAGAGACATTAATTAATTTAGAATTAATTAATCAAAGGGGGATGTGAGATGAACTATATAAATAAATCATTTAGATTTATTTATTAGTAGATGAATACAGAAATTAATTAAATTGCTTGTGAATTCAATTAATTAAGAAGGGGAATTAATCAAATATCTGCGTATTTAATTAACTATCTTCAGACCATTTTTAGGTGTATACATTAAGAACTTTGCATCCCAAAACTGTGTACCGATAAATAAGAATTAATGCAACTGTAAAGCGGAAAATGATCGAACCCTAGTCGTTCTCCCCTCCCCAACTCCGAGGAGAGAGAAGGGAGAGTCTCTAGGGTTGATGGTTTTCACTTGGGAGACTTTACATTCAAAAGAGGGGTTGAAACCCACAAGATCCAATCCCACACAATGCAAGATTGGATGCTAAATGAGTTTCAAGGGTTGTGATAGCAAGGATACCCTCTTTTGTAAAGAATGTGGATAGAATGATTAAGCTAGGAATATATAGAAAGTGAGAAAGATTCGCTTATAAACTGAGATAGGGATATAGGATGAAGCTGCGGACCTGGAATTAGCTGTAAAATGTCGATACGGCGCTGTCCTGCAAATTTGAGCAAAAGTTGACGGGACGACGCCGCCCGGCGTGCACACGGTCCTCCGAAAAATCCGCGAAACGAAGGGGGATCTATTCGTCTCTGCACAAGGATTCCAGATCTTCAATTTCAACCGCGTACCTGCAACCTACACACAGAAAAGCGAAGACGATTGGGGGGTTAGGGATTAGGGGTTTGCCTTTAGGTCAAACCCCGGTTTTGGAATTAACCAAGAAATGAGAAATGTTGTAAATGTAAATGTCTGTAATGTAAAACAAGTACTAATACCTTGTTGTAAGGATGTTTGTATCCTTATATGCGAAGGTATAGATGTTGTTGTTTGTTGTATGTTGTATGTTGTAGCATGCAATGTGTTGTAAGTGATCTCCTCTTCAATGGTTGAATCCTTGTCTTGAATGCAACACTTAGCCTTGAATGGAGACTTAGAATGATCAATTGCTTGAAGGAATGCTTGAATGCTTGAATGCTTGAATGTTGGAATATCATTTCCACCTTTTTCCATCCTCCTCAAAATGAGAGAGGAAAAGTAGTTTATATACTTGCCAATTAGGGTTAAAAGACTGATTTTCCCGACCTTAGGCCGACCAGGAAATGTTATTTTCCAAATTGCAAACAAAAAGACCTGAAGTCCCATAGGAGACCGGGCCCAAAATAGGGCCAGGGACTAGGGCGCTGGGCGCCATGGTCCCGGGGGACCAGGGCACTGGGTGCCCTGGTCCTAAAGGACCAGGGCGCTGGGCGCTCTGGTCCCACCTCCCGGGACAGCAAGGTGCAAGGAGGATCAGGCCAGGGTGCTGGAAAAATGCAGTTTTTGATGTCATGAGCAAGTTTCGGGGTCCCCATTCAGGTTCAGTGTTGCGTCGCCATCGTGAAGACCCAAATGCGGTCGAAATTGCAAGTGTCGCAATTTTAGGACGCTACATTTAGCCCCCACTTTAGCGGGAGTATAAGCGTACGCTCATACTTCCGATAAAGTACAAGGAAACAACATTGAAAAACTTTCACCACGTCAAGGAGGCAAGATACACCAAGCCCCCAGTGGACTAAGGATCTTATGACTTCGATTGACAAAGTAAAAGGGAAGATCACGAGGGAGAACCATGACTGTCAGTAGTAAGGTTCCCTCACTATGAGTCATGCAAGAAAGATATCAAAAATTTTCAAGGCAAGGTTAAATTTGCCAAGAAATTTTCAAGTATCTTGAAAAGATATGAACGGGATGTATGCCCCCCTACGTTAAAGCGATCGCACACGCCTCACCGGGGGTGATTGCTTTAAGGTAGTGATACATGTAAGAAATGAGAAAGGAGCACGTTATCACAAGGATTTAGCCCCCAAGTGTAAGATAAGCCCAAGGATAATAGACACAAAACACAAAGCACAAGGTGACTTCGCTTTCCTCGGGGTCAGTATGCTGTATGCTTATTCATGTATATCATATGTATGTATGCATAATTGTTCTTCATTCCCCAATCAAGGAAGGTCACCTAGAAGAAGGGAACACATGTGTCTTTTGAGTCAACATGAGAGAGATCGAGAGATCTCAATGCTTTGCATCGTCCTCAAGTAGACAACACTAAGGACAACAAATAGAAGAATGAGAATAACACATAGAGGAAGTAACAAAAGAGAGGGGGAGAGAATCTGCTATGCTAATGAAACTAGTCTAGCACGTCATCTACCCCCCGATCTTGCTGATCAATGTTTCGGGAAGGTAGGGAACACACTAGAGGAGGAACATCCAACACAGCAGATGGAGCTATCACAAGATCCAAACAAGGGCTATGTTCATATCCCAAGCCGCGGTGTTCTTGTCTAGGAGCTAGGATAAGTGCTTTAGAAAATTCATTAGATAAATGGTTATCAATATCAACAAGTTCATATTCACTATCAGAATGAACAGGAGAAGTAGCATTTTCATCATGAATAACATTTTCATCTATATCATCATCAAGATTTATAAAAATAGGATCTTTAACTCGCACAGGATCAAGACCATCATGCATCTTATGTTTAGGAGATTTCGACTCAATCGTCGGCTAAGGAGAAAATGGAATAATGCTTGTTGAAGGTGTTTTTGGGGATTGCAAAGTTTGAGAAGCAGCTGCCTGAGCTCCAAGATGACGCTTTCGTCGGCGTTCACGTGCAGAACGATTTCGTCTAGTCTTAGTAGGAAGATTAGGAGATTGAGGAGGAGGAATGTTCTCATCCTTAGCACTTGTGTTTTTAGGTTGTGGTCTCTTAGGTTGAACAATAGGAGAAGAGGAAGGTCTCTTCTCTCCATATGAGGAAGGAGGAGGAACTGCTCCATATAAGGGAGGAATATTTGGTTTACGAAGGAGACCAAGTCCATCATGACGAGGAGGTATAGGTCTACTCTTGGGAAGTTTATTAGATATAGGCATAGTCACATCCATAGGAATGGGTTGGGAATCTTCTTGAGGAAAGACATTGGTTTTATCTTTCAAAGGAAGAACTTCCTTCTCAAGAATGATAGGAATGTCAAGTTTGGGTGTTCTAGGTTCACTTAGAGATAGGATCATATCTGTTTTCCACTTTTGATAAGATTTGAAAAGATGATCACTTCGCGGAGGAAGAGATTGGAATTGTTTAGGCCAAAAATAATCAATAGGAACGCTAGAAGTTCTTTCAGCTGGTTTAAAGAGACTATGATTGACAGTAACAACTTCACCATTATGGGGAAATTTCAAACGCTTGTGAATAGGAGAAGCAATAGCTTTCATGGAAGATAACCAAGGATAGCCAAGCTTCACACAAAATTGTTCGGAAGATGGAATAATAGCAAAGTCCACCTCAGGGGATTTGTTATGGACCTCAATAGGTAATGTAATAGAACCAATTGCAGGAGAAGAAAATGCATCAAATAATTTCACAATCACATTTGTTTTGTCATAGATCACTTGATTCAATTGCAAAGTAAAAAGAAATTCTTCAGTAATGACATTAACCATACAAGAAGGATCAATAAGCACTCCACGGCAAGGTGTGTTCTTGACTTATGCAACTATATATAAAGGACCATCAGGTGCCCTGATAGTTTCGTTGGAATCAAATGTGATGGAAGGTTCTTTAGGGATTTTCTGTTGCTCCACAAAAGTAATCACATTTGGAGTCATAGACACGAGATCATCAGGTGAGACAGAGGAATCAGTAGTATCAATCGCATTAGAGGTATGAGAAGGCAATGGATCAGTAAAAATCTGAAGATTTTGGTTAGGAGGAGCTACAGATGTGTTGCCTTTATCATTCAATCCAGAAACAGAGATAGTATTATTATCAATCAAATCTTGAATTTTACCTTTTAAAGAAAAACATTTTTCAGTATCATGCCCAGGTTGACGATGAAATTGACAAAAAGATTTGTTATCAAAATAAGGTGAAGTAATCTTTGCAGGATCAATTTGCCTTATAGGAGGAAGAGTAAGCACATTTTGTTCCAATAACTTATTCATAATACTATGCAATGATTCATTCAAAGGAGTAAACTTTCTTTCTTTCTTGAAAAACTTAGAAATAGGAGACACACCTGATGCTATATTCACATTGTTGTTGATGATGTTTTCATTGAATTTAATAAACTCTCTGTTCGGTTTAAACTTCCCAAATGGTTGTTGACTACTATCACCCTTATCACTCGGAGCCATAGGATGTGATTGTTCCATTTGACTCACAGTCAGTTGATAATTGTGAAGAGTTGCGCACAACTGGTGGAAAGAAGTAAACTCAGAAAACAGGAGTTTTTCTCTAATGTCTTTTTGTAAATTAGAAATGAAGATTCTTTGAATATCATTGTCAGGCACTAGAAAAGAAATTTGAGCATACAAATGCTTATATCTACCAATGAAATCAGTCACTTTTTCTTTAACACCTTGTTTACAATGCATTAAATCAATCAAAGTAACTTTAGGACTTATATTGTTTTGAAATTGTTGAATGAAAGCATTTACAAGTTGTTCGAAAGAAGTAATAGAATAGGAAGGCAACGAGCAATACCATTGTAGGGCTTTGTCTCTTAATGTTCAAGTAAACAGTTTTGCAAGCAACCTTTGGTCATAAGCAAAATCAGTACATATTGTTTGAAAGGTCTTAACATGTGTTAGAGGATCACCCTTACCATTATAAAGCTCCAAATGCGGAATTTCAACATGTTTAGGGGGAATAGCTCGAACAATATCAAGAGAAAGTGGGCTCGCAACATCAAATGTGGGCACACTAAACTTAGATTGATTCATAGAGGCAATTTGTTGTTGTAAAGAAGAGACAGTTTGTGCAAGATTGTTAATGGTCGCTTCAGTCGAAGAGTTCATATTAGACGTGTTAGATTGTGATGGAGGTGTTATGTTATTGAAAGAAGGTAGAGAGTAAGGTGGTGGGACACTATGATAGTTAGTCATAGGAGATGATTGGACAGGAGGAACACTACAAGGAGGAATGGAAAACGAATTGCCCCCTTGCGTCATGTTCATTTGTGGAGATATAATAGGGACACTCATTGAAGGAATGAATGAAGAAGTTGGATTGATTGAAGAAAGAGGGTTGATTGAAGAAGAAGGATTGCCCCCATGATTAGTGATCATAGGAGGAATGTCTTGTATTGAAGTAGTCATTATGTTTGATGTAAAAGTAGGTATACTAGCAATAGAAGTCGTCAAAGGAATAGAATGATTGTCTTGAGTAGGAGGTTGTGTATAACCTAAGGTTTCGGCACAACTTTTCATAGGCATCACATTTGAATCCACAATGTGTGCAATACCACACAAAATATCAATTCAATTCTTATCACTTTGAAGCATACGTTTTAGACCCTCAATTAAAGGAAGAGCTTGACTATCAGGGTATTCTTGAGACATCCACTGTCGAAAATCGTCAAATTGGTTATCCAATTTTGAAAGTTGTTCTACAGAAACCTCATGGAGAGCTTCTTCATCATTAAGAGGATTAGAGGAATTACCCATGTCCTCGTTAAAAAGACCATTCAAATTAGGTTCCATCTCCTCAGTAATTAAACCTTGGAAGGACTTAATTCTAAGGCTTCGTCTAACGGGAATAGTGTAAGTAGGGCTTATTGTTGTAAAACTCATGCACTAAAGAGAGAGAGAAGATTTTGAATTTTAGAGGTAGCAAATTTCAGTAAAACCAGCCAATCTTCCAGACTTAGGCTGTTAAATACAATCAGGACAATCTCCCGAAATTTCAGAAAAAAAGTCCGAGACCGTGGCGCTCGAAGTGCACACGGTCCTCGCAACTTTTTTCGAAATTTGCAGGGATGAAAGTTATGATGATTTTACAGCTAACCTGAAAAAATTGAGTGATTTTACGATCTGTAGATAGGCCAAATTAAAGTTGCAATCTCAAAATTAAACCCTACCAAGATTGTCGAAAAATGCAAAATTTGAATTTTGAAAAAGAGAGGGAAACTGAAATTTTGAATTTTATGATTTTAGAGGAAATACCAAAAGCAATGCAAGTTTTGAAATTTGAAAGCTGACTCAATTTCACGCAAAATTCAATTCTGAAAGCGGAAATCAAAGTTGTTGTAATTAAGCACTTAATTTCAAAAGTCACAAATTGCAAAAATTTGAATAAAGTATTGAAATTTTGAATGAATGCTAACACACTTTTCAGATTTAGGACAGTAAGAAACACAATTTTGATATGAATTTTAATTTCAACAATTTTTGAATGATTAGAAGCCTCAATCCAAGCAATCGCTAGACCAACTTTGACTGTAATTTTGAAGGTGTTAAAATTGATAAAATCAGCCAAAATTCTGGATTTTAGCAGAAAAATACAGTAAGATCTCGCTCCCGAAATTTCGGAAAAAATGTCGGGGACGATGGCGCTCGGAGTGCACATGGTCCTCACAACTTTTTTCCAAATTTTCAGGGATAAAAGATATTGTGATTTTATTGCGGAATCCAAAGTTACAGCCGATTTGGAGATGTTTTGATCAGTGAAATTGTCGGACAAAGGTTGAATCAAGAGGGTTTCAAAAATTAGGGTTTTGACACTTAACCACTTAATTTTCAAAATTAAAGCACAAATATGAATTGATAATTTGTAATAGAAGGGCAGATCTGAAACAAGCATTAACAATTAAACATTTCACAAGTTTAATTACTTAAAAAGAAAATTTAGGGTTTTTATGCAATTAACCTCTAAAATTTTGCAAAAGATCAAACATGGAAATGTAATCAAGGAATCCAATTTTCAGATCTAACTATGAATAATCAGAAAGGATGTTCACGTCAGGTTCACCAAAATGTAAAGCGGAAAATGATCGAACCCTAGTCGTTCTCCCCTCCCCAACTCCGAGGAGAGAGAAGGGAGAGTCTCTAGGGTTGATGGTTTTCACTTGGGAGACTTTACATTCAAAAGAGGGGTTGAAACCCACAAGATCCAATCCCACACAATGCAAGATTGGATGCTAAATGAGTTTCAAGGGTTGTGATAGCAAGGATACCCTCTTTTGTAAAGAATGTGGATAGAATGATTAAGCTAGGAATACATAGAAAGTGAGAAAGATTCGCTTATAAACTGAGATAGGGATATAGGATGAAGCTGCGAACCTAGAATTAGCTATAAAATGTCGATATGGCACTGTCCTACAAATTTGAGCAAACGTTGACGGGACGATGGCGCCCGGCGTGCACACGGTCCTCCGAAAAATCCGCGAAACGAAGGGGGATCTGTTCGTCTCTGCACAAGGATTCCAGATCTTCAATTTCAGCCGCGTACCTGCAACCTACACACAGAAAAGCGAAGACGATTGGGGGGTTAAGGATTAGGGGTTTGCCTTTAGGTCAAACCCCGGTTTTGGAATTAACCAAGAAATGAGAAATGTTGTAAATGTAAATGTCTATAATGTAAAACAAGTACTAATACCTTGTTGTAAGGATGTTTGTATCCTTATATGCGAAGGTATAGATGTTGTTGTTTGTTGTATGTTGTATGTTGTAGCATGCAATGTGTTGTAAGTGATCTCCTCTTCAATGGTTGAATCCTTGTCTTGAATGCAACACTTAGCCTTGAATGGAGACTTAGAATGATCAATTGCTTGAAGGAATGCTTGAATGCTTGAATGTTGGAATATCGTTTCCACCTTTTTCCATCCTCCTCAAAATGAGAGAGGAAAAGTAGTTTATATACTTGCCAATTAGGGTTAAAAGACTGATTTTCCCAACCTTAGGTCGACCAGGAAATGTTATTTTCCAAATTGCAAACAAAAAGACCCGAAGTCCCATAGGAGACCGGGCCCAAAATAGGGCCAGGGACCAGGGCGCTGGGCGCTCTGGTCCCACCTCCCGGGACAACAGGGTGCAAGGAGGATCAGGCCAGGGTGCTGGAAAAATGCAGTTTTTGATGTCATGAGCAAGTTTCGGGGTCTCCATTCAGGTTCAGTGTTGCGTCGCCATCGTGAAGACCCAAATGCGGTCGAAATTGCAAGTGTCGCAATTTTAGGACGCTACAACAACAAATAAGAATAATAGAGACAACATAGAGAACACACCATAACACAAGATATTTAACGAGGAAACCCGGTGTGGGAAAAACTTCGGTGGGATTTGTGACCCACAATATTCACTCACTTGTGAATGAATAAATATTACTTACAATGAGAGGTCTGCACATGCAAGGAGGCCAACTGCCTAGAGCTCACTTCTCAATAAAAGTCACACTGACTACAAAAGTGGATTATGAAATTCAATATAATTTACTACTTTAAATCAGCATCAACTATGCCAGGTTCAGTACCGATTAAAGCTCATTCTATAACCAAAACCTTCACTGTCAACTATATCTCCTTATACAAAAATATTATCCATATATTCTCTCTATGCATACTTAATGACCTATAAGATCTCATACATTTATATGAGTCTAAATTACAATATGCCATGTCGACTTTACAAAAGATAATTACATTTAAATACAATAAACAAAAGTTTATTCCCTGTCGGTTGGGGTGTGGGTATGCATTGTTGCCGCTGCCGGTGAAGTGCTTGCTGGTGTATGCAGATGTCTATGCCAGTGTCAGTAATTGCCGGTGGCTTACCAGATGAATGCCAGAAGGTTGTCAGATGGTTGTCATCAATGACAACATTACCTTTTCTCATAAGAGTGTAGAATTCCAACAAATCCTATCATGGATGTAGAGGTATAATATTGTTTGTTTTATGGTTTATTTACATTGCATGATAATTCTCTATTGAGTTTTGTTGAATTATTTTATATATTTAATGTTAGTGGTTAGATCTTATTAGGATTTACAACTACACTTATAATCTAAAATAAACACATAGGAATATAGAAAATTGTATGAGAATAAAGGAACAAGAAAAACCTTTTTGTTACTTGAGGTGACAAGCTCAATGTTCTTGTATAAGGGGCTCATGTTCTTGATGTGATGGGGAGGGGTTGAGTACATTTAATGAAGTATTAGATATGTGCACTTGGTTAGAAGAGGATAAGGTAGAGATTAAGAAGGAGATTAGAGTGGATGTGGAAAAAGTAGGAGGATGTGACCCTTGGAGAGACATAGATGGGAGGATATAAAAATTGATTTTAATTTGATTTGGAGAATTTTTTTTAAATGAGTTAAAAGAATAAATAAGAGGATTTGTTTAATTTAATAGAGGCAATGGTCTAATGGTACAATGACTAGGTAAATTAACTAACTATGTAGATGGGCTAGGAAATAGAAGAATATTGATAATTTATTTTTTAAAAGAATTATTTAAAATTAATGAAGATAGGGAGAATAGAAGAATAAGACAAATAAATTGAGTTATTTTAGGTGTCTATGTGATAGAGTAATAGGTGACTCTACAACACACTTAGGATCTAGAAGACCAAAATAACTTCTACAAGAGAATGGCAAGAAGATTGCATCATAATTCAAGCTTGATAATATTGCTAATGGACATGAAAATATACATATATGAGCCTTACTTATAAAGGAAAGAGTAGGATATAAGAGAACATGGGATGTGGACAAGTGTCTCAATCTCATAAGAGGGTAGGTAGAGTCCAACCACCACTCAACCACTCAACTAAATTATGGCTACCTAAGTGTAACTTAAGTAAATGTAAGTAGGGAAAACTACATATACCAACAACCCCCCTCAAGTGAAACATAGGGAGTATAAACATGCAAAGATACAATATGGGTCTTGGAAATTAGGCCATAGTACGTACCCATGTAAATGCAAATTATGTAATCTCTCACAAAGTGGAGAAAAGAAGAAAACCATATAGGAAAAAACTCCTCTCGAAAAGAGAGAAATGAACAAGAAATGATGATGCATGGAGGACTTAACACACCACAAGGACTATATACAATCAAATATCCTCCCATAGGAAGGAAAAAGAAAGACATAAATTCTCTCGATAATGAAGAAGCTCCAATGCCGATGATGTATAAATGGAAACAAAAGATGATCCAACATCAACAAGCAACACATGTTCTCTTAGGAAGAAATAAGTCCATCGAATGAAAAAGAATCACAGGGGCCTCACTTAGTAAATTTGGGTTATAGCACATGCATTCATGACATACTAAAGAATCCCCATATTTTCAAAAAATATTGCCCTGAACTCCTTTTTTGTCACCTGCTCCCAATACACAACCTGAATTAAAAAACCCCCAATTTTCACCAAATATTGTATTTTTTTCATAACTTGAATTAAACACTCTCCTACTTTCACCAAATAGGCAATATATTGTTAAAGACTCTTGGGCTATTAAACCCCCCAATATGAATGCATGTGATATAATATTGCCTACCTGGAGAAGCCCTTGTGTGAAGAATCCACTCCATTTCAAAATGAAAGGAGGAAGGAAATATTGAAGTATAAATCTCTTCAAAAACTAAACAAGGGTCTCCAAGCTTAAAGAAGCCATCACATCACCATGATAAAATCGAACAAAGAAATGTGATGAATCAAGTGAAGAAGGAGAGCCATTAATATCAATCTTCAAAGAAGATGAGAAAGAATCTCTAACTATAATGAAACTATCATCAAAGATAAGAGAAATCCCCTCTAGTATGTCTCCAAAATTTTCAATATCAGACTTTGCAAACGAGTCTTCAAACACTTGCCAAATAATCATCCCACACTACAAGGTCTGAAATATCATGATCATCCTACTGAAGAGTAGAATTGAAGTGTGAAGAAGAGGGAGGTGGAGGAGTAGAAAGTTTAACACTACTCTCAAGAATAACAAGATTCAAGTGTCTAAAATTTTCCTCACAAACGGGATTCACCCTTGATGGAAGGGTGCGAACATTAGCCAAAGGAACACCATCATCATCATGAGCGAAATTAGAAGAGGAATACAATTGACACAAATGATCAAAAACTCCCATAGCTATGACATCACTAGTCTCCATGTCCGTAATGAAGACATAATTAGGAGTGAACTCAACTATTTACCTTATGCCATGAGTAGTTTGATAAACTAAAAGGAGATTAGTGGTCAAGGATGGTACACAAAGGACATCATTTAAAGTCACCTCTCTCATGTTAATATAACCTTTCCCACTAACCTTCATGTATGTGTTGTTACCGATCACTTTGTTAGGAGAATTACAAGGCTCAAAAGAAGAGAACAAATCCATAGAGGATGCCATATGATGGGAGGCCCCTAAATCAAGAAGCCATCTCCCATTTTTAAGATTTGTAGATGCCAAGAGTATTATACCTTTCATCTTGTCAATTCCATGTGAAACACCTACAGTTCCTAGTTGTGTAGATGGATAAATTGCCAATTATGATGTTGAAGAAGAAGGATAAGACACTGATGAGGGCAACATTTATGCTCATCATGTCCTTAGACTCTTTTACAATAAGCGCATGTCAACTTATTATTTTTGTATGACACCTCTTTACATGACGTCTTGGACTTAGGAGTATGGTTCAAAGGAGAATTCTTAGCTTTCTGTCTAGACTTAGGATCCTAATATTGCTTATGTCTTTTGCCAATTGAAGCTTTTCGATTGTAATCCATTGCAAGAAGTTCTTGGTGCTTTGAAACCTTCAATGTGTCCATGTGTGCCAAATTTTCTTCCCTTGTGATTTGAGCTATGAATCCATCGAGAGAAGGTATTTTGAGTGCACTACCAAGAACATCCATACTATTATAGAATGCAGAAACAAAAAATGAATAGTCAGGACCTAGCTTAGAGACAATAGAGAGAATCAATTGTTCATCCTCTTTAGTCGCCCCATAACTAGATAGATCCAATATAAGAGAATTGAGTTCAAAGAAGAAGTCCTCAATATTGTCAAAATCACCGAGATTTAGACTCATTAGTTCATTCTCCAATTTGAATTTCCTCATCTTATCTAGTTTACCAAAGTAACTCTCTAAGTTAGTCCAATTTTTATTCGGAGTTTTACAAGAGACAACATGATATCTCAAATCACGCTAGATAGACATAATGAGTTTTCCAAGAGCTTTATCTCTTCGATCAAACTATTTCCTCTTTTATGTAGCACCTGTGGGTTTTGAATCTTGGTCAAAAGTGATTCTATGCAACTTCAATGTTAGCAACAATAAATCCATTTATTTATTTCACTCATAGTAGTTGTATGGCTTTAAAGGTACAACTTTGGACAAATCCATGATACAATCAAAGAGTACAATAGAACAACTGAATACCCCCCACAATACAAGCAATTGACCCTTTTGTACACCAGAAATTGACGCTACTATGCAAATTTACAACAATGTGTCCCAAGCTATCAATTCAGTCTAAAATTCAAAATTTCTGGAATCAAATTTGCAAAAAGTGCATAAAAAATTTGAAGTAACTCGCATTTTCTTTCTGATGTAATTTGAATTGTTTAAAACAGAATCTAAAGCCAAAAGTTATGAGCTTGACAGTGCAAAACAAAGATCTAACTTAGATAACAAAAATATCAACATCAAACAACAAAATAACTGAAAAATACTCGCACCACTACGAAGTTTACAAAATTAGTCTCTCATCAATGTCTCGTTTGCCAAATTTTGCCTCTGTTTACCCAAGTTATGAGCAAAAGAAAAATATCCTCGGAGGCACAAAAGGGGAGGCGCAAAAGGGGTTACAGGGACACCAATTGCACGAGTTTTAATATTTTTTTAGAAGTGCAAGATGCTCTGGGCGCTATCTGCCACCAAAAAAACTCAATTGCAAGCTTTATAATAAAGATCATTAAATTAACTCAAGGACCAAACACCTCACCCGAGACTTACAATGCTACGAATAACGGCGAAGTTGTGTAAGCCAACAGGAGGATCTCCATGCGGTGTAACTATTGCCCAATCGGGCCGCTACCAGAAAGGCCACTAGTAGTGATGCACCAAACTTGTGCCGTTCCACAACCATCACTAAATGCGTGGATGCTATAAAAAAATGACCAACAAATTTTTTTGGGTTCCCCACAAAGCTAGTCACGAACCATGGAGAGTCTCCAAGAAGATAAAGAAGACTGACTTCACACATACACCATTGAATGGAATGTCGGCTCCAAAAAGATGAAACTGTCCACCAGTCAATGAGTACAATGTGGACTTACAAGAAAATTTCAACCAAGACAAACAAATCCAATGCCCGTGAGGCACAAGTTGTCATAGAGATATGCCCGTGCGTGGAAGAACTAGAGAGAGCTTGTGCAGCCACAATTTTCTGGAGTGACATTCTCTAGATTTGATATTTTGCTAACGTGGGTTTCAATCAATAGAGCCTAGTCGACAAATTAAAAATGTGCCTCTAAAACTGAGATAATGAGCCCGAGAAATGTCAATATAACTGTTGCCTGCATGAGTGAGTGAGGTAGACAAACCACCTACTCTACACGTTATAGATAGAGGCCATTAAAGATATCAATACATCAACACAGGCTGTCAAAAACGGGTCCAAGAAATTGTTGTAAGGTGTGCGCTTTTAATATCTGTGCAGCACAATCGGTGGGTTTGAAACATGGCTTAACTTCCTTCCGTAGATTCTATGTACATTGATAGATCAACATTTTAATACAATGACAACTGTACCCAACAGAAATAAAGGCCAACCACGAGCACTGATACCACAGACCAGTTAAATCATCAAGCTTTCGATTTAGTTGCCGCATCAAAGCATGAAGTCGATGAATAAGAGTGCAGTCAAATAATCAACTGCCTGCAGCAAATCCTCAGTCAACGTAATAGCGAGCCGATAATAAACAAAAAATAATAAAAAATGATGCAGCGATCTCAATAGAATAGTGCAACCACATGGACCTTTCAAACATAGACGAATGGCAGATCCAAGGCCAAATCACACGATCTCTATAAATGCCATCGTGCCAAAGCAGGGAAGAATTAGTCAAAATGGACTTATCCATCAAATAAATCACGAGCTTCCGAGGATAAAATGACCATTTGAACAAGGGGGCTAGCCCAAGCTGATCTGCCAATCGAAGAATTGGCCTACTAGTTTGAATACAATGCTTCAAGCACTACCTGCAATATAAATCGACCAACAATAGAAAGTTCGACCAACTAAGTTCAAAGAGTCGACCCAGATCCACCTAATAATGAAAGAGAAGACTAGATAAATGGACAAAACAAGGAGTCAACCACACACTTCAAATGCTTGCCTAGATAGAATTAGGGCTGTGAATACAAAGATAGGTGAATTTGTAGTCAAAATTTGTTAAAATGACTTTTCAGATACAATGGTGATATCTGATCAGTCTCAAAGTACATTTAGCAACTGTTTCAAGTCAAAATTATAACTTTCTAGAAGAAATCTTCACACCTAGAAAGATTTGATACCATGATAGAGTATTAGGTGACTCTATAGCACGCTTACGATGTGGAAGACAAAAATAACTTCTACAAGAGAATGGCAAGAAAATTGCATCACAATGCAAGCTTGATTATATCACTAATTGACATTAAAATGTACATAGATGAGCCTTTCTTATAAAGACGAGCAAGAGATAACAGAACATAGAATGTGGACAAATGTCTCAATCTCACAAAAGAGTAAGTAGACTCCAACCACCACTCAACTACTAAATTAAATGCAAGTTATCTAAGTACATAATTTAAGTAAATACAAATAGACAAAGCTACATACACCAACAGTATGAGATCAAGAAATAAAAATAAAGTAAATCTGTCCTAATCAAATTAAGAGCAAAAATATAATGTGAAATGTTTAAATTATGAATTTTTCAACCCCACATAATCAACATTAATAAAACTAACAATGATAATAAAGATTCTCAACCATAGCACAACACCAATTACTTTAAAATTATCAATCTCCTTAGTTTTATATAGTCAAAGCATCAAGTAAAAGGGATTAAAAGTAGGAAATGATACCAAGCCAACCTAAGGAAGGAGAGAGAGTATTATTTTAATGTGTACATACATATATTCTCTCAAATATCTTGGAGGGTCCACTTTGAAAAGAATTAACAGCTCCTTCATTAATTTCTATATCAATAAAATACATAATAGAAACTATTCATTAATTTTTGAAACTCCAATGAAAGAGATGCTTAACACTCTTCCCTTTGTGTACACCTCTCACATGGACATGATAAATAATAGTTTTGATAAAATAAATTCATAAAATCATGCAGGGTAGATCACAATCTTAAGATATGAATCTTGTGTAAGCATCCAAAGTATCAAAATAGAATAAATTACAACTCAAGAGTTTAGTCCTTATAATAATCAAAATCTAAAAAATCATAGTTTAATTAAATCAATATTTATATCTACAACATGGATAATAATCAAACACTTCTAATTATTAATTTCATTTTATGTAATAAAGATGGTTATTATGTTCCTCAATCACTAACACAAGGAAGGGTATCCTTAAGGTCATACTTATTTCTAATATAAAATAAAGACTAAATATATTAAGCTACGAACACATGGTTATCTTTGTTAATTGTTTTGATATAATTAAAAAACATAAAATTATAAAATTAAAGTAATATTACATTTCTAGAAGATTTTTTTTTATTATAATATATTTTTTTTAAATGCTGAAATTTAAAAATATGTAAATATTGGTTTGTATATATATTCACACATTTTATGTCATATCTCCAACATTGTATGTCTTAAAACTATGAAATTTTTTTTTATCTTATTATTTACTTTTTACTCAGTATAAGCCATAATTTAAGAATTGGCTTGCATACTACATTAACTGGAAAGCTTGAATATTATTCACATACTCTGGCAAAATCAGCTAGTGACTTCTTTCCATTGAGTCGTGTAGCCATGTAATAACGAATATATTCTTGATGTCTGAACTTCTTGTATAGGGAGGGGTGTTCCTCGTCCACAAGGTTGCTTGCTGGAGCCACTTCTTCATCTAAACCTGGATGGTAAAACATAGCAATAGACAATCTTGCTTTCTCCTTGTTTGTCATTGCTCGGTGTTCTATACTCTTGTATCTCCCATTTGTCATAACCTATAATGGAATTGAAATGTTACATATTATATTTTGAATATTATGCATATTCGAGAAAACTTGATCAATAACCAAACACACACAGCATTTACCTCCATTAGGTCACCAATGTTTACAACAAACGCATAAGGAATCGGTTGAATAAGAATCCATTCATTGTTCTTGCGCACATGAAGACCTTCTACTTGATCATCTTGAAGCAAAAGTGTTATGGCATCTCCATCTGAATGAGGGCTTAACCCAAACACTAAATCAGGCCTAGGACAAGGTGGATACAAATTCATTCTCATAGTCATAAGTGGATCTTCTCCAAATTTATATTTGAAATAATCACTCTTTAATTGTAAGTTTTCACCAAATAGACCCAAGATTGCTTGCGCAACCCTTTCTACCTCAGCGGTGTACCTCTCCACAGTGTTTCTACAATTCCATACAAAAGATTCATTAGGGAGTCACAAAAATATTAACCAAAGAATTTATGGTAAATGGGTATGTACAGAATACCTGAAATCCGATGGTGTAGTTGGCCAAAGAGATAAGTTCATAAGCTTTTTAGACATAACTACTAAAGTCATCAAGTCGCCCCAGTCCAACTTCTGATCTTCATCAACCACAAACAGATTACCATAGCCTTGAACATCTCCTCCTTGCTTGGCATACCTTTTCTTTCCATCCATGGGAAGGCTAAAGAATTCATCAACCACTCCTCTCATGCGATCTATCAAAGAATGTGGAATTCCATGGTTCACAACCTGATGGTCACTCCAAAATCAGCACAACTGCAAACCCAAATACCTAAAAACATTGTGGATTCTAACTATATATCTTTAAAAAAACTATGATACCTGAAAGAAGCCCCACTCTACGCAGGCCTTAGAAAGAATGCCTATCTCCTTCTGTCTTTCATGGTTTTCAGAGGGCAAGAGTAGCTTTTCCATGTCGACTACAGGAACCCTCAAGACAGAAGGCAGTGGTGTTGAAGATGGCATCTCATCTTCTGATCTGATATATCTCTGGGGAATATCATTGGGTTTCTTTATTGCAAGCTCCTGCACACTCTCCACAGGAACAAAATTATTCTGGAATGGATTACTGAAAGGTTCAGCTGCATGGATAGCAGAAGAAGCCATTTCTATTCTAATTTGCTTCCCACTAAGGGAAATCTGTCAGAATTATCTTGCAGGCGTTGAAGATCAAGTATAGATTAATATGCAGAATGCTTGTGTGAGTAATATGGGAATTTGTAACCTAAATCAAACTCGGGAAATAGTCCTTAACAATCCAAATTTAGGTTTGGGCATATAGTGAGTTGGAGTTACCTATGGCAAATTAGTAGGTTTGAATGGGACGCCCACTAGTGGAGTGTCACATCTCACCTACTCCGTTTGAATGCGCCGCCTACTAGTTGGATTGTCGCATCTTCAATCAAGATAACCACGCTTAGAAAATCTGATCGCTTTCTGTGTTAAGTGCAGACTGGAGTGTGAATTAAGGGACTTTTTAGTGCAAGGGAAGTGAGAGAATTGACATGTAAACCAGTCTAATATATAAAAGTCATCACGCATCGGTCATGGGTCATGTCATATAATCTTTATGAGATGATTATTTTTATATAAATGTCTATGAGCTCTACTTTATAAATATCATTTAGACCAGCTGTTTTGACTTCTTCTGTTAAGTCTTTTTTCATCTTGTAATGTTAATTTTTCGGTTTTTGTAATAAGTTCTAGCTTGAAATGTTCATTTGTGTTGAATCATGTTACTCTCTTCCAATAACAACAACTTGTTAGAGCTGCAATTATTTGTAATTTTGCTTTGATTTAATATAAAAAAATATAAACATCAATATATAACCCCCCCCCCCCCCCCCCCCCTCCCTCTCTCTCTCACTCACTCACACACATGTATATATGTGGTGTTTTTATATGGAGACTCATTTAGAATGTCTATTTTTTAGTTTGATAATTAAGAAATTTTTGTCTAGTCGAAGTTAGTCAAGGTCATAAATAGGAGATCTCATCCCTAGTATGAATGCACTATATGAATACAGGAAGTATAAATCCATAAGCATATTAGTTAAGTTTGGATACAAAGCCCACAAGTACATTGCCTTGGTGAGAGTTTGGAACATTAAGTCAATGGTTTGAATCCAAATAACTTTCAATGTGAATGTTCAAACATGCAAGTAGGATGTATGAGTGAGGGCATAAAGCATGTCATGACAATAGCCCAATAAGGGTTTTAACCTTGATTGCAACAACAAATATGTTATGATTTAACCAATGCATGTTTCCATAAATGACTTATCCAATATATATATGCTGTACATGTAATCTCCTACATATTTTGATATAATATTATGTCAATTGATAATATATTGAATTTCATTAGCTCATTCCTTAGTATATGCAATAGGTTAGGTGTAGTTTATATTCACAATTTAAATCATTACAAAATTTATTTTTATCCAAACTTCATCCTACCCTTCATTATCTATATTTTTATGTACCCTGCCATATCTATCAAAATTGAATATGTCTATGATTATACACAAGTCTAGTTCATGATTTAACATATAAGATTTTTCCTAAACCTCTAATTGATTGATTCTATTTGTAAATCTGATTCCTCAATACCTTTTCATTTATATGCATAAATGATATATTTATATATAATGGATGAATTTTTATTTAAAAAATCACACAAACACATTGATAAATAGTTGTACATGTATATATTCAAATAATAGATATGTCTCTATATTTGAAAGCCATATATTCAATATTGCAAGATGAAGGCCCACTCCATCTCTGAATTTTAGAGACAAACAAAAATAAATGCTTCAATCCTATAATATATGGAGTACAGAAAAAAAATTCCTTAAGAGAATATCGAGACAAATTAAAGAGATGTAAAAAGTGCTAAAGTCAAAGAAAACCCTAGGTATCTTGAAATATGATTAGAATTGAAGAACTTATGAACTTTTGACCTTCTGCTAAACTTAATGTTGTATTAGTGCTTCGAAATTTGTTTTCTCCAACTTTTAGCGATGGAGGCATCGATCTTATACTATGTTCCATTACCAATTATCGATAATGCTTTCATCTATTAATTTTTTTCTCTTTTCATTCTTCTTGTTTTCTTCCCTAATGAATTACAGTTTGGTTTGGTGATCTTACTAGTAGTATGAGCTATGGTTATTTTCCAAGATGGGTATGTAAGGGACAATCTTGGGGATGTAAGAGTTAATGAAAGGATTAATGTTTAAAGATCACATGACCATGTCATATAAACTATTTATTTAGTTTGCTTTCTTTTTAAACCCTTTTTTTGAGAATGACAAAACGAAGGTCCAATTTAGATTTGATTCAATATATTAAAAATTATTGTCTAATTATTTCACATAAGAAGCATCTTGTAAGTATGTTTTTAGAATTTATATATTAAATCTAATTTCCCCCTGATATGTGAATTTTTAAAATGTGAATGATTGGTTTAAATACATATGCCCCCTATTGAAACCTCATCATAAATTCATAAAAAAAAATTCTAATGTGTTATAGTGATATTGTATAAACATACCTTTTACATGAAAAATTTGAGATATCAAAAGTGGGTTTTTCGATTGTAAAATGTTTGCTCAAATTTCATTCTATGATATCCACTATATGTTCATCATGCTTCAATATCTCTAAAAAGTCAAGTAAAAATATAAATGTTAAAGTTTCAAAGGCTATTTATTGAAGATCTATGACTTTTCAAGTTTTAAACTATCGAAGTTATCCATTCTATCATATTCTTCTCATTTATCCCAACTGGCCACTCAAATCACTATTGTGTTAGTTATGTTATCCCTATTAGGATGTCAAGTATGTAATTCCATTTGTCCTAAGTTTAAAGTGTTAATTTTTTTCTTAGAATTGTATTTATTGGTAGGCTATGAGACTTGGTCATCAAGTATTATATATTCCATTTCATGTTTAACAATTAATCCCCATTTATTTGGTTTTAGATATATCCCACTTTTTTTAGTCAAGGATTCAAACTCTCCCATATTTGAATATTATTCCCTCCATGTCTTTTGTTTCCAATGCTTCACTATTTGAAGATTTCCTATCTATTTCAAAGTTCCAAAATTTATATTGTATGCATGTTCTTCCATCCACCTCTAATTTCCCAATGTTGACACCATGTTAACATCACCTTTCTATACCAATGTTGTGAGTTTATCCACTATACCTAACATAATCCTAATAACATCTACTTATAATAATTATGTCCTCAATCTTTAGAGATCCCTATTGATTTATGCGTTGCAAATATGAGTTTGTGTTGTCATTGATGTCAAACTTGTTGATTTAGATGTGTGAATTAGGTACATTCCTTGGTCTAGATAAGGTATGGTTTGGTGTAGTTATAGTGCAATTATAGTGGGATAGCAATGTGATCACGTGGATGTGTGGAATATATTTTTAGTTGCTACAAAATATTTGTAAGGATGTATTAGAATATTTAGCTAAAGAATTCCACCATGCGTCCTCATATTAACCACTTCTAATAACCTAAAAAAACTTAAATAATAACATCAGGAAAAATGGATTGTCTCAGTAAGCTTACCAAAGCTATTGATAATGCAAAGGAGATTATCAACGTTAATCACAATAGCTTTCTTAGCCTGGAGAACAAAATAGGTGCCACTAAAAAGAGACTTGATGGAGTTGAGAACACGCTCATAAAAATAGGTGAGCAAAGCCATAAGAATCTTAAGGTTGCCTCAGCCAGCATGAAGGCCCTCATCAGTAAGCTGGAGAGCTACCATGGGGATAAGGAAGTGGAAGACATTATTGATGTTAACGATGACACCCCAGATGATAAGGATACAGAGCTTGGGAGAAGAACAAGGGTGAGTACTAAAAAGATGCAAAGCCACAACAAGGAAATTGAGGATATCAAGCGGGCAACTAATAATATGGAACAACTAGAGTTGGAAGGTGGAAATGCTTAAGAACCTAAACTAATCCTAGGTTTCTGACGGTCCTTGTTAGGTTTTGAATGACTATGTCTTGTTTGCTGGAATTTTGTTCATCAGTTGTCTTTTCTTAATTTGTTGTCTTCTTAGTTTTGTTGCGCTTTGATGTAAATCTTTTGATCTTTTGGCTGTAATGGGTTTCAGGGGCCCATCAAAACATGTTTTCCCATATTCAAAAACATCAGGCAAAATAAATACCCCCTAATATTAGGAAAAATAAAAATCTACACTAACAATAGCTAGAGATGGATATGAAGTGGAAAAGATAGAGTGGGAAGAAAACAAAGAGATATAGATAGAGAGAGAGGGGGGAGGGAGAATGGGAGGGAGAAGATAGAGGGGGAGAGAGACATGGAGAGATAAATATATAGATGGAGAGGAGAGGAGAGAAAAACAAACAAAAAAGATGTGTGCTTTCATGTTGAAAGAGTGGAAATATCAATGATGCATCAAATGTTAAAAAACAACCCTAACGTGGTTTCCAGGGATGGGTGGGTAAGTAAAAAAGTCATTTCACAATTAAGATAATAGAAAAATATGTAATAATATAAAATAATTTAAGAATTGGTCATTTAAAGAGTTTTCAATATAAAATCTAGATGTAACTATCAAGAAAGTACAAATTTAAGAAACTATAATATGAATAAGAAACCCTATAAAAGAATAGGTTGTATAGGATTGATTTGGTTCACTAAAATACAAGATCTCCAAACACCCAAAACAAGAGAGAATGATGTAGCCAAATTACACTCATAAATTTTTCATTAATAGATTCATAAGAAAAGAGATAAAATGAAGACAAGATTGGATGAATATTTCTTCATTATTCTCCAACTACTCTGCTACTATAATGAAAGGAATGCACCATTTTAACTGCATTCGAAAAATTACCTTTTTTGCCATTCTTGGTAATTTCTAAATCTACTCAGATGACTATGACATTTTTTAAAATTATTAAGATTTATCTTGAGTGACACTACTTGTCAACTCGCTAAGAGACTAGATACATAAATAAAAAGATACTACAAAAATAAGATTTAGAAAATCCTGAACAAAAAAGTAAAATCCAAATTTGCGGCCTCGGATGGAGGAATTAGGCCCCAAAACTTTGATTTTTTCGAGGCCCTACCAAACTATGTTCAATTGACAATTCCAACAACTCATGATATGATGTAGGGACTTCCGACGATCATAACTTTTGACTGGGTTGTCCATTTGGGCTAAAATTTGACATGGAGGTGAATCATGAGGATCTGTTTGGATTGCCGACCGAACTTATTTTGGTAAGACCTCAAAAAAATCAAATTTTTGGGGCCTGATTCCTTCATCTGAGGCCTTAAAATTGGCTTTTACTTTTTTTTCAGGATTTCCTAAATCTTTTTTTTTGTAGTATCTTTTTATTTATGGATGTAATCTCTTAGTGAGTTGACAGGTAGTGTCTCTCAAGATAACTCTTAATAATTATAAAAGAAATTAGTCATCCTTGTAGATTTAGAAATTACCAAATAATGGCAAAAAACTAATTTTGTGAAAATTTGCCAAAAAAGTTAATTTTTGGATTGTAGTTAAAATGGTGTTTTCCTTTCATTGTAGTAGCCAAGTAGATGGAGAATAATGAAGAACTATTCATCTAATCTTGTCTTCATTTTATCTCTTTTCTTATGAATATGTTAAGGTGACTTTTTGAGTGTAATTTGGCTACATCGGAGAGGAAAGGAGCATGGGAGATAGACATAGAGAGATATGGAGGGGGTAGAGGTAGCTAAGTTGAGAGAGGGTGTGAGAGGGGAGAAAAATATATATAGAGAGAGAGATGTAGAGGGATCAGAGGGAGAGACTCTAGGTGATATTAAGTGTAGGGAGTGAAGGAGGGAGGGAGGGAGGGAGGGAGAGTTAAGAGAGAGGTATATTGAGGGACAAAGAAATATGGAAGCAGAGAGGGAGGGAGAGGTAGAGAGACAAGTCTAGATATTAGGGGAGACTGAGTGAGATAGAGGGAGTGATGAGAGAGAGAAAGGAGGGATTGAGGGAGAGGTAGAGAGATAGGTCAAGAGATAGATGCATAAAGAGGGACAGAGAGAGAGGGAGGGAGAAAGGGAGATGTGAAGAGATAGGTTTAGAGAGAGAGAGAGAGAGATGATGGTTTATCCTAAATTATTTATCTCCTTAGTAAAAAACCTAAAATTTTTATTAATCATTTTCTTTTAATGTTTCATGTATTTTGATATGCTTTTACAAAAAAATTATGAAAAAGACACTTCATATGCAAAACTTGTGTGCATTTGATATTTTAAAAATAAAGAATATGAAATAAAATTACTTATAATTAATTTTTTTACACAATATAGAAATACTACCAATTCCATTTTGTAGAGCTTGAAATCACATTTCTATTGCCTATTTAAAATAAAAAGTTTTATAAGAAGCATAAAGGTTATGCACACTTTACTAAAATGTGTTTTTTTAAGATTTTCAAAATGGATATCCATTTTAAATGGATATTTGATTTTGACATTTAATATATATATATATATATATATATATTTCTTAATAATGGATATGTCTTTTTTCTAACATGATTTTTTTCACTTCATTTTTCTCTCATGAAAGATTTGGAACCAAACTTGGGGGGTTCAAGCCTAAAAGGTCAACTTCTCCAACATGTTTAGAAGTTCCATCCTCTTTTTTGGGCTTCACCTTTGTGGCTGACAATATATTTCTCCTAAGTTGATGAACCAAAAGGGTTTATTGAGGAAATTTTTAGCTTTCTACCAATATAAGATATGTCGTATGTTGAATTTAATAGATATTTATTATTGATTTCCTACATGCATTATGTCTAAAGTACTTATTGATAGGTTGATTGAAAAATATTTATAAATTTCAAATGGTTGCACATTTTTTGCGTCGAAGAGTTTTCTCACACTTCATGCTCCTTATACTATGAGATTAAAAAATAAAATTGAACTTCTTAAGTTTTCTTACCAAGTTATGGTGGTCAGATAATAAATTTTTAATATTTTAAAATTTTCTAATAAGAAATGCATAACTAATTATTTAATTACAAAAAGCTACAAAATAATATAAGTAACATCTAGGCATGTGTCCTCTATTTATTTTTCTCTTACTTAGATTTGTCAAACATACACTTACTTTTATTTTTCCTAAAAATTTAGCAAGTTACTACATTGAACTTTCAAAGTTTTAGCAAATAGATTTTTTTTTCTAAGAAAACAATTAGTAGCATAGAAAATATATTCAATTTTCTTCAAATTTCATCGTTACATATTTTTCAAATTGTTTTAATAACCTATTCAAATTTTTATGTGCAATTGTCGAACTCTATTTTCTTGAATTATCATTACCACTTAAAGGCCAAGATTTATCCTCGAGATCCTACAAACATCCAATGTTTTGTATCTAAGAAGTTAGAATAAAAAACTCAGATAGTATAAAACCAAGTTGGATAAGAGAAAGATCTCAACAAACTAGTTAATGGTTATAATTTCGAAGTCTATTGCAAATATTTATTGTACTTTATTGTGCAATCCTTCTATAGACACCTATTTGTGTCCACTTGATTAAATGAATTCTATATTTGTTTAATTATCATTTATCCAACTATTAATTAAATTCGCATTTAATTAATCCTTTCCCATTTTCTAGATATTAAATAAATTTATATTTAATTAATTCATCCCAACCCTTTTCTCCCATTAATTAAATAAATTATTTAATTTATTTGATTTATTTCACTTAACCAAATTCAGACCATTAATAAAATAAATAAATCATATTTGTTTAATTAAACCCTCCTTCACATTTAAATAAATTAATGTTTATTTAAATCCCTAAAATCCCCTTTCTCACTTTTAAATAAATTATCGTTTATTTAAATTCCTAAAATCCCTCCCCCACTTACACTTTCTATAAAATTCAAGTTGCAAGTTAACCTTCCTCCTAATCATGTCTAAACTCTTAATCCCTTGCACATTCTTAAACTAAAGATTAGGAAGGAGTCACTTTTACTAACTAACCCACCTTTAACCCTTGGTTAGAGACTTTCCCTCTAACTCAACCATTCATCTAAACCTTGAGTCTATTCAACCATTTAATGTTTTGACTAAGGTAACCCTTTAACCCTTGCAGATTCATTTATCACTTGGACACAAGCTTTATCCATTAACCTTACCCTAACCAAAACACCTAGGGTAACCATCATGTATCTTCAGATATTTAATGCTTATTCCCTCTCCTCTCAAGCCTTCTCTTGATGCCACTCGTCACCATTGTATTGGTGGGAATTATAAACATGGATTGAGGATCATACCTCTCTCAAGCAATCCTAGCCCTCCATAAGCCAAATAAATCTTGACCCTTCAATTGTCCATTTTGCCTATTAAAGAAACCCTCATCCTCAAGCAAAGAAGGAAGCATTGATCATTGTTATTATAGTTGCATAAGCATTTTACTTAGCTTTCTCGTAGCAATTCTAGTTTGAGCATTTGGATAGAAATAGAAATACACTTTCAACCACATTCAATCCTTCATTTGGTATCCATGGATTCATGCTAAAATTTGAGGACTACACTCAAGCAAGCTTTGGATCTTGGAGAGGAGAAGAACAAGGGAGAGGCAACAAGAGCACCATGGGAGAATCTTAGGGAGTCTCTTCTCCCTTATTTTCATTTGTTATTGCTTCTTTTGTGTGCTTTTTAATCTCCTTTGATATGTATGTGAAGGTTTGAAGTTCATTTATTTTGGTTTTAGTTAAAGACTAACATATTAAAGTTTGATCTTTATTTTTGGCTTGTTTCCCCTTTCATGTGCATCACCTTCCTTAGTACAATCATCATCAAGGATTGTAAAGTAATTAATAGAATTATTGCATCCACAATACTAAATAATTTATTTTTTGGATGATGAATACCATGGTCACAATTCAAAAGTTAAAAGAAGAGTTAATAAAATTTGGAAAGCTATAGGGTAGAATTAAGAATCAAACTTTCTAATAAAAGATAAAAATAAAATACTAGACCAAGAAAAAATGTGAATGATCTTAGTGAAGCAATCACTACTTTCTTGAAATATTTTCTACCCTTCGAATGATGGAGGAAGCTTCAATTAGGTACTAATATTCTTCTTTATTATTTCAAAATGTGTAATAAACTATGTTGATATATTATAAAGTGGCCTTGAGATTACTCTCTTGGTGTTTACTTTCAGTTAGTTGTTCTAGGGTCTAGTTGTTAATTTTGAATCTTTTAGTTAAGTAATTTGTAGATCCTAAATTCTTGAGTGATAAAAAATTTCTTGATATCTCTTCTTGGGTAGATTATTTGCGTGAGTTAAATATTGAGACATTTCAATAAACTTATTTAGACACAAAATGGGTTTCTATTGAGTTTATTTTTATAAATTTAATATCAACCATAGGATCATTCATGTTGTATGTCTAAATGTTCTAATCATGATATTAATATATTTCTTTTAATTTCTCCAGAAGTGAATAATTTAGATAGATATGTGATATTAATTGATATTTCATAGAATTATGTCTTGAGATTTGTACAAGAAATATAGTGGTTTAATTTCGCATAATTTAACAACCTATTACTATGATTTCCCCTAGGCTATTGTATTAGAAATGTGCATGATTACATGAAATCTTAAGTATTTTAATGTTGTTTTGTTAATCCCATCTAACTATTCAGATCTCAAAAAATAAATGAATTTTTTTATTATTAGCTACATGTTATTTTATAGTTCTCTCATTCCTTAAAGTCTTTCAAACTTTGTACTAAAAAAAAACTAGATTAAATATAGATCTATAGAATTGTTCTAGATCTATAGTGATTATTTGCATGAAATAAGTAAATGATATTGGGTTTTTACTATATAATATTAGAGATATGGGTAGAGATTTGAGGAGAGTTTATACAAGCTCTACATAAGAATTCCTACACAAAATATTCTTGCATTCTTCATCTTCATTCAAGTACATAATACATATATATGGGATTCTCAAAACCTATAATTTAGGAAACAACATAAATGACATACTTAAATAATTGAGTTGTTTTAACAACTCAATTACAAACAAACATTCCTACCACTAATATAATAACCTATAAAAAAACTCTAACCAATAATCCCACCTATAATAGATACGTGAGTTGTGTTAACAACCCACATTACGTGAAAACTAACAATATGTTTCCCAACATTCTCCCTCTTAGTGTGAACATGGTAAGAACTCACAACCTTTATCTACAGTAAGGCCAACTCTCGTGATCTTTATTTAAAATGAAAGGAAACTCCTATCAATCTTTCATGGTTTTCACATAGGCTTACCACAAACCTGGACATGAATAGGAACCCACCAACTATCCACCTTGTGTAGTTTTCTAGATCCTCCCACAAACCCTTTCAAGATCCATGAACTAACTTACTATGCTCCTTTTGTTTGCTACTATGCTTGTACATTAGTGAAGTTATATAGAAATCAACATACATTTCACAAATTTGAAAAACACATTCCATAAGAACACAATGCTCTTAATTGTAGTCATTGTTATCAATCGATGTCACTTGATCTCAAACAACATAGACAGCCACCACTGCCACTAGAAGTTACCCTTGAATTTGGTCATTTTGGCATGAAATGGGAATGGAACATTGGTTATTATTCCTCCCCACAATGTGAAATTTTTACTTATTCATACAACCATGAATACTGAAAAGCGAATCATATCATGTTGCATACCACTATCCTGATGTTGATGTCTAGATCTTGCTGCACATGATCATCATTGCCAATGAATGTATTCATTGAATGATCATCTTCCAATGAAGTATGGTCGTCAAAGGATCATCCCAATCAAAGGACCTTTGCAGTCATCTACTCTCCAATACAATCATTTTTCAGCATTCACACACCATACTAAAAAGCCCAAAGAACACACACTACATATTGTACATTTTTCATCCATGCGTGTGGCCCCATCGTTGATGACTGACGAGAGGTCATTGATTGACCTCCTTCCTTTATTGCCTCCCACCTCTAAATGATCGATACTTAGCAGATTTGGAATTTTGAGGCTCATTCCAACAATTATGAGGAAAAAGTATATCCCCTATAATGTAAACATTTTTTACAAGGAGTGTCAAGTAGCACCGATCATGCACTCCGATTACAAAAGAAATAATTTTTAGATTTTGATAGACTTGATGACACTAAAAACTTATTAAGATGGACCCAATTCTAAAATGATAAAACTTGACTTTTAAACTATGACATAGAATATCTCAATGAAAACTATTAAGACACAACAATTTAACTTCACTTAAAAAAAATATCACTAGACACTACTAAATCTAAGTTATAGACTTAGAAAGAAAATTTTGACAGCTATGTGTTGATGGAGCAACATAGTTTGTAAGTAAATCTATACTCCACTAGACTAGTACGAGACATTTTAGTATGATTATGTAAAGACCGTGCAATGTGTGAATTGTTGTAATGATTTACCTCCCTCTCATGGTATTTTCAATTATAAGATTCACGCTAGAGGAATCAAAACTTCTAAAGATCTAGAACAAACCTTGGTGACTTCTATGCGTAACGTAGACATTGTTTGCACTTTACTAATCATATAACCAATATGAGAATCTAAGCTACAAAGGAACTCGATCACCAGCAACTAGATGTTTCACAAACTTGAAGACAAATTGTACTTAACCGTTCATAGTGATCATCTCTCCATATCAAGCATCCAAATCAAGCTACCACAAAGTGCCAAATACATGTGAGATTCAACCAAGGAAGACATTGATGAAGTGTCGCTGTTGGCTTCACACCCTTCAAAGATTTCACAGGTTCGGAACGATAACAATCTGCTAGTATGCGTTGAAGATGGACTCTTGAGGCAAAATCTTGACCAATCTTGCTAAGTAAGAAGCTTCTTACTGCAAATGACCCTTAAGACCAAACCGGCTACCAAAGATGAAATGCGAGTGCCATCGCCAAGTGTATAAGAGTGATTACAATTCACTATCAAGAACAAAATGCATGCCAAGGTCTCCTGGTCTTTTATGTACACAGATCGATCCTTGACCCACAAGTTGGCTCTTCAATTCCACCTTTAATCAGGCTACTCATGAAGCTAGACGAAGGCAAATCACCCTTCTTAACAGTGCACCCTGGGTGAAAGTAAATCAACCTTCACTATGCACAACTTTCGATCAGATGAAGTGATCTGCAAGACGAATCAGCTCACCTGCATGTCGGCCTTTGAAGGAACTACACATGATCTTGATGAATAGATCATACATACGTCAACTTGAACCTTTCCTATAATATATGCCTTTGCCACTTGTTCCAACTTGTGATTGTGCGATCACCTCCACTACGAACAAATCAAGCTCACAGATCACGATGTGTACCAGATTTCTATAGATCTTTCTTTTGACCTCCTGCTTCTATGATTTCTCTATCCTATGCTATGATACCACACATTAGAGATATGGGCAGAGATATGAGGATAGTTTATACAAGCTCTACATAAGTTTTTCTACACAAAATATGCTTGCATTCTTTATCTTCATTAAGTACATAATACATATATATAAGATTTTCAAATTTTATTATTTAGGAAACAATATAAATAACATTCTTAAATAATTGAGTTGTTCTACAAACATTCTTGCTATTAATATAATAAGTTATAAGAAAACTCTAACAAATAATCACACCTATAATAGACACAACAGATTATGTAAACAGTAACAATATGTTTCCAAACATTTAATGCATTTATATCTTTATCATTGATATAGATACAAGTGTCAAAAGGATTAACTATGTTTATAAATTAATTAACATCAAAAGATTCCATGTAAACAAATCATGTAGACTACCTAATAATCCCACATGGTCAAGACCTAACTTAAAGGAAGCATGGAGTAGTATTTTGTACATTTCAAGAGAATTAGAATGATCTATTGTTATGCTCAAATTTGTTTATGCTAAAATCACTATCAATGACATCTAAGAATTTCAAACATATTTATAATGCAAGTGGTTCTCTTTTACACAATCTTCTTAAGCGATCACAAATTCAAAACCATTTTTCATCAATTTTAGCACACTAAAAGTATTTTGGTCTAAACTTATATATGTTTGAATTTAATTATAAAGTGCGTAATTGTACAACTAAGTTATGAAAAACGCACATTAAGATTGTCCTATATTTGACTATATAAACTATATATGCAAACAATTATCCCTCCATTACTTTGAATTTAAACACTATATGTCTAACACGTTTTTATTGATCATATGTAATAGAATTCCATTCTCATTGAATCGTATTAGTTGATCTCTTTTCAAAATTATATGATATGGAGAAAAGTCATTTAAGTCAATTATTTGATATACAATAATATATACCTCATATATACAAATTTATATCTTCAACATAAGGTACAAACCTTTTAAGAGCATCCAAAGTATAAAACTATAATATAAATTCCTAGTCAAGATGCTTACACCTTAGAATTATCAAAATGTTACAATTATTTGTTAAAATGAACCATTAAATATTTTTTTGAACATATTCAATAAAAATTAAAAAATTAATTATTAATTCTATTTATCCAATAGAGATCATTTTTTATTCCTATATCACAATCACCAACATAAGGTCACATCTACTCTAGATCATATGAAGTTCCAAGAATCAATAAGGACTAAATATAATAAATAAGAAAAAAAATCCAAAGTATTATAGAAACCTAACTAAAGTCTAATTAAATAAAAAATGAGAACAAAGGATTATTCATAAAAGCATGAAAATAATGACAAAAAATAAGGCTAGTGAACAAATATATAGCGACTTAGTCTCATTCATAAATTAGAAAATGATAATGCAAGATAAAAAGTCATTAAACTTGTATGTGTGAGTATTTGTTCTTGTGGTCTTGGTTTTGCATCCTAACATGTGACACTTTTGCCATTTGATATTTTCCCTCAATTATTCAAAGGTTAAAAATAGGTATTTAACAAATTATAAAAAACCTTGAATTAGTAACAAATATTACACATGCACATACCTTTAAATGAGAAACATATAGAGAACGCTCTTTTAAATAAAGAATGTTATTTTATTATAATATATCTAAAAATACTAAAAAAAAGAAGTAATATTTACATCATTGAGCTACTAAACATAATATTCATATATAAGAAACATAACATATAGAAGGAACTTTTACACACTCTACTCCCTTGTCTGAACACATTACATATACACTAGTTTTGATTTTCATGTAAAATCATGCATTTTATTTTATTTAACATATGTTACATTCTATGTATTAAAAACTTTAAATAAATATATCATGATTATTATTTTACCATCAATGAAATGACCATCCAGCGAACCTCTATAGCATATAGATTTTTTTGTCACTCATTTGATGCATACCACACTAACTAGTGAGATAAAATACTATTCACATATTCTTGCAAAGTTTGCTACTCCTTTTTTCCATCTATTTTTTTATTCATGTAAAAGTGAATATATTCTTGATGTTTGAACTTCTTGTATAAGGAAGGATGTTCTTCATCCACGAGATTTATTGCAAGAGCCACTTCTTCATCTAAGATTGGATAATAAAACATAGCAATAGACATTCTTGTTTTCTCTTTGTTTGTCACTGCTCGATGTTCTATACTCTTGTAGACTCCATTTGTCATTGCCTATAATATAATTGAAATATGACATATTATATTTAATAAATTAATTATAGTAAAGAAAAGTAGTCAATAGCCGAACTTCATAATATTTACCTCTACTAGATCACCAATGTTTATAACAAGTGCATAAGGAGTTGGTTGAATAGGAAGTTGTTGGCATTGCATGAAGATTGCATTAATGAAGTATAGTGTTGTCATTGATGCCAATAGCAACCGATAATGGAGTTGTATTACAACCAGTAATGATACAATAGTACAACCGGTAGTAAAGAAAAGAAGGAAATCGGTATTGGTATTTGAAGCAAAGTGATCAAACAGTAACCCTAACTAGTTGATATACAAAACCCTAACCGAAGGAGCTTGGAGAAACTGATGTGATGATCTATGATCGAACAGTGATTGGAGATGAAGATGCCATGTGTGCATATTGCACGTGATGAGTTTCAAAGTGGTTTTGGTGCATGAAGATAACTGTTTATCTTGGGAATGAGCAAATTCATAGCATGAAGTGAAAACACCATGATGAGTTACAAGATTCGATGTGCGGTGATCCCAGAGTGGTTCAAGTTGTCTAGAACAATGTGTAGTTGATTTCTATGTAATCCAACGATCATGATTGAACCGATATGTTTGTAATCTCAATGAGATTTGTAGGTTTGGTGATGTGTTACCAACCTATTATATTTGCTTATAAGGTCGATGGTTTATTTTGTAATTGTGTTGGCAATTTGGTAAAGTGTGGTAGTGTGATTGTTGTCAAACCGGAAGGAGTATCTACAAAATATTGTGAAGGCAGATTGGGGCATAAAAGGATCTGATTAAGCAGAGCAGTGCTATTACCAGATTAGCAAAGACACTGTTGTTCTCTAATCATTACAACAGTTAAATCCCTTAACCAGGTAAGCTTTAACATGCTTGGTGTTGTTTAAATCCTCTAACCAGGTGACCCATTAGCTTGGATTTGAAATCCTCCACTGAAGTTAACTTTTATAGGGTATTTCCTTTAACCGGGTATTGTAGTCAATCTCTTAAACAAGTGATCCCTAACTGAATTTGTTCTTAATAGGACATTTTTGTAAAGCTTCTAACAAGGCTTGGCTCCTAACAAGGCAATCTTTAGAAGAGTTCAGAATACTTGTGGGTATTCATCCCCACCCTGGTTTTTCCCATTTGGGTTTCCACGTGAAAAATCATTGTGTCAAGTGGTGAATGATTTTGTGGATGTGTTTTGATATGGTTGATATTATTAACTGGTAAAACCACTTAGATATGTTTACATGATCGGAAGTGATATGAAATGAGATATTTCTAATATTAGTTAAGTGGTATAATGTTTTGGTTAAATGGTATGTGAGTTTCAAATTTGTTACATTGTATCATTGATGTTTTGATCAACCGGTAAAGTTTGACAGTGCAGTTGTAGTTTTTGATACAGTGTCTAAACTAGTTAAGTTAGCAAGTTTTTTCTAAGTCGGGAGTCATTTTGGTGAAAGTTTAGTTTGTTTTCTATCTATTGATTCACCCCTCCCCACCTCTCAGTAGTTGATTGGATCCTTATTGTTTCATCATATTATCAATTGGTATTAGAGCATTTTAGGTCCTCTTGTGTTGAAGCCTAATAGTTTGAGGAAAATTTCTAGGAGAAAATGATGAAGAAAGAAGGTCCGAAGTTCAATAGGGAAAGCTACAGAATCTGTAGTGAAGGGATGAAGATCTATATCAAGAGCTTAGATGGTCAATATTGGGAACATGTTCTTACTAAATATAACCTGCCTAGTGGGATTTTGTCAAATGATAAAAAGAAGGAGCAATAGGAGAACAATCAAGTACTGGAGGCCATTATCAGTTCCTTGTCCGATTCAGAGTATGTTCATGTCCATGGATTGGAGACTGCTTCTGAAGTATGGAAGAAACTGGAAGATATCTATAGCGGTGATGAGCATGTTAAGATTGCTAAAGAAGAGAGTCTGAGAGGTAAATTTGATGATATGTGGATGGCTAAAGGTGAAAACATTCAATAGTAGGATCAGAGGATCAAGGAGATAGTTGGTGAGATCAAAAGTGCTAGTGGTATAGTGAAAGATACCATAATGGTTAGCAAGGTATTGAGAACCCTTCTACTGGTCTACGCTATCTGAGTTGCGTCCATTCAGGAACTCAAGTCTATTGATAAAACAAAGGTAACTCTTGACTCCATCATTGGTAAATTAACTGCATTTCAATTAATGGTTTTGATGGAAGTGTTCAAAGATCAGAATCTGCATTTAGAGCCTCAGTTTCAACCCTAGTGATAAGGAAAAGCAGAGAAGCTAGTTACAGTCATGAGTCTAGATCCAGCAGAGAGCTAGATGATGAAGATAGTCTGAACGAGCTTGAAGCATTGTTGGCCATGTGGTTACCCAAAGGTACTGGTAAGTATAGAGGTAAATTACCTTTGAAGTGTTTTGCATTTAACCGGATTGGACATATTGATACTATTATCTTAATAGAGATAATGAGTAAAAACGTGAGAAGTATAAGAAGTATAAAGGCATCAGTCTCTTGCATGGATAGTTCATATGACTAAATTATAGACAGTGGTTGTTCATACCACATGACCATTAACCGGAATAAGTTTCTTACTTTCAGGAGTTTAATGGAGGTGTTGTGAGATTTGGGAATGACACCCTACATGGTGAAAGGAAAAGGGTTTGTCTCTTTGAATGGAAAAAGAAGTGCAAATGATGTCTACTGGGTTGAGGGACTGAAACACAATCTTTTGAGGGTTGCTCAACTCAATGACAAAGGTTACCCATTGGAATTCAAGAATGGAGTCTACAAGATTTATGGAAGAAAAGGTGAGTTGATTGCACTTGGAAAACAGACTCGAGGTAACATTTTTCATTTAAGCTCTAAAGTCAACAGTTTTTTAATTGCAAAAGTAGAAGATAGTTGGCTTTGGCATCAGAGATTTTGTCATGTAAATTTTGATAACATTTTGAAAGTCAGTAAGTCCAAATCAGTAAGAGGTTTGCCACAGTTGGACAAACCGGTGAATTCTTTGTACAAGGAATGTCAGTTAGGGAAGATGACATCCTCAACTTTCAAGAGAAAATCTTTCTCAACAAAACATTTGCTAGATTTGGTTCATACTGACCTTTGTGGACCAATGAGGACTAGGAGTATTCAAGGTGATCGGTATTTCATGATTTTTACTGATGATTTCTTAAGGATGATGTGGGTCACATTCTTGAAAGACAAGACAAAAGATTTTAGCATGTTTAAGGCATTCAGAGCCTTAGTTGAAAATAAAAGTGGAAAGAAGATAAAGTGCTTAAGAACTGATCCAGGTGGTGAATTTACTTCAGAGGAATTCACTAGTTACTTTGAAGATAATGGAATTAAGAGGCAACTTTATGCACCTAGGACACCACAGTGGAACGGTATTGCAAAAGGAACAATGGTCAGTTGTTGAAGCTAGTAGGACTTGTTAGGATTCCCATAGATACTAAAAGGGGGGGTGAATCAGTATCTAACTAGTGAATTGAATTTCTTAACTTAAAACACGCAGAACATATTATAACAGTGTACCGGTATGCAAGAAATAATGCAATAAACAGAATTAAAAGCATCCACATGAAAAGCACACCATGACACAAGGATTTAACGAGGAAACCCGGTGTGGGAAAAACCTCGATGGGATTTGTGACCCACAATATTCACTTACTGGCCAATAAGAGAATATTACTTACAAGAGGGGCCTGCACATGCAGGAAGGCCAATTGCCTAGAGCTCACTGCTCAATGGGAAGTCTCACTGACTTACAATGTGGATTATACAAATCCAATATCTTGTACTGATTTACAATAGCATCTATAATGCCAGATCCAGTACCCATTTCTGCTTTGTTCTTTATATAAAACCTCTAACCTATATTTTGCATAATAGGTCTACCTAATATCTTTTTCTTGTCACTTACAAAATGTCTACATTGATCTCTCTTATATATAAGTCATTTTACAACTTGCCAAGTTGGCTTACAAAGTTTTTACAATAATAAACAAAATATAATATATCAAAAATCATGTTGGCCTCTGTGTCGGTATGCTTCTTTCTCTGTGGTGTCGATGGTCTAAGTGTCGATGTAGAGTGTGATCCATTGATGCTGGTGAACTATCTTGTCGGTGTAATGCCTTGCCGGTGCCATAGGATTGTAAGGTTGCCATCAATGACAAATCCTTCAACCACCTACAATGTCTCATTGGAGTGTGCATATGCCAACAATCTCCCCCTTTGGCATTGATGGCAACACTCATGACAAAATTCAAAAGTGTATTCAAAACTGTAATCCAAAAATGTTTCCAAAAATATGTTACCAAAAATATAAGAACTCCCCCTGAGTAGATAAGTCTTTTGCCGGTTATTTTCTCATACTACTACTCCCCCTTTGGCATCAATGACAAAGGTTATCAAGATGTTAGTAGAGTTGTAGTCTCAACCTTGTAACTGGGTAGTTACAAATTGAAATAGATCCGCCAAAATTCTCTAGTACACTTCTTTATCTGATCTTCAAAGAATTTTTGCTTTTCAATTTCTAACTTATTCTTCAATGTCTCTTCCTTTATTTGCTCAATAGTAACTGTGTCCTCAGTGATGTATTTACACAAAGTATCAAGTTGTTTTAAAGAATCCTTATTGTCTATGTTACAGTTAGGAGCAATTACCTTCAAAATTGGGATTGTGTCATCTATAGCTTTATAAGCCTGTGAACTACAATCTCTTATCCTTTTGATTGAATCTAAGAGTACTTCAGTTACATTTGTTGATTTGTGGCATGCTGAGGAGGAACCAACATTCTGAATTCTGTCAATGGAGGAAGTAACCAAGCTTGTTGTGACCTTTGGTAGGTCTATTTGTGTTTGCATTTCCTTAAGCAATGGTTTGTGTACTTCTCCTGTTGTCGGTTGTACTATTTCCTCATGACTTTGTTCCTGTGCCTATTCCTATTCTGGAGCATTTTGCTCTTCTTGTTTCTCTGTCTGTTCTCTTGTGTTATCATCTGTCAGTTTCTCTTGTGTTTGATTAGTTTGCTCAGTTACCGGTGGCTCACTAGCCATGTCTGTCATATTAGTTGTATCTTTATCTACCACAATGTTGATCTTTTGTGTATCAACATCTACTGTGTATAAGACTTCAGGATTAGAATTTATATCCTCTATGTTCATACTCCCATCTGTCGGTTGATCTTTAGTAGTTTTTACCGGTGATGTAATTTAAGGCGGTGGGGATATATTATCTTTAACTTTGATACTCAGAGGTCCACCAACCTTTCCTTTTCCTTTGTCTCTCTCCTTCTGATATACCTTTATTGGTTTGGGGTTCCTGTATTCTTCTTGTTTTTCTTTCTCAACAAGAAATATGTCCCATGCATTTTCTGTTTCTTCAGTTACCTCATTAACTCTTCCAACCATTAAAGCAATATGTCGGTGTGTAGTAGAGAATACTGACTGGTTGGCTTCAACAATTAAGTCATCTATCTCCTTAGGTGAGTTTACTGGATAAACAGCTAGTAACTTTTCAATTTTGATTTTCTTATCAATCTCTATAACAACTTGTCTTCTTGCTTCCAGTCTTTTGAACAGTTCATCTGGTACTTCATTTACAACTTCCATCATAAACTTCTTATACATGTCCATGTGCAAAATAACACTATTTTCCACTTGTTCTTTTTCATCTGTTGTCAAAGTGTCATAGACCTTTCCTATGTTTTTGAGTTTCCCTTCCTCTGTAATTTTATTTAGCAATATGTCAAGAGGGGCCAAGTTTTGTTTTGTTCTCTTCTTCTTCTTGGGTGTTAGTTTCTTCTTTGGTGTAGTCTTTTTAACTGGAGATCTCACTGTTTTTTGTTTCTGTCTAGTTCTCCTAGGTGAGGGTGTGGTTGCCGGTGAAGGATCTCTTTTCCTTACAACTCTTTTGAAAGCTGCAGGCATGTCACTCTCCAAAGAAGTGCCTATCGGTGATAGGTGAGTCTCGGGCTGTAGAGTTCCTAACTCATCCTCAGTGATACCGGTTTACTTTAATACATCTTCTTTAATAGCCTTTGCCTATCTAGAACCTCTTCTCACAACTGCCTTAACCTTTTTCACTCTCTTCTTAGATTGTTACCGACTTTCTATGGTTTTAGCACTACTAAATACTTCTTCCTTTGGTTCGTTTGGTGCTTCCAGAAGTGCTTTAGCATAAGTCTCAATTATATGATCATCTATCTCATAACCCATCTCTGTTACCCAGATTGTTCTTGGGATGACTGCTTCCATCCAGATCTCATCCTTTTTATTACAAAGCATATGTTATCTTTGTGCTTGTCAACAATCTTCTGTGATAACCTGATTCTCTTCTTCATTTTGGTCTTAAGTGCTTGAAAGTATTCATGGATATTCTTTGCCTTGTCTTCACCCATGTTGTTGAATAGTTTTGTTAACTGTTTTCCTACCGGTATATCAAATCCAAGTTCTTTATAGCCTATACCGGGAACTTGTTTGGTTATGTGTAGCATCAAGCATACAAGCAGATTACCAAACCTAAGATTTCCTTTCATATCTTTCTTTATCTTGCGTAAGTTGTCAATTAACTCATCTTTTAACCATTCACATATGTCAATTTTCACATTGTCTGTAACCATATCATAAGCACTCTTAATGCATAAACTTGAAACTGAGTTGAGTCTATTTGCATGAGTAGCTTTATACCCTAAAATCATGCTAACAAATCTCACATTTGTATCTGTTACATCATTTACCCTCAAGGACCTTCTGTCGGATGTTGCGCTAGTTAGTTTAGTTACTAGGTCATTTGAGACTTTCTTAGTCTTGTCTAGTCTTTTACCGGTGGACGGTAACCCTGTGACAACTTTCACAACTTCCTTGGTAATTTTGTGAATTGCATCTAACCAGAAAAATTCACCATGTATCCTACTTAAGACTATCCTAATCCCATAGGGTTTCAATGATTTTATGTTCCGGTTTTACATTTCCAAAATTATCACATATGACAGATTTATACATTGTTTTGATCTCTTCATCTCCCAATTCCTCTATGTTACAGTGAATGTAAATTCTGGGGTCTTCAGCATAAACAAATCCTTTTGGTATTTGAGAGAAAGCACCTATATTGTCATCTTTCTTTGCTACCTCGAGAACTAGTTGAAATACGGGCCTAGGGTGTTTTATAACCTCGACTACAGTAGGGTTTGCTATATATTCAAGTGTAGAGGTGGATGCCATGATGATAGATACCTTTTTCTATCTTTGGATGGATTGATTGCTTGAAGTGCTTTGCCTCTTTTCTTGAAATCCCTTGGCTCTGCAAATTTCACGCTCTACGAATGTTTGAAATCACGGGGAAATGAAATGGAGCCAAAACCACAAATTTATAATGTTTATTTTCCATCTACCACATTTAATGCATGTCGGTTAAGTAGTCACTTAACATTGTTTGTTGGTAATGAAGTAATTTCCAACTTCTCATCTCTAACCGAGAGAATAATAGCACATGTGTCATTAGATTGCCAAACCCTCAAGGAAACTTTCTTCAATTTGATGAAGAGCTTCCTGTTGGTGGAGCACTACTCTATCCTATCAGTGAAGTATTGATTGGTTCTACCGGTGGAGGAGTATTCCCAACATTTAGATCAGCTTTTCTAATCCATTGTTTTGAGAATTCTTGCTTAACCTCTTCAACTTTTTCTTTACCTTTCAAGCTAGAACTTTTGTTGTCTGTCGGTGATCCTTTACTTCTACAAAATTTTGCAATATGCCCAATCTTGTTACATGCATAACAAGTCATATTATTCTTCTAAATAGCTTTCCTATAACCTATGTCGGTTTGTGTTCTACATTGATTAGATAAATGTCCAAATCTTCCACAAACATAACATCTCACATTCATTCTGCAATTTTCAGAGTTGTGACCAACTTTGTTGCATTTTGAACATTGACCGGTGGGTGTGTTGATATTCTGATAATTTCTAGATCTACATTCATTTTCTCTATGACTATACTTATTACAGTTAAAGCATTTTCCATTGAATTTATAAGCATTAGGTTGCCTTACCGGTTTGTTGTGATCCCGTGAGTTTGCAGTACCAAAGCTTTCACTAACTTCAAAGCCAATTGCAAAAGTGTCACCTTTAGGTTTTTTATTCTTCAGCAAGTTACCAAGTTCCTCTGAGCTTTTCTTGAATTTTTCTTTATGTTGATTTGCAGTTTCTAGTTCTCTTTCTAAGATTTCTTTCTACCTCATCAGTTCATTGGAGTCATTCTGAGTGTGCATCAGATCTGTCTTCAATAAATCATTTTCATAGCTAAGTCTTGTGTTCTCATTTGCTGCATCACTTAGTCTTCTGGTCAATTCTTCTTCATTCTTCTTCCTATCTTCAATTTCCTTACAAAATTTCATAGTCATATCCTGCATCTCATTCTTTGTTGTCATGTTCTCTAGTTTCAGCTTGCTTATCATGTCATTAAGTGATTCCTTTTCATCATTCTCATTTTGCATATTTTCACAAAGTTCTCTTCTCTTATTTCTTGCAATAGTAAGATTCTCTTGAAGTGCTTAAATGATATCCTGAGCAGCCTTTAGATCATCTTCTAGTTTGATATTTTTAAATTTTTCTGCATCATAGTCTGAGAGAGCTCCTTCAAGTTGCTTCATTAGATTTTCCATCTCTGTCGATGTCAAGATCTTCCTCAAGTTGTTAGGCTTCTAAAAATAGAGGACCAGGCTCTGATACCAATTGTTAGTATTCCCACATATACTGAGAGGGGGGGGTGAATTAGTATCTAACCAGTGAATTGAATTTCTTAACTTAAAACATGCAGAACATATTATAACAGTGTACCGATATGCAAGAAATAATGCAATAAACAGAATTAAAAGCATCCACATGAAAAGCACACCATGACACAAGGATTTAACAAGGAAACCCGGTGTGGGAAAAACCTCAGTGGGATTTGTGACCCACAATATTCACTTACTGGCCAATAAGAGAATATTACTTACAAGAGGGGCCTGCGCATGCAGGAAGGCCAATTGCCTAGAGCTCACTGCTCAATGAGAAGTCTCACTGACTTACAATGTGGATTATACAAATCTAGTATCTTGTACTACTTTACAATAGCATCTATAATGCCAGATCTAGTACCGGTTTCTACTCTGTTCTTTACATAAAACCTTTAACCTATATTTCGTATAATAGGTCTGCCTAATATCTTTTTCTTGTCACTTACAAAATGTCTACAATGATATCTCTTATATATAAGAGTCATTTTACAACTTGCCAAGTCAGCTTACAAAGTTTTTACAATAATAAACAAAATATAATATATCAAAAATCCTGTCGGGCTCTGTGCCGGTATGCTTCCTTTCTCTGTGGTGTTGGTGGTCTGAGTGCCGGTGTAGAGTGTGATCTGTTGATGCCAGTGAACTATCTTGCCGGTGTAATGCCTTGCCGGTGCCATAGGATTGTAAGGTTGCCATCAATGACAAAACCTTCAATCACCTACAATGTCTCATTGGAGTGTGCATATGCCAACAGGACTATCCTAATCCAAGGAGGTGTAGCTAAGACATTCTATAGAGAAGCTATCAGCAAATTTGTTTACACAATGAACCAAATACTAGATAAAAGAGGTAAGGACAAAACCCCTTATGAGTACTGGTATGGTAGATCACCTAATGTCAGTTACTTTAAGATCTTTGGTAGTAGATGTTTTATCAAGAGAGGTGATTATGTTGGTAGTTTGTTATGCCAAGAGTGATGAAGGAATATTTCTTGGTTATTCCACCAAGAGCAAAGCTTACAAGTGTTACAACAACCGGACCAAGAAGATCATTGAAAGTGTTAATGTGCGAGTTGATGACTTTCTTGAGAAATCAGGTGAAACCAATAAAGAGAAGGAAGAAAAAGAACCTTACACACTATTTTTGGAACCACGACCAGTGAAGCTAGAAGTTGGAGAACATAACAGAGAAGTCCTAGTTCAACCAGAACAGGGAGGTCCTGTAGAAGAAGATGAAAGTGAAGAAGAAAAAGAAGAACTTGGAAATCAAGATCATGTCATTCCAAGGTATGTTAGACTCAATCATAGCCCCGATCAGATTATTAGAGACATGAATGTAGGTGTGCTAACAAGACCAAGGATTAGAGAGAACTCCTGTATGATTTCCACCATTCAGCCGAGAACTACACAAGAAGCATTTATAGATGAAGACTTGATCAAGGCAATGGAAGATGAACTTGACCAGATAGAGAAGAACAATACTTTGTCATTGGTACCCAGACAAGAGAACAAGAATGTAATAGGTAAGAAATGGGTATTCGAGAATAAACTGAATGAAGATGGAGTAGTGGTCAGAAATAGAGCCAGACTGGTATGCAAAGGATATGCACAAGACGAAGGTGAAGACTATGGTGAGACATTTGCACCAGTTGCAAGATTGGAAGGAGTAAGGACTCTACTTGCATTTACAGCATACAAAGGATTCAAAGTATATCAAATGGATGTGAAGTCAACGTTCCTAAATAGAATATAGGAAGAGGAAGTCTACATTGAACAACCAGATGGTTATGCTTTAACTGTAGAAAAGGACATGGTGTGCAAATTACATAAGGAATTATATGGTCTGAAGAAAGCACCAAGAGCATGGTATGAAAGATTACACTCACTTGGTGAAGATAGGTTTTCAGAGAACTAGTGAAGACAGTAACATATATCCCAAGTCAGAAGCAGATAAGATACTAGTAAGTGAGGTATCTGTGGATGATATAATTTTTGGAGGAAATGATGATATGTGTCATGACTTTGCTAATGAGATGAAGAATGAGTTTGAGATGTCATTGGTAGGTGAGATAAAATTCTTCATAGGTTTGCAAATCCAACAGATGAATGAAAGTATTTTCATCACCCAATCCAAATATGTGAAAGAAGTATTGAAGACTTTTGGAATTGGAGGCTATAAACTAGTTGGAACACCAATGGTTATAGGCTGTAAACTATCTAAGGAGGACGATCCACCATCAGTGGATGAAAAGGAGTATAGGTCAATAATAGGTAAATTACATTATGTTGTCCACAACAAACTGAACATTGCCCATGTAGTAGGATTGGTTGCCATATTTCAGAAAAGCCTGAAGGAGACACACATGGTAGCAACTAAAAGAATTTTTAGGTATATGAAAGGCACAATTGATTATGGATTATGGTATCCATATGCAGGAGACTTCGACTTAAAAGTCTATACAAATGCAGACTAGGAAGGTAATGTTGATGACAGGAAGAGTACAACCGGAGGAGAATTCTTTCTTGGAGGAAGACTAGTGTCTTGGAGCAGCAAGAAACAAAGTTGTATCTCACAATCAACAACAGAAGCTGAATATGTTGCTGCATATATGAATTGTACCCAAGAAAACTGGATGAAGCGCATTTTGGAAGGTTTCAAGTTGAAGCTATTAGAACCGGTAAGGGTTTTCTGTGATAACACCAGTGCAATAAACATTTATAAGAACCTGATGTTGCATGCTAGGACAAAGCATATTGAGTTGAAGTATCATTTCTTGAGAGAGAAAGTGCAAAGTAAAGATGTGTCACTAGAGCATGTATCTACTAAGGAACAGCTAGCTGATATGCTTACTAAACCTCTACTTAAGGCTACATTTGAGTATCTTAGAGGTAAATTAGGGGTTGTACCCCTACATGAAGTCAATTAAGCAGATGGGGAAGCCATCAATCCTAGAGCTTATTTGAAAACCTTGATGACAGAATGGTGTAGAGTGGAGCTACTCCATAGGGGGACCAACTAGTTGTAGAGCGATGAAGCTTGAAACTGTATGGTTAACCTTCACTTTGGCATTGTTGTCGAAGTAGGAGAAGAACTGTATATGATTGATAGCCAGTTACCAGCTAAAGACATGGAGATAACGCTGAAGGAGAGTATATAAAAAATGTAAACCCGGATTCCTATACCTTTGTATGTGGATTACTCTCAATCATCACAATCAACAGGTATTGATATTTGTATTTCCATCAACGGCAAAGGGGGAGATTGTTGGTATTGCATGAAGATTGCATTAATGAAGTATAGTGTTGTCATTGATGTCAATAGCAACCGCTAATGGAGTTGTATTACAACCGATAGTGATGCAATAGTGCAACCGGTAGTAAAGAAGTGAAGGAAACCGGTACTGGTATTTCAAGCAGAGTGATCAACCAGTAATCCTAACCAGTTGATATGCAAAACCCTAACTGATGGAGCTTGGAGAATCGGATGTGATGATCTATGATCAAACGGTTATTGGAGATGAAGATGCCACATGTTCATATTGCACGTGATGAGTTTCAAAGTGGTTTTGGCACGTGAAGATAACTGTTTATCTTGGGAATGAGCAAATGCATAGCATGAAGTGAAAACCATGTGATGAGTTACAAGATTTGATGTGCGGTGATCCAGAAGTGGCTCAAGTTGTCTAGAACAATGTGTAGTTGGTTACTATGTAGTCTAATGGTCATGATTGAACTAATATGTTTGAAAAATCTATGAGTTTTGTACATTTTGTGATGTGTTACCGACCTATTGTATTTTCTTATAAGGTTGATGAGTTGTTTTGTAATTGTGTTGGCAATCTGGTTAAGTGTACTAGTGTGATTGTTTCCGAACCAGAAAGAGTATCTACAGAATGTTGTGAAGGTAGATTGGAGCATAAAAGGATTTGATTAAGCAGAGTAGTGCTATTACCAGATCAACAAAGACCATGTTGTTCTCTAATCATTACAACAGTTAAATCCTTTAACCGTGTAAGCTTTAACAGGCTTGGTGTTGTTTAAATCCTCTAACCAGGTGATCCATTAGCTTGGATTTGAAATCCTCCACTGAGGTAACCTTTTACAGGGTATTTCCTTTAACACTGGGGCATTGTAGTCAATCCCTTAACCGGGTGGTCCCTAACCAGATCTATTCTTAACAGGACATTCGAATCTATTCTTAACAGGACATTATTGTAAAGCTTCTAAGAAGGCTTGGCTCCTAATAGGGCGAACTTCAAAAGAGTTTAGAATACTTGTGGGCATTCATCCCTGCCATGGTTTTTCCCATTTGGGTTTCCACGTGAAAAATCATTGTGTCAAGTGGTGAATGATTTTGTGGATGTGTTTTGATATGGTTGATATGATTAACTAGTAAAGCCACTTAGATATGTTTAGATGACTAGAAGTGATCTGAAATGAGCTATTTCTAATATTAGTTAAGTGGCTTAATTTTTTGGTTAAATGCTATGTAAGTTTCAAATTTGTTACATTGCATCATTGATGTTTTGATCAACCGGTAAAGTTTGATAGTGCAGCTGCAGTTTTTGATATAGTGTCTAAACCAGTTAAGTCAACAAGTTGTTTCTGAGTTGGGAGTTAGTTTGGTGAAAGTTTAGTTTCCTTTCTATCTACTGATTCACTCCCCCTCTCAGTAGTTGACTGGATCCTTATTGTTTAATCATATTATCAGAAGCCATTCATTGTTCTTACGAAATTGAAGGCCTTCTATTTGATCATCTTGAAGCAAAAGTGTTATGACATCTCGATCTGAATGAGGGTTTAATCCTAGCACTAGATCAGGTCCAAGACAAGGAGGATACAAATTCATTCCCATAGTCATAAATGGGTCTTCTCCAATTTTTTATTGACATAATCACTCTTTAATTGTAAGCTTTCATAACTTTGACCCAAGATAGCTTGTGCAACCCTTTCTACCTCACTGTTGTACCTCTCTATAGTATTTTAACAATTCCATATAAAAAATTCATTAGGGAGTCACAAAAATCATAACCAAAGATCGTATGGTAAATGGTTTTGAAAAAAATACCTGAAATCTGATGGTGTGGTTGGCCACAAAGATAAGTTCATAAGCTTCTTAGACTTACATGAGTGACCCCTTAGGACCACAAATGACCCTTTAGGACACTATTGGGTGTTCTGGGGTGAAATTGGGTCCTAAGCAATACATACACACTAGGATGCTATGAGGGGTCATATATGGTGCTAAGGGGTCACGCATGTGTTAGAACACATGTGTGACCCCTTAGGACCATATATGACCCCTTATAGGATCCTAGTGTGTACATTAATTCTATTGGGTCATAAGGGATATTTTATATAAATTAGGATATTACAAGGGGTCATATGTGGTCCTAAGGGGTTGCGCATGTGTTAGAACACATGTCTGTGACCCTTTAGGACCTAATATGACCCCTTAGGACATTATTGGGTCCTATGGGATCAAATTGGGTCTTAAGGGGTACATTATACACACTAGGATGCTAGAAGGGGTCGTATGTGTTCCTAAGGGGTCACACATGCTTTCAACCTATTGGGACCCATAAAATTTGAGGAACTTGAGAGGCCCATTTCCAAAATTTTGCATCTGCACTTTCAAATGACCACCTAATGAATCAACCTGAGTGGCCTAGTTTGAAGAAGGGTAAAATAGGGCCAGTTGATTATCAAGAGATAAGACTTTGGAAACTTGTTGTACACATTTCATTTAGCCTATGCAGTGTTCTACAACTTTCAGATTTCAGTTTAGATCAGTTTATCAAGTACCCATTTCAAGGGGTGGACTAAAAGTTGTTCTATGCACATATTCAGATTTTACTAAGTGGCCTACTTTGAGGCTTTGCATTTCATGACCAGTTGATCATCATGTTGAAATTCAAAGTGCATTGAATTGTATGCATATAGGTGAGTCCACATGCCAAATTTTAAGTTCCTATGAGTCCATTTGCTCAGTTTGGTAAGCCCAATCCATTTGTAGTTTGTATTGTTTGCATAAGTCCCTGTTTCAACAAGTAGTCAGAGCACCACTTTGCATATGTGTAATAAATACCCCGATGAGTGTCATATAAGAATGTTCATTCCAGGGTACTGCTAGTATGAAAAACAAGTTATGTTTCTAGTTTGAAGCAACTACCAATCCATTTGATCAGTTTTCCAAGATGGTTCCTTGAGCCATTTTATTCAGTTTTCTGCACTTTCATTGTTACATCTGTTAAAGTGGTTGTTCTCATGAGCTCACCATTTGCACCCTATCAGCTTCCTGATTAAACTGAACATCACATGGTCTTCCATGTACTTCAAGGTATCTATGCCCCAGATTTGGAGATTACAAAGATCATTTTATAATTTTAGTAAGGGCATTTTGTGGTCCCTGCACATTGAATTTATCAAGTTCATTTGTTGACAGAGCCACTTAATCAACTTTCTACATTAATATCTCATCACCCGGGATTCGTCATGAGGAATGATTTTGCAGAGTGAATGCCAGTATATCAAACAGTATGTCTTCCAGTGGGTGAGGTACAGAAAGGTGTTTTGATTAGTTTTTGAAATTCTTTTTGAGGGTTATTTATGTGTTTTGGGCACAATTGCCAGTGAGTTGCAAAACTCAGTTTAATGATAGGATAACGGTGTTGATTAATTCCAGAGGTATATGAAGAGTGTCCTAAGGCATTTCAAAGGTCAGTTGGATTCAAACAAATTTTTTTCTAGTTGGGCCCATTTTGGGGCCCGATCTGGCTCATGCCCGTGCATTAATTTTATGGTGAAATGATCTTAATTCACAGTAATGCATATCAGTACCGGTTCGACCCATAATGGTAACTTGGTTTATTGAGAGATGATTTCATTTCATTCTTGTGACTGGATAAAGAACAGAGGAAGATTTCTTGGCCAGTGGGAAAGTGGGAGGCATCTTCATTTGACTTGTTATATATGGACCAATGGACATATATCCGAAATGCTACTAAGCAAGTCATTTTAAGAGGGAAGATTCAAAATTCTTGATACATGTCATCAAGTGCAAAAAGTGAAAAGCTTGTCAATAAAGCTTTGGAAATTTTCAAACAAATGCAATTAGTAGGTGTATTGCCAGCATCCTCCACGCATGGTGTTGAAAAGACTTTATAAACTTCCAAGCTAATGCAAGTGGCATGCGAAAATGTCAAATCCTCCCTACAGATGACGTGGTAGATAAAAGGCTATTAAAATTTAGGCAAATTCCATGGGCCTACACTCTTGAAAAGGGCGTTATAAACTGTTATGTAAATGCAATTGGCAGGTGCATGGCCAAGTCTTCCCTGCCTACACGTGAGGTGCGTGGTGTGGAGCAGGCATTAAAAAGTTCAAGCAAATTCCATTGGCAAGTGTAAAGCCCAAACTCCACGACCTTTTCCACTCCTCCTTGTCATGAGATGGAGTGTGGCATGAAGGCTTTAAGAAAGTTTCAGCAAAAGCAATTGGCAATTTTAATGCCAAATCCTTCCTGCGTGGCATGGTTACCTTAGAAGCTTTTAAAAAATGCTATTGGCAGGTTTAAATTCTTTTTCCCTTGTGTGGCAGACTATGGTGTTAGAAAACCTCAAAAATGCAATTAGCATGTGTCAAATCAACTCCTCCCCATCGTTGCGTGCTATGGGTAAAGCCATTAAAATCTTCAAACAAATGCATTGGCAGGTGTTCACCCAAAATCCAACGCAATAGATAGGCAAAGATAGAAAAGACTTTTAAAACTTTCAAGCAATGCAAACGTCAAGCATAAGGCCTTTATCTCGCATTGGTTGTGGGGAGGGGATATTTTATAGTTAAATACAAGAACACATGTATCTATAGTGTCAAAAGAAAGTGGCTTTTGGTAGGCAAGAAGAGAAGGTTCAATGCCCAGTAAACCCCACACCATGTGCACGCATCTCGAGGAACCCAAATTTTGTAACAAAATGGAGATTAAAGGTCAAGCAAGTTGAAGATGATCCAATGGTGGTCACTGATTCACGATGGGAAATTGCTTGCTAGTTACCCATCGCGACTTGGAGACAAGGCAAGCCTAGGTCCAGTGGCGGGTCCGACTCAAGGTCCAGTAGCGGACAGGTGGTAGGTCAGGTGGCACCCAAGTGATTTCCAGGTGAATCATATTGTGATACATGGCATGAATGGATGCACATCAAAGGTTAAAAATCAAAATTAAATGTATAGTTTCAACCATGCGGAAAATTGCAAAAATTTAAATGACTGTTGTGCAGAGAGAGATTAATGGTTGAGGGGTTATTTTTTACCCAAATATGCAAGTGTTATATGTCGTTGGAAAGCTCTCAAAGTGAGGAGTTTGTTTCTACAATCATTCTCAACACATGTTAAATAGTTTGAGATCAGTTTCCATGGGCATGATGCAAAGATTTTTTTCAGTTGGGGGAAGAGGACACTTGGCAATTTTTGATGCAGATCTGTTTTTTCCCTCTTCTTGATATTCTCAATTCTTCTCATTTGTAAGGGTTCCCAGTTTTTTGGAAATTATCTCCAAGGGAGAAATCCAAAATTGCAGGTTCCAATGATGGCATTTTTTTTTTTTTAAAATAACGGTGTGTTTCTGTTAGGTTTTCAGTGTTGTCTTTGCTATAGGTTTTGTTTCAGTTTGCAGGTTTACACATATGCAAGGCATGTGTGAGTTTCCACAAAATTGTCTCCAAGATACCATTTGAATTTATATAGTTTCATCTTATCAAGGATAACTTGGATTTGTCTCTTTCAATCTTCTCTTAAAGTGTAATGTTTGTCTTTTGGGTATTCTTCAAGGAAGGATTTAAATACTGAAACCTATCATTAATGATTTTGAATGTGTATATTGGATATGTAAGTATGATTTTGTGACAGAGCAGAGGATTATATTAATGTCATGCATTAATACATGAAAATTTAATATCGAAAGTATCTCGCATCTGAGATTTCTCTTCCAGTTTTATGCATGACTCTGTGACCAGGATAAGGCATTGGTCTTTTGTAATGTTGAAGGATTGTCAGAACACCAATTTTAAAATCAAATCAGAATATCTTTTGTTTCATGTTCTATTGTAGTGTTTCACCTATCGAATGCTCCAATTTAGTTGAGATGTCAATGTAGATCTAGCCCATTAGTAGTAACCTCCTTGTTGTTGAGCCTTTTGAGATTCATCTACTTTCTATTGATGATAACTTGTGTGTATTGGGTTTGATAATGCATCAAAGGTACACCCACCTAGGTTTTGTCGAGATTGAAGAGTAGAATGATTTAGATCCTTGTTATGTTGTCCAAGTCCTGAAGTTCTTCATAGATTGAAATTGGCTATTTCATAGATAAATTGTAGGTGAACTTGGGTTACTCATTTTTTAGAACAACACAACCTCCTAGCACCACATATGACCCCTTATAGCATCCTAGTGTGTATGTTGTGAATGCTATTGGGTAAGAAGGGGTATGTTATATAAACTAGGATTCTACAACGGGTCATATGTGCTCCTAAGGGGTAACACATCTGTTAGAACACATGTGTGACCCCTTAGGACCACATATGACCCCTTAGGACACTATTGGGTCCCATGGGGTCAAATTGGGTCCTAAGGGGTACATTATACACTAGGATGCTATAAGGGGTCATATGTGCTCCTAAGCAGTCACAGATTTTTTCTAACACATGTGTGACCCCTTAGGACCACATATGACCCCTTAGAACACTATTGCATGCTATGGGGTCAAATTGGGTCCTAAGGGGTACATTATACAAACTAGGATGCTATAAGGGGTCATGTGTGGTGCTAAGGGGTCACACATGTTAGAACACATGTGTGACCACTTAGGACCACAGATGACCCCTTATAGAATCCTACTATGTAGGTTGTGCATTCTATTGGATCATAAAGGGGTATGCTATAAAAACTAGGATGCTACAATAGGTCATTTGTACTCCTAAGGGGACACACATGTCACATTTTTTAAAACACATGCATGACCCTTTAGGACCACATATGTCCCCTTATATAATCCTAGTGTGTAAATTACATTCTATTGGGTCATAAGGGGTATGTTATATAAATTAGGATGTTATAGGGGGTCATATGTGGTCCTCAAGGGTCACGCATGTGTTATGTCATGCCCAAACTTTTGGGCAAAATATAGAACAACAAATCAATCACTTTGCACAAATCAATCACTTTGCATACAATTGACATCATACAAATTAGTTTACCATAAAACAATGCAATCCATATAAAACAATTATCACAATCCACTTAAATTCCAACCATTCATAAGGCATGCATAATAATTCTTAACATCATAATAAAGTCCTGCAAATTCAGATATAGTTGACATACATCATATCAAGATTATCAAATTAGTGGATCCTATAGGATCTAAATCCATAACACATCAAAATTTGCACCATAAGGTAAAATGCTTCATAACCTGGTTTAATTACTTTTCTCGCTAATCTATTCATCTAACTTAGCTCATCCTATTGAATTTTTGCATTTATTAATACAGTCAACCTTGGTCAACTAAGTTAACCAGAGCTTGATCGGGGAGGGGCTCTACATCCTCCCCCCCTAGGGTTCGACTTACTCCTGGAAGTCGCATGACTAGGATACAAAATAGGGATGTAACATTTCCCACAATCTTACTAAGTTACTCTAAATCTTATCTTGCCTACTAGAAAGATGCAATACCAAAACCATCTTATTATTGTAATTAGCTTACTATCTTCATAAGGTTAAATTCTTAGTATGTTTATTACACTTCCCTTCAATCTCATGTAGGTGTTTACAAAATTTTATCTCTCAACAATTTACATTAATGCACCATCCAAAGCATATCAATAACGCACATCAACTCCCAAAATCAAGGTTACACATAATAGTTTACTTATTAAAATTCTAGGAGTCATACTTTGTTAAGGATTCATGTAAAAACATGTTTATCCCACTGCAATTCTCGTCCATGCATGTTAGTAAGAAAATTGGTATCACACTTAAACCAAAATGAATCTACTTATTCTACATCAAGGCGCCTCATTAGGGTGTTAATAAAATATTTGTTAAACCATCCTAGGTGCATGATTTTTTCCCACATCAAAAGGAAACAAGGGATAATCAAGTTTAAGTTCTTCAAATCTGCCCCTATATAGGGTAGTTTTCTACCACTAGGGCTTACAATGTTAATATTTCTAGGCACCAAGGTCTAAGTTTCATAAGGTGCATTATTCGCAAATCCCAAACATTAAGGTACATAACAATCCCATTCTAAGGGAATGATGAAAATTAATAATACTTTATTTTAGATATCATCCATGCAATCATCTCCATACACATGCCAAATTTACCAATCTACAATTATCATCACTTTCGCAATTCATTAGGTCTAGATCACACATTTTTTTGTTATGAATTTTCTCCTTCAGTTTACTTGCAAATAATTTTATTTAGGGGGATATTCCTTCCTTCATCTTAATTTGATATAACATTCTTTGTTAATTCTTTGTGCCTAATTTCACTCCTTGCGGTATTCTCCCTTGACACACTATCAGTGGTTCAACGAACATGATAGACATTACACAAATCACATCACTAGGGCTAGCTATATCAACCAACAAAATGACCACTTGACACTTTTAAAAAGATCAAAATAAACGTTACTTTTGCCAAGTCCAATCAAAATAAGAAAAATGTCAACAATTGAAAGATGTTAAAACTAGCAACATGGCAAGTGCCATAGCTCCAATAAAAGAAATATAAATTTAGTGGTCCTTTTATCATAAAAAAAAATATATAAATGAAAGTACTAGCTCATAGGTCACAATATACTATTCAAAGGAAGTATAAAATATTGTCAAATCAAAACTTGAAACAAGCTGGCCATATTAGCCATGCTATAGGGAGTAACCGCAACACATCACCCAATATCACATGTCCTGAGTGTGTTAGGAAGTGATTATTAGACTCTTAAGGTTCTTAGATTATCTATATTTCTTTATTATTTACAAAATATCTTATACACAAAAGATTGCAATCATTTTAAATATCATGTTCCATTTTAACCTTCAGGTGACTGCTATCACAAGCAACACTTTCGGATATAATCCGTTATCTATTTGGGGTTATTAACCTCCATAATTATATTCTAATAGGTGATTGCACTAACTTAACCATTCTTCATCCATTCTTCATAGACTTCCATTAAATATCTTAATATGTTAAACCTTGGTTCAATGTTACGTGGTAACTCATGTACCAACACTTTCATGTCTTACACAGGCGGTTGCTAATTCGGTACAAAATTGTCACTTGTATACTTAGAACCACTTAGGATTTATATAGTATAATCATATAATTTTACTAGGGACATCATTTGTTTTCTTAGCACTTTATGCTAGCTCCTTGTATTTTCACCTCTAACATTCACTTGACTTCATTTAGTAGGAGCTTGTTACCAAATTACTAACACTTATGGTTAAGAACTACTTGGGATGGAATAATTTTCAAGTAAAATCAATAACGGTTAACAACTAATTCCTACCCACACATTTCATGACATATTTCAAACAATGCGGGGAGTTAACTTATTCTCTCCTACTTCACTTATGCAACTTATGATTTCCTTCAATCTACACTGATGCCCTCCTAAATGGCACAAGGTTAGTCTATGATCAAATAACACAAAAACACACAAAACATTAGTGTTAGTCAATCAAAAAACTAATCTATGAAGGCATACCAAAAGAGACACAAAGAGACATGCTAATATATCTAATAAGTAAAACAAAGATCATGAGACATCTCCAACTGCCTCTTAGCATGGCCTTAGCTTCTTCTCCCTTGTTCCTCTCCTCTCCAAGTTCCAAAATAGTGTAGCTCTCAGCAGCTTTTTGCACTATGGATGCTTATGGAGGATTGAGATTGTAGTATAGCTCTAAATGTGAAATAAAAAGCTAATACTAATGCTAAAATGATGTATTTTAACCAAAATGATAAGCTGTTAGATTACTTATGCTAAAAATGCTCTCTAAAAATGTCTATAGCCTAAATGCATACAAGTTTTCAGGATCTGGAATTATGAAGGAATGGGCTCTATTTATAGGAAAAATGGAGCAATGGATGGCCAGGATTGAAGGGTTTAATCAAGGGTCAAGCTTGAAAGTTGGGGATCCATGTGCACAATTGGCACCAATGAAATGATGACAAGTGTCAACATAGGGTTGGGTTGAAAGAAGAGGTTGGAGGCATTAAAGGCCTGAGAAGACCTCATGGTTATCTAAAGGCTAAGGGTCAAGTCTAAATTAAGATTATCCACTGGATTAAGAGTTAATCCAAGGATAAACCTTTGTGCAAATGATTAAGAGATAATCATGGTCAAAGCATTAAAGGCTTGATGAGACCTTTGGGTTGGGTGGAGGTTGAGTCAAAACAAATGTTTTAACCATGTGGAAGGGTTTAGGTTAACCATTAATGGTTTTTGGAGACTTTGGGGATTAAGTGGTTGAAAGTTGGAAGCCTTCAATGGTTATCAAAGACTTTGAGCCATTTAGTGGTTGAAGGTTGAAAGCCTTTAATGGTTATCAAAGACTTTTAGACTTTGAGAAGTGACTCCATTTTGCTTAGGAATGTGACAATAATTAGGGGATGGATTAGGCTAATTAGGAAGGGGTTAGAAGAATCTAGAAGGGGATTAGATTTTTGCAAGTGGATTTGGTGGGTGAGGGAAAATAGGATTTTATTAAAATAAAAATTCATTTATTTCAATAAATGTGTGCAAGTTGCATTTGTAGGAAAATGCAAGTGGGGTGGGGATTGTAAGGAAGTTAAGTAGCAGAAACAACTTCCTACACTAACCTTGAGAGGAGGGTAATGCAAAACTTTTTCAGATCATTACAACAGTTACAGAAAATTGAAATAGATATAATAACATTCATACCACAACACAATGATTTATGTGGGGAAAACCCTTTCGGGAGAAAAAACCCCACCCTCCAAAAGCAGCTCAATATTTTATTCAGCAATCAAAATAGATTACAACATACTTGCAGAGCAAGCTCTTCGCAGGAGTACCACTAATCAGAGATTCAGAGGCAACTCAATAGCCATAGGACTCTTACACACAACCTCTATCTCACACACCTCATAAATAGGAGATACAATACAAGAAACCGTCAAACGGTATTACAAAACCATGGGCTAAAACCACCCAATAAGGTGTAGCCGACCTTATCTCCCTTCTAGACGCCCTATGACATGTTAAAGCACACATCAACATGTGTCGCTCCCTTTTACAGCTCATTTATGTATCCGATACAAATTATTTTTCCTATTTCAGGAGTACAAACTTCCGGAGGCCATAACTTGAGAACCGGGTGTCCGATTGACGAACCGTTTGAAGTGCCGGAAAGCTCGTGAAGTGCTCTATCACCTCGTAACCGGCTTTGCCGGTTACGGCCACTTTTCAGGGCATTTCAGAGCCTCTAAAGTCCCCAAAATTAAGTTTAAATATTTTATTGCACCCCTCCAAGATGAAAACATTAATATCTTCAAAACTAGCTGTGACCTTGTGACGCAACTTTACCGGAATGCTTATCTAACCAACCAGAAGCTTCAGGGAGAGTTTCACACCATTTCGTGCTCAAATGAAAACTTACTATAAATAGTAACCTCACATAAATGCAAGTTTGAGACACCATTTTTCCCAACAAATCTCCCACTTGTCGAACACCTTGCAAGAGCGGAAGGGAATGTCAACACAATGAATCAATTGCTAGGGGCCATAAGGCCCATAGACTCTGAACACCATCTGAACTTCTCTGTGCTCACGGCCTTAGTTAAAGCATCTGCAACATTCATCAAAGTTTCCACCTTAACTAGCTTCACCCTACCATCTTCGACCATATCTCTAACAAAATGATACTGAACATCAATATGTTTGGTCCGGGCATGAAATGTCGGGTTCTTAGCTAGGCTAATTGCACTCTGACTGTCACAGTAAAATGTCACTGTACCTTGTTTTATTCCAATATCCGAACACAGTCTCTTAAGCCAAATGGCCTCTTTACAAGCATGAGTAGCTGCCATATACTCTGCTTCAGTAGTGGATAAAGCAACCACAGCCTGTCGCTTACTCATCCAACTAATTGCACCACCAAACAAAGTAAACACATAAGCACTGGTGGATCTTCTGCTATCAATATCACCTGCCCAATCTGAATCCACATAACCATGGATATCAAGGGAAGTCATGTCTCCAACTGAATTACCATGATAACACAAAGAATACTCTGAAGTACCCTTCAAATATCTGAAGACTCTTTTGACTGCATCCCAATGAACTCTACCAGGATTAGACATATATCTAGAAAGTACTCCCACTGCTTGGGCAATATCTTTTCTAGTATAGACCATAGCATACATCAAGCTTCCAACTGCACTCTGGTAAGGCACTCTGCTCATGTCTTCCATCTCCAATGGGGATGTAGGACAATCTGAAATAGATAGTTTCGTTCCAACTGTAAAAGGAACACTCAATGGTCTACAATTCTGCATGTTGAACCTCTGTAACACTGAATTCACATACTTACTCTAGCCTAGCCATAGCTTTCTGTTCACCCTATCTCTTCTAATTTCCATCCCAAGAATGTGCTTTGCTGCACCAAGATCTTTCATTTCAAATTTAGCAGTGAGTTGAGACTTCAGTTCTGAAATCATACCTTTCCCTTTACCAATGAATAACATATCATCAACATACAATGCAATGAATAAGAAATGATCACCATCAGATTTATAATAAACACAGTGATCTGATTTAGAACGCTCAAATCCCAAACTTAACACATATGTATCAAATTTCTGGTACCACATCCTAGGACTTTGTTTGAGGCCATACAAAGATTTCTTTAATTTACAAACCAAATTACTTTTGCCTTTCACCACATAGTGCTCCGGCTATGTCATATAAATATCTTCCTCCAAATCACCATGAAGGAAAGCAGTTTTCACATCCATTTGCTCAACCTCTAAATCATAAGCAGTAGCAATAGAAAGCAAAAATCTAATGGACGTCATTTTTGCAACAGGAGAAAATATCTCACCATAATCAACACCTCAACCTGAGAGTAGCCTTTTGCAACCAACCTTGCTTTATACTTCTCAATGCTTCCATCTGAACCAATCTTTTTCTTGAACACCCATTTACAACCAACAGGATTTCGTCCTTCAGGCAATGGTATAAGATCCCATGTATCATTCTTTTTCAAAGCTGCCATTTCTTCCTCCATAGCAATCTTCCAGGATTCTGCATCATTCATACCTAATACCTCTTCTACAGATTTCGGTTCATCCACACTAGTATTCAGAGCAAAAATACATCTCCAATCATCAGGTGAATACCTTTCAGGTGGTTGTCTATGTCTTGTAGACCTTCGAACAAGCTGAGTTGGAGGTTCTTCCTCCTCTTCTAAAGATTCAGAGCTAGACGAGCTCTCCTCAAATTCTTGCCTATCTAGGGGTCTCGATTCAACTCTTTCAGGTGTAGAAGGAAGTTGAATCACATCTTCTTTTTTAGTCTGTTCTGGCTGCAATGTAACAGAAGGAGACTTAATTTCTCTAAAAATAACACTTCTACTGTGAATTACCTTTTGTGCAATAAGGTCCCAAAGCTTGTATCCTTTCACACCATAACTATACCCGATGAAGATACATTTCATAGCCTTGTTCTCCAACTTTGTTCGCTTCTCCTTTGGCACATGTGCATATGCCTCGCAACCAAAAACTCTAAGATGTCTCAATGAAGGCTTGTGACCTGACCATGCTTCCATAGACGTTTTATCAACAAGAGCTATTGTAGGAGACCTGTTAATCAGGTAGCAAGCAGTGGCAACAGCTTCAGCCCAAAACTTTTGTTCGAGACCAGCACCACTCAACATACTCCTAGCCTTCTCCATCAGTGTCCTGTTCATTCTTTCTGCAACTCCATTCTGCTGTGGAGAATACGGAGTTGTCTTCTGCCTATTAATTCCACAGTCTTTACAAAATCTATCAAAATCATTAGAGCAAAACTCACCGCCATTATCAGTTCTCAAACATTTTATTTTCTTTCCAGTCTGCAACTCAACCATTGCTTTAAATTCTTTAAAACGACTAAAAACTTCAAATTTACTCTTTAGAAAATATACCCATGTCCTTCTACTAAAATCATCAATAAATGAAACATAATATGTGGATTTTCCAATCGAAGAGACATCTACTGGACCAAACACATCAAAATGGATTAGATCCAAAACACCACAAGTTTTATGAGAACTCGAGTAAAACTGAACGCGGTTTTGTTTTCCATAAATGCAATGCTCACAGAAATCAAAGTCAAGATTACAATCATTCAAACCTTCAACAAGATTTTTATTTTTCAAGGTCCTTAGACCCTTTTCTCCAATGTGACCAAGTCTCTGGTGCCATAACATAGTCTTCTCTACAGGTAACTTTGCTTCAGACAAAAGAGCACCCTTAGGTACCCAAAAACCATTTCCATCTGCTGAAGGTGAAACCTTCAAATCTTCCATTGAAGTATCCGCAGATTTACCTTTTACAGAAGTGCTATTACACTCAACAGTGTATGCTTCAAGCTTATACAAAGTGCCAAACCTGACACCTCTAGCAACTACCATAGCACCCTTAATCATCTTACATCCTGTTTCAGAAAAGACTACCTGCACACCTGCATCTATCAGTTTGCTCACAGATAACAGGTTTCGTTTTAAACCAGGGATATGCAGCACACCATTAATCCTTTTTATTCTACCATCAGAAAACCTGATTCTAACTTTACCTCGACCAACAATGTCTAGAGGTGAATCATCACCCAAGTACACCTTACCTCCATTAAATCCTTCATATTCAGAAAACCAATCTCTATTGGAAGTCATATGAAAAGATGCACCTGAGTCAATTAGCTAGGCATCATTACCTACATGAGTCGCCAAAGCCGCAATAAATGCATCACCATCTTCCTTGTCGGACTCAGAATCAGAATCGAACTTTTTCTTTTTCTTCTTCTTCTTTTCTTCTTTGCAGTCCTTATGGATGTGACCCGATTTACCGCAATTCCAGCAAATGACTTTGGACTTTCCAGGAGATTTCGATCTCCCTTTGGATTTGGACTTGCCGTGCTTCTCATTCTTCTTGCCTTTCTCTTTAGGTCTTCCACGAACGGTTAGGGCTTCCTTTGAGCTGATGGATACCTTCCTTCGCATCTCTTCACCGAGTAGGGCACCCACCACGTCTTCAGATTTCAAAACAACAGAAGTACTACCGATAGCCATAACAAGAGAATCCCACGAATCAGGCAAAGAACAAAGCAAGATCTGACATTTCTCCTCCTCGTCCATTTTAACACCGATGGATACTAATTGAGCCACCAACATATTGAATGCTTCCAGGTGGTCTGCAATTCGTCCACCCTCTTCCATCTTCAAGGAATACAATTTCTTTCTTAAGAAAATTTGATTTAATAAAGATTTCACTTGATACATCTCACCAAGCTTAGTCCATAGCTTCTTTGCAGAGTTTTCTTCATGGACATTGATTAGAACAGAGTCTGCCAGGCACAGTCTGATTAGACCCTTGGCTTTTCGATCCATAACATCATACTGAGCTACCGCAATAGGATCTGAGGGCCTTTGGACATTCGCATCAACAACATCCCAAAGATCTCGATCTATTAGCAGATCTTCCATCTTCAGCTTCCACATCTCAAAATTACTTCCATTAAATTTCTCCACCTCTATTTTCCCTGACAAACTCGCCATCTGAATATTCCTGCAACAAGATCAAAAAGTGTCTTCTGCACAAGCTCCCACTCAAATCTGGATTAGTTCAAAAAACCCAATTGCCCACAATTGAAACCAAAGGTGATCAGGCTCTGATACCACTTGTAAGGAAGTTAAGTAGCGGAAACAACTTCCTACACTAACCTTGAGAGGAGGGTAATGCAAAACTTTTTTAGATCATTACAACAGTTACAGAAAATAGAAATAGATATAATAACATTCATACCACAACACAATGATTTACGTGGGGAAAACCCTTTCGGGAGAAAAAACCCCACCCTCCAAAAGCAGCTCAATATTTTATTCAGCTATCAAAATAGATTACAACATACTTGCAGAGCAAGCTCTTCGTAGGAGTACCACTAATCAGAGATTCAGAGGCAACTCAATAGCCATAGGACTCTTACACACAACCTCTATCTCACACACCTCATAAATAGGAGATACAATACAAGAATCCGTCAAACGGTATTACAAAACCATGGGCTAAAACCACCCAATAAGGTGTAGCCGACCTTATCTCCCTTCTAGACACCCTATGACATGTTAAAGCACACATCAACATGTGTCGCTCCCTTTTACAGCTCATTTATGTATCCGATACAAATTATTTTTCCTATTTCAGGAGTACAAACTTCCGGAGGCCATAACTTGAGAACCGGGTGTCCGATTGACGAACCGTTTGAAGCGCCGGAAAGCTCGTGAAGTGCTCTATCACCTCGTAACCGGCTTCGCTGGTTACAGCCACTTTTCAAGGCATTTCAGAGCCTCTAAAGTCCCCAAAATTAAGTTTAAATATTTTATTGCACCCCTCCAAGACGAAAACATTAATATCTTCAAAACTAGTTGTGACCTTGCGACGCAACTTTACCGGAATGCTTATCTAACCAACCAGAAGCTTCAGGGAGAGTTTCGCACCATTTCATGCTCAAATGAAAACTTACTATAAATAGTAACCTTGCATAAATGCAAGGTTGAGACACCATTTTTCCCAATAGGGATAATGATTTAAATAAATGTTTTATTTAATTTATTTAACAGAGGAAAAGGGGATTTAATTAAATAAACTGATTTTATTTATTTAATTGATTGAAATTTGATTTAATGAATTAATTAAAATAAATTGAATAATTTATTTAATTAATAGAAGAGTGTTTTGGGATGAATTAATTAAATATTAATTTAATTAATTGATAGCTAGTGTATTTTTAATCAAATAAATACGAAATATTCATTTAATTAAAATGGACAGATTTATGTGACTACATACACAAACCACCTTATCATCATAATATCCTATTACCCAATTACGGCGTAATATTTAAGGTGTCCAATAGTTACCAACGTCTTAAGACTCCCACAATTTCTAATTTCTCCCTTAGCTAACCACATAATTCGGCTCCTTATCATTGTTCTCATAAAATATTATATGCTGCCAATTGATTTTCATTAAAACTTTGGTATTATAATACTGCTATACTTTCTTTCCCTAAGCCCCTTCCCATTTGCATGTTGTTTCATCCATACTTAATTTTTTTGCGTACTTTCACACTTGAGTGCCATAATTTATAAACCTACTTCGGCTGTGCCAAGTAGTTAAATTGTGTTTCATATTGTCTTGTATCTAGCTACTAATCATGATTGGGTTGCACCTTTCTCCTTAGGTTTTGAATGAATATAAGTTAATCATTTCTAGATTATAAGATTCTAATACTTTTACACCCCGTTCACTTCAATAGGGATTTTTGTACGATTTCCAAATCTTTTTTACTCTCTTTGCCATTATTTAATTTCTCCAAGATTATCTTCCCATAAGGGAACTAGTTGAGGCTTTTCTTTCTTGCTTCCCCAATTATAACCATGGATGAACTTAGGGTTTATTGCAATTACGTGTTTTAACCCAAGAAGTTCATGTCTCCTCTCTTCTTATTCGATCCATCTATAGTTTTACTAGGGTTCACTTATCAAGGAGATTGCCATTCATCATATTAGTCCTATTCTTCAGGGTTATCCAACACTAGCTTTTCTGCATTGCTACGCGAATCGTCTAACAAATGTCCTTAATAAGCAACCTAGCATGACCACATGCTTAAGGTACCTATCCATTAGGATAAGTTAATACTTCTTTCTAAGATTCACAAGAATACTTCATATCTTTTCTTCATTGGTGCCTCAAATGGCAGTCCTTGCTCTCGAACCACCATAATTTCACATAGCTTAAAAAGTTAACTTGAAATGTCTCGGTCTTATTTATTGTGCCTTCATCTCATGTCTAACTAGCTTGCTTGACTTGTAATGTCAATAACATACCTCAATAGATGGCATTCTCTTAGTTACCATCCGAGGTATTTTATTGAAGAATTAACTCCTCATACTTGATTTGATTAGGGCAATTAGTGCGTTTAGGTTCTAATTGAATGGTAACCTCATAAGCACTAAGGATCTAGTTCCCGTTATTGAACACCCAAATATATTTTCATATAAACAAATAATTTGAAATTTTCGTAGCCTTTGGGGTCTTATTATGTCATAAACATTATGACTAATAAGTTTCAAATTTCTAGGCTTTTAGTGACCCTTGGAACCCCTTGAACTGATATATGTTGGTCTGTTAGTTTAAAAGACTTTTCACTTATGTTTCACTTTGTTATTTTGCAAGTTTCCACCTCGGTGTTATTCTTCGAAGCCATAGTTGGGTTCAACTAAGTTATGAATGTAGCCCATGTTCACTAGTGTATGAACCTAGGGCTCTGATACCAAAATGTTGTGCCCAAACTTTTGGGCAAAAAACAAAACAACAAATCAATCACTTTGCATACAATTGACATCATACAAATTAGTTTACCATAACACAATGCAATCCATATAAAGAAATTATCATAATCCACTTAAATTCCAACCATTCATAATGCATGCATCATAATTCTTAACATCATAATAAAGTCTTGCAAATTCAGATATAGCTGACATACATCATATCAAGATTATAAAATTAGTGGATCCTATAGGATCTAAATCCATAACGCATCAAAATGTGCACCACAAGATCAAATGCTTCATAACCTGGTTTAATTACTTTTCTCGCTAATCTATCCATCTAACTTAGCTCATCCTATTGAATTTTTGTATTTATTAATACAGTCAACCTTGGTCAACTAAGTTAACCAGAGCTTGATCGGGGAGGGGCTCTACATATTAGAACATATGTGTGGCCTCTTAGGACCCTATATGACCCCTTAGGACACTATTGGGTCATGTGGGGTCAAATTGGTTCTTAACAGGTACATTATAAACACTAGGATTCTATAAGGGGTCGTATGTGGTCCTAAGGGTTCACGCATGTGTTAGTACACATGTGTGACCCCTTAGCACCACATATGACCCCTTATAGCATCCTAGTGTGTATGTTGTGCATGATATTAGGTCATAAAGGGTATGTTATATAAAATAGGATGCTATGATGGGTCATATGTGGTCCTAAGGGCTCACGCATTTGTTAGAACACATGTGTGGCCCCTTAGGACCACATATGACCCCTTAGGGAACTATTGGGTCATACGGGGTCAAATTGGGTCCTAAGGGGTATATTATACACACTAGGAATCTATAAGGGGTCATATGTGCTCCTAAGCATTCACAGATTTGTTCTAACACATGTGTGACCCCTTAGGACCACATATGACTCCTTAGAACACTATTGCGTGCTATGTGTGACCACTTAGGACCACATATGACCCCTTATAGAATCCCACTATGTAGGTTGTGCATTCTATTGGATCATAAAGGGGTATGCTATATAAACTAGGATGCTACAATAGGTCATGTGTGCTCCTAAGGGGACGCACATGTCAAATGTGTTAGAACACATGCACAACCATATAGGACCACATATGTCCCCTTATATAATCCTAGTCTGTGCATTACATTCTATTGGGTCATAAGGGGTATGTTATATAAATTAGGATGTTATAGGGGGTCATATGTTGTCCTCAGGGGTCACACATGTGTTAGAACACATGTGTGACCTCTTAGGACCCTATATGACCCCTTAGGACACTATTGGGTCCTGTGGTGTCAAACTGGGTCTTAACGGGTACATTATAAACACTAGGATTCTATAAGGGGTCGTATGTATTCCTAAGGGTTCATGCATGTGTTAGTACACACGTGTGACCCCTTAGCACCACATACGACCCCTTATAGCATCCTAGTGTGTACGTTGCACATGCTATTAGGTCATAAGGGGTATGTTATATACAATAGGATGCTATGATGGGTCATATGTGCTCCTTAGGGGTCATGCATTTGTTAGAACACATGTGTGACCCCTTAGGACCACATATGACCTGGGCACTATTGGGTCATACAGGGTCAAATTGAGTCCTAAGGTGTATATTATACACACTAGGATTCTATAAGGGGTCATATGTTCTCCTATGGGATCACGTATGTTTTCTAACACATGCGTGACCCCTTAGGACCACATATGACCCCTTAGGACACTATTGGGTCCTATGTGGTCAAATTGGGTCCTAAGGGGTACATTATACACACTAGGATTCTATCAAGGTTCATATGTGGTGCTAAGGGGTCACACATGTCATATGACCCCTTAGGACACTATTGGGTCCTATGTGGTCAAATTGGGTCCTAAGGGGTACATTATACACACTAGGATTCTATCAAGGTTCATATGTGGTGCTAAGGGGTCACACATGTGTTAGAACACATGTGTGACTACTTAGGAATACATATGACCCCTTATAGCATCCTAGTGTGTACGTTGTGCGTGCTTTTGGGTCATAAGGGGCACGTTATATAAACTAGGATGTTACAAGGGGTCATATGGGCTCCTAAGGGGTCACGCATGTGTTCTAACACATTCGTGACCCCTTATCGCATCCTAGTGGGTTTGTTGTGTATACTATTGGGTCATAAGGGGTATGCTATATAAACTAGGATGTTACAAGGGGTCATATTTGGTCCTAAGGGGTCACACATATGTGGCCCCTAACGACCCCATATGACCCTGTACCACACTATATGACCCTATGGGGTCATATGGTATCCTAAGAGGTATGTTGTACCTACTAGTACTTTAAAATAGGTCATATAGGGTCCTAAGGGGTCACACATGTGTGGCCCCTTGGGACCCCATATGACCCCTTAGGACACTATATGATCTTATGGGTCATATGGTGTCCTAAGGGGTCATATGGCGTCGTTAGGGTTCATATGGGGTCCTATGGGTCATAAGGGGCTACACCTGTGTCACCCCATAGGACCCCATATGAATCCTAATGACACCATATGACCCCTTATGACACTAGATTATCCTATAGGGTCATATATGGTCAGTAGGGGTCATTAGGTGTCATAAGGGGTCTTAAGGAGTCATTAAAGGTCATAAGGGGTCTTAAGGGGTCTTATGGTGTTGTATGGGGTCTTATGTTATACATCCTAGGATGTTGAAAGGGGTTAAAAGATGTTTTAAGATGTATTAAGGGGTTGTTCATGTCTTAATAGCTCCTAGGATGTACTAAGGGGTTGTATGATGTCTTAAAAGGCCCTAGGATGTACTAAGTTCTCCTAAGTGTCTTAAGAGGTCCTAGTATGTGCTAAGGGGTTGTAGGATAATATTTTAACACTTAATTGTATATGTGTACAACATTTATAAATAATTAAGCATTAAAATATTTTAACCATTAAATAATTTAAAACATATATTATTAAGCATTAAAAAAATTTAAAATTAATATATTATTAACATTAAAAAACTAAAAAATAATAAACTATACAAAATTAAGAAAAAAAAACTAAAACATTAATATATTAGCACTAATTTCTTTGCCCCCTTCTTCTCCTTGGCCGCTAAACTCTAAGCCAGTTAGTGCAAATTGAGGCAAAAATCCTTTTTTGCAGCTTATATAGCAAAGGGGTTCTAGCCAGAAGGTTTCTGACCGGAACGTCTTTGCCATAGCGGCACCACGTGACTGCCAGATTGGTCCGACCAAACCCCTTCCGATCAGATCACACAGATTATCTCAAGGTGCAACACAGATCTGTACTTTTACCCTCACATCCCTTATCTAATTGATCATTTTATCATTTTATCTATTTATCTTTTGATCTATCTATCTATTTATTTGTCTGTAGATGTGGAAACACCAAAGTGAGGGTTTGACTGAGGCAAGTCACTATACAATCCCAACATTTTTCCTTTCTATCATGTGTATAGATTTTATTGGAAAAGAATTGATTTTCTAGATGCTTCAATCAAGGACCGGTTGTGAGATCTCACTTCCCTTTCTCTTTCTCATTTATCCTTTTACATTTCTATAGTTGCTTTTAGCTTTCTATTGCATATTTACTTAGTTTTATTGTATTTGAAACACATATCCATCATTTTTTGTTCTCTGTACAAAAATTATACTCTATTCATACAAGATGCCAATGCATCGCACTGTCATCTAAGATCTACATGTGTGTCCTTAAATAGAGATTTAGTGGAGGGCATCAGAAACCCTCTATGATACATTCAATATTATCTACGAGGTACTTGACAACTTTTGACTTTGTACTCAAACTAAATGGAGATCTGGATTAGTGAGTCCCAGACATGTCATTATCTGCTTGTTGGTGTGGTTCATTTTTTCACACTTTGTCACAACCATGCTCACATATAAAAAGATCATTGTTGTATATATTATAAACCCACTTAGTTAATTCCTCTTCAATAATTATACCATAAATAGTCAACACTTACTCAATGCATTTATTAGGTTTTATCTATTTATTTCTTATTCTTATTTTTAAGCTAAATATATAATTATCACTTAAAATATTCATCATAGTTCTTGCAAGAGAAATGCATTTCTATGATAAAAGTAGATACCTTATGGCTTATCTACTTTAGATTGCAGATTTGCCTTATCAACCTTATCTAAGAATTTATAATTAGTTGAAATTTTGGATTTTTAAATGAAATCTCTATAGTCCACTTCATTAATTTTTGTTGTTAATATTCCATATTAACATGAAGATATAAAATTAAACAAACCTCAAATTTCATTTAATTTTTCTATTTGGTGTCTTCTCCAAAAATAAGGAATTAGATGTTGATATGGAAGATGCTCATCATAACTATACTACACCTTGAAATTGGAAGTGTAGAGTTTAGGGGTGACCTTATGATTTTTGTTGCTTCATTTTACAAATTTTGTCCATCTGTAGATGATCTCTAAAATTCCTGGATTATCTGAATGCCATGCATTGGATCTTTTTTTGTTATAGTTGCAAATTGTTGCATCCTAAGACACTACTTTTTGCTCTGATTGGAGGATTTGAAATTTTGTAGGCTCCATTATTTTTCACTCTTCTTCCACTAGTCCCATTGATTGTTTTTTCTTCTTTTTTGGACATTATTACTTCTTTCTTCCTATGCTACATAAATATTTAGGTTGCAGATTCCCAAGTCATTTTAAAATTCTTTTTAGCCTACCCAATACATAAGAAACACCTGGACATATGTTTCTAAAAAAAATTAGCAGACCCGATTGTGATTTTAACCTCGTGAGTTATCTAACTCAAATGCTAACCTACAATTTCAAGAGTGCCTAAAATAAAATCTAGAACATCTCTAGCTAGGAATAGGAACCTGTCACAAAATATAAGGGAATCAAACCAAACTTTACAATACACCTGATTGTAGAAGTAAATGCCCAAGCACTGTAACCTGTTCATGTTTTCAGTTGATTGCTCCAAAGATCCTCTATGAGAGGCCAATTTAAATCTTTAAGGTCTTGGATCAGTGAGCCAACTAACAGAGTAATAAATAGGGATAAGGAACTAATCACTATCTCTACACTTCAGGTTCTATGAGACCTAGGTGGGTATCCCTTGCAGTAGCACCTTTAAATACTTTGAGGCTTGTGTGATGCTACAACAGATGTGTTCTCAGACTACCATGTGAATTAGTAAACTTTTAAACTTTATAGGATGTCGCCTTCATCCTTGTACTATTTCAATCACAATGAGAACTAATTATCTTATGAACTCTTGAAAGAAAAAAATAAAACATAAAATGATTATTGTAGTGTCTGATAAACCTTCTCCTTTCCATAGTTAGGAATGCATTTTTATGATCAATGCCTTGTCCATTGGGCTAGATGCTAGATGAACCATTATTACAATATGAAATATGCATATTTTGCACCATCTTTTTCCTTTATGATTGATACCAAATACCATTCACAACATGAAGTAAATTTCACATATGTATCTTAATTCTTACTCTCTACATAGAGTCTCTTTGAACAAAATTAGCAAATTTAATCTCCTACTTTAGAAGAAGCTAAAGACTATTCAAACCGATCAAATAGTGAAGATATATGAACCAAAAACCCTTGATTTATTGATTCATATAAGACTTTGGATAACAAGGAAAGAGAAACAACTCAGAAATCATGGAATTGGATTTATAAATATTTATATTCTTGCAAAATATGTGTGCATATCCTTTACAAAAATTTACTACAAGTAGGACATGGCACGTAATCATAGCACTATGCTACAAAACATATGAACATTGTTGCATACTTTTCACCCTTAGTAAAAAATAGTACACAAGCTTCCCCAAATCAAACTGTATTATCTATATTTCATCCTAAGGAGGAAAAAGAAGGAAAACAAGGCCTTGATTATCCTCTTATTGAAAAAAATTTGAGGATACAACAAGCTTCAGGCCTTTTACAATATCAAAATGTAGGTAACCGGCTAATAGGAAAAAGACAAAAAAATTGAATTCTATGACAAGGATAAACATTCCTTTTGTTGCCATTTTGGATGAATTGATTATGTGTTGCATTGATGTTTTTTCATTGATGTCAACACTATTGTTATGATTGGTTACCGGAAAACAAGTTTTGGTTACTGACAGACAGGTTTTGGTTACCGATAGAAGATCTAGTGTTACCGACAGAAGAGACTATCTGTTGGACACTTCCGGCATGTTTGATTTCATGTGTTATATTCTCCATGAGCATTTTTTGGTCTGTTGGTATTGGTTTGGTAATCAGATGCTATCATACACTCTGGCAAACCCTTACCGACATTGGTTTAAGGCTTTACCAACAGATCTTTCATTGAGGAATCATGACAAGATGCATAATTGGTGTTGATGCAACTTCTTCATGGATTTCAGGATGTTGAAGATGTTCTTTGATCGTGCTTCAACTACTTGAAGAGATTGCTTTGGCATGGTGGTCCCAGAATAGGTTCGGTACCTATCTAGGTTATGGACCGACATCATGTTAACATGTACTCTACACGTTACCAGGATGTTTTGAGATGATTTATGGATTTTTTATTGATGTTTTGGTCTTAAGCCAACATGGCATATCATTTTAAAAAGGAATTATGTAATGATCTTATTGTAATATCTTTTAGGTGGCCGACCTAATTGGTTTAGGCCTTAGGGTTTGTATAAATAAGAGGTAGAAACCCTTTGTTGAGTATCATGGTTATGAAAAAGGTCATGGTCAAGGAATGTAATGTGCGAATATTGTAATATCACTCAGACAGAGGAGTTGGTCGATCATTGGTGATCGAATTGGATTCAGAAGAGGATTTAGTCCTCTGATATTGAGCTTAACCATGACTGTAATCATGCACGGTATATGTTATTTTTGGTAGTTCACTCTATTGGATTGTTGTCCATTTACCTTGAGATGGTTGTAGCCTCTTTGTAGTAAGTGAGACTCCTTTGTAATGAGCAGTACACTCTAGGTAGTGTGCCTTCCTGCATGTGCAGGCCCCTCATTGTATCACATACTTTCTACAGAAGTATTATCTGACTATGAGTAGGCTTCCCACCGTGGTTTTTCCCTTTTCGGGTTTTCCATATACAAATCATGGTGTTATGTGGTATGGTTTCTTTGCATTGATTATCTGGTTAATTGTTAAGTTGTATTGTTTACTGGGATCTGTTCCTATCGGCATCTGTATGTGCTTTACCGGTACTTGATTTGTTTTAAGTTAAAACTTATAATATGTTAACAACTGATTCACCCCACCCCTCCCCCCTCTCATATGCTCACTGATTATCCTAACAATTGGTATTAGAGATTTGGTCCTCTTTTGCAGAAGCTTAACTACTTGAGGTAGATCCTATGACAACTAACACTTCTAATCCACCAACAACTATTTTCAGAAGAGAAATCCCTAAGCTTGATGGAACAAATTATGGGATATAGAAATTTTGAATGGAGACTCATCTTAGATGTCTTGGCAAGGATATTTGGGAGATCACTGAGAAAGGATACACACCTTATGATCCGACATCTAGAAATCTTGCTTCTGCAGACTTGGATAAGAATACTGAAAATGATTGCAGAGCTAGAGAAGCCCTCTTGTGTGCACTTACTGATCAGCAGATCATCGAATTGACTTATAAATCATCAGCTAAGGTTATGTGGGACAAATTGCAAACTTTGAATGAAGGTGACCCTACTATCAAAATTGCTAAACTTGATGGTTACCGGGTAAGATATGAAAACTTGAAAATGGAAGATAATAAAAGAATTGTTGTATTTATGGAAAGAGTAAATGAGATTGTTATGGGAATTCAATATTGTGGAGGATTTCTAAGTGAATATGAAATAGTTTCCCAAGTCTTGAGAGCCCTTCCACCAGCTTACAAGCTGAAGGTAACTGCAATTAATGAGTTAAGAACAATGGCAAACACTTTAGTTAACAAAGACATTCTGATTGGGAAATTATCTGTTGTTGAGTTTAAAGAATTTGGATCTTCTAGAGCTATAAAGTCTAAACTTGCTTTTCATGCATCATCATCATCATCATCTACCAGCAAAAGTGATTGGAAAGCCCTATATGCAAAAGAATTGGAAGACATGAGGAAAGAAGATGAAGAACTTGAGAAACTTGAAGCCTTATTTGCTAGAAGAGTACCTAAAGGACCAACTTGAAGTAAGTATGAAGTAAAAGAACCTTTCAAATGTTTTTGCATGTAATAAGATTGGTCATTTTGCATCTAAATGTCTTGAAAGGAATGCAAGGTTTGAGTAAAGAGTTAAGAAATCTTATAAGGCTAACCAGAACAGATACAGATTCAAGAAAAGGAAACAATGCTACATAGCAAATGAGGAAGGAGTAATTGATGACTCTGGAGATGAACCGACAGAAGACTTTGCTAGTGGATCCGACAATGGAAAGAAATAGGTGTTCTATGTTTTGAAGGATGATGAACCAGAACCAGCTATCAAAAATGAAGAAAGGGCCCTGGTAGCAAAAGTTGAAGATAAGGATGAATGGGTAATTGATAGTGGATTCTCACATCACATGACTGGAGATAAAGGGAAATTTTTGTCCCTACAAGAATACAATGGCAGTCAAGTCAGATTTGGAGATGACAAGGCATGTAGGATCAGAAGTAGAGGTATTATTCCTTTGGATGGCAAGCATAATACTGATAATGTCTATTATGTAGAACGTTTAAAGCATAATCTTTTGAGTGTTGGTCAATTGGTTGATAAGGGTTTTCAACTTCAGTTTAAAGATAGAAAATGCAAAATCATTAACAAGAATGGTTTGGAGATTGCAACCGGTATTCAGACAAGAAGTAATATCTTTCACTTGATTACTGGTAATAAGACATGTTTAATTTCTCATATTGATGAGAGTTGGATATGGCATAAGAGGTTGTGTCATCTTAATTTTGATTGTATTGTTAAGATCAATTCAACTAAGGCAGTTAGAGATATACCTAAGATTATGAAGCCTCATAATCCGATATGTAAGGAATGTCAATTGGGTAATAAATTAGAAGTTCTTTTAAGATCATACATGATAAATCTAATGATGTAATTGATTTAATTCACACTAACTTATGTGGTCCAGCAAGGACTAGAAGCTTTCAAGGTGATAGGTATTTCATGCTGATTAACGATGACTATTCTAGAATGATGTGGGTGACTTTTCTAAGGGAGAAGTCTGAAGCTTTTGAGAAATTCAAGATATTTAAAGAGAAGGTTGAAACTAAAACTGGATTGAAAATCAAATGTCTAAGATCAGATCATGGTGGTGGGTTCACTTCTCATGAGTTTAATAGTTATTGTCAGACAAATGGAATTAGGAGACAACTATCTACACCTAGGACTCCTCAGCAAAATGGAGTAGTGGAAAGAAAGAACAAAACCATTTTGGATGCAACAAGATCTATGATGATGGAAGCCAAATTGCCTCATATGTACTGGAGAGAAGTAGTGAGTACAGCAGTCTACACATTCAAGAGAGTTCACATCAAAGGTGAAATCGGTAAGACCCCTTATGAACTATGGTTTGGACATACAACTACTATTAAATATTTCAAAATTTTGGAAGTAAATGCTATATAAAAAGAGATGATTCAATTGGAAAGTAAGTGTTTAGTAGGTGTTGACATCAATGACAAAACCATACCAAAATACCAACAATCTCCCCCTTTGGCATTGATGGCAACACAAGATGGAAAAAACCATCAAAGTGCCAAAACAAAAATGCCAAATACCAAAAGCCAACAATCTCCCAATAACCAGAAAACAAAATATAGATACAGAGAGTAACAATCTCTCCCAAAGTATCAATCTCTCTCCCTGAGAGTGACATGTGTTTCCTTGTGTTTTTCCATACCAATCTCTCCCCCTTTGACATCAAATGCCAAAGTTATTACCAAGCCAAGTTCATATACAAAATACCAATCAATTTAGTATACCAACTACTCCCCCTAAGAAATAGCTTCCTCATCAAAGGTTGGAATAAAAGATTTCTCTGTTAATTCTGTTGGTTGATGACAATCATCAATGTCCTAAGTCTCTACCAGTGAGGGTATGACCCCAAGCTGATCTCTGAGATATTCAAAAGTCTCCTTAGGCAGAGGTTTAGTGAAAATATCTGCAATCTACTCTTTAGTATTCACATAAACCAGTTTTATCTCTTTTGCTTCAACATGTTCCCTTGGAAAATTCAGTTTGATGGAAACATGTTTTGTTTTAAAATGTAGAACCAGATTCTTAGATATATCAATTGCTGCAGTGTTCTCACAATAGATAGTTATAGGTTCATTGCATTTTACCTTTATGTCTTTCAACATTTGTTTAAGCCATAGTACCTATGTACAGTTAGTTGTTGCTGCAACATATTCCAATTCTGTTGTTGATAAAGATGTACAACTTTGTTTCTTACTCAACCAAGAAATCAATTTGTTTCCAAGAAAAATGCTCCACCGGTGGTGCTTTTTCTATCATCCAAATCTCCTACCCAATTTGCATCTGTATATGCTCATAATTCAAAGTTTTCATCTCTAGAATACCATAATCCAAGATCTGTAGTGCCTTGTAAGTACCGGAAAATCCTTTTTATTGCTGATTCATGATTTTCTCTAGGATTACTCTAAAATCTTGAAACAATACATACTACATTCATAATATCAGGTCTGGTTTGTGTCAAATACAGTAAACCTCCTATCATAGATTTGTACCTAGTCGAATTAATAGGTGTAGATTCATCCCTTAGTGATAATTTGTCATTTGTAGTCATAGGTGTGCCTACCGGTTTAGAGTTCTCCATCCCAAATTTCTTTAGTAACTCTTTTAATTACTTGGATTGACTCAAGAATATACCTTTATCAGTCTAAGAAATCTGCAATCCTTAAAAGAATTTTATTTCTCCAATCATCGACATTTCAAATTCTTGTTGAATTTCAATAGAAAAGTCTTTACATAATCCATCTTCTCCTCCAAAGATTATATCATCAACAAAAACTTCTATAACCAAGATGTCATCATTAGTCACTTTATAATATAAATTGATGTCTGCATTACCTTTAGGAAAATCTATTTTTAAAAGATACTTATCCAATCTTGCATACCAAGCTCTTGGAGCTTGCTTCAACCCATACAAAGCTTTGCTTAACCTGCAAACCATATCTTTGTTTTCTGTCAAAGAAAATCCATCAAGTTGTTCAATGTAAACTTTTTCTTCAAGATCTCCATTCAAAAATGCACATTTAATATCCATTTGATATACTTTATAGTTCTTGTGTGCTGCAAAAGCCAAAAATAATCTGACACCCTCAATTCTAGCTACCGGTGCAAAGGTTTCATTATAATCAATTCCTTCTCTGTGAGAATATCCTTTACACACTAGTCTTGCTTTATTTCTGATTACCTTGCCATCTTCATTAAGTTTGTTTCTAAATACCCATTTGGTTCCAATCACATTTTTATCTTTAGGCTGGGGAACTAATGTCCAAGTGTTATTCTTCTCAATTTGTTCTAAGTCTTCTTCCATAGCTTTAATCTAGTGTTCATCTTCACATGCCTCATTAACAGATGATGGTTCAATTTGAGAAATAAGACATACCTCTTTATTTGCTAATCTTCCTCTTGTCATAACTCCTTTATACTTGTTTCCAATTATCTGATCTTCAGAATGATTCAATCTTACATACCGAGGTGTCTTTGTTTGTTGTTGTTCCTCAGTTATAATGGAATTTTCAGATGATACCGAGGTAACTGGATCTTCATTCTATACTGGTGGGTTTAGTGTAGGTTCATTTGTCAAAATTTATGTTGCCGGTTCAAAGTCTATATACCTTGAAGCTCCTTTGAATTGTTCATCAATCTTCACATTTGTACTTTCAACAATTTTCTGCAATCTTTTGTTAAAACATCTATATGCCTTACTCTTAGATGAATAACCAAGAAATATTCCTTCATCACTTCTAGGATCAAATTTGCCAATATACTCATCTCTTCTGATATAACATTTGCTTCCAAATATTTTGAAATATTTAAGAGTAGGAGTAATACCAAACCATAGTTCATGAGGGGTCTTATCGGTTTCACCTTTGATGTGAACTTTGTTGAATGTATAGACCGATGTACTTATTGCTTCTCTCCAATATACATGTGGTAGGTTTTCTTCTGATAACATACTTTTGGCTGCATCCAAGATAGTTCTATTTTTCCTTTCTACAACTCCATTCTACTGTGGTGTCTGAGGTGCTGATAGCTATCTTTTGATTCCATTTACTTCACAGAATGTATTAAATTCCTTCGATGTAAATTCTCCTCCTTGATCTGATCTTAGACATTTGATTTTCTTACCGGTTTTATTTTCTACCATAGCTTTGAATAGTTTGAACTTTCCAAGTGCTTCTGATTTTTCTCTGAGAAAAGTAACTCAACACATTCTAGAATAGTCATCAATGATTAGCATGAAATATCTATCACCTTGTAAACTTTTAGTTCTAGCTGGACCACATAAGTCAGTATGAATTAAGTCAAGAGCATTATTGGATTTTTCTGGAATACTTTTGAGACTAGCTCTAACTTGTTTTCCAAATTGACATTCCTTACATACTATATTGTGAGGTTTGACAATTTTAGGTAAATCTCTAACTGCCTTAGTAGTACTGATTTTCACCATGCAATTAAAGTTTACATGATAGAGTCTCTTATGCCATAGCCAACTTTCATCAATATGTGCAATCAAGCATGCCTTTTCACTGTTATTCAAATGGAAGATATTACCTCTAGTTTGATTACTAGTTGCAATTTCCAAACCAGTTCTATTCATGATTTTGCATTTTCCATTTTTGAATTGTAACTGAAATCCTTTCTCAACTAATTGACCAACACTCAAAAGATTATGCTTTAAACCTTCAACATAGTAGACATTGTCAGTATTATTCTTACCATCAAGAGATATTGTACCCTTACCTTTGAGAAAACAAGCTTTGCCATCTCCAAATCTCACTATGCCTCCATTGTATTCTTGAAAGTTCAAGAATTTACCTTTATCTCCTGTCATATGATGTGAGCATCTTGAATCAATGATCCACTCATCCTTTACTTCAATTTTAGCTGCCAAGGCTTGTTCTACCAGTTGAGCAGTAGGTGTCAATTGATCTTTTGTTATAGTAACAAAAACCCATCCATTATCTATCAGATCCTCATCAGAATCATGAGTCACTCCTTCATTAGCAATGTAACAAGATTTGTCTTTATTCTTCTTAAATCTGTATCTTTGATATTCAGGGTTAGGCTTGTATTTTTTTCTAGCTTCTTCTCTTAGTCTATCATGTCTATTAGGGCATCGTGAAGCCATATGACCAATCTTATTGCAATTAAAACATTTAAACGGTGTTTTACCTTCATACTTACTTCCCACTAGACCTTTTGGCATTTTCCTTGCAAAGAGTGCTTCAAGTTCTTAAAGTTCTTAATTTTCTTTTATGCTTTCTTCAAGTTTTCTTGCATAAAAGGCTTTCCAATCAGACTTGTCAAATGATGGTGCAGATGATGTAGATGCTTTAAAAGCTAAATCTGTCTTTATAGTAGCAACAGGGCCAAATTCTTCAATTTCAAAAGCTGAAAGTTTTCCAATCAATGTATCCCTAGTTACTGATGTATTAGGCATTATTCTTAACTCATTTATGGTAGTGACTTTCATTTTATATGTCGGTGGCAATCCTCTTAAAACTTTTGAAACAATTTCATCTTCACTTAAAGTTCCTCCACAACATTTAATACCCAGAACAATTTCATTTACACTTTCCATAAAAGCAGAAATCCTTTCATCTTCTTCCATTTTTAGATGTTCATACCTGACCCAGAAACTTTCAAGTTTTACAATCTTAACTATGGAATCTCCTTCATTCAGTGTTTCCAAATGATCCCAAATAGCTTTAGCAGTAGACCTATCTGATAATCCCATGATTTGTTGATCTGATAATGCACTCAAAAGTGCTTCTCTTGCTTTGCAATCATTTTCTTCATCTTTACTTAGGTTAGGTGGATTGGGCTGACTCTGAGTAGGAGTAGTATAGCCATTCTTTGTAACATCCCAGATGTCCTCTCCAATGCAATTTAAATGTGTCTCCATTCTGATCTTCCATATGCCATAGTTGTCTCCATCAAGTCTAGGACTGTCTTTCCTAAAATAGTTAGTAGACATTGGATCTCCTCAAGCTGTAAAACTTCTGCAAAAAGAGGACTAAGCTCTAATACCAATTGTTAGGTCCCGGAGACAACTAAGAGGGGGGGTGAATCAGTTGTCTCATAAATTCAAACCAAAAACAACTTAACCAACTTAATGCTTGATACCGATAAACCAGTCTAATATGTCGGTAGACAGTTTTAATAGTTAATTGCATTATCGGTAAGGATTAATGCATGAAACAAAAAGACAAAGTCATCCACAACACATAACACCAATATTTGTACGTGGAAACCCTGTAAGGGGAAAAACCATGGTGGGAAACCTTACCCACAATCAGATGATACTACTACAGATAGTAAGTGTATACAAATGGGGTCTACACATGCAGAAAGGCCAAGCGCCTAGAGCTCACTACTCAATCACAAATGGGAGTCACACTGACTACAATTGGATGGTTAAATCCAATAAGAATGTACTGCTTAAGTTAGCATCTTTCTATACTGGATTCAGTACGGGTATAGTTCTGATTGTCTTTACAAAAAACCCTTCTTCAATCTTCAAATGATGTCTGTGTGTATAGTTCTGCTTATTCTTGTATATACCTTTACACAATCCTTTTTTGCATACCACATTTGATCTTACAAATAAGATCTTACATTTATACCATACCCTAAGACCAATTTTAGTAGGTTGACTCTACAAGATGTTATAATAAAATTATTTTACAAACAATGCAATATCTGAAGCAATAACTGATTCAACATGTCAGCTTGATGCATTTACAACAATAATAAATCATCTCTATAGCGTGCCATGCTGATCTGGAAAAGATAAACCTGTCGGTATATAACCTAGACTATCTCCCGGTAACAACAAATATGTAAATACGAATGTGCCAATAAACAAATCACCAAGACAAGGTGTCCAAACGATGTCTTCGACATTACGAAGTGTTTTCCATGCCATTCCAAGTGTCGGTGGTCATTATATCCTGCTGGTGTACCATATATCGGTGATTGTTCATAAGTCATTTGCTTGCTAGTGAATGTTGCTGATTCTCCAAAGTTCCAGAGTTGATAAGTGTTTAGTAGGTGTTGACATCAATGACAAAACCATACCAAAATACCAACATAACCTTGCATGGGCTAGTTCACTTCTCAGTCCCATCATTTCATTAGAAGAATGTTCAATCGTGCTAGGAGGTTTGTATGTGGGCCCTGTATATAACTATTTCGAAAATGTGGTCACTTTTTCTCTCAATATGAGAACCTCCTCTTCTGCCTTTATGGCCACCTTGTGTGCAAACTTTGTCACATTCAAACTCATACCTATTTCCTCAATGATAGAGGTATCGATTACTATTTTGACAAGAAGGCTTCCAAATAACCGATCCAACGCATAACTCATTGTAGGCCTCCTTGTGACTCGATGAAGGCACCAAATCACTATTTGATCAATATGGTCATCAAAAATCACCCCCTTAAGAACCTTTTCTCTCTATTATGGATCCATTGCATCTAGGTCGATGTCATTCCTTCTCATAAGCTCATAAAAAATAATAGTGGAAAAGATATCCTAACTCTCTATAAGGAGGACTCCACTTCTCTTTACAATTTCCCTCCCCACCTCAAGGGTCATGGTGGCCAATTGTTGATTTGCGGCCTTCAATATCTCATCCTTCATCTTCAACCTTTCATATTATCCTAGACTGTCGAAATCAATGCCTCTCTCCCTTTCCATCTCATGAGTCAAGTTTCTTTTCATTAAATGCCTAAACTCCCTAGTGTTCACAAATTTATCATCACTCATAAACTGCTCACAAGAATTTAGCCTCACATCCTCAGTGAGATCACCCCCAAGATTAAATGCAGCAAGGGCCCATTCTTTAGGAGGGTCTTGGATTGTGACACCTAATCTTGTGTCCAATCTGTGAGGGGGTAAAGGCTCATCTCCTTGAAACTCAAAAACCCTCATAAGACTAAAAAGGAATATATCTCCATAGGAATAATATATGCAGAGGAGTTATATCTCTAGGACTTTCTGGTATTTGAGAGAGAGGGCCACTTGTGGATAATGCAATCATTGCATTTTTCATAGATCCTTCTACAAGCAACCTTTCTGAAGGGAAAGGGTCTGATGTCATAAGAATATTAGCAAAGATTGAAGGGGGATCATCATAGCTTGGTGGAGGGGAGGAAGGAACAATGGGAGAACCAATAATTTCTCCTCCTCTACTGCCTGAGCTAGTGGCACAACCTGCAAATGAGGCCTCTCATGAGGTAGAGGGATGTTGTCAACATCCAGATAGGTGGCAAAGATAGCCTTAATCCTTTCCTCTAGAATTAGTAACATTTTCTATGCGGGAGAGTAAATATTATCCTCCCTTTTCTTTTTGTGCTCCATGTACTGAATTTTGTACCGTTTTTCCCTTCTTTTCAGCACATCACTATAATCTTCAGCATTTCTAATGACATCTTCTTCATCATCCCATTCATACTCTTGGACCTTTGCTTTCCCAAGCTTCTTGATGAACCATTCAGAGTCATAAAACCTATATTTAGCTCATGGAAGCCTATACTTATTTAACATGGAGTCAAGAATTGCATATGCATTCCTATTCAACAAATGATACATCCCAATCACAACTTGTGATGGGATCATTTATCCTTTCTTATGAGCTTCTCCAAATGAAGATTTATCATTTTCAACCAATTGATGCATAATCTTTAATAGGGTAACCCTATCTTGGACAATAATAGGCAATCTCTAAGGAGTGTCGGGGCTACAAAATACCCTAATGATTGTATGGCCCTTGAAATAGAACCATGATCCCCAATTATGCGGGATCTCTAATTTAGGCCTGAGATCCTTAAGTCTTAAAAATTCTCTGGCCATCTTACTTAATCCCCATCTAACATCCCCTTGGAGAATACTTAGCAAATTTCAAACAAAAAGATTTTAAAAAAATAAATAATTAGACTCATTCATATGAGCATCCCAAATGTAAGTCCATTCCTAGACTAGGAGTAGTTCTCCTCCAATTACAATTGTAATTGGAAAGTTTAGGTGTCAAAATTTAAGGCCTTTGTACAAGAATATATGCATCAACAAAGAACAATACCTAAAAATTGATTCTATAGACTTGAAGTTGCAAAGGGTATTATGAAGGCCCTCAGCCACTAGGGAAGCAAAATCAAATGGCTTGTTGATGTCTCTACTCTGGATATCCATACATATCACTAGCATCCAATTCAGAATCATATCCTGCGCATCTTCAAGACATATCTAACACAAAGAATAGTATGTGTCTATGAAATAACCTACAAACAAATCAGTACTATAAGGAGCAACTTGTTGAAGAGTTAACTACCTATAATCCCCCTTTATCTCTGGAGGTCTAATTTAGGATATAGGTTTTTATTCTCTAATATTCCACATCCAACTCCTTTGGATCAATTTCCCAAACTATATAGGGATTCAACATAGAAACTTCATTAATAAGATCTATCATTATTTTAGTGAGCCTACTCCCTTCACTTGCCACAATCTCTCTGGTAGCAAGTCTATAATTTGCAGCAATGGCAGAGATTAACTCAGCGCTCACATACACATTTGGGACAACAAGCCTTCCCAAATTGAAATTTTAGATACTTGACACTGAGACTCTCTCTTTCTTCTTATTACAACCTCACCTCCAGAGGCTAAAACCCCATGGCGGAATCAATGCATCTCTTATGCTGAGTGATCAAATATAAATTCATCAGGCCTAAAACTTGACTTAGACCTCTTCTGTGTCTCACTTGACTCGGGGAGATGTAGGATTATTTCCTCTTAGAATTTTCTCTTTCCTATGCTAGACGATTCCACCATCTCCAAGGTTAGGGTTTATTTGGTACTATTAGGGCTATAGCTAATGGCTCCTAAATCAAGCTCAGGTTGCAATTTTGAGAATTCAAATATTTATACATAGCCAAGAAACATATATAAAGAAATAGAAAAGATATAGCATGTGCAAAGAAAGTATATGTGAAACCCTTATCAAAGAAACCCTAATTATGATAGTAGAGAAATAGACAAGGATTCATAGCATGTACAAAAAACTGTAAATGTGAATTTGAGGAACTTTGGTGCTAATATAGCCAGAGAAACCTATATCATAATAGGCAATTGAGTTATTAATTGTAGGCACGTATGGTGGTGTGATGGCAAGAAATAGCTGTTGCATTTCATATTTGAACGTTCCAAGGCCCCAACAAAAAAATCTTGGTCAGTCAGCTACAAATGAAAATTTGGCATGTAGAAACTTTATTATTTTTTATTCACCGTTGTTTCCTCGGCAGTGCGTAATTAGCTTGGTCCCACATCTCCACACAATCACACAATCGCATGAGTATCTTAGCACTTGATCTATCTTGAAGGTATTGCTCTTTAATTCTTCTATATAGGAGTTGAGAAAATACAACACCATAGGAGCCTGAAGATCTTCTGCAAGCCGAATAACCTGTTACAAAGAGAAGCAATGAAGCAAAATCTAAAGAACATACAAAACACAAAGAATATGCTCAAAAAGAGAGAGCTCAATATTCACAAAAATATGTAATGTGATTCTTACAATGAAAAAAAAGAACTCAACCTTTAATAGGTCAAGAAACCCTAAAAAGGGAAAACCTAGGTTTGCACATAATAATTAATTAAAACAATTAATTATATGCACCTAAAGTTAGCTTAAGTGTAAAAGAGATAAAGGGAACTTAAACAATTAAACAAATAATGTTTAATTAATCAAGTAAATACCCGAATACTCTAACACCCCCCCTTAAGCTAGACTTAGGGAGAAGCTAAAACCTAGAATAGCTACTGAAAGCAATAAAGATGGGTCCCGGCAACAAGGCCTGATCAGGTACCCAAATACAATGAAATCTCTATGAAATGGAGACAAAGGAGAAAACCCAGTGGGAAAAAACTCCTCTCCAAAAAGAGATAAAAGAACACCACTGAAGCATGAAGAACATGCAAACTCTGTCGAAGAATAATTGCTGATTTGAAGAACATCCACTGAACTAGAACATGACCAGGTAGAGAAGACTGTAATCTGCATGAGTGCCCTCAAATGACACTACTCGAATCAGGAGGCAAACAAGGCAAAACAACTGAAATCGAAGATACAGATGGCATGAGAAACCAAAGCCTGAAGAGCTGATCAATCGAACCACGGAAGCATTAGAACCAACAGGATAAACCTCCCCATAATGCGGAAGTGGGAGAGGGACAAGAACACTGAAAAGGACAGCCAAAAACAACTGCATGACGAAGAACCAAGAACATCAAAGGTGCTGAGACACATCATCATGAGGTGAATGTCGTGGAAGGAACACTCACTTGACAAAGGAAGATGGCAAACAAAGGCAAACATCAACCCCCTCATGGCACTTGATCAATAGTGCATGTACAACGAGACACAAGATATGCAAGATTCCAAGTAAACAATGCATGATGGCACTTTATCTCAATGCGTTTGCATAATTACAAGCTACAATGATAAGAAGACTGGAAATAGAAATGAGAATCAAAATAGAGACACCCTACTCAGAAAAGAGATCCCAGGACCTGAAACAACCACGATATCCACCAGAGTGCTGAAAAGCAAAAAACTGAATAAAATATGCATGGAGTAGAAGCTGGAAATAAAACCCATTTTTCTGGAAAGTACACAGCACAAGCTTTCTAAAAATATAAAGTTTTTGAAAAATGGAGTTCGGATGCTCATTCTACGTCTCCCGGAGTGCAAAAAAGAGACCTCACTTTGACTATAAAAAAACACAGTCAAAAAGCAAAATTGGAAAAAATTACCAACACCATGAGGTCGACCTCAGAACCATCTTTTTGACGCCTATTCATTCGCCAAAATCCGACTCCGTATGCCCAAGATAGGGCCAAAAAACCAAACCCCCCCTGAAAAAGCCAAAAAAAGGGGGTCTGGTGGCCAATGGGTGGTCCGGTGGCCAGGGAGCGGAGCTTTGGTGGTGCATCGGTGGCTGGGCAGCGGCCGGGTGGCAGCCCGGTGGTGGAGCAGTGGCCGGCCGGAAAAAAAAAGGTGCCCGGGGAGTGGAGCGGAGGGTGGCCGGAAGCAGCGGCGGGGGCCAGAGAGGAGCACACCCGGGGAGAGGAGCTACGGGCAGCGGCCGGCGAGTGGAGTGGTGGTTGGAGGAGCATGCAACAGTTCGCGAGGAGAAGCGGCGGGCCACGGGAACGAAAGTAGGGGATTTGTAGCGGCCGACGAGGAGAAGCGGTCGGCGGGGACCGGAGACCGGGCCGGTGGCGGCTGGAGAAGGATGGAGGGGCCGCCGGCGAGGGCCAGACTGACAAGTCTGACAGGCCTGTCAATCTGGTACCCTGCGATACCCACAAAAAATGTGCCCTAAAAAAAAAAATTCACTTTTTTATTTCAAAATTTTTTTTAAAAGCAAATTTCGGCCTGCATGCCGTAAAAAAGCAAATTTTTTATTTTTTTGAAATTTTTTTCTCGATCTGTGTGCCAAGGTCGTACGGCCTAGATCTGAGAAAAAAATTGCTCCCAGAGGCTCAAGAACCAAAATAGGTCGAATTTTATATGACCATAGGGGTTTTCGGGCCTTCTGAGCACGATGGTGAGGTCCGTTTAGGCCCAAAGTGCTCAAAAAAAAAGTGCAAACCCTAGGTACATAAAAAATTCCTGAAACCCCAGATCTGCTTCCAAAGCCAAAAATCTCAAAACAAGAATAGGCAGCTGCAGATCCGAAGCTCTGATACCATATAGGAGTTGAGAAAATACAACACCATAGGAGCCTGAAGATCTTTTGCAAGCTGAATAACCTGTTACAAGGAGAAGCAATGAAGCAAAATCTAAAGAACATACAAAACACAAAGAATATGCTCAAAAAGAGAGAGCTCAATATTCACAAAAATATGTAATGTGATTCTTACAATGAAAAGAAAGAACTCAACCTTTAATAGGTCAAGAAACCCTAAAAATGGGAAAACCTAGGTTTGCACATAATAATTAATTAAAACAATTAATTATATGCACCTAAAGTTAGCTTAAGTGTAAAACAGATAAAGGGAACTTAAATAATTAAACAAATAATGTTTAATTAATCAAGCAAATACCCGAATACTCTAACATTCTAAACGGTGAGAAAATGGGACCCTCAACCTTATTGCGTGGCATAGGCAACTAGGTGTCCCTTTACTCATTGGTCCACGCATTCACTGTCATCCTCCATGCAGGGCTCACATGCCATGTCCACAGCGAATTTGCAAAGTTAACTCTTGTGCGCAACTTTCATCAATCATGCAATCACGCGAGCTTATTGTCCATTGATCACACACAAGTTGTTTGCTCAATACAACGCATAAGGTGTGAGTACACTAGGCCCACTCCTCATCCATATCATCTTGTTTTCCATATATCAATTGCTTAACAGGTGGGACTGCATACCTAGTTGGGTAAAGGATAAACAAAATATGAGAATTTTATATGAGGAAAAACTAGGTCATACGCTTAATCACAAGCACAGAAAATGAAGTTCGTCCTCTTTATGGCATAAATTTTAATGTACAATTACAAAAGTGAACTGAGAATTTTCCTAAACCCTAAGAAATGGAAAAATTATTAAAACTAGCTCTCTTGATAATATTGGGCCTTGTTCATCATACACTAGTAGCCCATATTCGTGGCAGGGGTCAAAGATAGGTTGGCCATTAGTAATTGATATCATGAAAGAAATATCGTTAGAACAAGGACCCTTATCATTAGAACAAATACTTTAAGAAATTCTTCAGCATATGCCTGAGCAATCTGGGTCTTCAGCTGGTCCATTAAGTGTTCGTTTGAAACATTAGAAGAAGGGTTTGGTGAAGGGGATGAAAATGGATCCATCTCTATCTCTATTGTCTTGGATTTGGTTGCTCCTCCACCTTTGTTTCTTTAGTGTATTAATGTCATAACACACCAAACCTTACAAAAACCCTACACACCACTCTTGACTTAATTCAACCTTCAAACGGTGTAATGCACAATATCTGAATTTTTTGAAATACATGGTATGATTCAAAAAGAGGACTAGCTTGTTGTGTCCCTCTACAAGAGAGATATTATTGAGATGAATCCAAAATTTTAACATAGAATATGTGTGTAGTTGACAGATCATTTACACACCATCTCTACATGCAAAGGAAATATGAGCTAAATCGTCCATGTCAGAACAACATGAAAAAAAACTTAAACCCTAACCGCTAGTTGAGGCCTACAACTTCCAGTGGTCGTCGGATATACACATCCTATGATCTTGTTTTGTCTGCTTGAAGCCTATGGAATTTTGCATTCTCTTGGGTTGGTTTTCTTCAACGCCTATGTAAGCCATCTCCACTACCAATGAAATGCCACTAAAACAATTTTTATCCTAAATAAAATTAAAAAAATTGCAACTTATATATAGCACAGATAGGGAAAATAAAACATATGCAACAAATCCTAGTAATTTCATTGGGCGAACTTGTCAAGATTAATCACTGTTTAATGGTTTAAGCCTTCACTACAGTGCCCTAGTGCTCAGGGACTAATAATCAAACACTTTTAACTATTAATTCCATTGATATAATAGATATCATTAATATATTCCTAGATCACCATCACCAACATAAGATGAGGTACCCACAAGTTCATACTTAATTCAAAAGATTAATAAGGACTTTAAAATATAATAAGCAAGAATTAATAAGGACTAAATATAATAAGAAAGAAAAAAGTGATACTCCAAAGGGTTAGATAAATTTAACTAATGCCTTAAATGAAAAATAAGAATTAAAGATCAACCTTTGAACACAAAAAACTATGACAGTTCTAAGGCAGGTGAGCAAATATACAGTGCCTTATTATCATTCATAAATTAAAAATCATAATACAAGCTGTTAACATTATTTTGAGGTTGTCCGCGAGCAGAATTTTTATATCTTTTGCTGTCCTCACCTCTTTTTGTTCTTCCCTCTCGCATGCATCAGGCGAGACAGTTGTCAGCTCGGCGGGGGTTCTGTTTGCTCGCTTTTCCTTTTTGTTTTTGCAGTAGTGCGGAGCTGCCACGTGGCATGGATTCTCATGTAGCGGCATCTCTTCGGTCTCTCTGCTTGTCATTTTTTATCGTGACTCTCTTTTCATATGTTGGTGGAGCAGAGCATCATGGGACTAACAACTTCAAGAGTGGTTTTTTTGGTATGACATGCAAGCATGCCACGACATACAATGGAAAGGCATTGGAGTCCAAGTTGTTAGGGAGCCTGAGGCTCTATTTAGTTGAGTTTTTTCCCTGCAGTGGGGGTTCAAAACTTTTTAAAGAAAACAATTAAGTTTCTAAGTATTAATTTCAGCCTTTGAAGTTGTGACTATGTTTCTGAAGAAGCCCAATCAAACTGTGCCTATGGCCTTTGTGATGCTTCTCTCAGTATGCTTTGATAGTTTTATCTATGATTTTCATTAGAATTCTGATAGCTTTGGGAATATCTATATCTAAGACTTCGCCGATTAAACTATGTTTTGCACTTGTTATCTGGTGAATACATGATAAATATTTCTTTATGTTGTGAGGAAATTTGATTGTATCTTGGTTGTTCTTCTGAATCAGAATTGTAGATGGTTGAATGGGCTCAAAAATCATATGCATTTGGGTTTTTGTATGCTTATGTCTTCTTAAAATATGCTCTGGTGTATCGCCTCACTAGTTTAGTTTTATTGTCTTAAGCGTTTCCTTCTTTCCCTTTCCTCAAAAAACCAAAGAAGAGTCGGCTTCTCAATCCGAGAGGTCATTCAGCGAACCCTGCGCAATTGGTCCCCCATCACTGAATTTCCCATAAGGTTGTTTGTTGCCAAGGTAAAATTTAGAGTCAACAATTCTTTTTCTCGCACGCCCGGTGGGACCTTAACTTCAAAATATTTTCTGAACTGGTTTATGAGTCATAGGACTGTCACCAAGAGTCAGACAACTTTAAATCCTCACCTTCTTTTTCCACCTCTAGTGACCATTCATTCAGCCGCAGCTTCATCCTCATAGAGTTTTCCCATAGTCATCCACACTACAATGGCAGAGGTTCCTCCCAGGAATTTTGTGACCTGAGATAATGGTAGCCCTCTCATTCCACCAACTCCACCTGTGGTTTGGGGAGCCATCCCTATAGTTGCGCTCAAAGTTGTACCCAAGTTCACAAGAGAATGTCAGAAAAACCCTAGGGAACATTTGCAAGATGTAGCCATTGTCTGCACTGTCCATGGGATTACTGAGCAGAATGTGGCCTTAAGACTTCTCGTAGCCTCTTTCAAATGTAGAGCTTTGGATTGGTTCAAGTCCTTAGTCCTTGGCACCATAGGAGATTGGGACCAGTTGGGAGATCATTTCTTTCAGAGATTCTCGGATAAGGCCGACAAGTCATCTTTGATGCACCAATTGATCACAATAAAGAGAGCTCCAACGGAAGCAATAACTGATTTTAATCTGAGGTTTCAACGAACCTGGCAGAGGATACCTTTGTCGGCCCACCCTCCTACAGACATGGCCTTTGTATTTTTTTTGAAAGCTTTCAACTCTGATATATCAATGATGATTCAATCTTTAGGAGGCAATACTCTTCCACAAGCATTTGACATAGTAGTCCAAGCGGAGAATAACCTTATCGATGCCGGGAAATTAGCCCCTCATCCCACAATGTTAGTATTCCCTGAAATATCCACTCAGGTCTTAGAAGGGGCTACCCCCAGTATATCCACCCCGCAGTCCATGTATTATTTTCCTGCTGCCCAAACCTCCTCTTTGGCTGCTGAAGTAAGTGATATGAAAAATCTCCTAAGGTCCTTCTCAAATAAGATTGTCAACCTAAAAAGTACCCAGGTCTTGCTCGCCAAGCCCCCTTTTCAGCAAAATTTCCAAGGAAACTGACCTCCATACTAGCATACTAATCACCGAGCTGATTAGCCTCCTCAGCTGAATGGCCAAATAGTCCTAGTTCTGAATCCGTTGTAGGTTGTTTACCCAACTAATGGTAGGGAACTCATAGTGGGCCAAAATAACCTGGCGGATCACACCAACTCTTGGTGTTTTCCGTGCAATAATGCTCATACTCTGAGAAATTGTCCGAGAGGAAATTTGCAGTAGAAGGTTGCAGAAAAAAGAAATTCAGGCATAACGCCGGATGAGTCTACATATATATCTTTGGGTATGGATAATGCAATTTCTGTCGCTCAGATGCAAGGAATGTCATAGCAACAAGAAGCAAAGATCGCCCCCAATAATGCGCTTTTTTCATGGATGGAAGATGAGGATGCAGTGCTGACCAACGGTGCAATCGCCTCTAAAGATGGAGCCCCTCTTGTGCACTCAAATTACAACCTTTGCTCTAAAAGTCGTTTGACTGGGGAAAGTGCCAACAGTTCAAGAGCAATGCCTGTGGACAGAACCTCTGAACAACCAGTCATCAACCCTACTTATCTGAGAAAATATTTCATCCCTTATAAGCTAAAGGAGCCAAAGACTCTAACACCTCAAGGGTTAGATGTGGTGGAACAATTGAAGAAGGCCCCGACTCATATCTCTTTGTGGGATCTCTTGAGCATTCGGGAGCAAAAGAACAGACTAAGAGAAGCCCTATCTCATGGCAAAAAATATACAAGTATGATAGCTCCACAATCTCTTCGAACCGACGGAATGGATCTCCGACCCGTGGCCAGTAAAGCATGCTCTTCGACCGTATTGACAAATGAAGAATCACCCCCTGATGCCCACGGAACAAGTAAGCCTAAGCCAAATCCTTTCTACCTCACCCTTATAGTTGGGGATAAACTATTGCATAACTCTATGATAGATTCCAGAGCTAGCACCATCGTCATGCCTAAGCAAATTGCTGAGGTATTAAACATCAGGTATGAGCCTTTGAGTAGGGGGGTTATGCAGCTTGAGGGGAACAAGGTTCAGACAGTAGGTCTTATTAAAAGCCTTCCCCTACAATTGTTCACATGTCCAAGCGCTATGGTATCTCAAGAAGTAGTGGTCATCGATATCCCGCCTATCTTTGGGCTCTTTCTTTCCCGAGACTTCACTGCTAAAATAGGAGGCTATATGTCCTTAGATTGGTCCCACCTCATCCTCCATACCCAGCACGGTGCCAAGCTGAAGATTCTCTCAGAACCCCTCCATGTTGAACATATAGCTGATCAGGTCTTGATAAATTTTGAGCCTACGCACACCTCCATATCAAATGATGAACGAAAAGTGGTAGAGTTTTTAGAAGATGAGGAAGTGACCAGGGAAATTTCACCTGAGCAAGAAGTCTTCCTGAATGAATTCATCGATTCAGACCCTTTTTCTAACTACCATGCCACCGGTCTTGGTACTTACTGCATTTTTTATGAAGGTCGGGTTATCCTAAAACTAGTTAAAGATCCCTCTACCCAAGAAGATCTATCCTCTGAACTCTAGAGCCTACATTTTGATGGTGCAAGATGCAAAGTAGGCTCAGGCGCTGGGATTTGTTTTACTTCGCCTTCAAGCGAGCAGATCCTAAAGTCTTTTCACTTGCAGTGCGCGTGTTCCAATAATGAAGTAGAATATGAAGGATTGATTCAGGCTGGTGGAGAGGATGGGTATAAAGAAATTGAAAGTTTTGGGTGACTCAGAACTAGTTGTTCATTAGATTTGGGAAATCTCCAGTGCAAAACATGTCCGTATGAGGTCTTACCGCCACAGAGCTTGGGATCTTATCGAAAGCTTCAATGCTTTCAACATCCAAAGAATTCCCCACAAGACAAACGCATCTGTTGATCGAATGGCCACTATTGGGTCACATTTTGACCTCGTGGTAGATTTGCTAATCAACCCCCAAGAAATTAGCATCATCGTACGACTAGTTGTCCCTGATAATGATACTCACTAGTAGGTTTTTGAGAGTGACGAGCATATTGCTTTGTTCATTCAGAATTTAGGAGAATTTGCAGACCAATTATAGCCTAAGGTTAAAGAAGCTTACGAAGATCAAATCACAAGGTTGAGGTCAAATAAGCTCCCCAATGGGTTAATCACCTTAGAAAACCTTTTCGACCACAACGATGCCAAAAGTGATAAGCGAAAGCTTACGGCTGATAAAGGAGACTATACTGACATGTCGATAGGCCCTAGTAAGGTACTCAAAGTCGGAAAGGAGATTTCCACCCAAGACTGAAAGAAGTTGGCTCAATACTGTGATAAATATGTGGGTGTTCTAGCATGGTCTTATGAGGATTTGAAGGGATACAATCCTGATATCATTCAACATACTATCAAACTCACAGAAGGAGCCAAACTAGTCCGATAGAAGTAGAGACATGTTAATCCAAAAGTTGAGTCACTCATGGCACAAGAGCTAAGGAAGTTGATAGAATCAAGAATCATCTATCCCATCAAGCATAGTACGTGGGTATCCAATCTGGTCCCCGTGAGGAAAAAGAATGGAGATATCCGGCTATGCATGGATTTTAGGGACTTAAACCAAGCATCTTTAATCTATCACTACCCTTTGCCATCAATGGAACAGTTGTTAAGCACAGTGGCAGGATCATAAATGTTCTCGATGTTGGATGGTTTCTTGGGTTACAATCAAGTTCTAGTAAAAGGGGAAGACCCACATAAGATGACCTTTATAGCCAAATGGGGAATGTTTGCCTATCAAAAGATGTCGTTCAAATTGTCGAATGCCGGTGCAACTTTTCAAATGGCAATGGACCTAGCTTTCAAGGAGCTCATTAACAAAATTATCCTTATATATCTGGATGACCTCACTATGTTTTCAAAGCGCAAAGAAGACCATTTTGATCATTTAGAGCTGGTTTTCGAAAAGTGTTTAGAGTTTGGAATCTCTTTGAACCCGAAGAAATATATTTTTGGTGTCCCGCAAGGCAAATTGCTAGGGCATGTTGTATCCAAGGAAGGAGTCTCCATCGATCCTGATGGGGTCAAGGTGATAAAATAGCTCCCCCTTCCTGTAAATAAGAACAGAGTCTAGTCTTCCCTAGGCAAGGTTAACTTTGTCAGCCACTTTATTCCAGATTTCGCAGGAATGGTTAGGCCCATCACCTTGATGCTTAAGAAAGACATACATTTTTGTAGATGTCTAAAAATGGTCAACGCTTGTGGAGTCATACTTTAACATTTGTGCATTGCCTTATTTTAGGGTTCTTGCATTGCATTAACATTTCTTCTATGTTGCGCACTTGGTCTTTATCATTTGCGAGTAGCGAGTCCTTCTTTTGCATTCCTCATTTTTCTTGCTTTCGAATTAGGTCTTGTCGATAGCAATCTTCAGTCATGATTTTGGTCGATCTTATCCTGTCGCATCATGGTGCGTGCTCATTTATCATCATTTTGGACATCGTCAATCCTAATCGATGATAGAATTAGGGTTTTTGTCCTCTTGTCAATCTTTCAATCATCTTTAGCTTGTTAGTAATAATTTGCGATTATCAATTTGTCAATCTTATCATTTTGCGATCGATTCGTCATCGATCCTTGTCCTTTTCAATCATGTCAATTTGGATCGATTAGTCATTGTTCCTCGTCAATTGGCACCTATCAATTTGATCTCCTTGTCAATCTTGGTCAATTTGTCATTGACTTTTGTCAACCAATCTCAATCATTTATCAACATTGGTCGTTTGTCAATCAAAATCATGATCGAACCTACATTAATTTCTTGTTGTCTGGACCTAATTCCTTATCCTCTTATTTCTAGGGTTTTATGATTTGTTCATTTAATCCTTTTCTTCTTCTTTGTGGGTTAAATAAATCTATTTATTTAGTCCTAGGTCTCTTTCATGAATTAATTAATGGATGAAAACCTATTAATTAGTTCACCTAATTTCAATTTCATCTTTTTCCTCAATTTTCTAATTTGCCAGTTTCTCCTAATTCCTAATTTCTATTTCTCCTATTTTCTTTAATTTTTCTAATTTTTCCCCTAATTTCATTCCATCATTTTCTCCTATGTTTATGCTTCCATTTGTTGCAATCATGGAGGCTATTTTCTCTCTTCCCTTTTGTCATGGGAATGGCATTTCAATCTTGTCATAATTTGTCATAATTTGTCATACGCATTACATAGAAATTGTCATACATTTGTCATAATTTTGCCATTCTTGATTTGAATTTCCTTTCAAATCTCTTCATACTAATCTTGTCCTCTCTCCAATTTGTCTATAAATTGGATGATTTTCTTCAATGAAAGGATCAATCAATCACATTTTCGAGTAACCTTATGCTACGAATTTCATCTCTCAACAACTTGCTTTCCACTTGCATTTTGCACTTGTAGGTGAGATCCACATCAAATTTGAAGGTGAAAGAAGAACAATGGAGCCACATGAAGGAGATATCTGTGTCGGTTTGCTCCAATTTCATTTGATTTGAATATCTTGTCTTTATGTCTTCATTGATTGGATTGGGATTGCTTTCATAACAGCTTTAGGTTTTGTGGTTGTCCTAATTGCTATTGTTTTGATGATTTTCAATTTCCTGATCTACATTTCTGGTGAACCTAACGTGAACTAATCCATTGACCATGTTTTGAGTGCTTTTGAGATGTTTGCAAGTGAAAAACTCAAGAAACAGGTTGACTCAGAGCTTTCTGGACACTTCTGCACCTGTGTTGACGTTTTTTGTGCCTGTGTTTGAGTTTTCTGCGCCTGTCTTTGAGTTTTCTACGCCTGTGTTTGAGTTTTATGCGCCTGTGTTGAAGTTTTATGCACCTGTGTTGATTGGTTCTATGTCTATGTTGAGGCATTCTAGGCCTGTGCAAGGGCAGAAACAAAGGTGAAATCAGTTGTTTTTACTTGCAAATTTGTTTGTTTTCATTTTGTTTCTTGCATTTTGGTTTTTCTTTGGTGCTAATTCTCTATGCAGCATCTTGGCGTTATGTGTGATGAAGACTAAAAATGCAACTACTAACGAATCTTATGCAGGACACAACCAAAGACTCCCATTAAAACATCTTGCTTGCGATTTTTAAAGTAGTTGCACATTTCATTTCTTAAAGGTTAATGAACACCATGCATGCTTTGTCTGTTTTTAATTTGATTGCATGTTTTAACCCTTAGAACTGGGCCTGCCTCCCTATTTTCCTGGCACTCGCACAGGTATTAGTGAGAGGGAACGACCCAAAGTGGTGATGGGCTAAAGCCAAGCTCTTCCAAACCACTCTAAATAACTGTGGATGCAACGAAAGTTGTAGACAATGGGTGCTGGAATGGTATTGCGACGATTTATTCACCGAATCAATACCCACCCGAACGGATGCCCTTACTAGAATCTCTTGTTTTTAGATGTTAAAATCCTTTTATCTATTGGCTCAGGCGTTGTGAAATGCGCATGCCGAAGACACCTCTCATGTACTCCTTAGTTAGAGATAGCAAGTTCTTGGGAAGTGATGCCCCTTGAACTCAAAGCTTGGTATGCCAGAGAAGTGAGTGCACTATAAGGGGGAGCCAGTGCTACCAAGCATCTAGCTATCTGGCTAAGTGTTGTATTTTATGGTTAGAGGATTCAACAGATATTGCCCTTGCCAGCCATAGGATTTGTTGTGAATGTGCTTGATTGTCTTGAGTCAAAGTCAAACAAACATTTTTGTCTTTCGTGATTGTCAAAAGTTAAATCAAAAACAAACTTTCAAGAGTGCTCATAATCAACTTGGGTTCTCAAAATCAACAACCTTCAATTCAAAACAAAATCCAAACAAAAGTCCAAATTTGTCCAAGTATTCATCCAAAATTTGGACATGGCTTGTCAAAACATTGAATGTCTTTGTTTCAAACATCATGTCACTTTTGGCTAGGTTTTGCATAGTCCAACTTAGGTCCTAGGACATATTGTCATCTCCCTTCATTTTAGTCCTTTTCATTGCAAGCGTCCTCATTTTGCACTTAGGTTCAAAATAATTTCCCTAAGTTTGCATTTTATTGTCATATCTAAGCTAGATTTCCCCTTAGGTGACATTTGTGCATTATCCTTGTCATGCTAAAATTAGGTCTTGCCTAGGTTGCATTTTGCATATCCCAAGTCATTGGTCTTCGCATATCCTTATCATTGTATTGTCATCTTGTCCTAGCTTCATCTTGTCATATCATAAGTCATTGTCATAATCATTGCCTTCTTGCATGTAGTCTCAAAAATTTGGTTTGTCAAACTTGAAAAATCAAAACTTTGGATGATACCCTAGGTTGTTGTTAGGGAGTCTTGACCTTGTCTAAAATTTGTCCTTTCATTAATATCATTTTTGTCAAACCTAGCTTACTATCCAAGCATATAGGTGAGACATTGTTAATTTGTCCTATTGTCATTTGGTCCTTTTTCCTTTAAGGTCTTCACTCCATTTCAACTTCCCAAGGTTGAGTCTTTAGGTTTGCTTTCCAAAAAGTCTGTCAAAATCTTTAAAAACAATAAAAACATAGGTTGCATTCTTGCCATAGATTGTGTTTTCATCTATTTAGGCTGCATTTAGTTGCATATCATACATCATCCTTTTAGAATAAAAAAAAATCCCAAAAATATTGCACTTGCATAGTGACATGCCTATTGAAACAAGGTCAAAATCTAAGAAGATGGGTGAACCAACATATCAACCCATTGACAACGTATCAAACTCACAGTTTCAACCTAGTCAAACATTACAAATTGAAGGTTCGTCAAACACATTATTACCACAATATGGAATGGTTCAACTTGGACCACCTCCATTATATGAGCCAGTGTTTGTACCCATGAAACCAGGATATGGGAGTGTTCCACCAACGCCAAGGGAAAATGCACCTTTTGACTGGAATCAACTAAACCTGCAACATGAAATTCAAACTCAAACATTACATGAGGAACAAACTCTTTCACAAGGATTTGGTTCAAATCAAGGCATTCAACAAGAAATAAATCCAAATGTTTTACCAGATTCTTCATTAGATTCCGATGCTTCCGATGATGTTGATATGCTCCTTAAAGATCCGAAGTTGACAAAAAAGATGGATAAATTCTTGAACAAGGTCTTTAAGATGTTTCCACAAAAATATCTTGATATGATGAGTAATGTGACCTCCTCAAATGAGCAAACTAATGTGCAAAAACAACAAGGCAGTGATTTGTTAAGTTTCTCTCCACATCCAAATGAAGAAAATGTACAACAAGAACCTCAACACACGTTGTTGAGTAAGTGTGCTTCACAAACTTTGACAATGACTATTCCACAAAAGCCAACATTCAAAACAATAAACAATTCATTGTTTAATGCAACACCTTTAACACAAGATCAAATGATGGCCACACAAATGTTGACAGGTGTCCCTCAACAAGAAGTGATTCCTCAAATACCTAAAAGTGGATCCAACTCTAAGATGCAAGAAAGCTTTATGACTGGAATGCCTGATCTTGTGAATGTTCAAAACAATTCTACAATGCAGCAAAGTTCATATGTCCCATCAAGTTCAATACGTTTGGCAAATACTCAAGTACCCGTTATGCAAAATATTGTGACAAATCCTTCGATAGTGGCAACACAAAGAGCCACAAATAGTGGTGTGCACCAACAACAAGTGTTGCAACAATTGAGGAATGCACAAAAGGCACAATCAAATGCACAAACAAGCAATGCACAACAACAACAATATCGCATTCAACAACAAGTTGCAGTGTCTTCTGCACCATTACAAGTCAATTCAAACTTGCAACCACCACAATGGATTGGACAAACAACACAGCAAGTCAATGCAAGTGCCATACCCCATCTAAAGGAGAAACAACAGAAACCTCCCAAACAATTTTTTTTGCAAATGATGGGATTTACATCAGGACAACAACAATTGGCACAAAGTCAGCAAATTCCGATTCATCTGTATCAACAACAACATGTGCCTCAATATGTGCCAGGAAAAACAAGTTATCATACATCACAACCACAATTGATGTCCATGCAATATCAACAACAACCTTAATTGCAATATCAACCAAGGCTACAAATGATGATCCCATCACAAGAAGTACAACAAAAGGGTCAATGTCAAGGCATGGCACAACCACAGCAACAAGAGCTGTATCAAGAACTTTATATGCCAGAGACACCAAAGACAACAATTTTAGAGCATCAATAGCCAATGGAGAGCACGATGTATCGACAAAGAGTACACCCAAGAATGAATGATGAACTTCCAAAATCTTCGCTATCTGACACAGTTGCACAACAGCTTGAGAAGTTGCAACGACAAATTGATGCATTGCAAACCAAAGGGACAAAGAAATTATACACAGATCAAGATTTATGTCCTAATCCATTTGACAAGAGCTTGTACATGCCTCCATTTCCTAAGCATTTTGAGGCACCTAATTTTGAGAAATATAAAGAGAATGACAATCCAAAAGACCATATTCGAGCATTTTTCGCAACATGTACTGAAGTGAGCTATGAGGAAACATATTTGATGCACTTATTCACATGAAGTCTCACGGGACAAGCCATGGATTGGTATTCACATGCCAGGGAACATAAAGACATGGCCAGAATTGGCTCAAAAGTTTATATCCCACTTTGCATTCAACATTGACAATGAAGTGACCATGTCAGATTTATGCAACACAAAGCAAAATCAAGGTGAACCATTAGTGACTTTCTTACAAAGACGGTGAAGCTTGTATAGTCGTTCTTCCCTAGATATACCTGAAGAACAATAAGTGAACTTATTTATTCAAAATTGGTCCCAGAAATGATGTATTAGCTCAAACTGAAGAGTCCTAGTACCATTGAAAAGCTCATTAAGAAAGGGATGAACATTGAAAATGCTCTTGTAGCTAAGGGACTCATTAAGCTCAACAAAGACAGTGACAACACAAACAATTCAGGGGACAAAAATAGATTTTGGTACAAAAACAAGAATGTCACTAACGATGGAGTTGTCGATGCAAGAGCAGTGAATGCAAATCAACCCAAGTTCACGATAAAGAAATTGAGTGCTCCTAATATGTCAGCTATGCAACAAAATCAGACACAAGCAAGCAATGTTATTCAATAGCCGCAATACCAACAATATAATCAACAACAAGGTCAGCAACAAAACCAACAATGAAAACCTTCCAGATCGAGGGATGGGCCTCCTCGACAATTTACGCCATTGGGAGAGCCTATGGAATCAGTAATGAAACAATTGATACAAGCAAATTTTATAAGTTACCAGATGTTAAGGAAGAACCATTGGTAAAGCCGCATTGGTGGAATGATAATGCATATTGTGAATACCATCGGTCAAAAGGACATAAAACCGCATCGTGTTTTCAATTGAAACATATGATTCAAGACTTATTAGATCAAGGAGTAATTGAGGTAGACCCACCCAACATGACCTCTAACATTGATCATACATTTGTCAAAACTCCTTTGCTTGATCATGACAAGGGCAAAGCATCTTCTTCAAACTCTACCCAAACAGCAAATCTTAATTATGCAAATACTGGTTATAACAATGTCATCGATTCTTTTCGAGCATCAAATGAGTATGTTTCCGCCATAAGAATAAAGGGACAAGGTCCTTCTTGCGTAGTCACCACTCGTCGATCCAAAATAGTCCTGAAAGGAGCTCCTCCAATTCCTCCCAAATCAACTCCTACAAGTCAATATAATCTCCTAGATCATCTGGGAAAGACACTTGCACAAGTATCAATCCTTGAGTTGTTGAAAATGTGCCCTATGCATTGCACAGTCCTAGATAAAGCTTTAACTGAGTCCACCATCTCGACAGACATTGATGTTGACCAGTTTCAAGCCTGAATTGGACATCTCGTTGTTTCCCGACATGTTGCCTTTTCTGATAACGATATTTCCCCTGATAAGTTCCCTCATAATGATCCTTTACATCTTGAAGTCTTTGTCCATAATTGCAAGATCCGACGAGTCTTGATAGATGGCAGAGCAGGTCTTAACATCTGTACCTTGAGAGTAGTCATTGGCCTTGGTTATATAGAAAAGGACATTGATTCTTCCAAAAGAATAACAATCAAAGCATATGATGATGCTAAGTGCCCATCTAAAGGGGTAATTTCATTGCCTATCAGAGTAGGTCCAGTGATAGAAAACACTTTCCTGTAGGTCCTAGACCTTGATCTCCCTTACAATATGATTCTTGGCCGTCTGTGGATCCACACAATGAAAGCAGTTCCATCTACTTATCATCAGTGTTTAAAATATCCTTACAATGGGACTGAGATAACAATTCCAGGAGATCGTAATCCATTTCAATTTTGTGCTAATCTAAAAGATTCCCTGCAGCAACAAGTCCCAGTCAATAAAGAGGCCCACTCACATAATTATGTGGATCCTAATAAGTTGTTAGATGTTGTCAAAGGAACATTGAAGATACAGGACCAAGGATGCGGAGAGTATTCAATGGCTCAAACATTCCTCATTGGGAATTTACCAATATCTCCAAAATCACATGGCAAACCACATTTGTTGCAAAAGGAACCTACGACAGTCATTCAATATCAGCCCCCCACTACATTTACAAAATGGGGTGAACTTAACAAGGAAACTTTGGATGATGATGTAACAGATTGGCTTTATAAGGATCAAACTGATACACCACCTGTCAAATTGCCAGTAGAGCGGTATGGAAAAGGGTTTACTATAATGCAAAAAAAGGGATATGATGGCTGTAGTGGTTTGGGCCCTGATAAGAAAGGAAGACTAGAACCTATTATACCTAAGATGTGACATCCAACTTTAGGGTTAGGTTTTGTACCATTGCGAATTGGAACCTCGTCTACCAAAGTGACCACATGTGGAAAGGGGCATGACTCTGATGATGAAACAACACCTGAGGATACCCAACCTGAAACTAATTCCAATGAATGGGAGTGGAGTTCCTTTTCTTCTAGCTCCTATGCCCTTGAAAATGTTTTCCTTGACCCTGATGATTTGCCCATGGAAGACAAACATGAAATAACTCCCCCTCCCAAAACGTGTCCTAATGCTTGGATAGAGTCATTCTAGGACCCAAACTCTGAATCAGATACGAGCAGTTCAAACAGTGATACCATGGACATTCTTATCCTTACCATCTTGGCCATTACCTTGGGGATAATATGGTGTGGAGAAACGATGAGAAATATGGAAGTGGTCACAGAGTTCACGAACATCCTGATTTTTGAAGGGACGCCCGTTATCAGTGATAATGGAAGTAGGAATACCATATCGGCAAATGATGTAGTTCAGGATGAAAGTAGCGATTTGTTTCCTTGTAACTTGTGTGAGAGGCACGGCTTCAATCCACTTTGTGAAATACTCTGTGGCTGTGATAATGAATTTATGACCATTGGAAGAAGGAGGGTGAATCTTGCCTATGAGATCGAGTCCCCACTGACAAAAGGGCCAAGGAGATGCAAGTGGTTGTAGTTCTTGTGCTGGAGCATGTATGAGGTCTCCATGAATTTGACACTGCTTACACTTCTTGACAAACTGATATGAGTCTTTTTCCATAGTGGGCCAGTAGTATCCAGTCCTGATAAGTTTCTTGGCCAAGGTAGGACCACTAGTATGCAGACCGCATATCCCTTCATGCACTTCTCGTAATGCAATCTGAGCTTCGTCACTCTCTAAACATCTAAGAAGGGTGCCATCTAGACCTCGTCGGTATAGGATATCAGCTAGAATGACGTATCGAGAGGATTGGCGAATGAAAGTGCGGCGTTGGTTGTTCAATAGATCAGGAGGTAAGATATTGTCACGAAGGTATGTGAATATGGAACCATATAACTGGGATTCAGGACCAACAACGCATATCATTTCAGTAGGAGTGATCTCATATGATGGAATCAACAGGTTGTCTACCAGGAACTCATAGCAGGTCTCATTTTGCGGCAGATCAATTAATGAAGCAATTGTAGCCATGGCATCTGCTGCACGATTCTGCTCTCTTGGTATCTGCTCAAAATCTATCTTTATGAAGAGTTGTTTCAAATCATCTACCAATTGTTTGTAAGGCATCAATTTTTCATCTTTTGTTTGATAATCATCAGTTGCTTGACGGATGACAAGTTGAGAATCCCCAAAAACACGAAGTTCTTGGATCTTCCACTGAACTGCAACTCTTAATCCAGTTGTTAATGCCTCATATTCCGCTATATTGTTGGTGCAAGGAAATGATAAGCGGTATGATTTTGGTATAGAATCGCCCTGAGGAGTTATAAAGAGTATACCCGCTCCTGCTCCATGCTGTGTGTATGAGCCATCAAAGTATAGTTGCCATGGCTTTGCATGTGATATCATTAGAATGGACTCATCTGGAAATTCTGACTGTAGAGGAACATCATCTATCATGGGAGCATCTGCTAATTGATCTGCAATTGCTTGTCCTTTGATTGCTTTTCTGTCTACATATTCGATGTCGAATTCACTCAAAATCATTACCCACTTGGCCAGTCGTCCAGTAAGTGTAGCTTTGTTGAGAAGATATTTTAGTGGGTCAATTCTTGTAATCAACTTAGTCTTGTGAGTGAGCATATAATGTCGTAATTTCTGTGAAGCAAAGACCACAGCGAGACATGCACGCTCGATTGGTGTATAGTTTAGCTCATATCCCACCAATGTGCGACTGATATAGTAGACTGCTTTTTCCTTGCCATCAGCTATTTGTTGTGCTAGTAATGCCCCCAATGCTGTTGGAGTAGCTGATATGTAGAGTAGCAAAGGTTGATCTGGAATTGGTAACATCAAAACTGGCGGATTCAAAAGATAGTCTTTGAGCGTCTGAAAAGCTTGTTGACAGTTCTCATCCCATTTGAACTTGATGTTTTTATGTAACAGGTGCTGGAAAGGATTACACTTATCTGCAAGTTGTGCTATGAATCTTCGTATGGACTGGAGTCTCCCTTGTAAGGATCGAAGTTGACTGATATTTTTAGGTGGCGGCATGTCCAAGATAGCTTTGACTTTTGCTGGATCGGCCTCGATTCCTCTTTTAGACACAATGAATCCTAGGAGCTTCCCGGAGGTTACTCCAAAGACACATTTCTTAGGGTTTAACCTTACTTTGTATTTTTCCAGCCGATCAAAGACGACTGAAAGTATGTCCAAGTGTGTATCTCTGTCTATTGATTTTCCCAAGAGATCATCAACATAATCTTCCACGGTTATGTGCATGAGATCATGAAAGATAGTGGTCATCGCTCTTTGATATGTAGCACCTGCATTTTTCAGTCCAAAGGGCATGACATTCCAACAGAAGGTTCCCCACGGACAAGTGAATGATGTTTTATGTTGATCTTCAGGTGCAATCCTGATTTGATTATATCCAAAAAATCCATCCATTAAAGATAACATTTCATGACCTGCTGTGAGATCAACGATCAAGTCAATGTTTGGTAATGGGAAATCGTCCTTTGAACAAGCTTTGTTGATATCTCTGAAGTCTGTACATATTCGGATACTACGATCTGGTTTACTGACAGGTACTAAATTGGAGATCCATTCGGGATAATCGATTGGGCGTATGAATCCAACATCCAATAATTTTTCCAGCTCTGCCTTGACTAGTAATGCCACTTGTGGGTGCATTTTCCTTAATTTCTGTTTTACTGGTTTTGCCCCCGGTTTGACTGTCAAATGATGCATTACCAAATCAAGATCTAATCCAGGCATATCAGCGTATGACCATGCGAAGTTGATTTGTCGTTCCTTGAAGAAGCTTATGAATTTTGCCCTTTCGGACTCTGTCAATGATTGAGCCAGGAATATGTTGTGTGGAACCTCCTCTGTACCAATGTTTGTCTTTATAGTCTCCTCTACCAACATGGATGATTTTTCCTCATATGATGCTGGGAGAATGTCCAGCCTTCCATCTTCGGGTGCCTTAGAGAGGTTTTCGCCCTCAGATACGTCCTTTCTTTTTACTTTTTTGGAGTCAGATAGCGCCACAGTGTGGTTTTCGCCATAAGACCCTTGTTTTGTTTTTATTTTCACATTTTTGCGACTGGAAGGTCCGACACCCTCACCAAAGTATGCCATGTTGTTGAGCTCTATGGTGTATCCTGCCTTATGGTCCCCAGGGGGAAGATCATCTCGAATGCCAAGATAGTCGATAATAGCTTCGTCATTTTGAAATGTATCAAATTGTGCTGGTCCTTCATGATCCCAGTCAATGAGTTGGGGGTGAGCAAGGGGAAGGTCTTTAGTGTTTTCAGAGTTTGCAGGGTTGATAGTGAAGATGTGGTTATATTCAGGTATGTCAAGGCAATCGTCGAGGTCATCGATGGCACTCTCCTCATCAGTTTCGATCGCGAGCGAATCCAAATTATCGTCACTAGTAGCGCCTTCAGGGACAGGTGTCCTCATCCTATGTGATTTCGACCTAGGACCTTGAAACGAAGACTATGTGGGATCCTTATGAGTTGGTTCTTGACCAACTCTGAATTTTTTGTAAAATTCCTCTTCTTCTGTGGGTTCATCTGGCTCTCTGAATGTCTCGGTGAGCTCATAGTCACTGGAGGATTTGTCTGAACCCCATTCCCATTCATTGGAATCTGTGGAATAGTAGTCCTCTTGTTGAACTTCGGCAACTTTGATTTGTGAGGTCCTTTCTGTTCTTTTATTATGAATCTTGGAATTCAGAAAACCAAGTCCCTTTGAGCGTTCCCTTCTTGTAGTTAACTCAGGTTGTAAGGGCTCCATGACACCTTCTTTGCGTAACCCGAGAGGGCTTTTTCCATCATACCCGAATCTTTGCAGAATTTTGAAGCCTTTGCCATAGTTCTCACAGGGTATAATAATCTGATCATGTGTGTCCTCTTCAATGTCTTTATAGAGCATTTTATATAAATTTTCCTCCTCTAGTTTGCCCCATCTTTGAAAGGTGGTAGGATCCCATTTGAGTATCATGATGGAGATTTGCTTGTTAGGATGTGGCCTCCCATATTCTTTTGGAGAGCTCATGACTTGTCGTAAAAACATTGTCTGATTCAAAGTGTATTCTCCCATGCCTTTGTCCTGAAACTTGCCTCTAAGTTCACCTTGTTTGGATGTCGAGGGTTTTAATGACTCAGGGTCAATGTATGCCGAAGAAGGAGTAGCCTCACGATTACTGGGAATGATAGTCTCAGTATGTGATCTCAAGTTATTGCAATAGATGAACGGATTTGGATCACCGTTGACTGTTACCTCGACTCCATTATGAGGAAACTTAATGCATTGATGATATGTTGATGGGACTGCCCTCATTTCATGAATCCAAGGCCGTCTTAGCAATATGTTATATGTGAGATCTAGATCTAGGACTTGACAAACCACATCCTTTGTGACTGGCCCAATTCTTAGCGGTAAGGTGACTGTGCCCTTGGACGAGCGCTCTTCATCATCATAGGCCTTGATGGTGATTTGATTTGTAGAATTCACAGCCTTGTCAGAATATCCCAATTGTTTAATGGTGTTCAATGTACAAATGTTTAGACCTGCTCCTCCATCTATCAGGACTCGCTTTATTCAATGTTTGTGTATGAAGGCTTCAACGTGTAAAGGTGCATTATGTGGCTAACTTATGGAGGCGTCATCGGCTTCTGTGAATGTAAGGGAATGTGGAACAGATAGGTATCCCACCATGGCTTGAAACTGGTCCATGTTCAGATCAGTAGGGACGGCAGTGTCTCTCAAGATTTTGTCAAGGATGGCTTTATGTGCAGGGGATATACGTAGAAGCTCAAGAATGGAGATGAATGCAGGTGTCTTCCCTAACTGTTCTACAAGGTCGTACTCAGGCTTGATTGATAAAGGATTGGTATTCTTAGTGGAGGCACTTGGCAACGTGATTTTACCTCGACAGGTTGTAACATGACATTCAGAGGCATGCTCAGAAGAAGATCCCACACCCTTTAGGACAATCTTAGGTCTCTGAGGAGGATTCTCAGGATTTTTGTTCTTGATAGTGATAGTAGAAATATGATTGTCCATTGAGATGTGATTGATAGTAGAATCATAATTGTAAGGTGCTCTAGTGTAATTGGCTTGATCATCTGTGACTTTGCCTTTTCCTTTGTCATGTTTTGGGAATGGTTCCTTAAACATCTCATGCTCTTGGTTAGATGAATGTCCTTCAATCTCAATGTCACCTCTATCAATGAGATCTTGCACAATGTTCTTCAATCGATGGCAATTACCTGTCTTATGACCCTTACTCTTATGAAATTCACAATACTCATCATCGTTCCACCAATTTGGTTTGACCTTCGGTTCATATGGAGGAAAGTCTGGAACTGTGATCACTTTGTTTGCCACAAGCTTTTTGAATACTGATTCAAGTGGTTCTCCCAATGGAGTGTACTTCCTTCGTGGTTTAGAAGTTGTTTGAGTGTTCACTTTATTATTTGTAGAACTCGATCCAGAAAAGATGAACTTGGGTCTCACTGTGTTGGCATCAACAACACCATCATTAACTGTGTTCTTGTTCTTGTTCCAAAATTTTGGTTTGTCCTTTCCTTTAAAATCTTCTTTGTTTTCTTTGAATATCTTGATGACTCCTTGTTCAATTAAGACCTTTTCTGTTGCTAGGCCCTTTTCAATAACATCCTTGAATGTAGACAAACAAGCTTTCCTGAGATCATAGCCAATAACCTTGTTAACATTTTGTGTGAACATTTCTACCATTTGTTTCTAGGGGATTTCGCAAGAGCATCTGCTAGCTAAATTTCTCCATCCATGTAAAAATGTTGCGAAAGATTCTCCTTCCTTTTGTTTAGTATTGCACAAGGTAGTGACTGAGACATCTGTTTCTATGTTGTAAGAGAAATGCTGAATGAATGCCTCTGCTAAGTCGCCCCATGACTTAATACCAGGAGGTAATTGAGAAAACCATTCCATAGCTTGATCGCCTAAGCTCTGTGGGAACAACCTCATCAAGTATGTTTCTTCTGCTGCTACCTCAATGCAAGCTGTGAAGAATTGTCTTATGTGTGCCTTGGGGTCTCCTCTCCCTCTATACTTGTCAAATTTTGGCATCACAAAGTGTGCAGGAAATGGAGGCATTGGAATGCTCTTATCAAAGGGATAAGGACATATATCTCTCATAGTGTATGTTGGTTTTGATGTACTCGTGTCCTCCATTTTCTTTTGTAGATCTCTAATTTGTTGCTCCAAATTGTTTTTGGGAGGAGACGGATTTCTTGTAGCATACCCCATGTTTGAAACACCCATTTGAGGAGGAGCTTGTTGCATGTATGGATGATACTGATCGTAGACATGTCCATATGGAGGTCTATATTGTTGCGGCATATATGGAGCACTTGGCATAACTTCATGTTGAGGGACCCCATATCTATTTTGTGCATATATACCATATCCAATAGGCATTTCATTTTCCATTGTGTTGCCCCCAATTTTGACATGAGGTCTCCTTGTGTCAAAATTTTGAGGATGTCTTTGAGTATCCACTTGTTTTGATTGATCCATACCTTGAGCCTGTGATTGAGCATACCTATCCACATAAGGCTTCCATGATGGTCTTTGAGTGTAAGTATCATATGTTTGAGCTTGTGTATGTGGGATTGCTGGTTTTTGAAGCAAAATTGATGGTGACTCAGGCATTATATTCGGTCCTCTATTTCCTCCACTATTTGGTCTCCTTTGATCCATGTTGGGTTGAGTTTGTTGTGAGGGTCGACTTTCCATAAGTTGAGACATATCAAAGTCATGAGGTATTTTAGCTCCACTTTGTGCCATCATGTGTAAGAAGTATTGTCGATCTCTCCTCATTATCTCTTCAACCAATCTATTGAAATGAGGATTCATTATGGATTCTTCTATGTCTGCTGATAGTATTGAAGAGTTGTCCACATTGTCATTGTGCGTAGTATTGTTGTTTATAATGTTTGCGCTTTCCACATTTGGATTGTGTCTATAAACATCCATGTCTGGTAATGTAGTGTGCTCAGGATTGAAGAATAAATCATTGTCATACTCATAAGAACTCATGTTTGCGGATTCTTGAGCTTCTTTAGCTATTCTCCTAGATTTTTGAAGGCGGGTTTCAACCATGAACTAGGTGTTTGACCAAAATATGAGAGACTAGATGAAAAAATGACAAGAGTGTGGAAGACCAAGAGTTGTATGGAGTGTAAATGAATCTTGAGGTGTACTTGCAATGTCCAAAGTGTAAGACCAAGTATGTAAGTAGTAGAGTAGGTGTGACTTCCAAAAAGAGGATAGTTTCTCTTGATGAGGTAAGCTAACCTTGACTCTAAGTAAGACCAAATGAGACCCAAAGGTAAGAAACCTTGATGAGGGACCACTTAGCAAAGTGTAGTTGTATGTAGTGTGTTGAAAAAGTATAGTGAGGACAAGCAAGTGACCTTTTTGACTCAAGTTTAGACAAGTATGAATGTAAAATGAGATGTGAAGCAATGATGGACTGTATGAGACCTTAGAACAGGCTGAATGTTAGATGAAACCTGAAGAGACAACCTAGGAAGCTCAAGTATTCCGAAACAGATTTCCATTGTTTGCTGGACTGTTAAAGTTTTCCAATCCTGACACAGACGCCTCTGTATACTTCACAGACGCGATTATCAGACACAGACGCCTATCTGTTAAACACAGATGCTGATAAAAACACAGACGCTATTATGCCCTTCACAGACGCGCTTAGATGACTCAGACGCGGTTAAAACAGACACAGACGCGTTTCTGTAAACTTAGTGCAATTTTTCCAATCTGTGAAGTTGTTTTATTGTGACCAAATCTGACTGTTTGACTGTTTTTTGTGACAAGAGGACACAATGTTGATGACTCAATGTTTGCAAACTGTTTAGACTCCAAAAGTGTGTTGTTTGATGTAAAAAGTTTTGCATACACTTGAAGACACAAAAGACACAATGTTTTGTTGTTTTATCTTGAATGTTTGAGTGTTTAGCATAAGACAAGCACAAATCTTAGGGTTGGCTAAGACAATAGTTGTTGATCCCACATAGGGTTTTACCCCCGAGGCTACGCTATTCAGAGCAGATACTTAGATGCTTGACCTCACTGGCTCCACCCTCGGCACTCACTTCTCGGGTCAGCCAAGCATCAGTCCCCATGAAAACTCCCCATGGCAAACTTTGTATCTCTACTAAGAACCGTATGTGTGTGGGCCGCTACCAGAGGTCCGACCTCCTGCCTCAACAACTAGAAGGATTTGGGCTTCTAAAACAAAAAGGTGCTAGTAAGGGCATCCGCTCGTGTGGCCATACATGCGGCACTTTCAGCTCTGTAAATACAGAAGGCTCCCAGCCGGTAGGGGTTACGCCCTACAAATGATCAAATAAATTTGATCAAACGGGTTTATGGGGAGACATAGTGTCGGTATGAACTAATCAGCACATGTTATTCATAGTTTTCACCATGAATACATTTGATTATAGTGGCTTGGAAGAAGATGGCTTTTCTTTTGCTACCACTTGGGTCGTTCTCTTCTCACTAGTAGTCCTAATGACCACACGGGAAGACAGGCCCTCTAAAGATTAAACAAAAAGAGCCTATTGCTCAAGACACAAAAGACAATGATTCAATTTTAGTGCACCAATGGAAGTGTTTGCTAACCTATGAAAACAAGGCACACAACAAAATTACAAAACCCTAGCCAAGGCCCTGCAACAAAATTGTTAGTAGTTTGGGTTGTTTCAAATGATAACCCCTTCCTGCAAGAACACAAGTTAGGTAAATTTTAGAAAACCCAAAAAGACTTTGTGAAAAGGGGCCTTCAACAAAAACGTTTTTGCCTCCAAAGCAAGCTGCACAAACTTAGTTAGCTAGATCTGCAAGGGTTAGCCGAAAATAAACCAGATCTGAAACCCTAAGTAGGAAATCCGAAAACCCGAATCAAAGAAGAATTAAAAATTGCAAAACAGAAGACACAGACACTGTTATACCAGACACAGACGCGTCTGTGTGACACAGACGCGGTTCTGTGATGCACAGACGCGCTCAGAAAACACAGACGCTATTCCCAAACACAGACGCGATCATATCTAACACAGACGCATTTAGGATACACAGACGCGGTTCCAAAAACCTGCAAAATAAAATCTGGCAAAAACACAAGCACGATTTCCGATCCCGCAGACGCTTCTGAAACTCAGAGACGCGATCCGAACGCTTGCAAACATGGAAATATCTAAAATGCCGTCGAAAAATGTCCGATCTGCAACTTCAAAATGCAAAATCTGCAACAAAAATGTTAAATGCAAAGGGACAAGAGTCCCACCGGGCGTGCCAAAATGTGTATGGTGAAAATGGATAACAATAACAACAATATTGAAAGGCTAAATGAATCCAACCACTAAACCCTAGCCTAACAATGAATAAAGATCCACCATAACATATGAAGATTACCTAAGACAATGCAAATAACTCAAAATCACAAAGATTATACCAATCGCATGTCCAATAGGGTTTTGATCTCCATTCTTCCTATCTCCATTGATCTTGCTTGATATATTTGCTCTCAGATTTTTATGTGCACAAGAGCTCAACAAAGAACGGAATGTGGTTGCAAGTAGGATCGTAGTGTAGCCAAGTCTTCAAGATTAGTCATTAGGGTTTGACAATGAAGGAAGCATCTCCTTAAATAGAAGACACAATATGAAATGGAGGGTTAAGATTGAGAGGTGTAAAAAGAGAGGTCGGCTAGGATTAGAGGGTAGGTAAAAGAAATACCAAAATAATGAAAGAGGTAGGTAGTGTAGGAATTAAGAGATGAATGACATGTGTCATGTGTAGAAAAGGCTAATGAATTAATTAAATAAATAAAGATTTATTTAATAAATAGAAGAAATAGGACAATTAAATAAATAAAATATTTATTTAATTTAGGAAAGGGATAATTTAAATAAATAAATGTATTTATTTAAATGAGAAATAAAGCTAGAAGAGGATAAATGAATTAATTAAATAAATAAAAATTTATTTAATTAATAGAAGAATTAGGCTTAGATAATTAAATAAATAAAATATTTATTTAATTAAACATGACAATTTTGGGTGTCTACAGTACCTGCAGGTGAAAACCTCTCTGAGGTGCCCAAAGGTGGAAGATTGGACATACCCTCATCAAGTCAGGATAAATCAACATTGCTTGTAGAAATGACCGAAGAGATAAATTTGGGTACACCTGACAACCCTAAGGTTATTCATTTCGCTACTTCTTTATCAAAACAAGAAAAGATAGATTTTGTCAATTTCTTTCTTGAGAAGAAGATCAGTTTTGCATGGTCTTATGCAGATATGCCTGGCCTTGATCCAGAATTAGTCCTTCATCACTTGCCATTAAAACTAGATGCCAAGCTCGTCAAACAAAAACTCAGAAATATGCATCCCCAGGTGGCTCTCTTAGTTAAAGTAGAACTCAAAAAATTATTAGATGTGGGCTTTATCAGACCAATTGATTATACAGATTGGATTTCAAAATTGGTACCAGTTAGCAAAGTAACTAGGGGCATCAGAATCTGTACGGATTTTAGGGATCTCAATAAAGCATGCCCTAAAGATGACTTTCCACTGCTGAATATAGACATCATAGTTGACATGACTTCCGGATATGAGATGCTATCATTGATGGATGGTTTTTCCGGATATAATCAAATTTGCATTGCTCCTAAAGATCACCATAAGACTGCATTCACATGTACTTGGGGTACCTACTGCTAGAATGTGATGCCCTTTGGCCTTAAAAATGCTAGAGCAACATATCAAAGAGCTATGACAACAATTTTACATGATTTTATGCATACTTTGATGGAAGACTATGTTGATGACCTATTATGCAAATCCATCACAAGAGATAGTCATCTAGCCATCCTTGGCCCAATATTTGATCAAATGGAAACCTACAAGCTCAGATTCAACCCAAAGAAATGTGTCTTTGGTGTCACAGCCGGCAAATTATTAGGGTACATTGTTTCTCACAGAGGCATAGAAGTAGACCCAGAAAAAGTTAAAGCAATAATGGATATGCCTCCTCCTTCCAATCTTCGTCAACTAAGAAGTCTGCAAGGGAAGTTACAGTCAATCCGCCGGTTTATAGCTCACTTGGCAAACAAATGTCATCCCTTCCAACATTTATTGCATAAAGGTGTCCCTTTTAAATGGACTGAGCAATGTCAATCAGCATTTCAAACTCTCAAGGATTATCTGATGTCGCCACCTATTCTAATGCCTCCTATAGCAGGGAAGCCATTCATATTGTATATCTCTACAACTGAAATGGCACTGGGAGCTCTCTTAGCCCAACAAGATGAGAAAGGCAAAGAATGGGCTATTTATTATATCAGTCGAACACTAGTGGGCTATGAACTGAATTATTCAACTATTGAACAGGAATGTTTAGCAGTGGTATTTGCAACACAGAAGCTTCGACACTATATGTTAAATCATCAGACATTGCTAGTTGCAAAAATTGATCCCTTGAAATACTTGCTTTGCAGGGCAGCTTTGACAGGTCGCCTGGCAAAGTGGGTTATGATCCTAAGTGAGTTTGATATTGAGTACATTGAGAGAAAGGTAATAAAAGGACAAATCATAGCAGATCAACTTGTAGAGGCACCTATTCATGACGATCATCCAATGTTGACAGATTTCCCTGATGAATCAGTATTTGCTCTTACTTCTTCTAAGGAATGGCAATTATACTTTGATGGATCTCACACAAAGTATGGCTCAGGAGCAGGTATATTGTTTGTCACCCCTCAAGGAGATGCTAACCCAAAGTCATATAGGATCACTTTCCATTGCACCAATAATATTGCAGAATATGAAGCTTTGGTCACAGGACTCAGAATAGCAATCCAATGGAACATTACACATTTGCAAGTCTATGGAGATTCCCAGTTAGTCATCTGTCAAGTGAATGATGACAATGCAACAAAAGATGAAAAGCTTCTTCCCTACAAGCATATGGTGGATTTTTTTAAAACAAAATTTACTAATATCCATTTCAGTCAAGTTCCAAGAATCCAAAACAAAACAGCAGATGCTATGGCAACTATTGCTTCCATGTTAAATATGCCCCACAATAGGGACAGATGTGAATTTTTGGTCGAACAGTTGCTGGTGCCTTCTTTTTGAAATTTCAACAGCAAATGTGATGTGTGTTCTTGTTGGTCCTAATTCCTCATGGTACAATGACATCTATCAGCATTTGAAATCCCAAACTTTACCACCTAACCTTTCCTCTAACCAACGCCGAGCCTTCATACGCCAAACTGCCAAATATGTCATCATCGCAGACACCCTTTACCGTCGTTCCTTTGACCACACCCTCCTCAGGTGTTTGGATTCTGATGAGGCACAAACAGCTTTACGCGAGGTTCATGACGGTATATGTGGGGGCCATTTCAATGGTCTGAGTCTAGCTAAAAAGTTGGTTCGTGCTAGATATTATTGGCCCACCATGGAAAAGGATGCTCATGATTTTGTCAAGAAATGCTACAAATATCAAATACACGAAAATTACATTCATGCGCTAGCCCAAGAACTTCACTCTGTCATATCTCCGTGGCCCTTTTCTCAATGGGGATTGGAACTTATTGGCAAGATTCAACCGACATCGACAAACGGACACAAATTCATCATCACAACCACAGAATACTTTACAAAATGGATCGAGGCTATCCCTATGACCTATATCACTGGTATTCAAATTTCAAAGTTTCTACTGAATTATATCACATGCAGATATGGGGTTCCCCTTGCAATAGTCACAAATAATGGCCGTCCATTCAAAAATAAAGATGTCAAGGAACTCTGTGAATAGTTTCGCATCCAACACCGTTTCTCCAGTCCTTACTATCCACAAAGTAATGGTCAAGCCGAAGCATCAAATAAAGCCATCATTAAGATCTTGAAAAAGGTTGTCAATGATGCTAGTCGAGATTGGCATGTACAGTTGAATCCAGCACTATGGGCTTATCGCACTTCCATCCGCACACCTACTAGCGCAACACCTTATTCCTTGGTGTATGGTGCGGAAGCCATTTTACCCTTGGAAGTGGAAATTCCCTCCTTGTGTGTTTCCCTGCAACATTTGATTGATGATGAGATGCATAGAGTCTCTAGGCTGCATCAACTTGAGATGTTAGATGAGAAACGTCAGATAGCCCTGACACATTTGCAAGCATATCAAAACCGTCTTCGTCGCTCTTATAATAAGAAGGTTAAAGGGCAACACTTCAAAGTGGGAGATTTGGTCCTAAAGGTGAAACCGAAGAATACACAATCTACTGACATCATCAAAGGAAAATTTGAGCCTAATTGGGTTGGGCCTTTCATAGTTACTGTAGCCTATGGTTCGAGGGCATATCAGCTTGCAACCCCAGACGATGAACCTCTGTCAGATCCTGTAAATAGCATGCACCTTTGAAAGTACTGGGCATAGTTTTTCTGTCAGCAGTTCTTCAATATGATTCTGAAAAATACAAAAAAATCAAAAATCAAAAGCTCAAAAATACAAAAAAATCAAAAAAGTGAAAAATTGAAAAGAAAAAAAAAGTAAAGAAAAATAATTCGCCCTCTAGTGAAAACCTAGCAAACGGGTGCTTTGGGCAAGTACCATGGTGAAAACCTAGCAAACAGGCACCATGTGTAAAACACTATTGCTCTGTTATCTATCATGACTCCTAGCTGTAACTTTCCACCTGCAGGTTTATCATGATTAGCCTTGCCCTGACCCAATGTTCTATTCCAGGCCTGTGATTGGTCAACATCATTGTCTTGCATACTCTAGTTTCCAGTCCTTGTGCATATGCTTTGGTCCTGGTCATCGTATATGTCTTTCAAATTTTCATTGGGTGCGCGCCCCTTGTCATGATCAATTACTGGAGTTATTGCTACGTGCGAATTGGAGCTTTCTTATCATATAATGTCCTGAACAAATCCCTAAAAATCAAATAATGTCCTTAAAAAATCCCTAAAAAGTCAAATAAAGTCCTAAAAAACGAACAAAAAAATTGTAAAAACTCAAAATTCCTACAAAGTGAAAACATCAAAATCCAAAAATAATTTCTTTGGCATTTTGAATTTTGTTAATAAATGGTCCCCTTTGTGCATAGACAGATTGTTGAGCATACATCCAATAATAATCAATCAAACATTGTGCTTTAATGAAATCACGCATTAACAGATGGATTGTCCGACCAAGCACGCATTCAACCTGCTCACAGTTGTCACATCAATCCAAATAGCATCAACATTACCATTGGTCCTTGTCAACATTATCATGGGTCTTATACAGGGTGTGGTATACTCGAAACCAGACTATGTCCTGTCTTTGACGGGGTACCGCATTCTCTGAAACTAGACAACATGATCATTCTTGTTTTCCACTTTTGACAATGACGATCAAACTGTTTGTTTGACTTGGTTGAATTTGTGCGTCTTATCTTTTTACTGATTTATCTTTGGCTTCGATCATGTTTCTATGTTGCTCGATGATGTCACTGAGTGATTTAGAGTGACCGGGATGGTTCATGGTCCCTTTCCTTTTTTTGTTGTGTTTGCTGTTTGTGGAATGATTGTCACAAACTGGGGCAACTATATCATTGGGTGTCTATGATAAGTACGTTCGCTTTGTGAATGTAGCACAAACCTCGACCCTTGATGTATGCACCCTAGGATTCTTCACTCATTCCTTGTGTGCGATGTGTCTGTCTTTTGCAAAAGGGGTTATGTTCCAACTCTGGCCTTCAATGCCATGATGCTCTGCATTCGCTTTGCTACAATAAATAAAGGTTCTCACCTACTTATGTGCATTTGTGAAAGCAAGTTTTCCTTCATCTCTAACTGTCCTCTGTCTAATTTCTTCTTACTAACATTTCTTCCGTCAATCTTGGCAATCCATTCAGTCTAGTTCTCTGATCTCTAAGAAAATAAAAAATAAAAATAAACTGCATCCTGCATTCATTGGTTAGTACATTTGCATTATATCAAGCCCATACAAAGCATTTTATCCATTTCATCTTATAAATGTATCAAAAAAAAAAAAAACATTCATACATGTTACGAAGATAGTACATAGACGGTGCATAAGACATCCATACATGGAAAGTAAACATAAGCCATAACACATTGCATCCCATCATATAGTTGCATATCATATCATATATCAAAACAAAGAGAAAAATATCGGAGTACAAAATTGGACTGTCTGTTCTATGTATGACCCGCAGGTTGAGTACATAATGTCAAACTATATATGTCTCTGTCATAAGGAGCACGTGCCTCTGTCACTAGGTGCTCCCTCTGTCCTCCTCATCCCTGCCATGTCTCGAGGATGAAGCCCCTCTTGTCCAAAGTCCTAGCTGTGGTGGTCTCATAGGTCCACTCACCCCCATGCTGCTCACTGATCTCCGAGAGCATGGCCTGCTCTCTGTCCTCGATCGTGACCGATATGATGCTACTCTCTACTCTTGTGGAACTGCACTCTCATATAGAGTCCTCAAATGGTGCATCTCATCTCCTGCCTCTAAGAACATCTATGCCATCTCACGTGCACTAACATCCCTAATCGACCCAACATACTCGGTCACTCTTTGCTCTGCTTGCTGTGCCTGGGCTATCACTGTATCTTGAGCCACTGTCAGCCTGGCTACCTCTACTCTGTACCTATCCCTCTCAGTTGACCACTGATCCTACTCTGTCCTCAAAATAGCATTCTATCTCTCTCATGTTGCAATGTAATCATGCTGACTCGCTATGGCAGCCCTACATATATGCATCTCCTCTATGCTAGTTGTCTCCTGCCCTATGGGTATATCCTGCAATGACTCATGATCTACTGGATCAGGCTCATCTCTCTACATGCACCTAGGACTCTCCTCTCCCTCATCATCCTCCTCAGCCTCCTTATCCCCCTCGCCCTCATCCCCCTCGTCCTCATCTCCCTCCTCTCCCTCATCATCATCCTCCTCCTCTCTAGTGAGTGGGAAGTCCCCCTGTCTCCTAGGTACCGGAATATCAAGATTCATCAATGGCACTGGCCGATGTCGTGCAAACCATCGCTCATACCTATCTGTCGTCCTGACATCTACAACATCTGATCTCCAATCCCACTATCTCCGTTGTAGCTATATGAAGTCGGTATATGCTATGTGTGGTTGAATCATCCTCCCCCACTAACTTGTCTCTCTGTGGGATCGGGCAAAGTGTGCAGTCCCTATTGGTACATCCTGCCTCTCTCCAAACAGTCATCTGACTCTCTCTGGCAGATACATCTCAATCACTCTCTAGCAATTCACTGGTCACCCAATCAGGTATCTCTCCTATATGCAATACGGTAGCTCATCGCCATCATCTGACCATCCAGGGCAATCATGATATGGCCTCCATGTGAAATGTCTCAACCTGTCTAGCTCATGTCGCCAATACAATATGTATCTGAATGGACCCTGTCTCAGCGCTCCCCCATAGCAGTACACATATGGTCGATGTGGTACTACCTATCTCTCTGCAATCGGCTGACATATGGCTATGTGCTCAAATGCCCATACTTGTAAAAGTGTGACCCCACAGCTCAAAGTTTGTACCCTCTAATATGTTATCTGATGCAACTGAAAATATAGCATGGCAAGCACACATGGTCCCCATGTGTATATAGTCCCCTTTGTCACCATCTGCTCTAGCACTCTTCTCCATCCAATAGGGAATCCACGTCCTCGTCTGTCACCTACTAATAGGCATGCCATAACCACTGCTATCACCACATATCGATGATCATACTCTACTGCCATGGTCTCCCAGCGTATCTCCCTCTCTATGATATCAAGGTCATCTGCGTCGCACTCGAATAATCTACACAATGAGTCTCTCCCTGTCGCTGGGTCGTACACCACCATCTCCCCATGAATCGAAATGCGGAGGATATGCCACACGTCCTCTAGTGTCATAGTTGCCTCTCAAGTCGGAAGATGGAAAGAGGAAGTCTCTGAATGCCATGGCTCAGCCAATGCGGTGAGAAGTCCTGTGTTTGCCCTAATCTCGGGCATGTACATAATGTAGTATAATCCAAGTCCTGCTAATGTGTCTTTGTCAGTACTCTTGAGTCTGTATCGCAACATGAAGCAGTCAGGTCTGTTCTCTCACACGATCAATGGATACTATCGACTCTGCATCACAATTGAGGCACAATTTGTCAGTTTTAGGGTTTTCTCCTAAGGGTTGTATTTCCTTGTTTCATGAACCAATCAGGGTTTTCTTATCTATTTTTGACCTATCCTACCCTTATCCCTCTTTTCAGGATCATTTATGCGTTGCTTTCGGTCAAATTAGAGTCATAAGTGCACAATTGCGCTTGTGCACACTGTCTTGCGATTGTGTAGCATCAAGTTGTGCCTGTGTACCTTACACAAGCACAGAACATCACTACATAGGCATAGAATGCGCCCACACAGGCACAGCTCTGCATTTTTCCCTCCCTTATGGGCCCCGCAATGTCTCGCAATCAAGCAAAATTCATGAAATTGAACATATGGGTTTTTGAGCTAATATCAATGCTCCTACATTGTCCGAATGTCTGTAGGTGTGTACATGTTCCCCAGGGTGATCTACCATTAGAATGCTCACCATCTCTCTGCAAGGGTCATTTTTCCTGAGCAACAACTCCTCCACTTTGGCCAGTGCAAATGAACTCTTTTCCTTCTCATTGTCTCCTATATAGATCTTTGTCAGTACCTAGATGGACGTGCATGCTCTCCATCTTATGATGGGCGTGATCTTTTGTGCCTTCCAATGCTTGTTCTTTGTGCATCCGACCTTCAATTTTTGATCCATTCGACCCTATCATCTTTTGTCATTCTTATCGATCGCTTGGCCTCTTTTCTAGATTTTTCTGGCCAATTCCTCGAGGGGGCATGCATATGTCATTGTTATTGTCTGGGGTATTTTCATTATTGTTCTTTGAAACAACGCTTAGAATCGCATTGTCTCAAAGAGGGGCAAAATGTAGATGTCTAAAAATGGTCAATGCTTGTGGAGTCATACTTTAACATTTGTGCATTGCCTTATTTTAGGGTTCTTGCGTCGCATTAACATTTCTTTTATGTTGTGCACTTGGTCTTTATCATTTGTGAGCAGCGAGTCCTTCTTCTGCATTCCTCATTTTTCTCGATTTCGAATTAGGTCTTGTCGATAGCAATCTTCAGTCATGATTTTGGTTGATCTTATCCTGACGCATCATGGCGCATGCTCATTTATCATCATTTTGGACATCGTCAATCCTAATCGATGATAGAATTAGGGTTTTTGTCCTCTTGTCAATCTTTCAATCATCTTTATCTTGTTACTAATCATTTGCGATTATCAATTTGTCAATCTTGTCATTTTGCGATCAATTCGTCATCGATCCTTGTCCTTTTCAATCATGTCAATTTGGATCGATTAGTCATTGTTCCTCGTCAATTGGTGCCTATCAATTTGATCTCCTTGTCAATCTTGGTCAATTTGTCATTGATTTTTGTCAACCAATCTCAATCATTTATCAACATTGGTCCTTTGTCAATCAGAATCATGATCGAACCTACATTAATTTCTTGTTGTCTTGACCTAATTCCTTGTCCTCTTATTTCTAGGGTTTTATGATTTGTTCATTTAATCCTTTTCTTCTTCTTTGTGGGTTAAATAAATCTATTTATTTAGTCCTAGGTCTCTTTCATGAATTAATTAATGGATGAAAACCTATTAATTAATTCACCTAATTTCAATTTTATCTTTTTCCTCAATTTTCTAATTTGCCAATTTCTCCTAATTCCTAATTTCTATTTCTCCTATTTTCTTTAATTTTTCTAATTTTTCCCCTAATTTCATTCCCTCATTTTCTCCTATGTTTATGCTTCCATTTGTTGCAATCATGGAGGCTATTTTCTCTCTTCCCTTTTGTCATGGGAATGGCATTTCAATCTTGTCATAATTTGTCATAATTTGTCATACGCATTGCATAGAAATTATCATACATTTGTCATAATTTTGCCATTCTTGATTTGAATTTCCTTTCAAATCTCGTTATGTTAATCTTGTCCTCTCTCCAATTTGTCTATAAATTGGATGATTTTCTTCAATGAAAGGATCAATCAATCACATTTTCGAGTAACCTTATGCTACGAATTTCATCTCTCAACAACTTGCTTTCCACTTGCATTTTGTAGTTGTAGGTGAGATCCACATCAAATTTGAAGGTGAAAGAAGAACAATGGAGCCACATGAAGGAGATATCTGCATCGGTTGGCTCCGATTTCATTTGATTTGAATATCTTGTCTTTATGTCTTCATTGATTGGATTAGGATTGCTTTCATAGCGGCTTTAGGTTTTGTGGTTGTCCTAATTTCTATTGTTTTGATGATTTTCAATTTCCTGATCTACAATTTCAAATGGACTTCTATGGAAAAGACGCCTTCAATAAAATTAAAGAAGCTATTTTCTCAACTCCTATACTATCCAACCCTGATATGGCTAAAGACTTCATTATGTATGCTTTCTCTAGCCCATACAGCATTGTTATGGTCCTAACCTAGAAAGAGGCAGGGATAGGGGGAGAACACCCTATAGCTTTCCACTCCAAGACTCTAAAGGAATATGAGGCAAAGTACAACTTTGCCAAAAAAACAAGCTCTAGCTATAGTCAAGGGCCTCAAGAAATTTAGGCATTTCATTGCCTACAACAAGACCACGGTGTATGTCGCTCACCCTTCAGTCAGAGAGTATATCATGGAGGGCGACATCACAGAGAAGAGAGTGAATTGGATCACCAAAATCTTGGAGTATGACGTTGACGTCAGGCCTACCAAATAGTCCGCTGTAGAGGTTTGTGTGAGTACTTAGCCCAGGATCTCGGTCCCTAGGATCCCGAGATAGCCACAAGCAAATCTATCATGGTTGTTTTAGAGCCAAGGGAGGCATGTTGGTTAGAGGAGCGGAGACATTTCATGAAAAAAGGAATTTTTCCTGAGTGTCTCCCTCCTAAGAAAAGGAGGTTCTATAGGTTACAAAATAGCGGTTTTTGATTGATAGCTGATGTCCTTTTTAAGAGGAATTTTGATGGAGTCCTGCTCCGCTGTGTGAATTGAAGCCAAGCTGACAAAATTTTACATGAATTTCATCACAGTTCATCAGGAGGTCATTTTTCAGCGTCGACTACCATTATCAAAATCACACGTACCAGATATTTCTAGCCATCTATGTTTAAAGAGGCTCACTCCATGGTGAGAACATGCAAGGAATGCCAGTATTATACTGGCAGATGTAGGAAAGCAACGATGCCACTTCAACCCATAGTGGTGGAGGAACCTTTTGCACAATGGGGACTCAACTTCATAGGGATGATCAATCCCCCAAGCTCGGCTGGACACAAGTGGATCTTGACCACTACCGATTACTTAACCCGATGGTTCGAGGCCGTCCCCTTAAAAAATTTATCCAAGTTCGAAATCTTAGCTTTCCTAGGAGATCTAGTCTGTCGTTATGGTCCCCCAAAGACCATAATTTCAGATAACGTGCGTGCGTTTGTGGGATCACAACTCACCCGGTTCGCCCTCAGCAAAGGTATTTATCTAAAGACCTCCTCAAACTATTATCCGCAAGGAAATGGACTCACGGAGTCTACTAACAAGAATCTTATCAGACTCATCAAGCGGATAGACTCAGATTACAAACGGGATTGGCATCACCATTTGAGGAGTGCGCTATGGAAAGACCGAATAACACCAAAGTAGGTTTTAAAAACATCCATGTATAAGCTAGTTTATGGGAAGGACACATTGTTCCTCGTATCCTTGGAGATCCCAACCTTGCAACTACTTAAGTCTTTTGAGATAGCGGAGAATGGCCCCATAGATGTGAGGTTGGCTGAAATTATGGAACTAGAGGAAGCAAGGGAAGTTGTGTTTGCCTCTCTCCAGACACGTCAACAAATCGTAAAAAGGTGGTTTGACAACAAAAAAAGTTCTGCCCCGTAATTCCAACAGGGCAACCTGGTTCTAAAGTTCAATGAAAGGGCTGCCAAACCTGGTCAGCATGCTAAATTCGACGGGCTATGGGAGGGCCCTTTCCGTATAGTGAGTTGCAAAGGTCATAATGCTTTCAATCTTGAAGATATGCAGGGAGATCTTCTTGCAATCCCGGTTAACGGGTACCACTTAAAGCCTTTTCATTAGGTTAGCGCCTCTGACGTACATAATGTAATTAGTGCTCTCGTGTGTGCTTTTATTTTATTTTATTGCTTTCTCTTTGGGTAAGTTGCTAGCTCAAATATGTCATTATTAAGGAAAAGAAAGAGATGCTCAAATATGCCATTATTAAGGAAAAGAAAGATTATCATATTTCGAATTTGTCTATAGAGATTTACAAAGTATAGAGAAAGGCCTCGGGCCACATTTGGCAAAATCAAAACAGAGAGAAGTCGAGGCTATCTCTAAGCAAGAAGCAAAACAAGAAGAAAGGAGGCTATGTCACGACAGAATCATCGTCGTCTTCTTTCTCCCCCATGGGGAAGTCGGAGTCTTCAGTATCATCCTCTGTATCATCCCCTCCCGACCATTCATGGTCTGAAGAAATGCTAGATTCTTTAGCCATGATCATGAGGACCAAGTTAGGAAGAACGTCTTGTTAGGAGTCCCACAGATACTGAGAGGGGGGCTGAATCAGTATCTATCCGGTAATCTCAATGGGAAGTCTCACTAACTTACAATGTGGATTATACAAATCCAGTATCTTGTACTACTTTACAATAGCATCTATAATGCCTGATCCAGTACCGGTTGCTGCTTTGCTTCTTACATAAACCCTTCAACCTATATTTCACATAATAGGTCTGCCTTAATATTTTGCATACATCACTTTGTTCACTTACTTCCTTCCTTACATTATTACAAAATGTCTACAATGATCTCTTTTATATATAAGAGTCATTTTACAACATGCCAAGTCGGCTTACAAAGTTTTTACAACAATAAACAAAATATAATATAAAGAAATCCTGTCGGCCTCTGTGTCGGTATACTTCCTTTCTTTGTGTCGGTGCCGGTGTCCTGAGTGCCAGTGCACTAACTTGTCGGTATAATGCCTTACCGGTGCCATAGGATTGCAAGGTTGCCATCAATGACAAAACCTTCAATCACCTACAATGTCTCATTGGAGTGTGCATATTCCAACAATCTCCCCCTTTGTCATTGATGGCAACACTCACGAGAAATTTCAAAAGTGTATCCAAAAATTATCAAAAATGTGAAGTCCAAAAATGTTACAAAAAAAATGTGTGTGCTCCCCCTGAGCATATGATTCTGGTGATCTTGAATTTTCTCATCCCACTACTCCCCCTTTGGCATTAATGACAAAGGTTGTCAAGATGTCAGTGGAGTTTGTAGTTTCAACCTTGTAACTGGGTAGTTACAATTTGAAATAGATCCGCCAAAATCAAGTTTATATTCTCCATAAACTTTTTACTATCTCTTACTGTTGTCTCTGTTCTCTTAACTGTACGGGTAAGATGCTGCAAATGCTCTGTCGGTGTTTCCTGTCCTTGTATTAGTGCCTCAGATACTTCCTTCCACAGTGATGCTAGATAGTCCAATCTTGGACTTAGTTTTAATCTCAGATGCTTTGCCTTATTCACTATTCTCTCTTTTTCTCTTTCCAATTTAAGTAAATCTTCCTCAAAATTTGTAATCTTCTGTTCAAAAACTGATAGTGCATCAGGTGAGTTGACAAAATTATCTGCAAGTTTATTAATTTCATCATGTACCTTGCTCATCTTCTTGTCTATATCTATAGTCAAAAGGTTTGTCTTACAGGTGTCTTTGTACAAAGTTTTGTACTCTTTCAATAAATTACAGAGTTCTGGTAGAAGTGTGTCAAAATCTCTGTTACACTTCTTTATTTGCTCATCAAAGAATTTCTGCTTTTCAATTTCTACTTTATCCTTCAATGTCTCTTCCTTTATTTTCTCAATGTTTTTTGTGATATATTTACACAAGGTATCAAGTTGTCCTAAATAATCTTTATTGTCTATATTACAGTTAGGAGCAATTACCTTCAAAATTGGTATGGTATCATCTATTGCCTTATAAGCTTGTGAGTTGCAGTCTGTTATCTTTTTAATTGAATACAATAGTACCTCAATCACATTAGTTGATTTGTAGCCTGATGATGAACCAACATTCTGAGTACTGCCAGTGGAAGTAACCAAGCTTGTATTGACCTCTGGTAGGTCTGTTTGTGTCTGTATTTCTTTAAGTAATGGTTTTTCTACTTCTCCAGTTGTCAGTGGCACTGTTTCCTTATGTTCCTGTTCAGGAGCCTTTTGCTCTGTTTGTTGCATTGTCTCAGTCTAATCTGAGTTTCTACCTTTTTCTCTTTGTCATCTACTGGTTTCTCCTGTGTGTTATCAGTTTGCTCAGCTACCGGAGGCTCACTAGCCATTTCAGTCTTATCAGCTTTATCTTTGTCTACCACAATGTTGATTTTTTGAGTATCAACATCCACAATATATAAGACTTTAGGATTAGGATTACCATCCTCTACATCCATACTTTCAACTGCTAGTTGATCTTCTGTAGCTGTTGTTTTTACCGGTGGAGTAATCAAAGGAGGTGAGGGTAAGTTGTCTTTAACCTTGATACTAGGTGATCCACCTACTTTACCTTTACCCTTGTCTCTTTCTTTCTGATATACCTTTATAGGTTTGGGGTTCCTATATTCTTCTTGTTTTTCTTTTTCAACTAGGACTATATCCCATCCATTTTCTGTCTCCTTAGTCACCTCATTAACTCTTCCAACCATTAAAGCAATGTGTCAGTGTGTAGTAGAAAATAATGACCGGTTGGCTTGAGCAATTAAGTCATCAATTTCTTTGGGCGAATTCACCAGATATACAGCAAGTAGCTTCTCTATCTTTATTTTCTTGTCTAGTTCTATTATTGCTTGTCTTCTTGCTTCCAGTCTCTTAAATAGTTCATCTGGAATTTCATTTAGTACTTCCATCAAAAATTTCTTATACATATCCATATGTAATATAACACTATTTTCTACTTGTTCTTTTTCATCAGTTGTCAGAGTGTCATATATTTTCTCTATATTCTTCAATTTGCCTTCCTCTGTAATTTCATTCAACAATATATCAAGAGGAGCCAAGTCCTTGTTTGTCCTCTTCTTATTTGGTGTAGCCTTTCTTATCGGAGATCTCATTGCTTGTTGTTTTTGTCTTGTCCTCCTAGGTGAGGGTGTGGTTGCCGGTGAGGGATCTCTTTTCCTTACAACTCTTTTGAAAGTTGCAGGCATGTCACTCTCCAAAGAAGTACCTATCGGTGATAGGTGAGTTTCAGGTTGTGGAGCTGCTAACTCATCCTCTGTTATACCAGTTTGCTTTAAAACATCTTCTTTAATGGCCTTTGCTTGTCTGAAACCTTTTCTTACAACTGCCTCAACCTTTTTCACTCTTTTCTTAGATTGTATTTGGCTTTCAATAATTTCTGAACTACCAAATACTTCTTCCTTAGGTTCTTTAGGGGCTTCCAGAAGTGCTTTAGCATATGTTTCAATTATATGATCATATGTTTCATAGCCCATTTCTGTTACCCAAACTGTCCTAGGGATGACTGCTTCCATCCAGATCTCATCCTTCTTGATTACAAAGCATATTTCATCTTTATATTTGTCAACAATCTTTTGTGATAACCTGATTCTTTTCTTCATTTCAGCCTTTAGTGCTTGAAAGAAATCATGGATATTGTTTTCCTTGTCTTCTCCCATGTTATTGAATAGTTTTGTTAACTGTTTACCTACCGATATATCATATCCAAGTTCTTTGTAGCCTATACCAAGAACCTGCTTGGTTATATGTAGCATCAGACATACTAGCAGATTTCCAAACCTGAAGGTTCCTTTCTTGTCCTTCTTAATCTTTCCTAAGTTGTCAATTAATTCATCCTTTAACCACTCACATACATCAATCTTTGCATTATCTGTGACCATATCATAAGCACTCTTGATGCATAAAATTGAAACTGAATTAAGTCTATTTGCATGAGTAGCTTTATACCCTAATATCATGCTGATAAATCTCACATTAATGTCTGTTACATCATTTACTCTTAAGGACCTTTTATCAGATGTGGCACCAGTTAGGTTTGTAACTAGGTCATTGGATACCTTCTTAGTTTTGTCTGGTCTTTTACTGCTGATCGGTAACCCTGTGACAGCTTTCACAGCTTCCTTAGTGATTTTGTGGATTGCATCTAGCCAAAAAAATTCACCATTTACCCTGCTTAAGACTATCCTAATCACATCCTTGGGGAATTCATGAATGCTAAGGATCTCTATAAATCCTAGGGTTTCACTAATCTTGTGTTCATCTTTTACATTGCCGGATTCATCACATATCACAGTTTTAAACATGGTTTTAATCTCTTCATCTCCTAGTTACTCAATGTTACAGTGAATGTAAATTCTGGGGTCTTCAACATAGACAACTCTCTTAGGAATTTGAGAAAAAGCACCTAAGGTATCATCTTTCTTTGCTACCTCAGGAACTAATTGAAATACGGGCCTAGGTCTTTTTATGACTTCGACAACAGAAGGGTTTGTTATATATTCAATTGCAGAGGTGGATGCCATGATAAAATACCTTTTATTGCCTTTAGGATGGATGATTGCTTGGAGTGTTCTTGCCTCTTAGCTCTGAATGTCTTAGCTCGGAATCTTCGCGCTCTTCGTAAGTTTGAAATCTTAGTGAAATGAAATGGAGCCAAAACCTTGAATTTATAGTGTCTTTTCGCCATTTACCATATTAAATGCATGTCGGTTAAGTATTCACTTAACATTGTCTACCGGTAATAAGTAATTTCCAACTTCTTATCTCTAACCGAGGGAATAATAGCACATGTGTCATTAGATTGCCAAACCCTCAAGGAAACTTTCTTCAATTTGATGAAGAACTTCCTGTTGGTGGAGCATTGCTCTATCCTGTCGGTGAAGCATCACTTTATCCTGTCGGTGAAGCATTGATTGGTTCTACCAGTGGAGGAGTATTCCCAATATTTAGATCAATTTTTTTAATCCATTGTTTTGAGAATTCTTGTTTAACCTCTTCAACTTTTTCTTTACCTTTCAAGCTAGAACTTTTGTTGTCTACTGGTGATCCTTTACTTCTATACAATTTTGCAATATGCCCAATCTTGTGACATGCATAACAAGTCACATTATTCTTCTGAATAGCTTTCCCATTACCTATGCTGGTTTGTGTTCTGCATTGATTAGATAAATGTCCAAATCTTCCACAAACATAACATCTTACATTCATTTTGCAGTTTTCAGAGTTGTGACCAACTTTGTTGCATTTTGAACATTGATCGGTGGGTGTGTTGATATTTTGATAATTTCTAGATCTACATTCATTTGCTCTATGATCATACTTATTATAGTTAAAGCATTTTCCATTGAAGTTATAAGAATTAGGTTGTCTTACCGGTTTGTTGTGATCCTGAGTATTTGAAGTACCAGAGCTTTCACCAATTTCAAAGCCAATTCCAGAAGTGTCACCTTTAGGTTTTTGATTCTTCATCAAGGTGCCAAGTTCCTCTGAGCTTTTCTTGAATTTTTCATTATGTTGATTTGCAGTTTCTAGTTCTCTTTCTAAGACTTCTTTCTGTCTCATCAGTTCATTGGAGTCATTCTGAGTATGCATCAGATCTGTCTTCAACATGTCATTTTCATAGCTAAGTCTTGTGTTCTCATTTGCTGCATCACTTAGTCTTCTAGTCAATTCTTCTTCATTCTTATTCCTATCCTCAATCTCTTTGCAAAATCTCATAGTCATATCCTGCATCTCATTCTTTGTTGTCATGTTTTCTTGTTTTAGCTTGCTTATCTGATCATTAAGTGATTCCTTTTCATCATTCTCATTTTGCAATTTTTCACAAAGTTCTCTTCTTTTATTTCTTGCAATAGTAAGATTCTCTTGAAGTGCCTGAATGATATCCTGAGCTGCCCTTAAATCATCTTCTAGTTTGATATTTTTCAATTTCTCTGCATCATAGTCTGAAAGAGCTCCTTCAAGTTGCTTCATCAGATTTTCCATCTTTACCAGTGTCAAGATCTTCCTCAAGCTGTTAGGCTTCAGAAAATAGAGGACCAGGCTTTGATACCAATTGTTAGGAGTACCATAGATACTGAGAGGGGGGGGTGAATCAATATCTATCCGGTAATTAGAATTTCTTAACTTAAAACATGTAAAACATATTATAACAGTGTACTGGTATGCAAGAAATAATGTAATAAATAGAATTAAGAACATCCACATGAAAAGCACACCATAACACGAGGATTCAATGAGGAAACCTGGTGTGGGAAAAACCTCAGTGGGATATGTGACCCACAATATTCACTCACTGGCCAATAAGAGAATATTACTTACAATAGGGGCCTGCACATGCAGGAAGGCCAACTGCCTAGAGCTCACTACTCAATGGGAAGTCTCACTGACTTATAATGTGGATTATACAAATCCAATATCTTGTACTGCTTTACAATAGCATCTATAATGCTTGATCCAGTACCGGTTGCTACTCTGCTTCTTACATAAACCCTTCAACCTATATTTTGCATAATAGGTCTGCCTTAATATTTCGCATATATCACTTTGTTCACTTACTTCCTTCCTTATATTATTACAAAATGTCTACAATAATCTCTTTTATATATAAGAGTCATTTTACAACATGTCAAGTCGGCTTACAAAGTTTTTACAACAATAAAAGAAATATAATATAACAAAATCTTGTCGGCCTCTATGCCGGTATACTTCCTTTCTTTGTGTCAGTGCCGGTGTCCTGAGTGCTGGTGTAGAGTGTGATCTGTTGATGTCAGTGCACTAAATTGTCAGTATAATGCCTTGCTGGTGCTATAGGATTGCAAGTTTGCCATCAATGACAAAACCTTCAATCACCTACAATGTCTCATTAGAGTGTGCATATGCCAACACGTCTGGTGTCAGAACCCGTGGGAATATATAATCTCTGAAGTCAGTATACCATTCAGTCCTAGCCGTAACAGGTATGATCAGGTAGATGTAGAGGGGGAACACAGCAACAAGCTCTGCCTGTAAGCGATGTGAAGATAGTGACATGGTCCGCAGTGTGCTGACGAGTGAATGCCAGGGCACCTCTTCCCCAGATGTGAGGAACCTTTGCAGGTCTGACACTAGAGACAAACCCTGAAAAGGAATGTAGTAGGCTACAATCTCCTCCTAACCTCTGAGATAATCTCCCTAGAAGAGAGCTCTCATAAGCTCTGAGGCCTTGTATCCACCAATCCCAACATCGAGTAGAGAAGCCACAAAACGTGAGCAAATGTTCGAGTTTACTCGGTAGAGATCCGCATTATCTATGAAATCCTTGCCAAGTACCCATTTGATGGCAGCGATGATCAAAGGATTCTTCCTCTTCGTCATCCTCTGCAGCCTCTGATCAGAAATGTTGCCAATTAAAGCAACCTACGCCTTACTGCTGACGAGGCGAACAGGAGTATCCATCTCTGAGAAGCCCCGTCATTGAAGCTGTGATATAAACATGAATGTCTGAAAGGACATATTTATAAAAAATTCTCAACTCCAGGTGATGACTGATGACAATGCCAGTACTCCCAATCTCCAACGCACTCGCCTTTCTGCATAAATTAGCACAAGTAAAAGGGTACCTACTGACAGGTCTTCATAAATGGCAAGCTACCAGGCTGGTACCTCGATTGAAATGGACATATACCTAAGTGTCATGCATTTTGTTAAAGGTACATCACTTTTAAAGCAAAATCCCCGCAAGACTGTCTCACCTTGTGCCAGCTTGGTTGTCGCAAGATTTTCTTAATTAAGAGAGAAGTTCTTCATACAAGCAAATCATCTCAAGTGGCTTTGACTAATGGAGGGCAGTGCAAGAATTCTCTTGGTAATCGCAAATGATGGCGCCAATCCTCCTCATAGGTATTCTCAACCCTAAAATGAGCTAGCATACATGCGAAGCAGGCGCCCATTCCTAAGTACTTTTCTTTCACGGTGATCCATGCAAGTCATGCATTAAAGAGAAAGGTTCGCTCGATTTACTTTCATTCTATCAACTCATCCTTCAGTCAGAGCTAGGCAAAGAATTCAAAAAATAGATTTTCGTAAGTAAGAGATGGAAGCTGAAGCTACCTCTTCGGCCCCTGCTCAGGGAGCAATATGGGTCGATGTCTTTGGCGAATTCTCATATGCCTCTCATGCTTTTCCACCCAAGTCAGAATATCCAAGGACCAAAGCTAAATCAAAGATAGTTACCTGCAATACAACAGCAGTAATATATTCGTTCGAAGATGTCATGGAACCAGAGCTCCACAAGAAGCCTAAGAACCTAAGGGAGGCCGCATACAATAGGATGATTCACCATAAAGTGGATCCATTTTCCATAGCAGCCCATTTCTGGCAAAGTGGAGCTCCTCAATTCATAGTCCCGATGGTCCCACACTGCTCGGAGCTTGTGGTGGCGATTGCCAGCGGTTTCAACCCCATTTCCTGTTCTACCAATGGCTTTTCTTTGAGGGTGGTCGTATCACTAGACGCCATAAGGGACATGATCTGTTGTCCCATTTTCAAAGCGACGGAAGTCTTCTCAGATGCTATCATGGAGGAATACTGGAACTCAAGAAGAGATGTAATCTCTTTCTGTAACAACACCCTGAACCGGAGCCAATCAGCAAGCCCCCCAAAGCTACCAGTGTCTTATAGAGACGTAAGGCATGAAGACCTTAAAGACATTTCATCCACTCTTACCTGGTTGTGTGGTCATGAAAATGACTGAGAGATTATGGCTGCAATGATGGGTTTTCTATTTAAATGCAGAAAACAAAAAGAAACTTTCCACTTTGACTTCTCTGTCCTAATAGCCAGCAAAATGGTGAAGCAATTATCTGAGTTCCACCAGCTTCGGCATTTTAAGTTCTCCTCAGTCTTGGTTCACCAATTTCAAGTAGGAAATAAAACGTCAGTTTCAATCTGGATGCCCATTATTTTATCCTCCTATGATGCTTATCAATTTTCTGACTGTTTCCTAACTCCTGCCTTGAAGGATTTTGGCACCATTCCCAATGAGCCACTCTCTCATTTTTCATAGGTCCAAATGAATTGGATGAGCAACAAACGACCCCTTGTGACTGGTTCATAAGCAGTGACTTCTCTTTTGTCCGAGTCCACCGTTTCTTTGAGGAACCTTTCCGTCTACCTACATATGTCATAGAGAGGACTCTTGCTCTTGAAATTGCTTGCCAACTGGTAAGGGTGGAGAAAGCTATAGGGTCTGAAAAACACGACACCTCAATCATCGAAGACAACAAAGCTATCGGTGCCATCACCCTAGTTCAGCAGGCTATCGTGGAGAGCGTCCTGACATCAAAGCTGGTGCAGCTTGGGTTGTTGGTGATTGATGAATTTTGGAGTTATGACCTAGATGGGTGCCTGTCTTGCAGGAAGAATGCAGTTAAACATGAGTCGTCAAGTGTAATGGAAAAATGTGCTAATCCACAGGCGGATGACCCAAGCTTGTATGTGGGTCTCAATGATTTTCTCGTGCTAGAGTGCCCTCCCTGGTTGAGTTTTTACTCTTTTTTACAAAGATACAACCCCGCAATGCCCATTCCTTGGGCTATGCATGAGACCATGGTGGCAAATGCATGGCCACAGAGAAAACGGGAGGATTTCTGGATCTAACGACAGGAAGTAAATCAGCTTAGAGCAAACATTGGAAATGCTCCTTTGTATGAGCGTTTTGATTTTGAATGGCGCCAGCATAATGGATCTGACGAGGGGACAGGCGATAGCTCGCCACGTGAGTATTCATCTCCCAAGGTCACCTAGTAGCAAGATGTTGAGATTATAAGTATTGAAGAGAGGGACAGTGAGCTTGATACTCTCCTCCCTCTCGGCGTTTCTGCTCGTAGGCCCTGCTCCCAAATGGTTAAAAGACAAGGTGAGAAGAATTTTCAGGACCCTCCTAGCAAAAAGCAGTATTTGGGTTCCGGAATGAAGGGTTCATCCTCTCAAGTCCCAGACAAGCCCTCAAACCCTCCAAGGTCGATGACCCATGCGGTCCAGGTACGCTCTTCTTCACCGTTTTCCTCTTCTCAAGCTGATATTTCTTGTGTTGCCCACGTCACAGAAATGCATGCTCAGAGTCCCACTGCCCTTACCCTAGCACCAGTTGGAACCCCAGTTGGTCCCTATGATACACTCCTGCAAGTTTCAGCCCCGCTTCAAGCCCCAATCTTTGTACCTACAGTTTTTTTTGCCCAGATGCCTGAAGCAGCCACCGTCTCACACAGGCTTGGTTTTGGAGAGTCCACTCCTCCCCAAAATGTTGGAAAAGTGTCTGTTGATCCTTTTTTCCTAGGAGCCTTTCCCTTCGTCCCATTATTTTCTCCCACGACGCTATCACACTCTATCCAGACTGCCTCTGGTGGCCCTGTTTTCCTTTGTGATTCCCCCTGGTGCTACATTTACAGGTCAAGCTATTGCCAACCCGGATGCCTACCAACAACAAGATACTTATTCCAAGACCGCCCTGTTGGCAAAACGGTTAAAAGAAAAGAAAAAAAAAAGCGCTAGTACAACCCACTGACACCTACAAACTCATTTCAATGAGGAAAAGGATAGTCTGTTCTTTGTAACTAGGTTCCCCAAGGTCAACAAACTAGAGTCACAAATGAGGCCCAATGATTATGATCTGCACACTATCGATGTTAACCTTTTGAATGCTATAGTGTCCGATAAGGTCGAAATGATGGAGGAGACATCAAAAGCCATCTCTTCAGATTTCATCAAAAAGAATTGTTGCTTCAAGAAAGCCCAAGTAGAAAATGCTAAACTCCAAGAATCTCTAACCCAGCAGAGAAGAGAAGACAAAGCTCAAAGTGGCGAGATCAATTATTTTCAAGGATTGTTGACACAGGCCAATGCTGAAAAAGGAAAGTTGGAGTTCACCCTCAATAATGTGAGTTCGCAACTGAAAGGTCAGGAAGCAACCAAAAATGTGGCCTTGAAAGAATTGCAAGAAAGAGATCAAGAGATTCAACAGCTGAAAGCAGTTTCTAGAGATGCCATGCAAATATGGACACAGCTGCGTGAGGAGATCCGCCTAAAAGAGGAATATGCTCGGCAATTGAGTGATGCCCAGGTTATGCTCTCGGAAGGCAAATCAAAGTGTGAAGCAGAGTTGTGCAATAAAGGAGCTAGCCTAGAGCTAGTCGAGAAGAAATTGCAAGATATGGAGTTTATATTGTGTCAAGAGTAGAATGGTGTTGTGCAACTCCGGCAAGCGACGCGGGATGGTGATGCAAAGATTCTCACGCTAGAGAGCTAGGTGGTCACCGAACAAAATAGGTGCAGCGAGCTACAAAGTGAAGTAACGACTAAGAATGAGGAGGTCTCACGATTGCTAAACATTCCTCCCTCTGTGGAGATTTCTCAAGACTTTTCTCCTATTTTAATGAATTTATATGTTTCTCATTGGGAAAAGGTAAAGCAGTACTGCCCTTCACTGCAACCTGTGCTAATATTCCTAAATGACGCACAATCCCTCTGTGCCGAGGCCAATGCCCTCATTAGCAGTTCTATGCTTGCCATTGGTCCTAAACTCCCAGTGGCCTGGGATCTTATCCATTTGTTGTACTCTACTCAAGAGGAGGAATTAAAGGGAAAAGGGATTGCATACCATCGGCAATTGATCAAAAGGACGAATGTTTTCATCAACCGGTACATAGAAATCATGCAGGCTTCGACAACTCTTGCACCTCTATAGTTTTCAATTCCAGACATCAAGCAGCGTATAGAGAGGTTTGTTTCATTGGGCCTACCTTCTCCTTTTCTCACAGATGGTATTGTGCTAGGGATTGAGCAAATATTGAGCCAGGTAGAGCATTTACAACAAGATATAACTTTCCTGCAATGCCTAGGCAATCCTATTTCAGCAGATGAGGCCGAACACATTTTACACCCTCTGGCCCAACTCTCTGCTCTCCTAAAACTAGTCCAGGATGAGTCGACACCCTTGCCTTTTGACGAAGTGATTTGTCTAGATCAACATTTCTAGAATTTAGAAGCACAGGTGTTGCCCCCTGAAGATGAATGGTTGTCATTGTAGCAGGCTTTCGATCTACTCTGCCTTGTTTCAACATGAGGCTTGGTCTACAAACCAGAGTTTTTGGGTTCTAGCTTTCTGCAGGAAGAATTCCCCTTTAGTCGCCAAGAAATATTAACATTATTTTGAGGTTTTCGCGAACGACATTTTTCTGTCTTTTGGTGGCCTCACCTCTTTTTGTTCTTCCCTCTCGCATGCATCAGGCGAGACAGTTTGTCAGCTCGGCGGGGTTTCTGTTTTCTCTCTTTTCCTTTTTGTTTTTGTAGTAGCGTCGAGTTGCCACGTGGCATGGGTTCTCATGTAGCGGCATCTCTTTGATCTCTTTACTCGCCGTTTTTTATCGTGACTCTCTTGTCATATGTTGGCAGAGCAAAGCATCATGGGACTAACAACTTCAGGAGCAGTTTGTCTGGTATGACATGTAGGCATGCCATGACATACAATGGAAAGGCATTGGAGTCCAAGTTGTTAGGGAGTTTGAGGCTCTATTTAGTTGAGTTTTTTCCCTGTAGTGGGGGTTCAAAACTTTTCAAAGAAAACAATTAAGTTTCTAAGTAGTAATTTCAGCCTTTGAAGCTGTGATTGTGTTTCTGAAGAAGGTAAATCAAACTGTGCCTATGGCCTTTGTGATTCTTCTCTCAGTATGCTTTGATAGTTTTATTTGCGCTTTTCATTAGAATTATGATAACTTTGGGAATATATATATCTAAGACTTCGTCGATTAAACTATGTTTTGCACTTGTTATCTAGTGAATGCGTGATAAATATTTCTTTATTTTGCGAGGAAATTTGATTGTATCTTGGTTGTGCTTCTGAATCAGAATTGTAGATGGTTGAATGGGCTCAAAAATCATATGCATTTGGGTTTTTGTATGCTCATGTCTTCTTAAAATATGCTCTAGTGTATCACCTCAGTAGTTTAGTTTTACTATCTTAAGTGTTTCCTTCTTTTCCTTTCCTCAAAAAACCAAAGAAGAGTCGGCTTCTCAATCCCGAAGGTCATTTAGTGAACCCTGCGCAATTGGTCCCCCATCACTGAATTTCCCATAGGGTTGTTTGTTTCCAAGATAAATTTGACAGTCAATACAAGCTAAATAGCCATTAACTTTGCATGTGTGAATTTCTTTTCTCTTGGTCTTTTATATCAACTTGTAGAATTTTTCCTATTTCAATTCTCCCTTAATAATTGAAAGTGAAAAATTACACAAATAACATGAACAAAACCACTTGAATTAGTAATAAATATTGAACATACATGTGTAATGTTACACTAGAAACATTTAGGGAACACTATTTTCTTAAATATCGATATGTTATCATAATATATTATAATACTAGAAATTTTCAATACTTAAATGAGTGCGTTACTAAGTATAGTATCCATAGATAGGAAACTTGAGACATAAAAAGAACTAGTACACATTCTAATACCATTTTTTTTACCTCATATTTACACTAGCATTCAATTTCATATAAAATCATGCATTTTGTTCAACATACACACCATTTTGTCTAAAAAATTATAAATAAATATCTCATAGTTATGTTCTTACCTTCTTAATCTTTTTGGAAATAATCAGCTAGACAAGTCACATAACACAGAAATTGTTTTTTATTCATCTGATTCATAACACTCTAACTCTAGTGACTTTGACTACTATTCACATAGTTTGGCAAAGTTAGCTAGTGACTTTTTCCCATTGAGCTTGTTAGACATGTAATAGTGAATGTATTCTTGATGGTTGAACTTCCTATATAAGGAAGGGTGTTCTTCATCCACAAGGTTGCTTGCAAGAGCCACTTCTTCATCTAATCCTACGTAGTAAAACATAGCAATGGATAATCTTGTATTTTCTTTGTTTGTCACTGCTCGATGTTCTATGCTCTTGTAGATCCCATTCGTCATCACCTATATTGCAATTGAAACATCAAATGTTATAAATACAAAATTACTCATAATACTTAATCAATAACCAAACTTACACAACATTTACCTCCATTAGATCAGCAATGTTTACAACTAGTGCATAAGGAGTGGGTTGAATAGGAATCCATTCATTGTTCTTGCGGACATGAAGGCCTTCTACATGGTCATCTTGAAGTTAAAGTGTTATGGCACCTGCATCTGAATGAGGGCTTAACCCCAACACTAGATCAGGCCTAGGGCAAGGTGGATACAAATTCATTCTCATATTCAACATTCGATCTTCTCCAAGCTTCTCTTTGAAATAACCACTTTGTAATTGTAAGTTCTCTTCAAATAGACTCAAAATAATTTGAGATGCCCTTTCCACTTGAGTGGCATATTTCTCCACTATATTTCTACAATCCCATATTAAACATTCATTAGGTGGTGAAAAATAAATATTAACAAAGACTTTACAGTAGTTATATTTTTTGCATTATATTTTCATAGTAAATAAGTAGGACTTTACTGTATAAAACTCGTTTAATTTTAAAAATTGCTAGCTTAAAAATAAACAAAGTTACACCATTCCAAGAGTGTAACCTAAAGATAGAATAACTTTTCTTTTAATGTTGTAGTTATCTATAACCTTATTATTTTATAAATTATGTAAACATCAAGCTATTTAATTTTCAAATATTCAATAATAATTTTTATATCTTATATATAAAAAATTATTCTATTTGTTTTATAAAAAATTATCCTCAATTAATATTAAATATTTAATATTTCAAAATAACCCTAAAAACACACATAGATTTCAATCCTAAATCTAAAATAAAAATAAATAAATACATAAATAAGAGTTATCATATTAGTATAATCATTACCAAATCCTAGTATAAAAATTTGCTGTCACAACAACAATTCACAAGATAATGAAGATAGTTTTAATAGGTCAAGAGAGATACATGCAAAATGAACTTTTATGTTTATTATGTAGGAAAGGAAGAATTATATTTATGCAATTCAACAATATTTACTTCCCTTAATGAATACATGAATTAAGAAAGTGCAACACTTCAGAACTTTTTCCAACCTAGGTAATAATAAGCCTACCTAAGAAAAAATTACTATAAAATAAAGTGAAAGAAATTTTGCATAAGAAAAAAAATACTCTTTAGAGAGGAAAATGTAGCCCACATGTTTCTATACTAGTTTCTAATAACATGCACATTTTCAAGAAATGCAATCTTGATTACAATTTATAAAAATAGAAGATGATTTTTTCTTAGGAATACTCAAGAACTTGTACATAAAGTATGTGAAGTAGAATTTGTAAGTTGTGATTTTATATAAGCCGTTAAAAATTGTGTGTCAAATGGTCTAGTGACTCAAACTATCAAAATTGTTATACTAGCGTATTAAAGGGAAAATAGCTAAATTTTATAACCAAGTTTTGTATGCATAATCATTGATAATGCTACCAAATTATAAAATTGATTAAAGGATTCAACATCAATATAATTTTGCAATTGATGACCAAAAAAAAAATTATATAGTCAAATCTAAAAAAATATCAAGATAATATTATGTATTATGGAAATTTCTTATTTTTAATAGAAACATCCCTTTTAATGTTAGTTATACAAGACTTTGCATGATACTATTAAATAATATTTTTTGAAAATTTTCAACTTAATAATGTTAATTTTTAATGAGTAGAGAAAACAGTTTAAATAACATAAAATAGTTGAACTAAAATAAAAACAAACACAAAATAGATTATGTGGTTCGCCATTGAAGATTATATCCATGGAAAAGAAGGGAACTATCTTGTATTAATCAATATCCACTACACCAATACATCGACTATAGACATCCAGTTATACATTCATATGTAGCTATGAAATGAAGAGTTAGGAGAACCAAAAGGTCATGTGACCATTGGACTTCACATTCCCAACAATCTCCCACTTGAATTCCAACTGACATAGCCATACATAGTGGCATCCCTTGCATTTCCAATTCTAAACTTAGATTGCAACCAGCCCCATCAAAGATTTAAACTTCACTATATTTTGTTTGAGAACGCTTTGAATTAATCTTCTCCAAATTTTGTCTAACTCAATAAAATATAACTCATTCTCCTTCCCTCCATTTCTCCTCTTTCTCTTGCCATGCAAGCTCCCTCTCAACATTCTCTAGGACCTCTCTGCATAACTCCTACTATTTTGTGATGACAAACCCACTATATCCTTAATAGTAGATAGGTCAAACATTGCAATATACTTGGACCTTAATCTACTTTTCTTTGCTCTCTAAGCCCACGTGTCTATCTCCCATTTGAATAATATAGCCTTGAATTAAATATTATGCAATACCTCATTGTCCAAAACCACAACACTCATTTGCATGCTCCTCCCAGATATTTAAAATCAATAGGGTACCCATTATAGATCATGTACAACCTCCTAGTCAGTGGTACACTTCAATCCCCTGCAAACAATCACAATTCTCAACCTCTTTCTAATAACATCCAGCACCAAATGAATAATCTTAGCACCCTTAGTATAACGCCCCTTATCCTAGTTATTTCTAGCACTAAATTAGCCAAACACAAGGTTATCAGGCTTAAAGATATTCCCATATGGTCTAGAACACACACTATCCATGGTGTCAAGCTCTAAATCCATGAGCATAGTTTGAGGAACAAAGCATCCATAATCATCAAAGGCATCTACTTCACTCGAAGGATCATTACCACCAAACTTCCATACATTGTTTGAGTACCTTGGAGTTCCATGTGAAGAATCATCATAGCTACTACCACCTCTTTCTATGTATGGCCCAGCTTTAGGGGTAGTAGCACCCCCACCACATGCATAGCCAACAAGAGCATCACTAGAACTATAGGCTTCATCTCCATAGGGATAAGAAGATGCACCTTCATAGCTACTTGTTTCACGAGGACTCTATGCTCTACTAGAGCAACCATACCCTGCAATTAGATTTTCTTCATGCCCTATATCTCCTCTTGTGACAAGTGGAATCAATAATGCCCACATTAATCCCAAGGTTAGAAATCTCCAACCCATTATTAGAATCAACAAAATTGTAGAACCCAAAATGTGTACTTTGTTCATATACATTATTATAGCCTTCTCCATCTCCATATGACCTCTATGAGGATGGTTGTGTACCTATTGGTGAATTTTGGGATGTCTTAGCATTCAATGAAAGTTGTTGCCTTCTAGAGGTCTCACTTCTATGCATAGTTGATCTGCTTGATACAATCCTTCTAGATGGTATAGTTTTATTTGCTAGATGGAATACATTGAGAACCATCATTGGTTCATCTCCAAAGAAGTACTACATGAACTCCAAGTCAATAATGGAAATGAAGGCAGAAGTGATGTGGTGAGAAACAATATTGACCATGGAGTTCTCATTGCTACCCTAAACATATGTCATGTTAGGGCCAGTGACATCTACAACCTTGGAATGACCATCATTGCTTTGATCAACATCAAACTTCATCAATTCGCCCTTCTCATCAATAGGCTCTTCAAAGATTTTTGTCTCTCCATCTGCAATAGTAATGAGACCTTCTTATCTGTTCTCCATCTCTTTTGCCAAGATCTTAGTGATTCCATGCTAGATAGTGATTAATTCAATGATGACCTGGCTAACGCTCTCTAGTGACTCTTACACTACTGACGCACTGAATTCCATAGAATTGGGAAGATCATTCACTGCTTGGTTTGCAACCTAGTAGATCACCTCTGTCTCTTTCATTAGCCCTGTGCCAAAAAACATCCAATTTACGCTAATAGGCTTCAATTACTTGCTTTGATTTCGAAGCAAGGGCTTTTGCCAATCCGCTGAAATTTCAAATTCCTCTTCTACTCTCTTCTTCAACTTGTATCGCCATCACATACCTATGGTTCTACATCATTTTCCAAATTCATCATATGACAACATAAATCTCCATTTCCTGTTCCATAAATAATAGTTGCTCTATAAGTGACAGATTCTCCTCCAACCTCACAATGCGATTGTCCTAATCACCCTCCCATTTCTCGTTATCATATGTCTCAGCTTCCTCAAATTCATCTTCACCTGCCTCAATGTCCTCATGATTACCCTATGCTTCTTCATACCCTTCTTCACCACCATATTTTTCAATTTCCTCCACATCGCTCTTCATGAATTCATGGTTGTTTAAACCATTTATTTGTGCTATAGTTGCATTAAGAGTTGAGAAGGAAACAAACCTAACATCCTCCTCCATTGGAGCTTCTAGTTCCTCTACAATGTCCTCTTCCTTTTCTTTATTAACTTTTGTATCAGTCACTTTAACTTCAACCCACCAATGAATGCAACGAGATCACTCTTTGTCAAGTCTAATTCTTCAATTTTTAAAGTATTAGGAGATTTTCAATGATTGAATCAGCTTTATCATCAAAAATTTCCAAATCAGTTAGACCCATTCAAACATACTTGTAGTATGGTGAAGCAAGACACGTAAAACTATTGTCCAACTCCAAATCTTCACCTTCTTCCATCTTTGCTCAACTTAACCATTCTCTGATATCAATTGTTAAGTTTAAATGAGCAGATTAAACATTTTAAATAACATTAAATAGCTAAACTAAAACAAACAAAAAACATGCAACAACACAACACAATATATTACGTGGTTCACCATTAAAGGCTACATCCACAAGAAAGAAGGGAACTATCTTACAATACTAACCAATATCCAATACACCAATACATGGACAGCACACATCCACTTATACATTCATATGCAGCTATGAAATAAAGAGTTTGGAGAAACCAAAAGATCATGGTGACCTTTGAACTTCACATTTGCCACAGATATTTTTTCTAATAATTAGTTATGAGTTAAGTTATAAAGAACACGATAATTAATATTTAATAAAAATATTTTAAGATCCACTTAATTAATAAAAGTTAAAAGCTATGAACCTCTAGGAAATGCTATTAAGTGTATCATATTACTATAAATATTAATAGTATTTTAACCTATGGTTGATAAAAATAAAAAATCCTAACATTATATAATTAATGTATAGGCTATTATAGATGGGAAAGCCCACCAGATTTATCTATGTCTGGCACTGCGAACTTTTTCAATGCCTGATTTCAGTGGGTAGATAATATTTGAATTGGATGACATGTTCTGATGATTCTACGTCATGCTTTTTCATTCGCTAAAGCAACAAGTACTACGATCACCTCTCTGCAATTAACAACTACAACTTGTATGATGAGTTTCGATTGCTTATCATGGTAGATACACCCTGTACCGCTACAGCCTATATGTAGTACAATGAATTAATTTTGATTTTGATCATCGGTATGGTGTGTGCGATTTAAGCTGGCCTATGTGTGTCAATGCCTTATTAATCTATTTTCATTACATTTTCAAAAGTCCTTCCATACAATTGAGTATGATAACGTTGGTTATGACAAGCAGGGCAAGCAAACGCCAGGACTGTGAAGGGGTTTTTCCATGTCAAATCGAAACTCGGTCATGAATCTTAGCCCTAAAACTCCAATAAATTTTACAACCACTATTCACTTGAATCAATTGAAGCAATGGTTGAATATTGATTTTGGTTTGTCTCCTTCTGTCGTAGGGATTCTAAAAATTTACTGCAAACTCTACCCATTTTTTCGACATCGTTGATAGAAGGGCACAATTTGTCTATAATCTTGAGGTAAGTCACTTGTCATTATCTCACTGAGTTTTATGTTTTGAAGTTCCAAATTGTATTTCAATCGTGAACAAATTTGTAGGATTTCACTAATTCGGTATTTTACTAATTCATTTACTTGTAGCGGCTGCCATCATGATTGTTGAAATGGCAGTGCTTGGCCTTTTTAAAAATCTTCCTTCAAGTTATAAAGCTGATTATATAATGGTTGTGGCGCATTGTTTGTCAAATATTAAGAAAGCTGATTTAGTGGCAATAGTTTAGCAGGGGAGCATTTTAGAAAGGGGAACTCATGATGAGCTTATATCAAAGGGTGAGGATGAGACTTACGGAGCGCTTATCAAACTTCAGCAGAATGCCAATGAATATGGTGGGAATAATACTAGGAAGAGCAGTGCCAAGTTACTCTATTTCTATTCCAAAATTTACTGAACTTACATGGGTGCTTAGGTTCACTATGTTTTTTGATTGTTTAGATTCAGGATCCTCGGAAGGAGATCCGGATGCCCTTTTCACAGCTCTAATGGAGGTATTTTTTTTAAAAAGTGGGTAAAACTATAATACAACTCCTGGCTCTGGGTGCAAGGTACCCAACAAAAAAATACCAGGTGCAAATCAAGAGAGGTTTCAATGCATCAAACTATGAAATTAATTGAAAGATTAATTAAATCTGATAAGCTCGAGTCAAATGAAATGAGTCTATGATACCAGGTGCAAGTCTACAGACTTCAATGAGTGAGATAACCTTAATCGTGGAAACTAAGCTTGAAGGTTACCTCATTAGAGGACTTAATGAACTTACAAAAATGATGATATGTAATCTATTAGTGGCGTATACCAGGTGCAAGTCCAGAGACGCTTCAATTCATCAGATACCCTAATTGGCATCTAAGTTGAGGGTTACCCCAAAAGAGGAATTCATTAACTAAAAGAACTAATGACATAGAGTTTATCAGTTAATTTTGGGTTGTGAATATTTCTCTGTATTCTCTCGAAATTTATTCTTTTTATAATAGTATTGTTACCTGGGGTCAATTTTTTGGGGGGATGGACATTTCCTTAACATTATTTCTTATATTTTGAATTTTATTTCTTTTTTATTTTGAATTTTATGTCAGAATAGGAATATTCAGAACGGCTTAATATGTTGCTTAAGGTGTGTGATCACACTAAGAATATACTTCTAGGTTTAAAATTGTTAAACACTCAAAATTGACTAATATTCTCTAGACTTAATATGATGCTTAGTGTGTGTGGTTTAAGATTGACCGGAATAATCATTCTTCTCTTTGATTTGTTCATTGTATATTCTACTCTATGTCAATCTCTTCCAACTATGCATCTGCTTTTACTCATACCCCTATTGTCAATAACCGGTGCTTGTTTTTTTTTTGTTCATGGGTTTGAATCTCGTGTGCCTACAATACCTCTACTAAGTGCATAATTTATTAAAACAACTTCAAATTGGTGGTTTTTTGCAATGAGGAAAACTAGAACTTCAATTATAATAATAATGAGTTTTGTGTTGGTTATTAATTTCATTTTTCTTCACTGATTTCTTATTCGTACTTGTCGTTATTATTCAATTGCTTTTCCATCAATTATATCTATGAATTTTTAAGTTTCAAATTTTACAGAAGTTCTTTTTCTTCAATCTAATTGGCTCAAATAATTTGCATTTTATTACCAGATTTTTTGGATCCACTTTCTACATGAATTTCTTAGGCAATCATTTAGAATTTGTATCTAAATATTTAAATCTTTTCAAGCTTTATTTTAGTTATCCTCATACAACTTGATAATAAATATTCACTTTTTTATTATTTGATATATGTTACAAGGTAACTACCATGACAAATAAATTTTGCCTTTATTGAAACTAGATGAAAATATTTTGATGCTAATTAATTGATTATTAATCAATTGTGAAAATCTTGGTAGTTAACATTAATTACAAAGGAGGGGTAAACATTTTTTAGAAACAAGAAGAAGTACAAAGAAGGGGCATTACATAGCCCTATCAAGTTGTACTAAGTGATCCAACTGATGAGACAAATCTGGGGGTAACTGACCCCGATCCACTAGGTTCCAATCATGAATATGATCAAAGGCCCATTTAGCCAAACAATCGGCAACACCATTCCACTCTCTAGGAATATGGGTAAAAGTTACAGACTCCAGAGAAGCACTGAGGTTGAGAATCTGCTTAACAATCAAGGCCAAATTCCAACCAACACCATCAAAATTCCTCTTATTCAATAGGTTGACCACGACCTGAGAATCAGACACACATATGATCATGCACCACCCCAAATTGCTTGCATGCTCCACAACCAATAAAATGGCCCGATCCTCCATTAAATTATTAGTGTGAAAACCCATATAAACAGAGAAGATAAAATGAACCTCTCCAGAACTATCTCGCCCAATATCTCCAATTCCAGCATGACCAGGGTTTCCACGAGAAGAGTCATCCGTGTTGATTTTTAGGACCCCCTGAGGTGGAAAGGACCATCTACCCTCCCTATTCACCTTCGGGGTAGGATGACGACATCTATTGTGCATGAGTTGTCGTTGCGAAGGAGGAATTTGAAGATGATTAAAACATCCAACATCACAAGGAACCACCAATTCAGTCATATCACACTTAACCGCAACAGTCTCACCAAGAGAATGCAAAATTTTCCACCACAGGCGAGGGGCCCCTAATAGAACATCCTGAAAAATTCGATGATTCTACTCTAGCCAAAGGTGCCAGATGATGAAGGATGATCCAATAGCCTAGGTAGCTTGAAGGAAGGAAGTAGAAATAGGGGCCTTACCCACACCGATCCACAAACTCAACCCATGAGGAAACATGCTGACAAGGAATATTCCACACCATCCACCAAAAATGCCAAATCTCGCTAGCATAAGAAAATTGGAAGAAGAGATGAGAGACACTCTCCTCCGAATAATAACACAGCACACACATTGAGGGGCCATTGAAACCACGCTTACATAAATTATCCCAAGTAAGACACCGATTTTGAGCAACTAACCACATTAAGAAATTGCACTTGGGCCATGACAACTTGTGCCAGACTTGCTTCCACCAAGGGATCTTAATGTCCCCAAACATCTACCTATCTAGTTGTTTATAACCGGCAGCCACAGAGAACTTCCCACATACATCAGAATCATCCCAAGACAAAACATAAGGGCCTCACAAATAATTACAAGCATGGGAAGCCAGAAGCTAAGAAAGCTCACATCTATCATCCTCAGACCCCCCAGGAGGCCACTTAGAAGGAAGCTTCTAGTGAAAAGTAATAGCCAAACTATAATGCTCAGGGATCTTGTAATGCTCAACAGTGTCCCAACCGGCCGCAGTAAACACATCACAAAGGGGTCGAAGGTGAGGGAAGGAAGAGAGAATTGGAGGATGACCATCCCAAGAGTCAAACCCAAAAAGAGCCTGTGACCCAGAATAACAGATTCAAAAAAGCACACGCTTAATCAATTGAGCCCCCACTTTTAGAGTATGCCAAATCATAGAACCACTTCCCTCCAAAGGAAAGAGAGGAAGCTCAAAAGAAGTGACACCCTTAAGATATTTATGGTTGAGAATATGGGCCCATAATTGGTATTGATTGGTACACCAACGCCAGTAAAGCTTAGCAGAAAGAACTTGCACATTCAGGATAGTGGAACGTAATCCAAGCCCACCCTCCCGCTTCAGTCTACAAACAAAATCCCACTTAACAAGGGACCACTTAGTATCCAGCAAATTACCACTCCAAAGAAACTAACGAGATTCCCTAAGGAAATACATAGGGGCCTCTGGAATAAAGCACCTGCAGATGGGGAGGGCCTAGATAACCAACTTGAGAAGAGTAACTCTGGTCATTGTAGAAAACCATCGATGAGTCTAATAAGTTACCTCCATCCTTAGCTTGTCCAACAGCATCAACTAGGAAGACCTGGGTTGGCAACAAACAGCAAGAGGAATACCCAAAAAGACAAAGGGAAGATACCCTATTTAAAACCGCATAATAGATGCAATCCGTCGCTGGATAGTTGAAGGAGTATTAAAGAAGAAAATAGAGGACTTCTGAGCATTAATCTTGAATTTCCATCTATATCTTTTGAATCAAATTCACTAACCTACATTTTTTTAACTAGTGATTTATAGGAACTTATATTGATAGTTAATTATGTTTAAGGCTTATCGCTTTACATCTATGATTAAGATTAAAATTCTACAAATAAGTATGCTTGAATCCTTGATGCAACAAATGTCTAGGCACATCAAATATGAGGTAAATGATTCCTACTCACAAAAAATAAATTGCCACTATAGTTGACTCAAAACTATACTTATTCCAATTTTAAAATAAATATTGATTCAATTTTTAATAAATATTTATATGTGATTTTGAATTAGTTTGTATTTTATTTTCTTTTAAAAATCTCTTGGTCCATAAATACCTAAACTGCAACAATTAAGTTTGAAGCATTGACCTTTTCTATACCAAAAGAAATATAATTTATTTTCTTGGTCCTACATGGAATAATATATGTAGTCATGGTAGGCCTAGTCAAAGCTAGATGACTTAATGATAACGACCCTTCGAGCTTGTCAAACAATTTTTGTTTATTGAAGATGATTCATTTTAATTTTAAGTAGGCAAGATGTCAATTTTATATTTATTAATTTCTTTGTTTTCAATTTTGTGTTTCATATATGCTTTTCTTTACTTTTGATATATTTGTTTGTTTATTTAAAGATGTTTTTTTATTATAGAAACATTTTCAATAATTTTAATTGTATTAATTTTTTAAATAATTATTAATGAAAATTTTATTTTAAATTTTTTTAAATATGCCAATTTTAATATTTTATGTGCTTGTTATTTGTGTTTCTATATATTTTTAATATGTTCTATTAATTGAAGTGGGATAGGCTCGAACCACTACATAACCACCACAAAGGTGCACAAAAGGGAGGAACTCACAAGTAATGAGACCATCGAGAAAACAAAAACCAAAAAAGGACAAACCCTTTTTTGAGAAGAGGCATTGGCTGGAGTGACCAACTAGCAGGGACTAATGAAAGGAGAGAAAGAGAAGAAGGATGAGGGAAATTTTGGCTGAAGATGAGAACCAGCGAGAAACATGGGTCTTGACCCTAAAGTAATAGAAATCTCTTTCACCGACCCCAAAAGAGTAAGCAGAGAAGGACAAGGACCCTTCCTCCTTCAAAAAACTACCATCTAGGCAATACTATCATCCAACTCATATGAAGAATGTGAAACAAGAGGAGATACCTTAGCAGAAAGATTAGCAACAATTAGAGAGGGGGTTGCAAGAGAACACTACAAGTTAGTGGCCATGAAAGAATATGGTAGCTAGGAGGGAGTAACCTACTTAGCACTTGGGGTGAGGGGAGGCTCCAAAGAGACATCTAGAAGTATTGTACTAATCGCAAGGCATGAAACATCCTAAACTTGATGTGCAGTAGAATCTTGGTCAAGGACCACCATAGACGAAGCCTCAATAGTCAAGTGATCTTCCTTAGCATCCTTCCATCAAGTAGCCAAATATTTTCAAGTCACCAAATAGCAGTCTAAAGCTAGATGATTAGTACCAAAGCAATGGTGACAACGACAAAGGAGGCCCTCATAATCTAGTAGTTGAGACTAGGGCCTGTCTGCAACCATAAAAACCACTTCCCCATGAAGTGGTTTGGATATGTTGACATCAATGAGAATGAGCACATAGGTTGGGTGATCCATGTAGGATGTGGCATTATCGACCTACAAAAAATGGCCAATAGTGTTTCTAATGTCCTCATAACAAGATTCATCTTGGAACTAAAGAGGAAGGTAAGACATCCTCACCCAATTTGTATGGATTGAAAGAGGATTTATAAGGGGGTTAAAAGTGGGAGTCCAAGGTTTGATAGAAAGTAGATACTCTCCCTAGGCCCAAGACTGTCCAAGCACAAAATTTTGATCCATAAAGGAATCAAATAGAGAAATGAAAAAACTTTTTGCATAGGGAAAAGGTTTGATCTTACCTAAAACCAATGGTTTCCAAGAGGTCAGAACCCAACTATGCGGATCGGGAAGAAATCGTTAGAGATGGGGGAAAAACACACCAAACCTCATCTCTAGAAAAAAACATTGTTCACAGCAACATCCTCACCATAGACGATGATGCGAGAAGATTTGGTAGACGAAAGGGGACAAACATGTACTAGAGGCAGGAAGGACTAGAGCTAGACCAAGTATCCTAAGCATAGTCGCAATTCTTAGTAGAGGGAAAACTAAGGCATGCTTTAAGACCATGAGTAGAAGAACCACCAAGGCTAGATGACCGGAGCATAGGTGCAACCTGAACCATAGTCTTAGGAACAACCTAGACACCAGGTCCAACCACCTCATTTGACTTGATGATAGGGGAGTTGGCACAAATAGAGGTCCCTATAGCATTAATAGAGGACACATACAAGCCTAGAGAAATAAACGGGAAGGGCTTAAAAAAAAAAATCCATTGGGAGAGAAATACCACTACAAATGTTAGCTTTATATTTTTAATATGTTTATATTAATTTTGTGGTTTTTATATGTTTGTTTATATTCTATTAGTTTTATACTAGATTTTATTCTATTTATAGAAATGTATTTTTATTGTAGAATCATTTTGATAATTTAAAATTGTATTCATTTGTAATATACTATATTTATGAGTATTCTAATGTTAAGTAAGATTTCAATTGTATATGTTTAAATGTGCTTGCTTTTAATTATGTCTTTCTTAGTGTGTTTGTTTATATGATAGATTTTAATATTATTTTATTATTGTGTTTGTAAAAATATATTCTTGCGTAATGATGAAAATATATTGGGTTATTGCTTTCATCCTATTCTTCTCAAAGTATTACATCCTTAGATTTTTGAATAATATTATTTCTAATCTAGTATTGCTACACTTGAATCTTCCATAAGTCCTTGTTTCCTCTATGCACAAGCACAATAATATCCTTCATATTTTATTTAGTGTAATAAATTATTTATGTTTATTATGACATACTATAAATTTATAATAAATTATTATCACTATTAAATTATGTTATAACAATCTTCCATTAGTACCCTCCAATATATTATTTAGTGTATATTTCACTATCAGCATAACCATTGTACCTCCTTGTGGTGCAAGTGTTATTTTTATTAAAATGTCAATCAATAATAAGATTATTATCTTGCTCTAATGACTAAATGTATATTATATGTTATAAAAATATACTAATTATTAATATATTCAAAATAATATTGTCCACAATTTTAGCATATCAAATTTTAAACCAATATTATTAAAATATCAATTAATAATGAGAACATCATTATACAAGTGTTATGACTAAACTATTTATTATATTCTTTTAAAATAAATATTTACTAAATTTCTTGAAAATTCTTTTATTAACGGTCTAAAGCTACCAAACTATAAACCACTATAGTGTTTTAAAATAACAATAAACAAAAATATTATTATTTTTTGATTAAGTAAAAACAGGTTTTAAGGGACCCGAAACCCTTTACAAGGCAGGTTTTGGAAGGACCTGCAACCCAAACCGAAATATAAACTTGAAAGTCCACTCAAAGAAACTAGACACAAATGACACACAACATGGCCAAACCAAGGATGGGGTACAACACAAAAAGGACCCCCAACAAGAACCAGCGAGTTGCAAGAGACCAGCAACCCCAACCCAACCAGGATGGATCAAGAGTTTGACCTACCCTTATGGGATCGAAGGGTCATATCAAAAGAGGACTGAGACGATTTAGATTTTTTACTTTTAACAGTAATCCATCCCTCCTCAACCCTAGCAGCAGCCTTTTGCCAAGAGGATGGATCAAGAATAAAGGACCTCCCATCACCAGGAGGAACAGAGCCAGCTTCCGGAGAGGCAGGGACAGCAGAAATCAAAGGATCAGACAAAGATCCAGCATCAATCTGGGAGGTGGGAAGGTCATCCACCAAGGAAGAAGATCCAGCAATCTTCAGACGATCATTAGGGATGCCACAGCAAGCATCCCCACACCCCTGAACACCAGAAATAGAGGTAGCAACCAAAGGCTCGGCCTGAGGATCCTGCGCAGCCACCTCGGAAAAGCTTTTCTTTTTAATAAAGTAATGCTCAGAGGAGGCACCTTTCCACCAAGAAGAAAATTTCTTTTTCTTCTTATCTGATTCACACCGTGCAGCAACATGTCCAATCTGGAAGCACTTTCGACATTTAAAGGGGATGCCCTCAAAGTCAAGCAGTTGGACCCAAGATCCCAAAGAAGATTCAATTTCTATCTCAGCTGGAAGCCCTTTAGATAAAATATTATTATTATCCTAGTCTAATGAGTACTAATTTATTATACATTCTCAAACAAATAATATATTATAGATAATATATCACACAGTCTAAACCTTTAAAATTCTAAACTAATATTATTACATATCAATCAATAATGAGACATTAGTGTTCTGGTGTTATAACTAATTGTATAATTAGTATTAGTAGACTCAATACGATTTTGTATACAATATAAACCCGTGTTCAATGAAATATGATTCCTAAATGGGCTCAAATAACACTAAACAAGCCAAAATCACAAAACAATACAACAATCAAGATTTGGGTAAAAATAGGTGAAAAAAGTATAATTTTATGAAATCAAACTATATTAAACCTTCCATTGTGTATATTTTCCCAATATAACCTAATGGATGTGTGCTTGCTAGAAAATCTAGAAACATAATGACACTCAAATGAAAAATGGGTAAGGCATGGATAAAACTGTCTAAGTGGTGGATAAATGGGATTTCGAATGAGATTGAGTAGATGGTTGAGACTGGAGGATGAATATCTATGGTAAAAAATGGGTAAGAGGAATAAATGAATTAGAAAGTCATTTTGGGTACTTGAGGGGACAAACCCATGTGCTTGATGTGATGGTAGGAGTTAACTTGGCTTAATCAAAGATTAAGTGTGCACATGCTTAGTGGATTGGGTTAGGAGGAGATTGGGATTAAGATTATGAGAATATAGTGGAAGAGTTGGAGAATATGACATGTGAAAGGATTTCAATTAAACAAATAATATTCTTTATTTAATTATTTGGAAGAAGGAAATTCAAGATAGAGGTAAATAATTAAAGTGATTATTTAATTTAAGCTAGAACCTAGGAAGATTAGATAAAAAATTGAATTAAAAATAGATCTAGCATGTTTCTTTTGGATAAAGAAACTCGATTCAATTAGAAGTAGTCAATTTATTTTTTAATCTTCTTTTATCTTCCCTAAACAAATTGGCCTCCTTATTAGCAGATTCTCAAGGGCTATTATCCCACATCCCTAATATTATATCTCAGTAAGATAACTTAATGTTAGTTAAGCCTTTCTATCTTGATGAAGTCATGTTAGTTGTCTTTTTTATGTCTCTAGATAAAGCACCAGGCCTAGATGGACTTTGAGCCCTATTCTTCTAATAATATTGAGATTTCCTAGGTTTTGATATTTGGAGAGGTCTTGAGGAATCCAATAAATATGAAACTATCCTAAAGTAATTCAATACCATTTTTTTTGCTCTCATTCCTACAGTTAGTAATCCCCCTTCTTTTATAGAGTGTAGATCAATCTCTCTCTACAACACTATATACAAAATTTTCACTAAAGCCATCTCCTGTAGGTTAGATAAACTCATTCCAAAATTCATATTTGAGGAGCAAGGAGGCTATATACTAGGAAATGAAATCATAGAAGGAGCATTAAGCTCATAAGGTTCTTCATTCAGTTCATTCTCATAAACTAGAAGCATGATTATAAAATTGGATATGATGAAGACATGTCATAGGGTCAATTGACAATTTTTTGAATGTGTTCTTCTCATATTTGGTTTTGTAGCTAAATGGAGCAAATCAATAATTTCTTATTTTGTCAGACCATGTGGTTTATTCTCATCTTCACAAGGGATTAGGCAATGTGATCCTCTATCCCCAATTTTATTCATTATTTTAGTAGAAGCCTTGAATAAATCCATTTATGCTCAACATCATCTTCAAATATGCAAAGACATTTTGATTCCACAAACCTCAATTTTAGTTACTCATATCTTGTTTGTGTATGACATACTATTATTTGGAGAAGAATCAATGAGAGAAGACAAAGTAATAAAAAAAGTCCTAGACAAATACTATGGCAATTTTGGGAAGGGAATAAATGCATCAAAATAAAATATTTTATTTTAAAACTACAGTTCATCCCCATGTAATAGGTTGGCGTATAACTTTGGCTTCAAACTAGCAACTCTTCCCCATAAGTATATAGGAATTCCTTTGTTTGTGGGTCAAAATAAATGTTCTTATTGCTCAAGCATAGCTAAATAAATTCAAAATAGAATATCCTCCTAGAAGAACTTGTGGTTTTCCTTGACTGGTAGACTCCTCATGATAAAATTAGTTTTAAGAACTATTCTAAAGTATATTATGTCAGTGTTGCAGATTCCCAAAGAATTGTTATTATATTTCGAAGTAAATCTAAAAAAAAAAATTACTTAAAGGAAATATAGATGACAAGAAAAAAATCATTTTCTCTCATGGGACTTAGTGTGTTTAAACAAATCTTTTGGTGGGGAAAGCATACAAAAAATAAAGGACAAAAATCAGGATCAAGGAGCTAAACTTTTGTGGAAAGCTTTTGCTAATCCAAAATAAAAATGGCCCTCTCTTATTTCATCTAAATATCTAGAATCTTATTTGCCAAAAAAGATATTCACAATTCAACATCCCCCTTAAGGATTGCAAATGTGAAACTTTATGATGAAATGCAAGAAGGTCATTCTTTATTTTCTCTCGTGGACTATGAATAATGTTCAAAAGGCCCTAATATTGGAGGATTCATGGAATTGCTTGCCTCCTTTAAATAGAATTTTCATGCTCTAGGATACAAAGTTTATATTAAAGCAATCATGGAGAGATAGGGTCAAACATTTTTTTAAAGTCAAAGGTTGCAATAATTTTAGATTTGTACATTGGAAAGATGTGTCTTAACTTCTACGTTCTAGTTCATCAATGTAGAAGGCTAACAATGAGATTGAAATAAAGGTCTATCCATTACAAGGATTTAGAATATTTACTTTTTTGGACACCATCTCTTTTCGGTAAATACAGTATTAGTAAAGGTTATGAGATATTAGGAAATAAAACTCATCTTCAACAAAGATGTGTTTTATTTTGTTGGAATGATGTAATCCTTCCAAAGGCAGGTGCCTTTGCATGACTGGCTCTACAAAGAAAAATATGCACAAGTGATAAGTTTTCTCATATTGGAATAATAGGACCTTGTAATTGTATTTTTGATTTAGAAGGGGAGACAACAAATCATCTACTTCTTAATTTTTATTTTGCTCAACCTTGCTGGTTGTGGCTCATGAATAAAATTCACTAGCAAACACCTCTACATTCACGATTGAACAAGGTCCATGAAGCCTTGCCTTCTTTGCATGAAGAATCCTTCTTGAGAGCATTTGGAGGGTTGGTCCAACTATCCTAATCTATAACCTATGGTAGGAAACAAATTTAAGAATCTTTAGGAAAGAAACATACTCTTTCAATTGTATTATCAAGAAAATTGAAACAACAATGTCTAGATCTATTATGGCATACACAATTAAGCACAAAAAATGATTTATGCTTTACATCTTGGGACTAAGAGATTCTATCTAAGTAAAAAGTAATCACCTTAACATTTCAAAGAAGCTTAATGTTGAATTTGCAATAATAATAATATAAAATAATTTTAAAAAAAAGAGAAGAAAAGAAAGAAGTGTTAAGTGGAAAACCCTCAATCAGGGCTACATCAAACTCAATTTCCATCGTTCAACAAAGAGAAATATAGGTTTTTTAGGCATTGGTTATGTCTTTAGAGATCATAAGGGTCTATTAATTTCAACATTGGTAGCCAACATCCCTATAAGAACAAACAACACAGCTGAAGCCAAAGCCTTACTAGTAGGCCTCAAATCGGCAGCCTCTTTGACAGTGGATACATTAGATATTGAACGGGATTCCTTTAACATAACATCAACTCGAAAACAGATGGAAGCTTCAAACTAGAAAATAAAATATATAACGTAGGAAACTTGGCAATTTTTTCCTCTCTTCTCAGAGTACCAAATCCTACACTTCTAACGAGAAGCAAATAAAATAGCAGAGAACTTGGTAAATGAAGGGTGCCAACTTCACAACGAAGATCCTATAATAAAATAGAAATCATGTCTCATGCAGGACTGTCATAAAGAATGCCACTAATCATTTTACTGTATGCAGGTGATATCTAATTATGTTTTTATGTGCCTAGGAAGCTCGTATCGCATATCAAGGGAGAATATGATTAGCAGGTACTCACTCCTAAAAGAAAATCTTGCAAAATAATTTAGCTTTGAGACCTAAGGACATGTAATCATCCTTTTACTACATCGCAATTAAGAAGCTCATCAGATGATGATATCAAGATGTGATTCATAAAAGCTACCTTACATGAGGATGTAAACACCTTTTCCATTTTTTATTGCATGTCAAATACATCATAAGCTCAACTCGTGTGGATAGCTATAATGAATGGATTTCAAGATTTTTCTACGTTGTCATTTCAATTCCTTCCCTCTATAAAAAGGCGACCTACATTTGTTGTCCCTTTTGAAGCGTGCAAAGACACAAATATCATTCTCTGTTGATCTGCTCTTATAGGCCTCAAGTAGCTCCCTTCTATGGAAATGGCATACTGCCTGCGCAATCATTATATTTCAATTCCCATTAAGAAATGGGAATTCCTAACTTTAGGCTCTTTCACCTCAACTCATATGCAGAAAACTTGTAACGAGGACTAAAGAAAAGTGAAAATAGCCTTCAAAACTATGGTGAGCGAGGAGTTTCTAGACGCAAAGGCACCAAGAAACCTTTACCCCTCGCAGGTGAACTTGAATTTAGATTGGATTATAGAAGCATACATTAGTATATCATATTTTTTACATTAGCTATCCTAAGCCAAATTGGAGACTTAAGACCTTAAACTGGAAAACTAGACAATAATTTAGACTTCTACGATAAAGATTGTATGATAAAATACTTAAAAAAAAATTCTATTGTCTAAAAAAATCTAATCCAACATCATTATGGATTATGGAAACATAAAATCTCTCAAACAACTCTTAAATATAGTTGAGTTCAAGAGTCAAAGTTCAACTTTGACCAATAAAAATAAAACATATATTCACCACTTTTAATATGAACCAATTAAAATAAAACATATATTCACCACTTTTAATATGAATTGGCATGTAAATAGATTAATCTTGCATAAAGTGCTATCAAACAATTAAATCTTATGTAAAAACATGATCGAAATGAAAACTTAACACGCATCTAACTATTAATACTTTTAAAAGACGAAGTTCATCCAATCAATTCATACCATTTTTTTCAATTATTACTTAAAATACCGAACTTACTTCTACCATACACATATATAACAAACTTCAAGACAAGCCTTCATAATAATCAATTACAATCAATTAACAACGATTATCCCAATGTTACCTTTAATAAAAAACTAATAACCCCATTATCAAATTTCTAACCAAATTAAATAATAATTAAACATCACCTTTTCTTTTTTTTTCCCTTATTTTATCCTACCCATAAATATTAATGCAGTCAGAAACATTTTCCTAACCTTTGGGTTCCATTATAAAATTGACTCTAGCTAGAACTCATGGTTAACTACAATGAACCACCCACTACTGCCCCTCTAATTGAAGGAATGAACCAAGTACCTGAGATCCCGTGGTGTAGTTGGCCACAGAGCCAAGTTGACAATCTTTTCAGGCATAAGTGACAAAGCCATCACATCACCCCAGTCCAACTTCTGATTTTCATCAACCACAAACATATTACCGTATCCTTGAGGATCTCCTCCTTGTGGAGCATACTTTTGCTTCTCTTCTAAGGAAAGACTAAAGAACTCATTAGCCACTCCTCTGATCCGATCTATCAAAGAATGCGGAATTCCATGGTTCACAACCTGAGGATCACTGCATCATCAGCACAACTACAAACCCAAATACCAATAATCTATGTGGGTTCTAACTATATATTCTCAAAGAATGTTATGATACCTGAAAGAAGCCCCACTCTATGCAAGCCTTAGAAAGAATGCCCATCTCCTTCTGTCTTTCATGGTCGTCAGAGTGCAAGAGAAACTTTCCCATGTCTATGACAGGAACTGTCAAGAGAGAAGGAAGTGGTGTTAAAGATGGCCTCTCGTCTTCTGATCTGATGTATCTCTGTGGAATATCATTGGGTTTCTTAAGTGCAAGCTCCTGCACACTGTCCACAGGAATAAAGGTATTCTGGAATGGATTTCTAAAAGATTCAGCGGCATGGTTTGCAGAGGAAGCCATTTCTATATGCTAATTTGCCCACCAGGAAAGGAGACCTATGAGAATTATAATGCAGGCGATGAAAACCAAGAATAAAGTGATATGCAGTGGATTTGTGTGATCCACGACGCTGGTAGTTGTGGATAAACTGTACCCACTACATTTCCGAGGAAACGTTGTGGTTACAGGATGATCGTACTATGTTTAAAGGTTGCTTAAACTAAAGAGATTTGATAATGATTCTTCTTGTGTGATACACGACGCTCGAAGTTGGGGTTGTGGATAAACTGTACCTACTACATGTACGAAGAAACGTTGTGGCTACAGAGACGATCGTACCATGTTTTAGGGTTGCTGAAACTAAATAGGTTATTTTTATTTTTTTAATATTCTCTTCTCGGAGTTGCTTAAACTAAATAGGTTTGGTAATGATTCTCTTTTTGTGAGTTGCTTTAGCAGCTGAAGATTTTGTCTGATTAGGTTCATTTTTGTTTTATGTTCTCAAGGCGGCATGGACTAGTGCGTGTGCTTTTTTTTTTTCTCCCTTTTTATTATTTTGGATATGGTGCTATTTTCTTTATATTATTGTAAAGCTAAACAAGAATTGTTTGTTAATAAAAGAAAAAGTTTAAATTGTTTGAGGAGGATTAGTCACTCACACACCTTAGAAAAATATGATTTTTTTACATATCATTCTTGATAAGGGAAATCAAAATATTTGACTTCTTTTATAATATTTTATCTTTTGAGTAACTTAATATTGTAGTTATTTAAAATGTTTATTTAAGATATAATTAAGATATTTTATTATTTTATTTAAGTAGTTTATAATAATATATGTATATTTTGTCTTGAGGTACGCAAGTTGCACCACTTTCTCATCAAATCATGATTGATGGTAGTTAGATGTCACTTCTATGTAATCAAAGATACATTTGTTTTATGTTAAGTTAGTTCACCGCTTGATTTAGAGAGATTGAGAATTAACTCATACCTCTTAGACTTGTCATCTCATTGAGATGCATAACTATATATTTGTTTGTTAGTTTTGCAACTTGTCTCATATTAGAGCCTTATATATGTATGTTATTTTTGTAACTTGTCTCATAATATTAAATATAGAATAACATTATTATATTCATCTAGATTTGTGATCAATTTATAAGCATTTTGATTATTTCTTTTATAATTCTGAAAATTCTAATATAGTATTAAAGCCATGATTAAGAAGTTAGTTTGTTTCTAGGATTGAAGATAGCAGTTCCTCTTGAAAAGTTGAGTGTGATCTTCTCTTATATCAAATGGTTATCGAGAGAATTACCAAAAAAAAAAAGATAGAAATATTAGATTTATTAGTTTTTTTTGTGGCTTTTCCTTGAAACTAGCTCTACACAATCATTTAAGTAGATATAAGCTTATTATTGAACTCACAACATCTGAGAAATTCTATTTTATAGCATCCTAATTGGACACTAGAGATCATACTTACATAGATTTGAAGCCGAGAAGTATATGTCAAATTCAATAGGTATTTGTTTTTTATGCTGACAGCGTCTCTTATTTGAGTTGAACAACTTGCTTGAGATAATGAACGGATGAACGTGTTTTTCATGTTCTAATGAAAATGTGTAATATGAAGGATATCAAGATCTCTGATGTAGTTGCACAACAAGCATTCACTTCAACTTAAATGAATGAAAATAACTTCTAAAATGTAAAAGATCGAGGAGTGGACTAAGTTTTTCATGTGTCATTGTCTTCTAATCATGCATTTGGAGAAATGATTCCTAGAGAGAGAGAGAACATATAAATGTTGAAATATGAGTAAAGTGAATCTTTCAACATTACATCCATACTAACATGTGTAATCAATTTAACAAAATTGTAGATATTTTCTAAAATGGATGGCTATATAATTTTTATTAAGAGTGTATTTTTTGTTATCTATTTCCATTTGACAATGTTGTTAAGAAATCATTTTCTCTCTGTCTTGGTGCAACTTATAGACTATCTTGAATGCATGCATATATTTGATGCGTGAAGGTGGGATATATGGAAAGAATCACAAGGCAGCATACTTCTAATATAATTATGAATATAAATCCTTGGTAGTTGATGTTAATTGACTATTCTTGTGATTTATGGATTGTTAAGGTCCATGCCATTTGAACAAGGGCCTAGCAACACCCACCGTAACTTACTTGGATGATTTAACTTGTAGGGTTTAATTAATCCACTTTCCTTGAAATATATATAAATTTTATACATTTTGTAAGATGTCAAGGAACTAGATGGGAATTGTTAGATTGCAAGGTTTCTTAATCTATGAATTTTTGTTGAGAAACAAGTGATTGATAAGGTGTAAAACTATTAATTTCTCTTGCCTAAATCCCATTAGAGATAATATCTAATTAAAGATAGAATTTCACAAATACATTGCACTTGCTCTCAAACTACTAGAAACATGAGATGTCCCACACAACATTCCACCATTGTCAATCCCATGTTCTAGATCCCATCATCAAAAGATAATCACGCATCTACTTTATTCATCATTGTTTACTTCCTTTTCTTATTAATTGAATGTATTTCATCATCTAGGAAAACAAATATGTTAGTATTATATGTAATGGGTACATCTAAGAGGTCTTAAAGGTGAATTGTTGAGTATTTAAGAAAATTATGTATGGACCTCTTTATTTTTATTTATCTCCCTCTCTTTATCCCTCTTTCTGTATTCCCATCTCTCTATCACTTTTCCTCTAAATTGTATTCCTCTAAATAACTATATATCCCTCTCTTTATTCTCTATTTTACTCTATCTCTCTCATCTATATTCTTCTCTTTTTTATATATTTATCTTTCTCATTTTTTATTTTCTCTTTGACTCTTTCTCCCTCCCTCTTTCTCTCTACATTTATTTTTATCTCTTTCTCTCTCTATTTATCTCACTCTATCCCTCCTACTCTATACCTTTATTCTCTCTCCCTCTCTCTCCCTCTCTCCCCTTCTTCCCTCCCTCTCTTTCTATGTCTCCCATCTCTCTATCTCTTACTATCTCTATCTCTCCCCCCCTATCCCCTTATTTATCTTCCTATCTCTACCTCTCTCTCCCTTTCTCTTCATATATAAATCTATCTCTCCCTCTTTTTTACCTTTCCATATCTTCCCCTATTTCTCTCCCCCTCTCTCCATTCCTATTTTTTTATCTCTAATTCCCTTTGTTTGTCAACCTCTTGATTTGTCTCTTTGTATCTTTCCCCTTCTCCCTCTATCTCTATATCCTTATATCTCTTTAATATATCACCATCTACATCTCTCTATAGATCTCGCTCTCTCTCCCCCCCTCTGCATATTTGTTTATCATCCTATCTCTCTATCTAGTTCTCTTCCTCTTCCTTTCTTCCTATATCTTCATATCTCCTTGTATATTTATCTCTCCCCTTCTATGTTTACGCATCCTCTCTCTCTCTCTCTCTCTCTCTCTCTCTCTCTCTCTCTCTCTCTCTCTCTCTCTCTCTCTCTCTCTCTCTCTCTCTCTCTCTCTCTCTCTCTCTCTATCTCTATCTCCTTACCATTCTCTCTTTGTTTTTCTCTTCACCCCTCTATCTCTCCATTTTTCTATCCTTCTATATCCCTCTCTATCTATATTGCAAACATAGCATGATCCTATTGATCATTGACCCTAATTATCTTCCTGATAAAGAGGTTTTGTTTAAATAATGTTTGGATCCTTTTAAGTATATGCATATCTATTTAGAGCAATCACTTCTCCATTAAGACCATTGTTACACAATTAACATCATCGGCTAAATAATTTGCCAATTCATATTTTTTTTCTAATTTTTTACCTTCCATGTCTTTTCGATGTACCTATTGCACACCAAGGCACAATTGCTAGTTTGTAGCATTTTGGGATGAATCTAAACCTACTATTGTATTTAAAAGGCCCAACAATCCAAAGATTATTTGTCAAATCATTAAAGTCAAAGCACTTTTTCCTATTATCAATATAAAAATAATTTAAAAACAGTTAGGCTCTATTCCTTGTTATGACATTTTAAATGTATTGTACTCTAAATTTTCACTACATCTTTCTCAAGTGTATATTGATAGCTCTATTAAATATAATGTACAATCTTCTAATCATTCATATCCACCTAAACACGCAAGAAGGGCATGTACAATGTCTAATAAGAACCCTCCAACATCATGTTAGTCTCTCCTATGGAGAATTGGAAGACTAGGATGTCATATTATATAGACCCAATATAATGATACCTCATATAGGTTCAATATCCCTTTTAGGATCAACTCCATTTCTCATGCCTATGTCAAAATGAATAATTATTTTTGTGGTCCCTACCATAAACTTCACATCTTTTGTAATCATAGAAAAAATATTGTTGGCCATTGCTTTCAAACCATCTATAAATACCGTATACTTTTAAGCAATCATATTGACTAATTTTCTTTTCTTAAATTCGTTTCACATATTTCTTCTAGAATAATTCATGGTTTTAAATGCCTAAATATTCCACACAAATCTAGAACTTATGGATATATGTACATTTCATTAATATTTATGCATCTATTATCAAAAAAATATTTAAATGTCGTCTATGAAACCGATTGAATGCACCGATTGAATGCACCGGTCTCATAATATATTTATAAATTTCAACATATAAATACGCTATGGATTTGGTGCATTCTATGAACCCCATACCCTGAACCATATATTTATACATCTAAAATAAGAAAGTCAGAGAGCAAGAGTAGCTTTTCCATGTCAATTACAGGAACTGTGTCAACAGAGAAGAAAGTGGTGTTGAAGATGGCCTCTCATCTTTCGATCTGTTGCATCTCTGGGGAATGTCATTGGGTTTCTTTAGTGCAAGCTCCTGCACACTCTCCACAGCAACACAGTGGTTATTTCGGTTTGGGTTACTAAAAGAGTCAGCGGTATGGTCTGCAGAGGAAGCCATTCGTACGCTAGTTTTGCCATAACCACTGAAAACTTATCAGAACAATAATGCAGTCGATGAAAAGCAGGCATAACGTGATATGCAAGACTAATTGTGTGGTTGCTATTTAGAGGTACGGTAAAGTGAAGGACAGGATATAGTAGGAAAGTACTGTAGAGCACCGAACCTCTTTAATGGCGGACAGCCCCCATGTACCAGAAAAGGCAGATCCGATACCACGTATTGGATACCTAAAATCTGTCCCTACTAGTGACAATCCCACTATGTCATTTACTCAAATTTCGCTTGTACTAAAGAGGTTTGAATGGGCAATGGCTATGCAGCGGACAAAATGGCCCGCGCATGCCATGCCTTCTCCATGGATGCCCCCCATGTCCTGACCGCACGGCACTGCACCGCGTTCCGTCCTCCTGCGCAAACGTGCCAAATACTGTCCAATCAAACCGTACACGTCCACAACCATCAATCCATCAGCTCGATAAGTTAAATATTTAATTTTTTAATTTTTATTTATTTTAATATAATTGTATTATAATATATAATTATGTGATTTTAACATATATGTAAATTTTAATAATATTATTTTTTAACTTTTTAAAATACATTAGGTAAATAACAGTTTAATTTTTTAATTATATATTTCTTTTTTTAATAATAAATTTAATATAAAAATAAAAGTAAAAAAGTTGTAATTAAGTAAAAATATGTGTAACTAATATAAAAATTTAACACATGTATTAAAAAAATTATTAATATAACTTAAAAATAAAAGTATAATATAATTAAAAAGAAGCTTTAAAAAATATAAAAAATTTGTGTAACTTGGTTAAATATTTTTAACTAACTTAGTTACTTAGTTCCTTTTATTTTTAGTTTAGCAAATTTTTGATATTTCTTAACTTAAATATGTGTAACTTAGTTACTTAAATAATTTTAACTAAGTAACTTAGTTACTTTTAGTTTATTTTTTAATTTTTTTTTAACTTAAATATGTGTAACTAATCATTAATTTTAACTTACATATGTTAAAATCGCTTAATTAGTTATATATTATGGATGTTAAAATTTTACATTACTTGCACATATTTTAATTTTATTTTTAAGTTATATTAATATTTTTTTAATATATATGTTAAATTTGTATATTTTGTATATTAGTTACATATACTTAATTACACATATTTTTACTTTTATTTTTAAATGAAAAAATATCAAAAATGTGTGTAAGAGTCAAGATGTTTGATGGAGTAGTAAGAACTATTCAACATGTCAGACATGTATCAGGATTAAAGGAAAAAACTACTATCACTTGGAGTTTTTAATTCATGTTCATAAGATATATATGTAACTTAAATGCTTGTTCTTTTAAAATTGATAACAAAAAATATATCTAGGTATATAAAATTGATGTTTATAGATCAAACATCAACCTTCAAAAAAGTTTCGAGTTAGAGTACATGACAATTAAGTTTAGTGAAATGTTATTCTCCTCAGCAAATCATATTATAGAAACATATGATTACATGATCAATAGATGTTTCTATGAAATACCATACACCACATCTGTATTTAAAGTTCATATCTATTGAACACATGACCAAAAATATATATTTTTGATATTTTTTCATTTAAAAATAAAAGTAAAAATATGTGTAATTAAGTCTATGTAACTAATATACAAAATATACAAATTTAACATATATATTAAAAAAATATTAATATAACTTAAAAATAAAATTAAAATATGTGTAAGTAATGTAAAATTTTAACATCCATAATATATAACTAATTAAGCGATTTTAACATATGTAAGTTAAAATTAATGATTAGTTACACATATTTAAGTTAAAAAAAAATTAAAAAATAAACTAAAAGTAACTAAGTTACTTAGTTAAAAATATTTAAGTAACTAAGTTACACATTTTTTTAGTTAAGAAATATAAAAAATTTACTAAACTAAAAATAAAAGGAACTAAGTAACTAAGTTAGTTAAAAATATTTAACCAAGTTACACATATTTTTTATATTTTTTAAAGCTTCTTTTTAATTATATTATTCTTTTATTTTTAAGTTATATTAATAATTTTTTTAATATATGTGTTAAATTTTTATATTAGTTATACATATTTTTACTTAATTACAACTTTTTCTTACTTTTATTTTTAAATTAAATTTATTATTAAAAAAAGAAATATATAATTAAAAAATTAAACTGTTATTTACCTAATGTATTTAAAAAGTTAAAAAATAATATTATTAAAATTTACATATATGTTAAAATCACATAATTATATATTATAATACAATTATATTAAAATAAATAAAAATAAAAAAAATTAAATATTTAACTTATCGAGCTGATGGATTGATGGTGGTGGACGTGTACGGTTTGATTGGACAGTATTTGGCACGTTTGCGCAAGAGGACGGAAGGCGGTGCAGTGCCGTGCGGTCAGGACATGGGGGGCATCCATGGAGAAGGCATGGCATGCGCGGGCCATTTTGTCCGCTGCATAGCCATTACTGTTTGAATGGGCCACCTATGATTGCACTGGCTATCCAGCCACTTTAAAAAGTAAGTTTTAAAACAAAAATTAAATATTTTTTTTAAGTATGTGGTTAATTTGGTTTCAAAATTGTGATGTTGGACTACACATAACTTTCGTGTTATGCAGACAGAAAAATTGTAGAATAGGCGCAGAATGGCTGCGGAGTTTGATAGAAGTTCTGCGGCCACTGTCCCCCCTGTTGTATAACAGAGAGGTTATTTCCGTGTACTGCAATGCGGTTCAGGCGTTTTTGGAGCCAGAGTAGTTACAATCTTTCTTTAGTATGATTTGTTTTTCTTAGTTGGTTTGGATAGACACTTCAACTTAACTTTGGACTAATCATTAATGCTATTTTGTGTAATATTGTTCATCATAAAAGAAATGAAATGTCTGATTTTTTCCATTAATATATGATTATTAGATATTGCCATTGGAATTATGTCCATGACATGTTTCTAATACTTTTACTTAGTTCTTGCCCAAAGTAGGATTATTTATGCATTGAGTGGATGCAATTTAGTTTTTAAGTTAACTAATAGTATGGGAGAATTAGAAAAAAAGGTTACATGTAATTCTATAGTTTTGATATTTGTAAATATTTTAATGATTTAAAAAATAATAGTAATTAACTTCCTCTTGACCTCTTTTCTTAAGTCATTGCAAAATTTATAAAAGAAAAATTATAGAAAATAAATTTATCTTTTAAGCTGACCCATAGCATCGAATAATTAAAAAAAGAAGCGTTGTGCAATAATTTATTTAAGAAGATATGTATAAATCTTATCATCTTATTCAATGCAATCAAGTTCATGGTTAGATAGACTCAATCAAATTCACACAGTATACAACCTTATTGTGAATATGAATATTGCTATAAATTCAATTAAATGTGAATATGATTGAAGTGATAATACAATCATATATGTTTTGTAATTTTTTTATTATTTTTAATACATATAGTTTATTAAATCAAATGTCAACAACATTAAATGCTTGAATAACATTAGTTTACTAGTATTGGTAGGACTACTTATGCATCCATTGGATGCAATTTATTTTTTTAGTTGAGCAATAATATGAGAATACTTTAAAAAGGTGATGTGCAATTCTATAGTTCCAATATTTGGGCATTTTATAATGATTTAAAAAAAATATTTGCTTCTTTTTCTACTACGAATTTATATATTTTTTCCTTTGTATTTCAATGTTCTTGCATTTATTTTATTCCATTGGTTGTGTTTGCTATATTTATAGTAATTTTAATTTATTCCAATTTGTCAATTTTTTTAATTCTTCTGCTATTAAATATTTAAACTAATCCAAATCATTACAACAACAACAACAAAAACTTGATGCTAATGCATCTCTTGTTAGTACCTGTAAATGGATTTATGCCATAACCTATTTTTACATGGTTAAATTGGTATTTTTTTAACAAAATATATTCTCCTAATAAGAAATATTTTTCTTTCTTAAAATATAAATGTAGATTTTATTCTAATTTTTTTTTAAAAAAATTATCTTCAATCTAATTGACATAAAAATTTACCTCTTAAGGGCAAGCAACATACAAACATTACCATCATGATAATAATAGTGGCAACAGAAAAAGGGTTTATCATTACCATCATGGTGGTAATAGTAGTAGATTGAAACAAAGCCATAGACTGAACTTAATGTGCTTTACCATATTTGAAATTGTTTTGCATGTTGCTAGGCACAAATCACTTTGCTACAATCTTAGGGGAGAGAGCCCAATAGCTAACCACCCTACCTTTGCACATCCTAAGCTACTAGATGATATATTGACTTTTTACGATTATTTTGGGGTTTCTTTGTATGTTACTCAAGAGATTAAATTTATTACTTCAACCTTTGTGTACTTATTATGAATGTGGGAGGATTCCTTACATGCACAAAGGTTCAAAAGTGGTTATTTAGAATTGTTTCTTTATACCCTTGCATACACATTCAATAACTATGTCCCAATGCCACAAAAAAATGTCAAAGCTCCTCTAATAAAGTTGTCAACCAATACCTACACACATATACCCTAATAACCATGCATTATGATCATAAAAAAAGTAGTGTGGCTCCTCTAATTAGGAAAAATGGTTGTCTCTACATGCATAAGTGTGTAATTGATATGTGTGAAATATTTTTCTAGGGTTTTAAATTCTTGTATTGATGAGTGACTATTGGAGCATGGATTGCTAGTAGGCCCTCTCCCCTAATAGAAGCTATTTAATTTTACAAATGAGATTTTAGAGAAAAAAATAGTTTTATTTTAGGAACAAGGCTATGTGGGCAATTTAATAATTTTGTGAAAGTGAATTTATATTTTCCTCCTTGGAAATACAGTTTTGTGGATAGCCTTACATTTATCGTTACTAAACACAAGAAAACTATTATCTAGGTATACATGCCCTTCTCAATCTTTAATATCAATTCTTGATACTAGGATTTGAGCCCATAACCTTTTTATCTTTTTGTTGGATTCTCAATAGCTTGAGGACTTATGGAATTTTCGTCCAAGTTCAACATTGTATCTAGAATTTAAGTAGGTAAATAACAAGTAGTCCTCTCTAAATGATTGAATTGTGAGAAAGAGGAACACACATATAAAATGAGAGGTAAAAGAACAATAACATTCTATAAAATAAATTGGTTTGAGATTCATTCAAATGACACCTAGAAAAATTATTTTTGTTATAAACAAACAAACACATAATTTTTTCAATAAATAATTAGTTGTCTATGTTGTATATTGTCTTTATGTAGTGTAACTATAACCCATGATTTTTTATGCTTAATTAAACAAGGGATGAGTGGGTAGTTTTGCAAATTTCTTATGAGTTTTTGAGGCATCCTAAGCCATGATTTTAAGTTCGTTTGCAAAAAATGATGTGACCTTTCTTTTTAACAAAATATTTCCACCATCAATGTACACTCAGACCTATGTAACTAGGTGAAGTTGATACTTGTACATGAAACCATACAACACACATCAAGGGTACTTGTGCATACACATAAAATAGATGAAGCACATACAGTTTCCCACACAAGGCCAAATATCACATATATAATTTTATTTAATTAAATTTAACATCAATATTAACATCACAATTTTAGAATCAAATTTAATCCATCTTTAACCAATATCTCAAACATCATTAAATTTAAGCATGAAAAATTAAGTATAACATTATCTCACACACATCACATGAAGTATTGTCACAAGGGAGCACATAGGTCCTCACAAGGAACCAAACACAATAGTATACACACATGCATCTCAATATAGAATCATCAATGACTATCATGTTGAGGGATTTGCATCTCAAACATGCAATGATCCATACACATCATATGTCATGAAGATACCATAAACATGTAGAAGCAACATATAAAATAACCACTAAGGAGGAAAAACACTCACAACCCATGCACCCTTGGGTGCATAGTCCATACATCATTAAGATAAGCACATCTCCAAGCTGTAACTAGGATGGGCATTACATCTATTTGCATATTTTGGCAAAGTTAGCTAGTGATTTTTTCCCATCAAGTTGTTTATTCATGTAATAATGAATATATTCTTGATGTTTGAATTTTCTATATAAGGAGGGATGTTGTTCATCTACAAGGTTGCTTGCAGGAGCCACTTCATCATGTAAGCCTGATTGGTAAAACATAGCAATAGATAATCGTGTATTCTCTTTGTTTGTCACTGCTCGATGTTCTATACTCTTGTAGATTCCATTTGTCATGACCTGTAAGGAAATTAAAATATCAGATATTATATTATGTAAATTAATTATACTAGAGATAATTTACTTAATAGTCAAAATTATACAACATTTACCTCTATCAAGTCACCAATGTTTATGACCAGTGCATAAGGAATGGGTAGAATAGGAATCCATTCATTATTCTTGCGGATATGAAGGCCTTCTATTTGATCATCTTGAAGCAAAAGTGTTATGGCACCTCCATCTGAATGAGGACTCAATCCCAACACTAAATCGGGCCTAGGACAAGGTGGATACAAATTCATCCTCATTGTCATCATTGGATCTTCTCCAAACTTTTCTTTAAAATAATCATTCTTTAATTGTAAGTTCTCAGCAAATAGACTTAGGATTATCATAGCCACGCTTTCCACCTCAATAGTGTACATCTCCACTATATTTCTACAATCCCAAATTAAAATTTCATTAGGTAACCATACAAAACATTAATTAAATACTTTATGGTAAGAAGTTTATTTTGTTGGATTACGACTTTATAGTAAATTGATGGGAGTTTACAATAAGTAGCTCAACTTTTATTTAAAAAAAAAGCCTAGAAAATGAAAAGATACATCATTCTAATAATGTAACACTAAACAAGAAATAAATTTTATTTTAAGGTTGAAGTGGCATATCACTTATTTAATTATACGTACTATAGTTAAACATCAAACTCTTTAATTGTCAAATTAAAAAAAAAATTACTTTTCATATACATATTAAAACAACAAATCGTTATTATTACAACCAAGTTTTGTGTTGCATAACCCTAGATTATGTTATTGAACTAGAACATTCATGAAAAACTTCCTTGATAATATCTTGCTAGATTTGATGATAAAAATTTGAAAATATATTACCAAATTAATATCATGAACAATGGAAATCTTATGTTTTTAATAGAATATTTCTTTTTCAATTTTAATTAGGCACAACTATGTATGATTGTATTCATTGATAATTTTTTAAGGAGGATTCCAAGTTGTCAAATTTCGTTCTTGATGTTTAACAATGAATTAGCCTAAAATAATCGCAAAGGTGAGTATTAATAAGAATATTTTACGATCCATTTAGTTAATAAAAATAAAAAATTTTGAATCAAGTTAATTTTATTAAGAATAACATATTATTCTAAATATCATTAGTATTTTAAGACACTTAATTAAAGTTTTGAAATTCTAAACAGCTATATAGTGTTATTACAATATCAATCAATAATCATATTAGTTTCTCAATTGGATGAATAGATATATATTTAATTCTATAAAATAACTACTAATTGATATTTTGAAGATAATATTGTACACAATCTAAACCTATCAATTCTAAAGAACTCTTATTAAAATATTAATCAATAATGAGAAGATCATTAAATATATTATACATTTTTGAAAAAACTAATAATATTATAGCTAACTTCGTGCACCCTAAGCTCTTAAATGGTACATTGGATTTTGTTATATTTAGTTTGGTTTTCTTCATATGTGATTTAAGAGCTTAGAGCTATTGTTCTATCTTCTAGGTAGTTATGAAAAATATGTGATGAATCATTATGTGCACAAAGGTCAAGAAAACCTGTCATTTAGAGTTGACACTTAATCTTACTTATAGACGCCTCAGTAATTGTGCACTACAACCTTCTCCAAATATTTCACATCTAATCTAATGTCTATTCCTCTAATCACCAATACATATTCCTCTTATAATGGTTTTGACTAGGAGAAGCATACCAATAGCCATTATAGCTAGCTTCACGGACTTGCAGATCTTAAATGGTATATTTGATTTTGATGCTTTTTGTTATTGTCTCCATACATGACTTAGCTGCTCATAGCTATTTTTTTTACTTCTAGGTAGTAGCAACACATGCTATGGGATCTATAATGTGTGTAAGGGTCAAAAGTTGGTCATTTGAAAGTATTACCCAATACCTACTTAAAGTTGCCTCAATAACCATGCACTACAACTACCTCAAAACTAACCAACACTTACAATGCCCCAGTAGTCATGCACTGTGGGTACCAATAAAGTTGCACAAATCCTCCATTTAAAGTCCACAAATTTTAACTATTTAGGGTAGAGTGGATCGCAATTACTACATGTGAGATTTATTAATGGGCTTTAAGTTATCATTTTTTTTGTTTCTTTAAAGTTAGTAATTGTGAGGTTGGGTAAGGAGTGAATGGTAATTGGAACATGGGCTCTTCCCCTAATACTTAGGCACGAATGTCTCTATAATTGTATGTTATGAGTACCATTAAAGTTGCACAGCTCCACCAATTATATATTAAAATTTTAACTACTAGTAATGGAAGTACAGATGAAATATTTTAACAGACTTTTACTTATTTTTTAAATATTTTTTAAGTTAGTAATGGGGGATTGACAGCTTTCCATAACTATTCACAAAACTAGAAATGAGGTTTGGAAAGCTATAAACTTTTAGCTGCCCTGCTTTTAAATTGGACCTACTTTCCCCCTGAATTTAATAAATGCAAATGGTATTTTTTATTGAGTAAATTATATAGAGGCCAATTAGTGACTCAGTTTGTAGCTTTTACAGAGAAAAAATAAACTAAAATCTATAGTTTTGGAGAAAGTTTTATCCCTAAATCCTCCCACTACTACCATCTAAATGAAAGGAATGAACCAAATACCTGTAATCTGATGGTGTGGTTGGCCACAGAGCCAAGTTGACAAGCTTTTTAGGCATAAGTACCAAAGCCATCAAGTCCCCCCAGTCCAAAGTCTGATTTTCATCAACCACAAACATATTACCATAGCCCTGGGCTTCTCCTGCTCGGGGAGCATACTTTTTCTTCTCATCCAAGGAAAGACTAAAGAACTCATTAGCCACTCCTCTCATGCGATCTATCAACGGATGTGGAATTCCATGGTTCACAACCTGAGGATCACTGCACCATCAGCACAAATACAAACCCAAATACCAAAAATCTATGTGGGTTCTAACTACATATTCTGAAAGAAGTTTATGGTACCTGAAAGAAACCCCACTCTATGCAAGCCTCAGAAAGAATGCCCATCTCCTTCTGTCTTTCATGGTTGTCAGATGGCAAGAGTAGCTTTTCCATGTCGATTACAGGAACTGTCAAGAGAGAAGAAAATGGTGCTGAAAATGGCCTCTCATCTTCTGATCTGATATATCTCTGGGGAATTTCATTGGGTTTCTTCAGTGAAAGCTCCTGCACACTCTCCACAGCAACGCAATGGTTACTCCAGTTTGGATTAGAGAAAGATTCAGCGGCATGGTTTGCAGAGGAAGCCATTCCAACGCTAATTTGCCCCTAACTACTAAAAAAAACTCATCAGAATTATAATGCAGTCAATGAAGACCAGGCTTAAACACTGAAATACTGTGTGGTTATTATTTAGAGGTTGGGTCAGCACCTAACCTTCTTAATGGTGGAAAAGCGGATCCGATGCCACGCGCCTATAGTGTGACGATCCCACTATGTCACTAACACCAGCTCAAATTTCTAAAGTTTACTTTATAGAGTTGTTTATAGGCTAAAGAGGCTTGAATGGGCCGCCCACGAGATGCATTAATCATGAAGATTTTGGAAAAATGGTTATTTTTAAATATTATTGGTGATAAAACTGCAATGAAAAGATCTTACTTTTTAAGTACTTGTCGGTGGCCGGGCTCGGCACACTCCAAGCATTGACTTAGGTGGTCAGCCCCACAAACCATTTTAAAATTCATGCTTTCCCGTTTCTGTTTTCGTTTCCAAATTTATCTTTGTCGTACTGTTCGGAATGATTTTCCCACCGAAGTTAGCCTGGCATTTTCTGTCCTATGGAAGCAAGTGGATCACTTCTCTTTGTTTCTCTGTGTGTTCTGTGATGAGTTTTTATGCATCGAGGGAGACTAACCAAAGATGAAAAGAATTATACTAGCAATTGCAATTGCATCTTGTTGTGCAATGGGTACACCGAAGAGGTATTATTGCATAAATATGTGTTTATATGTGAGTATGTGAATGAGTAAGTAAGAGAGATAAGGAGATAAAATAGATAGGGAGAGAAATAGTGAGAAGATATAGGATACCTTGGGAGATATAGGAAGCGGAATGATAGAAATAGATAGAGAGGGAGGAAAATATAAGGATAGAAAGAGCAAGAGATAGAGATAGAGAGATAGATCTAATGGGAAAGATAGAGGGAGAAAATAGAGAGATGCAAGTTGAGATAAATAATTAAATAAAAAATAGAACTTATTTTTTAATTTATTAGAATTGAAATAGTAATAAAATAAGTAATTAAAAAATATGATTTATTTATTTTGAACAACTTCAACATTAATTCAATGGAAGATAAATTTAATATTAACAAATTTAAAATATTGTTAAACTGATATAAATATTGTTAAATTTTCTAATAGATTAAGTTTTAAATATTTAAACATTTTTTCAAATAAAATATAAAAAAATTAAAATAAACTAAATTGATTTGAAATTTGTTAAATAATAAATATCAATTTGTAATGTATTTGTTTATTTAATCCAATTTATGTATATGTATATGTGAATAATAACAATTATTAATATTAATATTAGAAATTTATTATTTATTATATATTTTTACAAAATTAAAAAGCAATATTATTAAAATTTCTATATAAAAATATATATTATAATTAATTAAATATATTCTAATTAAATAGAACCCTAATTTCAATTTTATAAAAAAATTTAGTTATAATTGTAACTTAATTTATATAGTTATTTTAAGTAACTATAAATAAATTGTGATTATTTTATCTTTAATTTTAATCCTATAAATTTTGATTTTAATTAAAATTATTTTTATAAGCATAATAAAATAACAATAACAATAACAATAAAACCTAAATAATTATTAATCTAAAACATAAAACAAAAATCTTTAAAAGAAATAAACATACATTCAAATTATATGCAATGATTTTTACCAAATGTAGTAAAATTATATATACATTTTGTTTTACATCATACTCCATATTTTGAAACAGGTGAACAATTAAACATACTTTTTAAATGCTTCTTAACATTAATTAATCAAAAAAATCTTTTAACTATTAAACTCACATAATTTGGGCATGCTACTTGAAAATTAAAATTCAACATCTTAATTTTTTTCCATTAAGCCATTTCATTGAAGTTGTCAACTTTCAGAAGGAGCACTTCTCTATGTAAACGGTAGTTAAAAACAAAAACATAATAGTATCTACACAATAGTATAACATAATCTCAAACATCATTAAATTTGAGCATGCAAAATTAGTATAACATAATCTCACACACATCACATGAATTATTGTCACAAGGGAGCACATAAGTCATTGTCACAAGGGAGCACATAAGTCCTCACAAGGAACCAAACACAATAGTATCTACACATGCATCTCAATGCAGAAACAACGATGACTAAAATGTTGAGGGATTTGCATCTCAAACATGCAAGAGGTCCATACACATAATATGTTATGAGGATACCCTAAACATATAGAAGAAACATATAAAATAACCACTAAGGAGAAAAACACACTCACAAATCATGAACCCCTAGGTACATAGTCTCAACATCACCGAGATAAGCACATGCCCAAGTTGTAAATGTGATTGACATTACAACTATTCACATATTTTGGCAAAGTTAGCTAGTGATTTTTTCCCATCAAGTTGTTTATTCATGTAATAATGAATATATTCTTGATGTTTAAACTTCCTATATAAGGATGGTTTTTCTTCATATACAAGGTTGCGCGCAGGAGCCACTTCATCATGCAATCCTGGTTGGTAAAACATAGCAATAGATAATCGTGTCTTCTCTTTGTTTGTCACTGCTTGATGCTCTATACTCTTGTAGATTCCATTTGTCATCACCTATAAGGAAATTAAAATATCAGATATTATATTTTATAAATTAGTTATACTATAGATAATTTATCGAATAGCCAAAATTATTCAACATTTACCTCTATTAGGTCACCGATGTTTACGACAAGTGCATAAGAAATGGGTTGAATAGGAATCCATTCATTATTCTTGCGGATATGAAGGCCTTCTATTAGGTCATCTTGAAGCAAAAGTGTTATGGCACCTCCATCTGAATGAGGACTTAATCCCAACACTAGATCAGGCCTAAGACAAGGTGGATACAAATTCATCCTCATTGTCATCATTGGATCTTCCCCAAAATTTTCTTTAAAATAATCATTCTTTAAGTGTAAGTTTTCAGCAAATAGATTTAGGATCATCTGAGCCACCCTTTCTACCTCAACAGTGTACATCTCCACCATATTTCTACAATCCCAAATTAAAATTTCATTAGATGACAATACAAAATATTAACTAAAGACTTTATGATAAGAAGTTTATTTTATTGGATTATGGTTTTATAGTAAATTAATGAGAGTTTACTATAATTAACTCAATTTCTATTTTAAAAAAAAATAGAAAATGCAAACATCCATCATTCTAAGAATGTAACCCCAAACAAGAAATAATTTTTCTTTTAAGATTGAAGTGACATATCACCTATTTAATTATACATGCTTTAGTTAAATATCAATCTATTTAATAATCTAATAAAAAATAATCTTACATCTCATGTACATATTAAAACAACAAATAATAAATAATTTTTAACTTGTAAAAAATTATCTTTAATTATCAAATATTTAATATTTATTAATAACCTTATAAATACATTTATAATTCAATCTTCATCAAATGTCCCTAGAATAATTTGTGGTGACATCAACAATTGACAAAATAGTGAAGAGTGATTTGGTCGATCAATCAAGATACGTAGATAATTAACTTATATGTTGATTACGAAGGAGGGGGAACTCTTTGTAGAGTTAAATTAATGAAATTTACAAGAATTTTCTTGTCACAATGGCTATATGAATTAAGAACTTGTGCAACTATTTGGATTTTCCAGCCTAGATAATAATATTTCCTTCCGTAATAAAATCACCATATTCAAAGGAAAAAATAGAAAAACATCTTTAGAGGGAAATAAAAAAATATCCCAGATGCTGCTATTCCACTTAGTAATAACAAAAGATACATTTTCAATCAAATGAAGAGAATGTTATTATCAATGAATTAAAAAAAAAATATTTAGGCTAAATTAGTCTATAAAGAAATTACAGAAGTCTTATCTAAATATTTGATCTATTTTCTAAAATTTTTTAAAATATATATTTTATATTTTGATTTTTGTTAAATGAGATGCAAAATATAGTATTATAATACATTTTCATAATGTCTTCGAAGGGAAATACATAAAATGTTTTATATAAATCTTTATCACATACATATCCTCTATCTCTAAATGCTTCAATATAATTTATTAAAGTAGAAGTATAGCAATTTCTCTCAATCCTAGCACTACACATATCTTAATTGGTTAAGACAGAGAATTGAAACACTTAATTTATGATGGTAATTTTTTGTTTAGCATACTCAACAACTTTCAATGAAGTATGTGAATTAGTTATAACTTTTGATTTTTTAAGAGATGTTTATTAAAAAATACATTACAAATGTCATAGCCACACAAATTCTTCATGGTATTATACTAGCATATAATCGATCATCAATAATCGTACACTACAAGCATCTCAAAATGGTCAATATTCATGAACAAATGTCTCAATAGTTGTGCCGTATGGATACCAATAATGTTGCACAAATCCTCCAATTAAAGCTAGTAATGAGGGTTGGATGAGCAAGGAGTGCGCGGTAATTAGAACATGGGCAGTAACGGGTACTCTTCCCATAATGCTTATGGACAATAATTGTGTGTTATGAGTACCAATAAAGTTGTGCAACTCCTCCAATTTTATATTAATTTTTTTACTAGTGATACAAATAAATTTATATTGATACATGTTAATAGACTTTTCTTTATTTTTTTAATTTTTTAATAATTACTTATTGGAAGGTTGCAGTAACTGAACCCTTTTCCTTAACTATTCACAAAACTAGGAATGAAGTTCAGAAATTTAGAAGGCCATAAACTTGTAAACTTTTAGTTGCCCTGCTTTCTTACTGTACCTACTTTCTCCCTGACTTTAACAAATGCAAAATTTATTTTTATTGAGCCAATCAGTGACTTGGTTTGTAGCTTTTACAGATGGAAAAAAAAAAAACACTAAAATCTAAAGTTTTATCCCTAAATCCACCCACTACTACCATCTAAATGAAAGGAATGAACCCAATACCTGTAATCCGATGGTGTGGTTGGCCACAGAGCCAAATTGACAAGCTTTTTAGGCATAAGTACCAAAGCCATCAAGTCCCCCCAGTCCAACGTCTGATTTTCATCAACCACAAACATATTACCATAGCCTTGAGCTTCTCCTGCTTGCGGAGCACACTTTTTCTTTTCATCCAAGGAAAGACTAAAGAACTCATTAGCCACTCCTCTGATGCGATCTATCAAAGAATGCGGGATTCCATGGTTCACAACCTGAGGATCACTGCACCATCAGCACAAATACAAACCCAAATACCAAAAATCTATGTGGGTTCTAACTATATAATCTGAAAGAAGTTTATGGTACCTGAAAGAAGCCCCACTCTATGCAGGCCTTTGAAAGAATTCCCATCTCCTTCTGTCTTTGATGGTTGTCAGATGGCAAGAGAAGCTTTTCCATGTCGATTACAGGAACTGTCAAGACAGAAGAAAATGGTGCTGAAAACGGCCTTTCATCTTCTGATCTGATATATCTCTGGGGAATGTCATTGGGTTTCTTCAGTGAAAGCTCCTGCACACTCTCCACAGCAACGGAATGTTTACTCCAGTTTGGATTACTGAAAGATTCAGCGGCATGGTTTGCAGAGGAAGCCATTCCAACGCTAATTTGCCCCTAACTACTAAATAAAACTTATCAGAATTATAATGCAGTCAATGAACACCAGGCTTAAACGTGAAATAGATTACATTATACAGTTGTTTATACTAAAGAGGCTTGAATGGGCCGCCCACGAGATGGATTCATCATGAGTATTTAAATAATTATTGGTGATAAATTATAATGAAATGATCTGACTTTTTAAGTACTTGTCGGTGGCTGGGCTTAATCGGCACATTCTGAGCATTGACTTAGGTGTCCTGTGGGGAGTTGTTATCCCACATGCATTGAGATTTTTTTCATTTCGAATGCGACAATAATAAATACGATTTTTAAAATTTTGGTTGACTTTGGAAATTTTAATTAATTACTAACAATAAATTTTTAATAATTACTATTATTAAAATTTAATTGAAATGTTTATTTTTGTAAATATTTAACTTTCAAGTATTTTATATGTTGGTTTCACTTTAAAGATATCAATAATAAATTAATAATAATTAATATTATTAAAATTAATTAAAAAAATCACTTCTAATGTCATATTTTTTCTCACTTAGCTTATGAGTTTTTTAATTTTGGTTTTGACTTTAGAGATATTAATTAATTACTAACAATCAATTTATAGCAATTGATATTGTTCAAATTAATTTTAAAGTGGTTTATTTTTTTAAATGTTTTTAATAATTATTATTCATAATGGATATTTAACTTTCAAGTATTTTATTGTTGGTTTGAGTTTAAATATCTTAATTAATTTCTAATAATTAACTAAAAATTTCACTTTTAAAAACAAATTTTTATTAATAAATTATTCATAATGAATATTTAATCAATAAAATATTATGGATTAAAATTACTTAAATTTGTTTATATTATAAGATTGATGTTAAGATATTTATATTTTAAGTATTTTATTGTTGGTTTCACTTTAAAGATCTTAATTAATTACTAATAGTAAGTTAATAGTGATAAATATTATTAAAATTAATTAAGAATTTTTCTTCTAAAAATAAATTTTTAATAATAAATTATTCATAATGAACATTTAATCAATAATAAATTATGATTAAAATTATTTAAAATTGTTTATATTATGGGATTGATGTTAAGATATTTTACTTTCAAGTATCTTATTGTTGGTTTGACTTTAAAGATCTTAATTAATTACTAATAATAAGTTAATAGTGATTAATATCATTTAAATTAATTAAAAATTTCACTTCTAAAAATAAAATTTTAATAATAAATTGAATTTTGTTTTGAAATAATTGAGAGAAGAAATTGAATTTAAACGGACAAGAGCGAAATGGCGGCATTGGATGACAACACGATCGGCATTGGCGATAGGAGTAGGGTTACTGATGTGCGCTATTCCGGTGCTGAGTCTTCGAAGGTTGGATCTCGGAGCGATGAAGCGGACATTGCTTTCCCCATCGAGACAGGTAGATTGCAGACGATTCAACAACCGATTAATGTTGGAAAAGCAAATATGGTCCAGGGCAACAAACATTCCAGACCGCGGTTAAACTTTGGAAACCCTTACTCAAATGGCAACCAATGCCCTATTGACCCGCATAAGTGGAAGGAGAATGGTTTCATTTGGAATAACAAAGGCTGGTTTCATAAGGCTAAGCATCTCGCATCCGAGGCTCCTTGAAACTAGTATCCACCGCCTGAACCTAGCATTTTCAGTGCGGCACCTGAGAGAGGCAATCCTCACACTGACTCTTTTTTGGTTCCCTCGATTGATCACGGTAATCCCCAAAAGAGGAATGGGCACTTTAGGCAATACAACTCAAGGGTGGACCAAGCTAGGTTCTGGAGATCCAATATTCGCCCTAACAATCGGAACCCTTGGTCGAGCCATGAAAGACGCCTTGACTTTCGAAGAGCAGCCTCCCTCCCTCAATGACCCCGTTTTCATAAACCGGTAAGAAAAACCTCAAGACCCACCATCTTTTTGGATGAGAATAAAATTAATTCTGCTAGGTCGAATTTGCTTGAGTCTTGCCTTTTCATCAAGTGGGGTGGTGGAAAGCAGGTTAAGGATAACTTTGAATCCTAGTGTAGAGCACAGTGGGGTAAGGATATTAACATTAATATCCTCTCGAACGATTTCTATATGATTAAATTTATGAGCAATAAGGATAAATGGCAAGCAAAAAATAAAGGTCCATACATCTTAGATGGCATTGAAGTTCACACCCAATTTCAACCCCCGAACGTATGTACTGCCAGACAACAAGGTATGGATAAGACTGTATAATTGTCCCTTGGATTATTGGCACATTGATGTCATCAAGGATATATGCAAAGACCTTGGCACCTTTGTATCGAAAGATGATATCTTGGAGGATAAATTATGGGGAAGCTTCCTCAGAATTTGTATTAGGACGGATCAAATCACCAAGATTCCCGACGAAGTCAGAATTATTGGGGCAGGGAAGATTTGGATCCAAAAGATTGATAGAGAGGATCAACTACATATTTGTTCTAAATTCTTTTCCTTAGATCATACCAGTATTAGTTGTGATATTGATGCAGAGCATCATGAAAACATCAATCAAATAACCATTATCAAATCTTCTCCATATATATCAATCCATAATGATTGTAGATCCATATATCATGCATTAAACCCTTCATCTATTCATTTCTTGCAAACGAAAACCAAGAATTTGTCCAAACTATGAAATTTAGTCTATTCTGGTCCTGAAATTATAGTCATGAACAATCATTAATAACTCTTAAAATAGTAATTACCTTGAAAATCTCTCCGGTCAGATTCTAGAAATGCAAGTTATAAAACGTTTCTCCAAATTATAAAAAGATCTAACGGTTAAATCCAAAGTTATGAGGATTGTGCCAAAACTGGTCGCCATGAATCAGGGTTTTGGGTAGTTCCAAACGGTTTTCACCAAAACATTCATAACTTTCTCAAAACTGAATGAAATAAACTCAAACCAAAAGAAATGGAAACATTATTCAACATAATACACTATAATTATGGAAATACACTTTTTTCTAGGCTGTACATGGCCGTACCAGGCCTGGAAACAAGAGGAAAAACTTCCAAGATCACAAAACAAGAGATTGAAAACAATGAAAATATGATACCAAAATGTTTCCAATGCTTTCCAATTCCTTCTCCAATTTTTACATCCCCTTATGAACAACCATTATAGAGGTTATATAGCCTTTTAATCTTCACATGGAAGTTACAACTACCCAACTTCCTCTTATGACCATACAACTTCCCATTTTGGTCTTTTTACAACTTTTGAAAAGTTGCATTTTCCAACTTTTACAACTTTTGACTCAAATGACTTTCAACCTTCAAAAAATATTAGGATGGAATAATAATGTATTTTTGTCACCATTTTATCCCTCCAAGGATATTTTATACAAATTTTACCAAATGACTAATTCAAGACCTTATTAGGACAACTTGGACAACTCATTACAATGGGCTCTTTTAGCCTTACATATTGATTCATATTGACTCAAAATGACATTACAAATGAAAATGTAATTGAATATACTTATGAATTGATCTTTATCCTCTTATAGACTCCTTTTGTGCTTTTGTGTTAGGTGCTCCTGCACCATACTCCCGACTTTGAAAAGTTTCCAAGTCCCTTGGAAAGATGGATGAAAATAACTTGCAAGAAACTTTTGAGTGAGATCTTCACCTTTGTCTTCATTAATCTTTGCCTCTTTGGATTCTCTTGATGTCTTTGCTTCTTTTTTTTTTTTTTTTTGTCTACTTCTATCAAAACTCCCATCAATGGAGTTCATATTGGCTGCTCCTCAAGATGTCGCTCCAAACATAAGTCCACCCTCAATGCTGCACCAAACTCACCAACTACTTTGCCTCACCCAGGAGTCATTTCCTTGCCTCTCTCCCCAGGTCTTTTGGCAACCCACTGGACCTCTTTTTCAGGCCCCTTGGACCATCTCCTATGGCCCCATGACAGACCTTCATGTCTGCCTACTTGCAGCTAGTGGATATACATCTGCAACCACAACCATTAGCAAACCAAAATACCAATAACTTGCTCAGCCCAGACCTTTTGCTGAGCTTTGATACCAATTTGATGCAAAGCATCATGAAAACATCAATCAAATAACCCTTATCAAATCTTCTCCATATATATCAATCCATAATAATTGTAGATCCATATATCATGCATTAAACCTTAATCATTTAAACCCTTCATCTATTCATTTCTTGCAAATGAAAACCAAGAATTTGTCCAAACTATGAAATTTAGTCTATTCTGGTCATGAAATTAAAGTCATGAACAGTCATTAATAACTCTTAAAATAGTAATCACCCTGACAATCGCTCCAGTCAGATTCTAGCAATGCGAGTTATAAAACGTTTCTCCAAATTATAAAAAGATCCAATGGTGAAATCCAGAGTTATGAGGATTGTGCCAAAACTGGTCGTCGTGAATCAATATGAAGGCTAAAAGAGCCCATTGTAATAAGTTGTCCAAGTTATCCTAATAAGGTCTTGAATTAGTCATTTGGTAAAAATTGTATAAAATATCCTTGGAGGGATAAAATGGCGACAAAAATACATTATTATTCCATCCTAATATGTATTGAAGGTTATTTTTGTCACCATTTTATCCCTCCAAGGATATTTTATACAAATTTTACCAAATGACTAATTCAAGACCTTACTAGGACAACTTGGACAACTCATTACAATTGGCTCTTTTAGCCTTACATATTGATTCATATTGACTCAAAATGACATTACAAATGAAAATGTAATTGAATATACTTATGAATTGATCTTTATCCTCTTATAGACTCCTTTTGTGCTTTTGTGTTAGGTGCTTCTGCACCAGATATTTCGGCTACGATTCAGCGAAGTTATTTCTGTATGAAATCTCCTATTGAGGTCAATCTGCAACCGGAACCTTCTATTGCCTTTGACACCAAGGAAGCTATTTGCAACAACACTCTTAACAATGAGAATGTTCCACTAACGGAAGAAACCCCTTTGATCATAATTCCTCCCTCCTCTGGTCAATGCGAGAGTCAACAAGATCTTCTCACACTTTTGGAGAAGACCAAAACCCTGCAGGCAGATATTGAATCCAAGTTAGCAGATTCACTTCCACCCTCCCCCTATGTGCCTAGGAATCAAGTGGTAATTGAAGATGGCAATCTTCACTCTCCGGTTATGGAGACTGGCACGTTGAGGGAAATGGGAGGGCAGATCTGCTCCTCGACAGGCATTGAGCTGGAAGATGGTGAAATTGAAACCTCCACCTTGGAGGGGGAGGAAGTCTTTGACCCAAACTCAGATCTTATTCTGGAGGGTACTCCAAAAGGTTTTGGTAAATTGGATTCAACTATTGACAAACCTAATTTTAAGCCAAAAGGTGTGCGGGGGCGCAAGTCCAAAAAAGTTATGCTTGCAGTGGTTGGTGCTGCCTGTGGTTAAACCAAACTTAATTTAGGGAAGGGAAATACCCTTCCCTAGGAGCAATGAAACTCCTATCTTGGAATGTCAGGGGCATCAATGCCCCTGATAAATGGAGCTTGATTAAGCGTCAGATTGATGACACTAAATGAGATATTTGGCTACTTCAGGAAACTAAATGGAGTATTGCTAAGACTGCTGCTAAAATGAGACTTTAGAAATAGTGGAATGGGCTTTTTAGGCAATTGGATGGAGCCTCTAGTGGCTTGGGTATCATTTGGAACCCATTGAATGTTAAGATCTCACTTGTAGGGGAAGATAAGTATTGGCAACACTGCTCGGTTACCATTCTTGGATGGAATGAGAATTTCAATCTTTTCAATGTGTACAGACCATCTACTGCTGGTGATAAATGGGATCTCTGGGCTTTCTTATCTAGCAAACTAAACAATATTACCGACGGTAGTTGCGTGGTAGCCGGGGACTTCAATGCGATCCTCTCTAGCACTGAGAAAAGTGGGTTTATTCAAAGAACTGGTACTTCCCATAAGGACTTTTTGGATTTTGTTGAGCAGAATCACCTTTTAGACATTGTTTCGAAAAATGGTATTTTCACATGGACGAACTGGAGAGCAGGTTTTACTAATATTGTTGAACGGCTTGACCGGTTTCTTGTCTCTGGTGAGTGGTTAGGTCAAATTTTAGCCTTAGAATCGTCGATTCTCTCGCTTATCGAATCATATCACTATTCGATCTGTCTAGAGGTTACCTTGGGTCAAGCAGAGGGGGGCACCCCGTTCCGGTTTGAGAAAATGTGGTTCAGAGTGCCTGAACTATATGACCTTATAGCCACTTGGTGGAATGAACCAGTTTTGGGGAATTATTTGAGACTTCTCATTCTCAATAAAAAGCTCAAGTATATTAAGGTCGAGCTCAAAGAATGGAATAAGAGCCATTTCAAGAATATTCATATGGAGAAATTAAGAATTAAGGCTGAACTGGCAGACTTAACCAGCTCTATTATCACTTCTAGAATGACTGAGGATCTATTTATCAAAGAAAATTCTCTCAAGTCTGACCTAAATGAAATCCTTTGGTGTGAGGAAATTCACGGGCGTCAAAAATCAAGGGAGTTATGGCTTAAGGAAGGTGACAAAAGCACCAAATTCTTCCACCAATCGACCATTGCCTATCAAAATAGAAACAAAATATCGAAGATTATGAGACCGGACGGAGTTACTGCCAAGAAATATGAGGACATTGCGTAGGAAGTTGTAAGATTATTTAACTCTTTGTTGAACGGGGTCCATCAAATCGATCATGAAGCAAGAACCAGAATTCTGAACTCAATCCCTTTTGTTATATCTGGTGATCAAAATACAGCTCTTTGTACTCCTATTTCAATTGATGAGGTAAGGATTACCACCTTCTAGCTAAAACCGGATAAGACTCTTGGCCCGGATGGCTTCCCTGCTGCTTTCTTCCATCATTTCTGGGACATCATTGCTCGAGATCTACATCTTGCAGTAGAAGAATCAAGAAAGAAGATGACTATGTTAGGGGCTTTCAATCACACATTTTTTACTCTAATTCCGAAGAAGAAAAATCCACAACATATGAGTGACTTTAGGCCCATTGCTCTATGCAACACTGTATATAAGATTGTAACAAAGATCATAGCTAACAGATTGAAGACCCTCCTTAATCACATTATATCAGATGAACAAAGCGGTTTTGCCCCTGCAAGATCCATTGTGGAAGGCATTATCATTGCTCATGAAACGCTTCACACAACCAGGAAGACCAAGGACTCCTCTATGGTTCTAAAACTGGACATCCAGAAAGCTTATGACATGGTGGACAGGGTTTTCTTATTTGATGTTCTTAATAAATTTGTTTTCTGCAAGGAATGGCTCACTTGGGTCACGAGTTGTCTTTCTTCCCCCAAATTCTTTGTTCTGGTTAATGGCTCATCCCATGGTTTTTTCTCTTCGACAAGAGGAATCAAACAAGGTGATCCATTATCACTTTTTTTGGTTTATCATAATGGCTGAAGCTCTAGGTTGATCTATTAGAGCTCTTCAACAAGATGACCGTTGGGTTGGAGTTAATGTGGCAATAGGGGTTGAAAAAATGACTCATCTCCAGTTTGTTGATGACACCATACTGTTTGGTTAGGCTTGTAGGAGGGAAGCTAGAACTATTAAATCATACCTTGATGATTAATGTTTGGCATCCGGGTAGAAAATCAACTATCATAAATATGAAGTGTTTTTTGTCAACACCTCGCTTAACCTACAAGTTGTATTATCAAGGATTCTTAATCTCAGAGTCACTAACATCCCTGGGAAGTTTCTTGGTACTCCCCTCTTCATTGGTAGCAATAGATCTCACTACTGGAAGCATCTTATTGATAAGTGTAAATCCAAACTTGCATCTTGGAAACGAAAGTGGTTATCCTCTGCTGGGAAGCTTACTATGATAAAATCGGTTCTTTTAGCGCTACCGATTTTTTCCATGGCTTGCTTGAGATTACCGGTGGCAATTGAAGATGAATTGATTTCTCTAATGAGAAACTTCCTTTGGAATGGTTCGGATGACAAAGGTAAATTCCCTTTGATAGCCTGGAAAAAGATCTGCCAACCAAAAAAGGCAAGAGGTGCTGGCATTTGCCAAATCTCAATTATGAATTTAGCAATGGGTGCTAAGTTGGTTTGGGAGATCTGTAGCGGTGGGAGGCAAAAATGGATAAGGCTCTTGAAACATAAATATTCGGATTCCCTGGAGCCTAAAAGGATTCCGACTATCAACAATCCTCCCAGAGGCTCGGCTATCTAGAATTTCATTATGGACAGCAAGGAAATCATCAGTGATCACGTTACCTAGGATGTCAGGAATGGCAGGGATGCCTCCTTTTGGTTTGATTCTTGGTCTGGTGATGTTGCCCTATGCCACAACCCCTCTCTGCAACCTATTATGGCAGAAACCTATCGCCTTTGGGGGCACAATATATGTGACTATGGTTATCCGATCCAAGAAAATGGTATTGCCAAATGGAAATGGAACTCTTTGGATCAGATGGACTTGGATTAGCATTAGGACCTGTTTACTGACATTCTCAACAAAAGGTTTATTTTCCCTTCCCCTGATAAGGACATTATTAGATGGTGCGGCTCCTCTGATGGCAAATACAAAGTATGTTTTGGTTGCAAACTAAAAGAAGCCGCTATCAACAAACAAGACTGGCCTTTTAATCTTTTTTGGCATCAACATCTCCTTCCCAAAGTGGGCTCCTTTGCCTACCTAGCTTTTTAGAGAAAAATCTTAACTCAAGAAAGGCTCCAATCAATGGGTATCAATGGACCCAACAAATGTCCTTTATGTTTGGAAAAGGAAGAGACTGTGGATCATCTTCTTCTCCACTGCAAATTCTCTAGTCACTGTTGGTGGCATTTCATGGGTAAATTATGAATCTTTGGCCCCTTCCTAGCAGGGCTGGACAACTGGTTTTTGCAATGGCCTAAACCGGCAGATAAGGCTGCTTTTGATGATTTATCTTTTATCCTCCCATCTCTTATGATCTGGGAAATCTGGAAAGAAAAGAACCGCAGAATCTTCTAGGGTAAAGAAATGAGCCTATTGTCTCTTTGTGGGAAAATAGAGAACCACCTGACTGAACTCCTGAATGAGGCTGCCCAATCCAAATCATTAAAGAAAAATTTGTTCACGGACTAGGATTGTAAGATTAAGCTGGTTTTTCCAAACCTCCTCATCCTCCGATCTTCGGACTGGGTACCCCGGTTGATTAGATCAATCCAAGAGTGGGGGTGAAATGGGATGCGACAGAGGTTGGGTGGTGCAAGGTAAACTTTGATGGTGCGTCTACAGGAAATCTGGGTCAAAGTGGAGTTGGCTGTATTTTGAGGGACTCTGATGGCCTTTGTTTAAAAGAAATCTTTGAAAAGATTGGTGTGGCCACTAATAATGAAGCAGAATTCAGAGCGGCTTTCAGAGGTCTTCAGTTAGGGAAGGAGCTAGGGGTGTAGAGAATTCATTTGGAGGGAGACTCATTAAATGTTATTAATGTGATCTGTTGTAATAGCATCCCTAGTTGGCATCTTAACCAATGGCTTCAACCAATCTTGGTGCTGCTAGCTACCTTTGAGGAATTTCGGGTTAGCCACATCTACAAGGAAGGTAATGGTGAAGCTGAAAGACTTTCTAAATTGGCTATAGCCATAGATGATCCCACTTGATTATTCACTGATGATGTTTTTTGGGGCTGGTTGGTTATGTGGCATTGGTTCCTCCGGTTGACAGGCTATCCTCGCTCTCTGTTTAGGGGGTTGCTCTCCGGTTGGGTCTATTGATGGTTATACGCTCTCTAGTTCATTTCGCAACTTCGAGTTGTGGAGCAAATTGCTGCTTTGCTCCCCAGTAGCCGCTTTACCCCCGGTCATGGTTTCCGGTGGAGAGATCGACTGTTTGCCCTATTTACCTGTTATGGTCTCTTTTCACCAACGTGATGTGACGCTTTGCCAACATCATTGATTAGTGTCAGTTTTGGCCTTGGGGCAATTAAATATAAGTGTACTTTAACATCTAGTCATGACTAGATTCTCTCATGATTTGTTTTCAATCACTTGATGCTTAAAGTTGATTGACACCAAGTTGAGGAGCTTTGGCACAGATGGTTTGTGGATACTGGCATCTCACACGTGTGGATATTTATTGGGTATGATTGCTTGTAGGGTGTCGTAGTCTCTGGTTTGATGTTGTGCTATTTAACAATGGTATACCCTTCTTTCCATCAAACAATTGCTTTTCTTTTTGGTGATTCGCTATGGAGACCCCAATCCTCCTTGAAGCTACTTGTCACTAGATGGCTTTCCTGGGCAAAATCACGGACATACGTCTACAAGAGGTCCTCTTCTCTTGGCATCCTCTCAATCTCCATAGCGTTAAGAGGATTCTAGGAAAGGAATTCCTCATGGCATATCACAGGTGTAGAGCCAACGCCGATATCCCAGCCTTTTTCTTGCAATGATAATTTACATGTGCACTAGTAAGAAGAAATAAACATTGTTAATGCAAATGATGTTTAAGCATCACTTGTTGGGGGAAATAGATGTTGTATTGGACAATATTGATGCCAATCTTAGAATTCCACTACCCCAAAACTACTATATGTCACTAGGCAATGAAGCGGAGGTTAAGAAGCTTGCTATTGTTAATTCTCTGGATTTCGAGTCTCTCCAAGCAACCTGGCCTGGCATATCCAGGAACATTGATTTCCTGTTTAAAGCGACTGGCATACAAAGCGGTTTCACTTTGGAATGGCGAGAAAAATTTCTTTGTGATGAAGATATTGCGCATATCGATGACTTTGGGATTCTGGAGAATAGAGATCTGGTGGATGGAAATGACTGGGATTTTAGGTTGGGCGAAGAGTGGATCCTAGATGACTACCGACTCCCAAAGGAGAAGGCAGAATCGACTGCTCATTCGAATTGTGGCACGGAATGTCCCATTATTCTAGATGCAGCTAATGCGCTAGCGGATGATGCTTTTGAAGACTCTCTTTGACTCCGGTTGTCACTAGGCCCTCCAGTCTCTCTGCTTTTTGAGCTTGTATGTTTTTAAACCTCTGTTTTTGTAAGAGTTTGGTTTATGTTTGTACTATTCCAGCCCTCAAGGCTGGTCTTTCTTGTCTTAGACTTGAGCTATGGTAGGGGGTTTTCTTCCTGATTCTTTCTCCCTATCACTCTTTTTGAATCAGGCCTTGTATCCTCCTTTTTGTTTAATACAAGGGTATTGCCCCTATGTAGCTATTTACTTATTAAAAAAAAAAATTAAATAATAAATTATTAATAATAAATTATTAATAATAAATAGTTAATCAATAATAAATTATGGATTAAAATTATTTAGAATTGTTTATATTATAGGATTAATGTTAAGATATTTAAATTTCAAGTATTTTATTGTAGATATAATAATACATACGGGTGATAATAGCGAAGTTCGACAGAGTTTTTCGGTGAGCGAAAAACAACAGAGTTGTTAGTTTCCGGCGCCGCGATGGTGGCGTCACCCCCTGGTGACCCAGGTGGCGGTTGTTGCCAGCTGGACACCCCTAGCCAAGGTAATTTGCAAGAGGCAGTGTGTGATGAAGTTATGAATGACATTAATTCCTCCTGCAGACGGATGGTACTCGGCAGTCCTCAAGGCGACTATGGCGGTGGCTCCAATTTATTACCATCTACCTCACGTCCGAAGTCATTCTCTGAGGCAGTGGCTCACACTGTTGAAATTAACGCTAAGGCCAGGTTTGATCCCGTCTGCCCTAGGTCAAATGAAGAGGTCGAGAAAGGTAAGAACCCTTCGGCTTCCCCTATGTCCTTCTCTATTGCTCCCAATTCTGATATGCTTTATGAAATTCTTAAGGAAAAAACTAGGTTGAGCAACACGGCAATTTTCTTTTCGGTTACTGATGTGGACAAATGTCCTCCGAGGAAATTCATGGATGATTGGTTTCATAATTTCTGGAACAATAAACTAGGGTTTCATATTTCTTTTTGTAGGCAGTTACAGAAAGGTCTATATGTTATTTTCTTTGTCAATTCTGATGCCCAAAAAGAAGTTTTAAAAAGACAATATTGGTCAGTTGGTTCGACTTCTTTTAGGGCATTAGCCTGGTCGGCGGATGTTGTTCATGAGAAAGTGCTTGCGTTGGCGGTGCCTAGATGGATTTTGGTGAAGAATGTTCTGCCTTTTTTATGGCGGTTCCTTCCTCAGTTAATGGAGCCACTAGGAAAGACCATCCGAATGGATGAGTCTGCGAGATTGGTCCCTCACATGGATGCAAGGATGTTAATTTCCCTCTTGCCGGGTAAAGAGATTCCGGAAACAATCTGTGTTGATATTTTGAATGAATCCTTTGTTTGCCCTTTGGAAGTTTTGGGTGGGCTCAATGCGTGCTTCCTCTGTCGAAAGGAAGGACACCGTAGAAGGGATTGCCCTGTTTTAAAGAGAAAGTTGGTGAATAGCCCTAGTGTTGCGCACGTCAACCCGCCTGATAAAAATGTGAGCCCCGCTAACGCTAAGGTTCCTCCTCCAAATAATGACACTAGCCCTACTGGTGTGAAGGTCGTGTCCTCTCCTAACCCTTCCTTTGTTTCGAAGAGTCTCGATCCCAGTATTTCTCCTAATCCCTCTGCTACTGCCAACATGCCCCCCAAAGACCCACCTAATCCTACTGGTAGTGTTGCCCAACCTCATTTCAGCTCGCAAATTATTCCCGCTGGATATTCAGGCATTGATCTCAATTCTGATGATGGTTTTATCATTGTTCAGGAAAAGAAAAAATGTAAAGCTTATCATGGCTCACGGCAGAAAATAGTGGCCTCTGATTCCATTAACAGGTCGGTCACCACTATCCATCAAGGATCTAAGCCCATCGAAAGCCGCCAGGAAGAATTATCCGGTGACCTTGTCTTAAACACTAATAACTCGCAGATTGTGGCTGTTGACAAGTATTCCACACCTAATAATACGGTTAAAAGACCCCCTCAGAAAGCCTTTAAGGAGATAGAAGATGAGTACATTCTGGAGGTTATTCCTGCAGGTACCTTGGTGGCTGTTCCAACTGCTATGCCATCCATGGACATTGATTCTTCTAATGTTAATTGTGATATTGAGGCGTATCTAAACTCTAACAAGGTTTCCTTATGAATTGCTTATCCTGGAATATTAGGGGGCTTGAGTCCCCCAACAGAAAGTTTGTTATCAAGCGTGTGGCTTCTTCTTTTCAATACATTGATTTCTTTATGTTGCAAGAGATTAAGGCTACTGGCTTTATGCTAGATTCTAATCTTAACTTTATATGGAAAGATGTTGTTAAATTTTTCACTAAACATGATAGAGGTAGAGGGGGAGTTGCTATCTTGATTAACCCAAAATGGGAAAAATATATTTCCCAGCATGGTTGCTCCTCGTGTCAGAGAGCCGTGTGGTGTATTATTGAACATGACAATCATACCTTTGGCATTTGTTCCATCTATGCTTCTAATGACCCCAGAGAAAGAAGCACCCTGTGGGATTGGTTAAGTACTCTCCCTGATATCCCTTGGCTCTTTGGGGGAGACTTCAACATGGTTGAGTCGCAAGAGGATAAGTTTGGAGGCATCCCGTTTCACTGGAAAGATAATGAATGTATGCATTGGAATAGATTTATTAATACTAAGAACCTTTTTGACCCCCTAGCTGGTAATAAATCTATCCACCGTGGTCTCTGGCACACTTGGTGCAATTTTCAACAGGGTCAATCCAGAATATATTCTAGGCTTGACCGTTTTTATGCTAATAAGCACTCCTTTTCCTTTATTCCCTTCGATTTGGATTACATTGTTAAGACTTTTGCTACTACTCTTTCGGATCATCACCCTATTTTTGCTTGTGTTAACTTCATCACTGCCCCTGGTACTCCTAAAGTTAGGGATTATAAATTCATCCTTAATTCCAGTCTTCTTTTGGACAATGATGTCCTGGCTGCTATCCAGATCGTTAGTGGTATTAATAAATATAACCTTCGACATTGTTCTAACCTGGAAAGATGGTTGTGTAATATCTCTACCTGGAAGAATCTCCTTCAAACTATCGGCCAAAAAAGGGCCAAGGATTACAGATTTGTTGAAAAACAGTTAAATACCAATCTGCAAATTGCTGAGAGTAACATTCAGGACAATCCTGCTGACCTTGATCGGTTATCTCACGTTATGGTTGCTAAAGACGCCCTTAGAATCCACCAGCAAATTAAGATTAGGGGTGCTAAGATTAGATCCAGGGCTCATTGGCTCCAAGTTGGAGACAGAGGGTCAAATTTTTTCTTTAACCTTCTTAAGCACAAACATTGTAAAGAAGCTATAGATAAGCTCTCAATAGACAATCAGGATGTTTCCGATCCTTATGCTATCTCTAATGCCTTTGCTGACTTTTACAAAGCCCTGTTCTCTTCGGAAGATTCGTTGGAGGCTGAAGTTTGTAGGGATAAGTGTAAACCTTTAATTCCTGGCAAGCTTGATTCTAAAGATATCTCTAATTTATCTAAATCCATCTCCATTGTTGAGGTTGAGGCTGCGGTTAAAGCCCTTAGCAACGACAAAGCCCCGGGCCCGAACGGTTTTCCGGTGGAATTTTATAAGGCTAATCTAAGCTGGATTAGTAAGGACCTTCTTGATCTTTATAATGAGGCCATTTCTAATGGCTCTCTTGGCCCAGATATTAATCAAGGTATTATCAAACTGCTTCCAAAAGATGGCAACAAGGCTCTTATCAAAAACTGGAGACCTATAACCTTGCTTAATGTCTCCTATAAAGTTCTTGCGAAGATTCTTGCTCTTAGATTAGTCGATATCCTACCTAAGTTCATTGGTCCCTCCCAAACTGGTTTTATTAAGGGCAGGTACATACTGGAGAATCTTATCACCAGCTGGGAAGCCATGGACTGGGCTAAAAATTCTCGCTAGAACACTGCCATGTTGCTTCTTGATTTTGAGAAGGCCTATGACAGAGTCGAATGGAAATTTATTCTGATGATGTTGGAAGCATTTGGCTTTCCTCCTTATTTTTGTCTTGATGTTCAAACTCTTCTTAAGGACGCCTCTGCGCGTATTGAAGTTAATGGAGTTCTTTCCCCGTCATTTCCGCTTGGTAGATCTATCAGGCAGGGTTGCCCTCTGGCCCCTGCCCTTTTTGTCATAGCCTCTGAAGCCCTGTACTATATCCTCAGAGACTCCTCCTTGTCTCCCGAGGTCAGAGGTATATTTCTTCCCAACGATGAAGAGCTTATTAATTGCCAGTTTGCTGATGATACGGCTCTGTTTTTTGAGCTTACTGAAAATAATTTTAAAAATCTGCAAGGAAAGCTTGATGTTTTCTGTTCTGCTTCCGGTGCTCGTATTTCTCATGCCAAGTCAATTTGTCTTGGTTGGGACGAGCACCCCCATGAGTGGTTTGTTAATTCTGGATTTCAATGGGGAGGCCCTAACAAAACTGTCAAATATCTTGGTATCCCCTTTTCTGTGGAGCCTACCCTTAAGAATATGTGGCTCTGGATTAAAGAGAAGATTCTCAATAAGCTTAATAAATGGCATAATAGAACTCTTTCTTTGGCTGGCAGGATTCAAGTCTGTCAGAAAATTTTGTCTTCTTACAGTATTTATTATTCTTCAGCTTGGTTGTTCAGTAATTATCAGATTCAAGAAATTCAAAGTGCCATCAGAACCTTTCTTTGGTCTGATGGTAAAGGAAACAAAAAGCAGCATGCTGTTAAATGGGCCTGGTGCCATGCTGACAAGATCCTTGGGGGGCTTGGGCTTAAAGACCTGAAATCCCAGCGTATTGCCCTTTCCGCCAAATGGATCTTTCATTCCTTGGAGGGTAACAGCCCTTGGAAAGTGCTTGTCAGGCATAACATTGAGAGAGGCTTTCCCAAGAAAGCTAAGTCTTGGAAAAACCTCCCTTTCAGTGATCTTCTTTTAGGTAATTTCCCTGTTGCTGTGCAAGGTTCTGTGGTCTTCAAATCAATATGGAAGGCCTGGGAACATGTTAGGGATCATATCTCCAACAAGGACTGTTACTTCAATGATCAACTCCACGGAGAAAGATCTATTTGGTGGAATTTGGTCATCAATGGGAAGCCCCTTGCTTTATCCCAAGGATGCTCTGCCAGATCCTGGGCTAAAAAAGGGATAAATCAATTTGTGGATTTGTTTGAGGATGGTCTCCTCCCCTCGTGGGATGCCATTAAGACCAAATATGACATTCCTGACTCTCAGAAGAAAACTTACAATATGATCCTTCAAGCTGCTAGAGATCTCCCCTCTTTATGCCATGTTGATTCTCTTAGACATCTTAATTGCAAGTGGCCGGGGGGAGTTGTTATGGTTAGCCTCAAGGCCAAGAACATCTACTCTGTTATTAATCAAACTAATGATATTATTGTTCATGTGAACTCTGTCTGGTATTCTTCCTTTGATATTAAGATGTGGAATAAGTTGTTTCAGTATTTATGGAGAAGTCCTATTGAGCCAAAAATTAACTGTTTTAAATGGCTTGTTCTGCTCTATAAGCTTCCTGTTAAAAGCTTTAATTCTGATTCTGACTTGTGTAGCATTTGTAGACTCCCAGAACCTGGGAGACATATTCTTTTCGATTGTTTATTTGCTAAAGAAATTTGGAGTATGTTTGGTGTTATCTATCCTATTACTGTGAGCATTCTTGACATGATTACTGGTTATATAGCTGGTCTTCCTAAAGATTCGAATCTTTTTTGGAATATACTGTCCTCTAACATTCTTTGGCAGATATGGAAATGCAGGAACGAAGAGAAGTACCAAGGTAAGCCAAGGGCTCTTACTGAGTTTTTCAGGAAACTCACATATTTTAAAATCTTTCTGCAGGTTCAAGTCACCATGATGATAGAGAGAAAGAAGCTGGAAAGATTTCTCAAGACTGGTCACGCGTCCTTCTACTACTATGAGCTGAAAAATGGATACCTTTGGCGGAGAACGCTGGAAGATCTTCACGCCTTTGACCAAGCTTGTGACAAGCTCAGGAAAGAAATCAGGAAAAATGCAAATCCCAAGATGGAAGAGCTCTCCTTGCTGTCTCAGGTTCAAGCGCATAAGAATATAATCTGGATGGAAGGCCCCCAAGGCTGGACTGCCTGGGTCGATGATTTTTATGATATTCTTCACTAGTTGGTTATCAAGTACCTTTATGTATTGAGCTGTATATTCTGTTACTCTGATTTTTTTGGCGGCAGTCGGAGGTTAATCCTCCCTGAGGGACTTCCTTTTGAACTCTATTGTACTTTTTTGTTCTCCTTATGCTTAATAGAAAAAAAAGTATTTTATTGTTGGTTTGACATTAAATATATTAATTAATTATCAATAATAAATTAATAGTGATTAATATTATTGAAATTAACTAAAAGTTTTACTTCTAAAATTAATTTTTAATAATAAATTATTCATAATGAATATTTAATCAATTATAAATTATGGATTAAAATTATTAAAATTGTTTAAATTATAGGATTGATGCTTAATTCTTGTAAATACTACTTTTTAATTCATGGATGTCTGAGTGTTTATAAGTAAAAAAATAAATTACCAACTAAAAAATAAATTTTAAATAAATTTTTTAATTGAATTAAATAAATAATAATCGATAATAAATTATCCATTATTAATTATTTAAAATTGATGAAATTATACAATTCACAAACTTAGATATTTTTTATTTTGACAACATGATATATGATTTTATTAGACATTGATCATTTTGAACTTTGACAAACTAAACATATAAAAGATGATATGACAATCAAATTAGGTATAACACAAAAGATACTAAACATGCTTTTATAGAGGTTATTTTGAAGTTCTTCAGATTCTCACACTACAAAGTTGGAGAATATTACAATATCTAGATGAATAAATTATAACAACACATAATGCACTAAAACCAATTCATAGATTGTTATGTGGATAGTGATGCAACTTTTCAAATTAGAGTCCATTTCATGACATAACAACTCTATGAGGCATTGTGTCACATAGTTCAGATGGTCGCAACAAACTATTACAATATTTTTCTTATTTATGATCTTATTTGGTCGACATGTCTAGAAAAATTTGATATAATAATATTAATTCTGACAAAAATTTAAAATTTTGTCAATTATAAAAATATATACTCTTATGTTAAAAATGCAAAGTCTTTTATTTGTATATTGAGGAATCTCACAGGAACTATATAAAAGCAAACCAACAAACCCATAACTACCCCTATATTGAAGTAGTTTGCTTTGTGTTCCTTCCTCTACTATCTTATCCATGAATAAAGAGTAATTTTTAAAATAGTATTTGAAAAACTTTAATATCAATCTTATAATTTCAACAACTTTAAGTAATTAATAATCATAATTCATTATTATTTATTATTATTAATATTTTTATTAAAATTATTATTTAAAATTGATTTATAGTTAATAATTTATTATTATTCTTATTTATAATGAAAATTAAAATTTTAATAATTATTGATTTCTAATATCTTAATATTACCCTTAAAAAATCTTTAAAAACCTTTTTACTAATATTAAAATTATTTTTAAAATTAAACTTTTTAAATTTATTATAATAATATTATTCATTATTAATTAATTAAGATCTTTCTTTCAAATGAAACTAATAACAAAATACTCGGAAAGTTAAATAACCATTATCAATAATTCATTATAAAACAAATTTTTAAAAATGAAAACTGAAAATTAATAATTAATTTTAATAATATCAATTATTATTAATTACTAAAAAATAAAATAAACGTAGATTAAAAAAAAAAAATGCATGACAGCTTTTTCACGCATTTGAATGCTTTTCATTTTAATATGTATATATTGTTGATGCATTAAAAAACGAAAAAGGTTTATTCAGCATGCTTTCCTCATTAAATTCTCCATAAGGCCACAATGACCCTCAACACCTCTTTCGCACCCCCTATATAAGAAAACTATTTAATTGCCTTTTATTTGTTTGATTATATTTAATAGTGGGACTTTCATATTTATTTTATTAGATTTTACCGCGGTTTCTTTTTTATTTGCTATTTTAAATTTAAAATATCTTTGCATCAATAAAGTGTTTTATACAGCAAGGCCAAATATTTTCAATTCTTTATTGGAAGATGTTTAGATGATATTTCAATTAAAATAGAATTAAGGTTATAACTAATTAGATATATTTAATTAATTTAAATTATAAGATTTAATTTTTAAAATTATGATTAAAATAAAGTTGAAATATTTATAATTTTAAAATAGAATTAGAATTTTTTATATTGTATATAAGGAGAGAAGACTATTACAAAAACATGTACAGTTTTTCAACCTAGACAGTAGGTCCAAACTTCACAAGTTTAATAGTTTTACTGAGAGTTATAAACAGAGATGTAAAAATTTATACATATGATATTATAATGTGTAAATTCAAAAACTGAATTGTCATGTCCACGTCAATTATCCTTGAAGGATTTGTTCCTACGGAGCATCCATCCATGTGGTCCAACCCCTGGGGCCCTCCATGCAAATGGCTTGTTTTCCGTCAAGAAGTTCTATGAGCATCTGAATCTGATCTTGAATAGGGTCTCGTGCTCTGGCCACCTCTGCTCGCAAGGACTCCAAAGCTAGGTCCACATCTTTCTTCCCTTTGATTGTTCTCTTCCATTTATATCGGTTTTCAAGCTCGTGAAGGAACACCCTTGCGTTTCTATCCTTTATGAACCTGAAGAACTTGTTCTTTTCTACATTCATCATTACTGATACCTGCAAGAGAATTCGATGAAAAGTGAGTCCACGAAAAGACTCAGTAAGGGCCCTACCTGAGCCCTGAAATTTATCTTCATTTCTTAATTTCCAAATGTGCCATAAAATTTCAGAAGTAAGAACATACCAGAAAAGGTTAGTGTCCTTTTTTAGATCTTTAATATATCCGATTGTAATATCAAAAACAGTAAATTGAACAGGAATATCAATACCAAATAATAACCAGATTTCTTTAGCAATGCTACAATAAAAAAAAATATGCCTAACTGATTCAGGAACCCTACAAATATTACAAATATCACTGCTGTTATGATCTTTTCTGATTGGTAACCTATTTAAAATCAACATCCATTTAAAACATTTCTCTTTAGGAGCGACAGGGCTACTCCAAAGCCTATTGAACACCTTCTGCCATTGTTTAACTGAAAAGTCTACACACCATAGATTGTTAGCATGGGAAATTATTGCTTCATCATATGTTAGGGTCTTATAGATAACACTAGTTTTAATATTATGAACCGAGATGGTATTATTCCACAAAAGATCCGTACAAAATTCAATATCATTTTTGTATTTTTTGGGCAAATAGAGCTTCTCACAAGCTTTCTATAGCATATTATAGGTGCGTTTATGGGAACTCGGAAGGTTAAATCTAGCTCTAAGGGTATCCCAATCTAGCAACCTATCATCCTTAATAATATCTTTAAAGCAGCAGATGCCTTTTGCCGCTCATGCTTTGGCAAAGCACCCCTGAGTAAGAGCCAAGGGTTTGGAAGAGTGCAAGAGGTTCCACCAAATGGATCTACCTCCATGAATAAACTCATTGTTGCTGACTCTATTATTGCTGATGAAGGGTTTAACACTACTCCATGCCTTCTAGATAGACTTGAAGACATTGGACCCTTGTACTGATACCTCGAAATCCCCAGCCACAAGGTCATAGAAAGGGAGGGATTTCCAAGTTTTGGCCTTCTTTGGTACGACCTTCAAGATATTATTCCTAACCAACACCTTCCACAGTTCATTTCCATCAAGAGCCTAGAATATCCAATTTGTTGCAAGAGCAATTCCTTGGATTCTTAAGTCCTTAAGTCCTAGTCCTCCCAGACTCTTGTCCTTATGGCACCACTCCCATTTAACAAAATGCATTTTCTTTTTACCTTTTCCATCAGACCACATGAAGTTCTTGATGGTTTTCTGTATTTCTAGGATCTGGTAGTTAGAGAACATCCATACTGATGAGTAATAGATGTTGTATGAAGATAGAACTTTTGGTATACCTGCATTCTCCCGACAAGTGAGAGATATCTATTATCCCATCTATTAAGTTTTTTTTCTATCTTGGTTCTAACCCATTGCCACATTTCTTTGAGAGATGGGGAAATGGAAAACGAAATTCCTAGATACCGGACTATCTTGATAGGTCCTCCCCACTGGATCCCAAACTGCTGCAACCAATCTGGAGGCTGCTCCTCCCACCCAAGATGGTAGATTTGCTTTGTGAAACTTTAGCCCCTGAAATCTCACCTAGGAATTTGATTTTACCTTCTAGGGCCTCCAAATTATGTTTACTGATATCTAGAAATAGTGTTGTGTCATCCGCAAATTGTGCATTGATCAATTCCTCCCCATTTGGAAGTTGGATCCCCTGAACTTTAGGAGAGATAGTAGAGTCTCTAAGTATGTAGAACAGAGCATCGGCTACAATAACAAAGAGAACAGGGGCTAGGGGGCAACCCTGTCTAATGGACCTTCCTAGAGAAATGTTTTGAGATAGGGATCCGTTAACTTCTACCTGGGCTGAAGCGTCTTTGAGCAAAACCATAATCCATTTATAGAATTCTGTTGGAAAACCAAAAGCTTCTAACATAGTCAGAATAAAGCCCCATTCTACCCTGTCGTATGCTTTTTCGAAATCTAGGAGAAACATGGTTGCGTTCTGTCCTGAAGTCCTCACCCATTCCATGGCCTCCCAGCTAGTAATTAGATTTTCCAGTATATATCTTCCTTTGATAAAGCCTGTTTGTGTGGAGCAAATGAATTTAGGAAGAATATTTTCCAATCCGATCGCTATAGTTTTGGCCAATATTTTGTAAGAAACGTTAAGGAGTGTTATCGGTCTCTAGTTTTTGATAAGGGACTTATCCCCATCCTTAGGAAGTAATTTGATAATCCCACTGTTAATTCGTTCCCCTAAAGAGCCAGTGTTAAAGGCCTCAGTGTAAATCTCATATAAGTCATGACTCACCCAATCCTCATTGGCTTTGTAGAATTCTATCGTCAACCCATCCGGACCTGGAGACTTGTCATTATTCAGGTTCTTGGTGGCAGTTTTTACTTCTTGTAGAGTGATAGGCCCTTTTAATGCCTGTGCATCTGCCTCTGAAATCTTAGGAGGAATAATCCTTCTGCACTCTTCTCTTGCTTCTCGGGAGTTAGCAAAGTCTTCAGATGAGAAGAGACCTTTATAGAATTGGAAGAATGCCTCCTTGATATCTTCCAAGTCCTTGACTTCTCTGTTTTCTACCCAAATCCTATCAATTTGTTCTCTACACTATTTTTCTTCAGCATATTAAAGAAAAATTTGGATCCTTTATCCCCAAATTGCATCCAATGTGATCGACCCCTAATTATGGCCCCTCTGGTCTTAGTCTGTTGATGCTTTCTGAGTCTATCCCTGGCCAAGGCTACCTCATGAGTAAGTTCAATACTGCTTGGGTTGTCCTGAATCTTAGCTTCACACAAGTGGAAGTTTTCAGCTAGACTTTTCTCTTTCCACCTAAAATCCCTTACTTTCTTTTGCCCTATGGTTTGAAGCAGCACTTGCCAACTATCCACATTCTGGTTCCATCTTTCCACACAAGAATTCAACAATCTATTCCTTTTGTTAAACATCTTGACGATCTTAACCGCACTCAACACATCTGCATCTAAGAGAAGGTTGGAATTCAAAATGAACTTATCCTTTGGATTTTCCTGACTCTCGTGGTAATCTCTGAGCCTAATCTGAGAGATGATAGGATGGTGGTCCGAAAGAGTGGTCGGAAAAATTGTCATAGGATTGCCATTATTGCCTAGTTCAAAAGAGAAATGGTCTTTATTAGCATAGAACCTATCCAACCTACAAAGGATCCTGTGTTTCCCACTCTGAAAGTTGCACCATGTGTACCAAATTTCAAAGTTATCTTTCTTCTTGCAAAACAGAGGGTCAAACAGTTTTTTTTGGTTTTTCAACCTTTCCCAGTGAATTTTCTCCATCCCTTTCCATTCCATAGGAATACCTCCATACTTATCTTCCAGAGTTTCAACCATGTTAAAGTCACCTCCTACAATCCAGGGGATATCTGGCAATGTGGCAATTCAATCCCATAATGGAGTTCTCTCCCTGTACTCGTTGGGGGCATAAATGGAACAAATTCCAAATATGATTCCATAATTCTCTAGGGACACCCATACCGCTCTGTTACATGGTGAGCATCCTTGGTGTACTATACTCTCTTTCCATTTGGGGTTGATAAGAATTCCAACACCTCCTCTACCTCTTTAATGATTTGAGGAGACCTTGATAGAGTCTTTCCATATAAATTCTAGGTTGACATCCAGGGTAAACTTTACAGCCTTGAGTTCTTGAAGCATAATGAAGTCTGTGTTCTTATGTTGGTTGACAAACCTTCTGACCATTTGTTTCCTGTCTAGAGATTCCAGACCCCTAATGTTCCAAGAGATGCACTTCATCTAGGTTCAGAGTATTATTTTATTCTCTGGATGCTTTAAACTTGATAAAGCATCTCGGGAGGTCTTTCTTCTCCTCATTATTCCTTCTGCTAATAGTACCCCTTTTTTTGGATCCCAGAGGTCTACCCCTTCTTCTCCTAGGGATCGCCTTGGGATTTTCAGTATCCATAGTCCATTCTCCTTCTTCTCCTAGGCACTCTTCTCCCTGGTCTTCGTCATTTATTTCAGACTCCTTCCTAATGATCCCCTGATTGGGGTTCTCTAGGGTCTCAACACAAGACTCCAAAGCCTTCAAACTATCTGGAAGGTCTAGAATAGTACCATCACAAGATTGTGGATTAGCTTCACCAGCCTTAAGATCAACAACAATTACCTCAATCACACAAGAATCTTCAAGCTCTATAAACTTCTTAGGGGGAATGACAGAGACCGTATCAGGAATGAGTTCAGATTGAGAGGGAAGCTCAACCTCGGTGATGAAGGGAGGATCCTTTGGTGGAATCACTTCAAATGAGACATCCATGTCTACCGAACTTCTATGAGAAGTTATATTCATCAACCCAAACTGGCCCCCTCCCAAACTCAGCTCACTACTTACACCGTCTCTATCCTTAGGGTTATGAGAACCAAGGTTACCACAAGTAGAGGCAAGACTAGAGAATTTCATCTCCGGGGGGACCTCAAGACCATCATCCTCCATAGGAGATGTTAAGTTGTTGTCCAGATTTATCTTATTAGTCAAATTATTAGGACCATTTGCCCTAATTTTTTCCAATGCTAATTGTTGTGCATTTTTTCTCCTTCTTTTCTTAGGATTTTTCCCCACAATCTGAAACTCTTCCCGCGGATTCTCATTTATCTGTTTTAGAGCATTTGAGATTGCAGAATGAGGGGTGAGGGCAACTCCAGAGCTACCAGAGTTGAAGATTTTTCCACCTTCTAGGGGTTTAGAGTTTTCCCCTTTTAGCAAGTTATTAATGTTCTTACTAATGCCATTGAGATTTTCCATGCTCGAGATGTGCATTTCATGAATAGGTGGTGGGTTGTCGGATTGATTGCAAGGTCTATCCGAACCCTTAGTTTTATTAATAATCGGGCAATTCCTGTGGATATGCCCTTCTTTCTTACAGAGAAAACACACATTCACCCCACCAAGGATTTCAACAAGGCAAACCACGACTTTGGTTTCGAGATTGATATTAGCCATTTTGGGGAAATCATACCTAGGATTAAGTGATATCAAAACCCTAGCATCTAAATGAGGAATAAGTGAGGATTAATTATCCACCCAAATAGCATTTCCTATCAGTTCCAGAATTTGGGGTATGAACTTCCACAATAGCGGAGGCACTTCTCGAATTAGAACCCATCTAGGGCACAAGAGTGCAAGAATTTATTCATTGACCGCTTTCGGTGTCCATTCCAGGGCATGAAATGTGCATTTTCCAACAGACCAATACTGTTTACTAAGAACTTCTTTCTGCATTTTATGATCTTTAAAGAAGATAACAAACAATCCTTTTTGAATGAGTCTATAGAACAAAACCAAATAACCTAATTTAGTGTTCCATACATTCCTAATCCAGTCATCAATGAATTTACGAGCAGGGCATTTATCCAAATCAACAGTAGCAAAGAAAATTGCAGTATCTCTAAGTCTATCCTTTTCCATATTAATTTTTTTACACATTAGGTCATTAGGAGAGATGGAGATAGATTCCCGGGCCGAGTGAGGGTCCTTACCTTCTCCACAGGGGCTGCCATTAGGGTTTGTGACAAACCTCGCACCTTCAACAACAGAGGGAGAAGAAGATGTAACCGCATCCTTGAAAGACTTAGGTCTCCATTAATTGGCATTAAATGCCCGCACAAGGGAAGGCAAGGTGAAGCGACGACGAGGAGGATGCTGGGAGAGCGTGCACACAAACAAATTAAAGAGCTTACCTACATGGGAGGCCTACGTACATCCCCACGTCAGAGCCTACGACCCTGCAGCCAAAGTCCAAACCCTAGGTCTAGACAGAGTTGCAGAGCAAATTCTCGATCATTATTTTGAATTTAGAAATAAAAACTGATAAAATTAAATCTTCTTAAAATTATATACCGTTGGAAGACCTAGAGTCACAACTTAGAATTCCACAAAGATGTCTCTCATGGGAGTTGAACTTGCATCTCCACATTGAGAAGTCAATGCTTTAACCAACTAAGCTCAAACCCCTGAACAAATAGAATTAGAATTATATAAATTATTATAATTTTAAAGTTAGATCATAATAATAATTATTTTAAAATTTGATATATTATATAATTATATTATAATCATAATGTTAATTAATAATTATTTTAAATATTTAAATTAAATCATCATTAATCAAGATTAACATTAATATTAGTAATTTTAAGATTATAATTAAAATAAATGATTATAACTTATTTATAATTATTAATTATATTATAGGTCTAATTTGAATTCTTATTAATTATTTAAATTTTGAAATCATTATTAAAATTTTGAAATCATTATTATGTTATAGGTCTAATTGTGAAATTTATTAATGGGCTTTTTGTTATCATCTTTTTGATTTCTTTAAAGTTAGTAATTGAGAGGTTAGATGAGCAAGGAGTGAACACTAATTGGAACATAGTGGCTCTCTTCTAATACTTATGGACAAACGCCCCTGTAATTGTGTGTTATGAGTACCTATAAAGTTGAACAACTCCTACAGTCAAATATTAAAAATTTAACTACTAGGGATAAAAATGGGCATTTATTGGTACATGCAAAATGTTTTAGTGGCTTTTTAATTCTCATTTTTAAAAAATCTTCTATAACAATAATTGAGGGGTTGTGATAACTCTAGACCTCTTTCACTAACTATTCACAAAACTAGAAATGATGTTTAGAAAGCGATAAACTTTTAGTATCCCTGCTTTCTTATTGGACCTACTTTCTCCCTGAATTTAATAAATGGAATATTTATTTTTTATTGAGAAAATTATATAGAGGCCAATCAATGGCTTAGTTTGTAACTTTTAGAAAAAAATAAAATCAAATTAAAAGTTTTCGAGAAGAGTTTTGTCCCTTAAGCCACCCAATACTACAATCTAAATGAAAGGAATGAATTGAATACGTGCAATCCAATGATGTGGTTGTCCACAAAGCCAAGTTGACAAGATTTTTAGGCACAAGTACCAAATTTATCAGGTACCCCAGTCCAATGTCTACTTTTCATCAACCACAAACATATTACCATAGCCTCAAGCTTCTCTTGCTTGTGGAGCATACTTTTTCTTCTCATTGAAGGAAAGACTAAAGAATTGAATAACCACTCCTGTATCAAATAATATGGAATTCCATGGTTCACAACCTAAGGATCGCTCACCATCAACAAAAATACAAATAAAAAACATCAAAGTTCTAGTGGAGAGTAGTTTCTAAATTCTATTTTGTGAGATTTGTTTAACATCAATGTTTTGGATCACATTTCCTGATCCGTCATTTTCTCTAACTCTATATGTGATGATGGTTGATCATAAATTATAACCTAAAATGTTAATTATTTTAAACAAATCTCACACACTTGAATCTAGAAACTACTCTTTAATATTATGAATGGTAGAAATTTAATATCTTTAACCAAAACTCCAACTCCAACTATATAGCTTAAAAAGAGTTTTATGACACTTGAAAGAAGCCTCACTCTATCTAGGACTTAGAAATAATTCTCATCTCCTTTTTTCTTTCAATTTCACCAGATGGCAAGAGTAGTTTTTCCATGTCAATAACAGGATTTGTGTCAAGAGATAAGGGAGTGGTGTTGAGGATGGCCTCTCATCTTCTGATCTAGTATATCTTTGTGGAATGTTACTGGGTTTTTTTAGTTTGAGCTCCTGCACACTCTCTAGAACAACAAAATGACTACTCCAGTTTAAATTACTAAAATATTTCATAGATCATTTATAGAAGAAACCATTTCTCTATGCTAATTTGCCAATAACCACTTAGAACTTATAAGAGTTGGACTAATCATTGAGATTTTGAAATAGTATTTTTTTTTGTCTAATATTATTGTGGATAAAGGGAATCAAAGGGTCTGACTATTTTGTCTTGTAATATTTTATTTGTTTTGAAAACATCATATCTTAAATATTATATTGTACTTATTATTACAACCTACCAATGAAATCATTGTCCATTACCTGTTTCTCATTGGCTATTAGTACATTTTTCAATAAATATTTTCTTAAAATATTTCTAAAAGAAAAGTAATGTACTATCATTACCATTATTATGGCAATAATTTTAGTGGAAGAAGGTGCTACCATTACTCTCATGGAAGAAATAGTAGTCCATGAAAAGGGAGTTGCACACTAGACCTAACATGTTTCGTTATCATATGGGCACAAATGGCTTCCCTATTATCTTAGGAGAGAGATCCCAATAGTTTCCCACCTTAACTTCATACAATCTAAGCTACTAAACAATATATTAATTTTTTTAATAAAAATTGGTAGGATTTTTCATATGTGAGTTAAGTGCTTAAAGTTATTGTTTAAGATTTCAAGTATTTATGAAGAAAAATAGATGAATCTTTATGTGCACAAAGGTTAAAAAGTGGTTATTTAGAAGTGTTGTCTAATACCCATGCATACATGCCCAATAACAATTTACTATTGTCAATAAAATTATTGTCACAAATCCTCTAATACATATTCCTATAGTAAAGGTGTTCACCAATACCTACACATAGATGCCTCAATGACTGTGTTATATGGCCATAAAAAAGGTTGTGTAGCTCCTCTAATTAAATAAAAATGGCTGACTACATATGCATAAGCCGCCAAATTGGTATATATGGAATATTTTATTAGGCATTTAATTTCATGTTAAAGGGGTTAGTACTAAAAAAAGGCTCCAAGTCAACAAATTGAAGAGACCTTAATAATCAAAATATCTCAAGCATTAATATCATTCTCAGAATGTTATTGGAAGAGCACAAGGGATCCTATAGAAAGAGAAAGAGCATACAAAAATTGATGAGACAAGAAACCATCATTCAACAACTAGCAAGGTATGTTATGCCATGGGTTCATGGAAACCATGAATGTTACTAGTCAACAATGCGCATTATGCTTGGTGATTCATGTTAGAGGAATGGATTCTATTGGTTAGCAAGTTGTGATATGTTAGTTTAAGGTGGTGAAATAGGTATTCACTAATAAACAAGGAATAAACCTATTTCATATAACCTTTATATTGCAGGAGGAGAAATCAATAGATTAACCTCTAAGCAGTGGATGTTGATAGAATTTAGGTGGCTCCCTTTGTAGGGGTTGAATTGGATATCGAAAAGATGTAAAGTGAGGGCTAGAGCTAGGGATACAGATAGAAAATCAATATAAATAAACATAAATAGGTAATTACATATATGATTTCAAGCTATTAGTACAAACCTGAGATCAGGAAGATGAATAGAACCTATTATTGGAATTTGGACCTAAAAAATCAAGACAATGTATATTTGAATGAACCTTTTCCTAAATATCAAACTTTGACAAAATTAACTAATCCAAAACCGAAATGCTACTCATAATTTGCCCAAAAATTCTTGTGGGAATTAAAGTGTAATAAAGCATGTTAATTTTATATTAAATTCACAATTCTCTCCTCTTCATGTCTACATCTCTAATATACATGATGAAATTGTCTCCATTTAAGGAAGTAATCGTACAAGAAGAGACCATGACTTGAGGATATAAACCCCATGAAAGCATACAAAGCATCAAGCTATAATATGCTCCTAGCCAAGGACCTAAAAACCTATAATAATCAAAATATTCAATTATATTTTAATTAAACAATTCTCTATTTCATGACCAATACTTAAATAATTTTAATTATTAGTCTTATTTATTTAACAAAGATCACTAATAAAAATTTGTGAATTTCAATCACTAGCATAAAAGGTGAGTCTCATCAATGTCATACATAATTCTAAGGATCAATAGTGAATAAAAATAAGTAACAAAAACTCATGCAATTTTTTTGACCAAATTAACTAATGTATCAATTAGAAAAAAACAAAACAAGGATCCACATGTATCAATCAGAAAAAAAAACAAGGATCCACCATGAAGCATGAAAATACACTACACCAATGAAGGCTGATGAATTAATATATAGTGCATTACTATCATTCTTAAGGTAAAATGATAATGCAAGTAAAATATTCATTAATTTGGTATTTATAAATCTCTTTTCTCCTACTATTTCATATTAACATGGTGCACTCTACCGTTTGGAGTTTTTCCCTCAACAACTTAAAGAGGGAAATAGCATAAATAATGAGAAAAAACACCTGAATTAGTAATAAAAATAACATGATGACACAAAGTTAGATTAGAAAAATTTAAGGAACAATCTATTTCCAAAAGATCAATAATATGTTATTATAATATTACTAAGAAAAATGTTATATATGTACATAATTGGATGTTACCAAGCATAGTATTCATAGATAAGAAATTTGAAATAAATAAATAACTCATGTGTGCTCTAGGAGCATGTCTTTTCCTCATATTCATGATAATATTTATTACATCATATAAAATCATGCATTTTATATTGCACCTATAACAATATATATCCTAAAAACTAAATGAAAAATATCATGATTATTGCTTTCCTTCTTGTTTTTGTACATAAATGGAATCATCATCTATTCCAAGTATTATTTTGCATATATTTATTTGTTTCTCATTTGATGCTTACCACACTATCTAGTGATATTGAATAATATTCACATATTTTTGAAAAGTTAGCTAATAACTTTTTTCCATTGAGTTGTTTAGTCATATAATAGTGCATATATTCTTGGTGCTTGAACTTCCTATATAACGAGGGGTGTTCTTCATCCACAAGATTGCTTGCATGAGAAACTTTATCATCTAAGCCTGGATAATAAAACACAACAATAGATAATCTTGTCCTCTCTTTGTTTGTCACTACACGATGTTCTATACTCCTATAGATTCCATTTGTCATCACCTATAATGCAATTAAACTTTCACATACTATATTAACAACAAGGGCATAAGGAATGCGCTGAATAGGAACCCATTTCTTGTTCTTGTGAACCTGAAGGCCTTCTATGTGTTCATCTTGAAGTAAAAGTGTAATGGCACCTCCATCTGAATGAGGGCTTAACACTAACACTAGATCAGGCCTAGGGCAAGGTGGATACAAATTCATCCTTATTGCCATCATTAGATCTTCTCCAAACTTTTCTTTGAAATAATCACTCTTTAATTGTAAGTTTTCAGCAAATAGACTAAGGATCATTTGAGCAACTCTTTCCACTTGAGTTGTGTAGCTTTGTAAATTATTTCTACAATAAAAACTCATTAGGTGGTGATTAAAAGTATTAACAAAAGGATTTTATTATAAATCATTATATTTATTAGATTATGGTTTGATATTGAATTAGTGGAAGTTTATTATAAACAACTCAAGTTTTATTTAAAAAATGTTAGCTTAGAAAATATGAAGTTACATCATTCCAAGAATGCAACCTTGAGAAGAAAAATTATTTTAAAATCAAGGTGACTATTAATCAATTTAATTATATCTACTCTACTTAAACATGCAACTATTTAACTATCAAATAATAAATTTACACTTCATATATATATATAAAAGTAATAAATAATAACTATTTTCTAAATAATATATGTTAACTTTAACTATTAAATCTTTGATACTAAAAAAAATAACCCTATAAGCATAGATAGATTTCAAATTTGCTAAATAATAAATAAATAAACAAAAGCTATGACACAATTACAATCCTCACCAAATTTTGGCAAAATAGTTTGCAATGATATCAACAATTAACGTGACAATGTAAGGAAAATCAATGATTCATTAAAGCTAAATACAAAAAAAAGTTTTCATTTAATAATGGAGGAGAGAGAAAATTGCATTCTAGAGTTATAATTATGCAGTTCACAAATGTAAACTTTTCACAATAGCCTTATAGAATGGAAAAGTTTTATTGTTTGGAGTTTTCCAAACTAGATAATATTGTGCCCTTCTACAATTAAATCACCTTGAAAAAAATAAAGAAAAATTTCAAAGGAAAAAAAAAAAAAAAACCACTTTAGAGAGAATAAAAAAACAAATTGATCAACATTTTTCTTGAGCACTTGCTAATGACAATATTTGCATTATCAATCAAATGAAGATAATGATCAAATCGGCCTGTGTTGCGAGCTCGACTTGCGATGCTGGGTTGGACATAAAATTGATCTATGGAGGAGGTCTCCCTCCTCCACATGGTTTGTTTTCTATTTCGCTCCTCCCTTTACTTGTGTTTATTTGCTTCTGCATTGTCTGTGGATTCATTTATTATCTTTAAGAGCTCTTGTCCTCTCAGCTCCTCATGGAGCCTGGATCAGACGGTGCATTTATTGCACTACCCATATCTTCCCAATCTATGCCCAACCTTAACAATAACTCTGTAAATGATAACTTGCCAAATGATAGTATTAAAAAAACCATCTTATAGGGATTTCATCGCTAGGGCAGCTGAAACTATTGTAGACAATGCAAGATTTGTGGCTTCCTGCGGCAACAGAGAAGGACATCCTCAAGGTAAGGACTCTAGATCCGACCCGAACGCTATCCTCATTTCCCCTAACTCCTCCATGCTCAATCAATTTCTGGTAGAGAAGAACGGATTAAAGAATTCTGCTATCTTTTTTGCTTGTGTGGATGTTGATAAATTCCCCCCAAGAAAATTAATGGACTACTCGTTCTACAATTAATGAAATTTGAAATTAGGTTTTCAGATTTCTTTTTGTCGCCAAATTCAAAAAGGTTTATTTGTGATATTTTTTAACACCCATGAAATGCAGTTGGAAGTTTTGAAAAAATAGTATTGGGTTGTTGGAAGGACCTCCTTTCGCGCCCTTGGTTGGACCCTTGAAGCCATTAATGAAGAAGTGTTGGAACTTTCGTGCCCTAGGTGGGTTCTACTAAAAAATATACCACCCTTTCTATGGAAATTTATCCCCCAAATTATGGAACCTCTTGGAAAGGTTATACAAATTGATGAATCCTCTCGGCTCATACCGCATCTTGATGCTCGACTGTTGGTCTCTCTAAAACCTTGGGTTGAATTCCCTAAGGAGCTCAAGATTAATATAGAGGGTGAACTCCTTTCTTGCCACATTGAAATTTTAGGAGGATTGAATGCTTGCTTTCTCTGTAAAAAAGAGGGTCATTTGCGTAATAACGCCCTATCATTAAAAAAAAAATCTAATGGTAGAAATATGGAAAAGAATAACTCTACTAAGCCCTTTGAGCCCACGGGCCCCTCTGATAAAATCTCCCTTGTTGAAAATAGCCCCCCTGGAGCTAATAACAAGACTATTCCCACCCAGGTTGAGAATAAGAACACCAGTGACCAATTAGACACTTGTCCTATTTTTGGTAGTTTCAATGTTGCCCCTCCACCCCATTCTCCTATTGGTCTTGCTATAGGCCAACTTGATGATGAGCACGGTGAGGATTTCCAACTGGTTACCAGGAAATTAAAAAAGCGTAGGCGCAAAAAAGTGCAACAGCTTGCCCTTGAAAAAATTACCACGGCCAGAACCCCTGACTCAGGTAAGAACAAGAAGGCTGATGCACCCATATATAATGGAATGATCACTAGATCCTTGGCTAGTAAGTCGGGGTCGAGCTCTGTTGTTAAATCCATTGTTCAAGCTTTTGAGAATCCCGATGGTTTTAATATCAGTTCACTTACTAGGGATGCTTCGGCTGGACCCTCGACTGCTATTGACACTCCCAGAGGATGGGATTCAATACCCGAGGATCGCCCTGGACCTTTCCCCAATAACTCAACCGATATTAATATGAATTCTGACCCTACCCCTAGTAGGCTTAAAGAGATTAGCAATGATTCCACCATTCTTATCATTCCTGTTGTGGACGAACACCTCTCTCTCTGCTCGCAGGTCCCCTATTCTTTGAATTCTGATCGACATCCCTCCAATATGGATGCTCAGATGGACCTTGGTGCTGATGAAATTGTTGAAACCTCTAAGAAGGTTGGTAGGCCTTTGGGTTCCAAAAACAAGGGCCCAACTACTGGCGAAAAATCCTAAAATTGTTCCTAATCAAGCTAGTCTCTTGGAACGTTAGAGGCCTGGAAGATCCAGGTAGAAAGCATGTGATTAAGATGTGCCTCAACTTGATCAAGGATATTGATTTTCTTATGTTGCAAGAGCTAAAAACTACCAATTTTAACCTAGAAGTTTTCTTAGACTTTATCTGGAAAGACTCTCAAAAAATTTACACTGACCACCCCAAAGGAAAGGGTGGTGTTGCCCTGATTATCATTATTAGTCACAAATGGGCTATAATTCTTACCCACAAAGGTCTCTCCCCCTACAATAGGATTGTTTGGGCCATCTTCAATGATAACAATTCCGGCTTTGGGGTTTGTTCCCTGCATGCCCCCAATGACTATAAGGGCAGAATTGGTCTTTAGAACTACCTTGATTCACTTTGTGATATCCCTTGGATTATTGTGGGTGACTTAAATATGATCAAACATCATGAGGACAAGAGTGGACGTAATCCTTTCGAATGGAAAATCCTTGAAAAACCCCATTGGGATAAACTTAAACAACATAAGGATTTGTTTGACCCTCTAGCTGGAAATAGAGGATCTCATTCAGGTGCTTGGTTCACCTGGTGTAATTTTTAACAAGGTAACAATAGAATATACTCCAGGCTTGACCGTATATATTCTAATAAGGACTTTTTTCTTTTCTTCTTGATGATCTTGGAAACTGCCTTTGTGTTTGGCCTTCTACTATCTCGGACCACCACCTTGTTGTTGCCTAGATCAAGCTCGCTAACTCCTTGCCTCCGCCTTCTTGTCTGGGTAATAAATTCCTTCTTAAGGATCCGATGATTTTTGCTGCCATCATGATGATCAGATTTATCAAATTATAGAACCACAACCTTGTCTCTCTTATTTCCAGATGGAACTACAACCTTGTCGCTTGGTAGAAGCTCCTCCAAACCATTGGTCAGAAGAAGGCCATAGATTATAATACCATTGAGAAAGCCCTCACCAGCAAACTCCACTCTCTCGAGGGTAAGCTGCATCACTCTCCCAATAACTCTGATCTTGCCTCATGGATGGCTATGGCCAGAGATGCTCTTAGACAACATCAGCAGGTAAAAATTAGAGGAGCCATGATCAGAGCCCGACATCACTGGCTTTAATTTGGTGATAGAGGATCAAAAAATTTCTTCAATCTCCTTAAGCATAAGAACCTTAGAGAAAGGGTGGATAGATTGGTTGTTGATGATATAGAGCTTGTGGATCCTCCTGACATCATTGAGGCTTTCTCCTTGTACTATCAGAACCTCTTCACTTTTGAGGACTCAGAGGAGGCTAAAACCCTTAGATTGAGATGTAGAGTTGTCATCCCCTCTAGGATCTCCAATGGGGACTCGCTTCTTCTTAAGTAGGAGATTTCCATTGGTGATGTTGAGAGAGCTATCAACTCTTTGAGCATTGGGTAGGCCCCTGGACCGGACGACCTTTCTACTGAATTTTACAAGGCCAATATTGGTTGGGTTAGTAAGGACCTGCATGAGATATACAATGAAGCCATTAACAGAGGCTCTCTGGGTGAAGGTATCAATCAGGGCATCATTAAACTCATCCCTAAAGATGGGGATAAGTCTCTTGTTAAGAATTGTAGGCCGATTACCCTTCTCAATGTGTCCTATAAAGTCCTTGCCAAAATCCTCGTGGTTAGACTTGAAAAAATCCTCCCTAAGTTTATCTGCTCTACCCAAACTGGTTTCATCAAAGGTAGATATATCCTCAAGAACCTGATCACCAGTTGGGAAGCCATGGAATGGGATAAGGTCTCCGACCAAGATGCTGCCATGTTCCTTCTTGATTATGAGAAGGCCTATGATAGGGTTGAATGGGACTTTATCCTCATGGTGCTTGGTGCTTTTGATTTTCCTAAGGAGTTATGTGACATGGTTAAAACTCTCTTTAAAGATTCCTTTGCCCTTATTGATATTAATGGCTCCCTTTCCTCGCCTATCAAGCTTTCCCAATCCATCTATCAGGGGTGTCCCCTAGCCCCTACTCTCTTTGTGATTGCCTTTGATGCCCTTTTCTATCTCCTTCGGGATGATTCACTCTCTCTCTGTGTGAAGGGACTTAGGCTCCTTGATCAATCCCAGCTTCTTAATATCCAATTTGCTGACGATACCTCTTTACTCCTCGAACCTACTAAGTAGAATTTTGAAGCCCTTAACCAAAAAATTAAGATCTTTGGAACTGTCTCTAGTGCCAAGATCTCCCAAGCCAAGTCTGTTCTTCTGGGATGGAAAGACATGCCTCCCAATTGGATCCCTCAACTTGGTTTCTAGTGGGGGGGTCCTAACAAGATCGTTAGATACCTTGGCATCCCCTTTTCCATATCCCCCTCCCTCAAAGACATGTGGATTTGGGTCAGAGAGAGGATTGATAAAAATCTCAACAAGTGGAATAATAGATTCCCGTCTCTTGTTGATCGGGTCCAAGTTTGCCAAAAGATTCTCTCCTCTTACAACATATATTACTCCTCGGCCTGGATGTTTAGCAATTACCAAATTCTTGAAATACAAAAAGTTATAAGGAACTTCCTATGGTTCAATGGAAAGGGGGGGAAAAGAAGCATGTTGTTAAGTGGGCTTGGTGTCATGTTGAGAAAAAGTTGGGTTGTCTTGGCCTTAAAGACCTTAGACTTCAAGGGATCTCTCTTGCTGCCAAATGGATCTTCCATGCCCTTGATGGAGATGAGCCGTGGAAAATTTTGATTAGAAATAACATTGAGAGAGTTGTTCCAAGGTTTGCGAAGTCATGAAAAGATCTCCCTTTTGGTGACATTATGGCTGGTAAATTCCCTGTCTTAGTCCAGGGCACTACTGTCTTTAAATCTATTTGGAAGGCCTGGGAGTATATTAGGAGCTCCCATATCAATACTGAGTTTTACACGAATAATCAGATCCCTGGTGAGAGGTCCATATGGTGGAATCTCACTCATGTCGCCAAGCCACTTGCTCTTACCCGAGGATGCTCGGCTAGATTTTGGGCGCATAAGGGTATTACCTGCTTCATTGATATTTTGAAAAATGATGACCTTATCTCTTGGGAAGAACTCAGTAGCACCTTTGACCTCCCTCAATCCCAGAAAAGAACCTACAAGTTGCTTCAACGTGCCTTTACCCATCTTAATCTCCCTAAGGACTTCTCTCTTGACTCCCACAGGCACCAGCTCTTCAAATAGCCTAGTGGCACTCCCCTTCATAAGCTAAAAGCCCATGACATCTATGTTGTTTTGTCTAGTGATCACTCCACCCTTTCCCACATTAATCAACTCTGGTACTCCAACCTTGATGTCCCTCACTGGCAGTCCTCCCTTAACAGATTTTGGAAATCTAGTATTGCTCCGAAAATTAAGTATTTTAAGTGGCTCCTTCTTATTGACAGAATGCCTTTAAGAAAAGATGATTCTATTTCTTTTCTCTATATGCAAGGTTCCTAAGACATCTAGACATGTTTTCCTTGATTGCATTGTTGCTAAAGAAATTTGGCTTATGTTTGGTTTTGTGGTGCCTTTCAATGCTAATACTATGCAAATCGTTACTGGATATTGTGTCCGGGAAAAGTGGGTCGATGAAACTTAAAATGTGAAAAATATGTTCAAAGAGACTTGTCCACACACCCACATGACTTCTTGGTGCAATTTATGGAGTCATGAAGAATGACTCAACTTCCCAAGGTAGGTTTCATGGTTCTCTATCTCACAAGGTCCCTCAAGCCAATGCCTTTACTCTCAGATCACTAAGCAAAGTGACTTTGGGATGACAAATGCAAGAACAAGAGATGCTTTAGATTGATTTTAGCATGAAATACATCCTATCTATGCATGATTTTACAAATGAAGTAAACTAGATTATAAGATGACAAGGTTAGTAGCAATACTATCCTAACATGATATACTAGTTAATGATTTAAGCTAATGATAAAAGAAATACTCTAAAATGCTTATTAGATTAATTCCTATTACAAAGAGAAGCTAGATGTATTGATAAATTTGAGCATAAATGAGATACTAAAAGCTTTCATGGATCCTCAAAATGGAGGAATGAGAGCTTTATTTATAGTGAAAATAGGGCAATGGATGGTCAAGATTGAAGGAGTGAATCAAGGGTCAGGATTGAAAGTTATCAATCCATGTTTACAATTTTCACCAATGAAATGGTGACAATTGTCAACATAAGACTGCTTGAGAGGAGATGAAAGAAGCATTAAATGTTTGAGAAGACCTCATGGTTGCCTTAGGAGGGAAGGGTTAAGGTTAGGTCAGGGTTATCCAATGGATAAAGCTTTTACCGAAAGGGTAAACTCTTGTGCAAAGGTTAAAGGGATAACCATGGTCAAAGCAATGAATGCTTGATGAGACCCCTGGGTTAGATGAGGGTTAAGTTAGGCAAAAAGTCTCTAACCATGCCACTAAGGGTTAGTTAACCATTAATGGTTTGAAGACTTTGGGGACAAATTTGTAAGAGTCCTTTCAAATTTGGGGGTATTCAGCAAGTTAGCTTGTTGAAGGCATAAAGGCTTTAATGCCTTTTGAAGACTTTACTCCAAATTTGAGAAGTGACCTCCTCAAATTTAGGGAAAGGGGATAATGAATGGGTTTGGGTTAATTGATTAGGATTAGATGGATTCTAGAAGAAATTAGGAATAGGGTTAGGATGCAAGTGGGAGATGTAGGAAAATGCAAGTGGATGAGGGATACTAGGATTAATTAAAAATAAATTGCTTTATTTCAATTTGGTTGCAAATTGAGGATTTAAATAAATTGGATTTATTTAATTGGGGTAAACTATTTAATTAAATGTAAATTTAATCAAAAAGTATAGAAAAGGGATTTAATTAAACAAAATGATTTATTCAATTAAATGATGCAAAGGGCTTAAGTGAATTTAAGTAAATAAATTGAATAATTTATTTAATTAAATAGAAGAATGTGGGCGATTTAATTGAATTAGATTTAACTAAATAGATGAATGAGAATAAAATGAACATTAAATATTCATTTAGGAATATGATCATTTTTATACGTCTACATTTTGCCCCTCTTTGAAGTGACATGTGTGCACATGTTGATTCAAAGAAAATGATGTGTCATCATGATTTGGTTATGATCAGTGTGATGCCATGTCAAGATGTTCATGTCATGCCCCAGATTTGATAAATGATGTTTATAATGCCCCCTCAGGAGATGAATCAAAAATTTGAAAATTCAATTTGTTTTGATAAATTTGATTGCATTTTAAATTTTTGTCTATGTTGAATGCGATAAATTGATTCATCTCCCAATAATGATGTTTGCGAGGGTTAGAAATGAGCCCATGAGCAATTTACGTGCTCACCCACGCAACCCTAATTTTTTATTTACCCTATAAAAAGGTAAAAAGTGATTATTTTGTCTCATTTGTGCTTGTTGACTTTGGAGAAAGTGACAGTTGGAGAAAAAGACAAAATGCCATTTCCTTATGCATCTCATCGATTCAAGCATGTTCAGAGGTATCAGAGGCCCACCACATATGGACCACTGGTAATTCATCCTTTTTGACCCCTTTTGGATTTTTGTTTTGTCATTTTTGATCTTGTTTTTGAATTTTGTCCTGCGAATTTAACGGTTTAGCACGTCGAGGTCAAACCCTAGAGCATATGATAGGTTTCGTAGCGCGTAGGGTTTAATAAAATAGGGTAGCATCTGGGTAGATTAGGATCGCGCAACGGTAGGTTAGGGTAGCACTTAGGGTTAGGTTAGCACACCAGGAGCACAGGGTAGCGCATAGGGGAAAATGGGTAGCGCATAGGGTTATTCTGGGTTCATAGGGGTAGTGGAGGGTAGCGCGTAGGTATACCCTAGCGCATAGGGTTAGGTTTGTAGCGTTGGGCTACGATAAGATAGTGCATAGGGGTTTGTAGCACTTAGGCTAAATTAGGTGAGACATAAATATGATAGGGTAGCACATAGGTTCTGGCTAGCACATAGGGTGAATGGTTTAGCGCGTTGAGAGGATAGGGTAGTGCATAACTAACAGTTTAGCACATAGGGTGAATGGTTTAGCATGTTGAGAGGATAGGGTAGCACATAACTAATAGTTTAGCGCATAGATAAGATTGTTTAGCGCATGCGGGCAAAATTTTGGGTAAAGTTGGATTTGGGATGAAGAAATATAGGTAAGTGTTTGCCAGTTTTGTCGGGATAGGTGCGAATTGTCAGTCTGCGTGTTTGCTGTCATTGTTTTGATAAGTTGTCCAATATGATTTTTGATATAACTTAATTTGATTTGCAATGTTTCAAGTTGATATTGATTTGATGTTGATTGATATGATGTGGTTTTTGATAGGGATGTTTTTATATGAACTTGATTTGATTTGCATTGTTTCATGTTGATATATATGTGGAGCTTGAGTTGTTTTACAAGTTGATATGGTTGTGGAACTTAGTTGTTTTACAAGCTGATATGAATGTGAAACTTGATTTGTGTTACAAGCTGATATGATTTGAAATTTGAGTTGTTTTACAAGTTGATATGATGTGATATGGAAATAGATTTGATAGGATGTGGAACTTGGTTAGATTTGCAAAGTTTCAAGTTTTGATATGAATTTGATTTTGATGTGAATGGATTCGATGAGGAAACTGATATTGGGCTTGTTTTTCTTTTTGACAGGAGCGCATTGGAGTGGTTCAGTCGCGAGAGCGATTTCCGAGACAATAGTTATTGATACCATGATTGACATAGGCTAACAGGGATATTATTGAGAGGTGTGGCCTATCTTCTTTGTTAGAGATGCCCTGGTTTATCATTAACTGAGTTTGTTGACAACGTTGGCTGAGAGGTGGCATAGCGACACCGAAACCTTTCATTTGGCAACAGGGGAGATCACAGTGACACCTTAGGTGTGCTACCGAATTCTGCGGATTCCTGTGGTAGGCGCATTGTTACCTTATGAGACGATAGAGGAGGGTGGGACAGAGGCACTTCGCCGGATTCTGCAGGATGATACAGTTTGTGGATACGAGATTCCCTACCAGGAGTTCATAGATTTGGATTACATTCCCCTACCATTAGTGCTGGCAGGATTCATAGGTGGTTTCTTATGTCCCGACCGTAGGTCAAAGGGACTGGAAGTAGGATAGGGGTTGGTCCTAGAGGACATGGTGACACAGGGTTGCCACTTTGCATGGGGGTTGGCTATGCTGGCCCACTTATACAGGGATCTGCATCAAGTGGTGTACTTGGGTTATAGCAGTTTATCAGTTGGAGTGACACTGCTACAAGTATGGGCGTGGGAGCATATTCCCGTAGCCAGGACACTGGCGAACAAAGATAGGCCTGCTGGGTGTGCGTATGCATACAGATATCGAGGGATAGTTGTCCGATGTAATCTGGACAAACTAGAGCACTGGAGGAGAGTTTTGGATGATATTGATACGGTCGTTTGGTGACCATATATGGAGTGCAAGGTATGGGCAAAGGATGGTATGGAGATGCCCTATGTCTATATGTCCTGATTTTTGATAGGGCTGATGCCTTTTTTATCGATAGATTCTTGCATAGTCGGGTGTTGTGACAGTATGGTCATCAGCAGGGAGTTCCACAGGGAGCATGCTTGTATGCTCGATGGAGACAAGATATACCAGAGTGGGGACCCACTATTGATAGCACAACGACAGTTGAGGAGTTCTTTCAGTTAGCCGGCCAGATATGGGACTACGCTTATGGGGTAGTAGACACAGGGATGATAGAGGAGTTCGCCACATTGTTTGTGGCACATGCTATTGCCAGGATATCAGATCCAATGAAGATGATTCCCACTTTTGACGATGATGAGGATGATGAGCAGCCCAAGAGGCTAGGGAGATGGAGAGAGGATGGAGAGGAGCTGGATGTGGGAGGTTTGGATGGTGGAGGGGATGATGGTGGAGATGGTAGAGGAGTTGGCCAAGGTCGGCAAGGGGATAGGGGGAGGAGAGGAGATCAGGCCATGAGAGGAGATCGAGGTGGAGATCGGGGGAGGAGAGGAGACAGGGGTGGAGATGGTGGGGACAAAGGGATTCGGGTGGAGAGAGTAGCGTGGTGAGTGGTGGTGGATAGAGGGAGAGGAGGTTTGGCTATTGGAGCTGTGAGTGAGGAGAGAGTAGGAGAGGTGATAGAAGCGGTGGGAGGGACTGATGAGTTTAGATGACTGGCTCAGAGGAGAAAAGCCGATGTGCTACCCCCACTAGCACCGAGGACAGCGAGAGGGATAGGGGGTACCACTTCATAAGTACCCATCCAGATGCGGATTCCGACACACCGAGAGGATGCACATATTAGGTCACTGCAGTTATCAGTGCAGCACCTACAGACACAGCTATTGGCGCATTAGCGATAGATTGTACAGTTGACCATAGAGCAGGATACAGTTTTGGAATGGTTAGGTTGATTTGAGGCTTGAGAAGAGGCTTTGGAGAGAGCGGCGATGGGTGGCTCGATGAGAGATACCTTGAGAGAGGTGGCTCTGAGAGCCAAGGAGGTGGAGTGCTATAGGAGGCATTGCGAGGATGTGGTGCCCAGGGAGCGCCGAATGTCGAGTTTCACAGTGTCGAGATCCAGTCGATCTCAAGAGACTAGGTCGAGGACAGAGAGTAGAGGCATGACAGGGCCTCCTAGACAGGATCCACTTGGAGATCCAGGTGCTGGGACATCTACGGCGAGACTATCTCCTTCAGGAGATAGTCATACTTTAGAGACATTGTCTCCACTGTATTTTGATCATTTTGTTGTATGGGCACAGACATGACATATTTTGTACATTGATCATTTTTGAGATATATATGACACCATTTTCCTTGATCCTTATGTGATGTGTTATGGATTATGCTTTCTATATGATTTTGATGCTTTTATAATGATGATGCAATGCTTAGATGTATGTGCACTGAGAGTTGATGAATATGATGTGTTAATGCATGATGTTTATGAGATGTATCTTGAAAATGAGATGTATGATATGATATGTTGTGAGATGTATCTTGAAAATGAGATGTATGATAATGATACGTTGTGAGATGTATCTTGAAAATGAGATGTATGATATGATATGCTATGAGATGTATGTTGAAAATGAGATGTATGTTATGATATGCTGTGAGATGTATCTTGAAAATGAGATGTATGATAATGATATGCTGTGAGATGTATCTTGAAAATGAGATGTATGATAATGATATGTTGTGAGATGTATCTTGAAAATGAGATGTATGATAATAAGATGATGTGAGATGTATTTTGAAAATGAGATGTATGATAATGATATGCTGTGAGATGTATCTTGAAAATGAGATGTATGATAATGATATGCTGATGATACTAATGCAAGATTAAAATGATATGAAGCTAATTGTAAAATGATATGCAACTAATTGTAAAATGATATGCAACTAATTGATTTGAGCATCCTCATTCTGCATTGGTCATCCCTGTATAGTCACATGTTTTTGATTTCTTTGTAGGTATCATCATTGAGCATTGATTTGTTTGGGATATGTTGAAAATTTATACAAGCATAATGGTATAATTGAACCATAATGACCTGAGAAAAATTTATTTGATTTTTGATTTTGCAAGATAGCACAAGCGTCAACGTATAATTGAACCAGGATGACCTGAGTGTGGATTGCATATAAACAGACAATATTAAACCATTTGTATGCGTAAAGTGGAATCATGTCTTCAGTGATATGCCTTGAATCACATCTCGAGACAAGTATATGCACAGTACAAATGATTGCCTCACAGACATAAAACTAAAAAATATTGGAGTCCTCATGACATTCTCTAGCTTGAAGCATTGTTGAGAAAATGTAGAGGATCCAATAATTCAAAAAGTTCAAGTGCAAAATAGTCAAAACTTTATGCAAGATGCAAACATTTGATACTTCAGAAAATCATCCATCATATTTTGTGAATCCCGTTAAATGATCAATGTGTGGTTTTGTGATTGTTGAGTTTGTTTGCTGGATATGATGTTCTGAGTTTGCTACAAGTTTTGATCAATGTTGCCCCTAGCTGAGTGTTCCTCTTAATGTGGATATGCACAGTGATTACCAAGCCATGGTGAGATGCGGCGAAAGGATATGCGGATAAACCAGGATAGTGACTATGCTAAGTATGTTTTGGATGGATATTGTGATAAAAATAGCGGGCGATGACCGATACTGCTTAACTGTGGATATAACGGCATGGTAGTAAAATATAGATAGAGGAGCTATCCTCTCACAATAGCACCTATTTCCAGGTTTTCACCAGTTGCTTTTATTGCACCTCTTTATTTGCTTTTTCTTGATTTTTTGATTTTTTGACTTTTCCGTGCATTTAGACTGCTCAAGTGTAGTATTTCTTCAGATGGATAATGTTAGTTGGTTTCTCGAGCACATCTTCTTGTGAAGTTGTTAGTTGATAAGCGCCTAATCCATAGGCCGATATGATGACATAGGGACCTAACCAGTTAGGTTCAAATTTCCCTTTCTTTTCCCGATCTTGCTGATTTCTAGGATTTTCCTTGAGTACTAGGTCACAAATTTAAAAAATTCTGGGAATGACCTTGTGATTGTAGCTTCTGCACATGCGTTGATGATATGCTTTGAGATGAGTGAAGGCATGTTGGCATCTTTCATCTAGAAGTTCTAGCTCCTGCAGTCGGTTGACTCGATACTCTTCATCTGGAATTAGGCCTTTCAACGAGACTCTGAGAGATGGAATTTCTACCTGCAATGGTAAAATTGCTTCTGATCCATATACCAATGAATATGGTGTAGCTCCTGTAGGTGTGCGGATGCTAGTTCTATATGCCCAAAGTGTTGGATTGAGTTGTACATGCCAATCTTTGCTTGCATCATTCACTATTTTCTTTAGGATTTTCAATATTGTCTTGTTGGATGCTTCTGCCTAACCATTCCCCTGTGGGTAGTAAGGTGTAGAGAAACGATGTTGGATTTTGAATTTTTCACATAGTTCTCGCACATCTTGGTTCTTGAAAGGTCATCCATTATCTGTGATGATGGAACTTGGAATGTCATATCTGCAAATCAGATAATTAAGGATAAAAGAGGCTATTTGTTTCCCAGTTACTGTGGTCATGGGGACCGCTTCAATCCACTTGGTAAAGTATTATGTTGCAATTATAATGAACTTGTGTCCATTTGAAGATGAAGGATGAATTTTGCCAACTAAGTCCAGTCCCCACTGACAAAAGGGCCAAGATGTTGTGAATGGCTGCAGTTCCTGTGCTGGTGCATGTATAAGATTGCCATGGATTTGGCATTTAGGACACTTCTTTGCAAACTGATAAGAGTCTTTTTCCATTGCCAGCCAATAATATCCTATTCTTAGAAGCTTTTTAGCAAGAGTAGGACCACTTGAATGTGTGCCACAGATACCTTCGTGAAGCTCTTGTAAAGCAGAGTCAGATTCATTACGATCAAGGCAATAAAGAAGAGTACCATCTAGACCTCGACGGTACAAAGTATCAACAGTGAGAGTATAATGGGTGGCTTGTCGGATAAAGCTGCGTTTTTGGTTTCGGGATAGGTCAATGGGTAGGATATTGCTCTTAATATAGTCGTATATCGGTCCATATAATGGAGAGTTAGAACTGGTCAAGGCATAAATAACTGGGGAATCAGAATGGTCATAGGCTGGGGAGAATAGTTGCTCTACCAAAAACTCATAACGATTTGGCTGCTTTGGAATTTGTAGTAGTGAAGTGATAGTAGCCATTGCATCGGCTGCTCTATTGTCCAACCTTGGTATTTACTCGAAGGTGATGTGTACAAAATATTGTTTAAAATCATCCACCATTCGCTTGTATGGTAGCAGCTTGTCGTCCTTCATTTGATAGTCATTGTTGATTTGATTGATGACTAGTTGTGAATATCCATAGACTTTTAATTTTGTGATTCTCTATTCCACGGCCATTTTGATGCCTATAACCAGTGCCTCATATTCAGCAACGTTATTTGTGCATGGAAACATAAGCCTATATGATCTTGGTATGGTGTGCCCTTCAGGAGTGATGAATAGAATGCCAACACCTGAGCCATGTTGAGTATAAGATCCATCAATGTATAGGGTCCATTGTTTGGTAGAAATAGCAAGAACAACCCTGTCTGGAAATTCAATTTCCATAGGCTGTTTTCCAGGTAGTGGTGCTTCAGCCAGTTGATCTGCAATTGCTTGTCCTTTGATAGCTCATCGCTCTATGTAGTGGATATCAAATTCATTGAGAATCATGACCCATTTAGCCAGTGTGCCTGTAAGAGCTGCTTTGCTGAGTAAATATTTGAGAGGATCAATTTTCACAACTAGCTTAATTGTGTGAGATAGCATGTAGTGTCGGAACTTTTGAGAGGCAAATACCACTGTTAGACAAGCCTTCTCAATGAATGTATAATTGAATTCATATCTGTCCAATGTCCCGCTGATGTAATATATAGCTCATTCTTTGCCTTGTTGATCCTCTTGTGCTAATAATGCCCCTAGTGATATATCTATTGTTGAAATGTAGAGAATGAGTGGCTTCCCTGCTATTGGTGGTACTAGAACTAGTGGGTTCATTAGATATTGCTTGATTAGATAGAATGATTCTGCATATTTGGCTTCCCATCTGAATGGTACATTTTTATGTAGCAAATGATTGAATGATAGACTTTTATCTGCTAGTTGAGCGATGAATCCCCTGATTGACTGGAGTAGTCCTTGTAGAGATTTGAGCTGGCTGATGTTCTTTGGTGGTGGCATCTCCATAATGGCTTGTACCTTTGCTGGATCCACTTCAATACCCTTAGCTGAAACTATGTAGCCTAATAACTTGCCTGATGTAACCCCGAAGACACACTTCTTAGGGTTGAGCCTGACTTGGAACTTTTCCAATCTATCAAAAATCTTTTCCAAGATGTTTAAATGTTCTACCCTGGTGAATGATTTAGCTACTAAATCATCCACATAGTCCTCCATGAAGGTATGCATCATGTCATGAAAGATTGTTGTCATTGCTCATTGATAAGTTGCTCCTGCATTCTTTAAGCCAAAAGGCATGACATTCCAACAGTACGTTCCCCAAGGACAGGTAAATGTTGTTCTATCTTGATCCTCTAGGGCTATTTTGATTTGATTATAGCCTGAAAAACCATTCATTAGTGATAGCATTGCATGGCTTGCTGTGAGGTCTACAAATATGTCGATACTGGGCAAAGGAAAGTCATCCTTTGGACAAGCTTTGTTGACATCTCTAAAATCAGTGCATATTCTGATACTGCCATCTAGTTTTGATACTGGTACAATGTTGGAAATCCATTCAGCATAGTTGATAGGTTGAATAAATCCGACACCTAATAGTTTCTTCAGCTTAGTTTTAACCATGAGTGCCACATGTGGATTCATCTTTCACAGTTTTTGCTTGACTGTCTTAGCTCCTGGAGTAATGGATGAGTGACGCATGATTAATTTTGGATCAATCCCGGTCATATCTACATATGACCAAGCAAAGTTGATTTGCTTTTCTTTAAAAAATTTGATAAACTCTGATCTTTCTTCCTCTGTCAAAGATTCTGCAAGATGTATATTTTTGGTTGCTTCTGTAGTACCAATGTTGATTGATTGAGTGGGCTCAATACATATGGGTGATCACTCATGAAAATGCTCAAGAAGAGTGTCAAGTCTCCCATCTTTAGGTGCCTTAAAAATGTTTTCACCCTCAGATGCGTCTTTTATTTTTACTTTTTTGTGATCTATTGCTGCCATTGACTGGTTTTCAGCAGTAGATCCTTTATTTTGCTCATTTTTGCGACTGAGAGACTTGGAACTCCCTTGATTGCAAATGGTGTTACCTCATTCACTCGTAGAGTCTATTTCCAGATTAACGATACACAAGTAAAGGATAATGTATTCATCATTTGGAAAAATTGGTATATATGAGTTTCAAGTTCATCCTAGTCTACGAGGTCAGGAAAGACAAGTGGTAAGAAGTCATTAGGTGGATCAAGTTCAACTACTATAAGTGTCAGGATGGAGGTATCCTCGTGGTTGGCCTGGTTGTTAAAGAAGTTAAGAATTGTGTCAAGGTCTTCGATGGTATCATCTTCTGTATAGACTTGCTCGTAATGTCGCTGCTCATTTTCCTTGGCGTCATAGATATTTTGTTGACCAAATTCAAGTGGTCTAGATTCTATGTCGTGTTCTTCTTGAGAGATGGGTATATGACTGTCATTTGCACAAATATCTTTAGCAACATTATAATAGCTTCCCCATTCATATTCATTGGAATCATTCTCAGAGGTATTATCCCATATTCTAGTAGTGTTATGGATTGGTATGTTGTAGGGTGAGAACAAGTCTTTTATGATTGCTACAAGTTTGATAGTTTTCTCTGATTCTATGTCAGAACCTGCTTCCACTATTTACATTTGTTCATATACTGTCTCTCCTCAGGGAGGAATGATGTTATCAAGAGGTGATTCCTCTTTTTCGGATATTGGTTCTTGAATATGATGTGCTTCTGCAGTAGATGTTTCCTTCTTTTGTTTGATGGGCTTCCATTGATATTGCTTTCATTCTTGATTTTCACGTTCTTTTCATATAGTCTCTGCTGACTCAAATAGTGCCTCCTGCCAGGAGTCCTCCTTGTATTTATTCTTTTCTTTCCATTGAGGTTTTTGGTATTTGCTTGGTGTCTTCCTTGGTGGTAGAATGTATTCATAGCCCAATCCTTTTTTGTCCTTACTGAATTGCGAAGGAGGATCTAATGGTTCTGTGATGCCTTCCTAACATTTACCAATAGGTCCTTTGCCCTTGTATCCCATTTGTTGCATGATCAAGTAACCTTTTCCATACAGGTGTGTTGGTATAGCTACCTCCACAGTAGCCACTCTATCTTCTTCCTCATCCTTGTACAACCAACTAAGGATGTCTTTCTCCTCTGATTCATGTGCTAGAGTGCCTAGTTGAATAAATTTGCCATCAAATTTGGTGATGGGTTGGGTTGCTTGATGTGTTGATGTTGTAGGTAATCCATGAGATTTAGGTGATGCTGGTAAGTTGGCCAAACACATGGGTTCCAAAGAGTATTCTCCCATGCCTTGCTCTTTGATTTTCATTTTATGCTTTAAATCCATAGATAGTGATGCAGACTTTTCTTGCTAAAGGTCTGGTGCTGAGTAACTTTGTTTTTCTCTATTATGTGGAACCAAGCTATCTTGGGCTGCCCCCATAGCATTACAATGTTGAAATGGATTATGATCTGCTGATATAGAAATCTCCTACCCATTGTAATGGAACTTAACACACTGATGATAAGTAGAGCGTACTACTTCCATTTCATGTATCCAAGGTCGACCCAATAAGATATTGTATGTGAGGTCTATGTCTAAGACTTGGCACATAGTGTCCTTTTGTATTGGTCCCACTTGAATTAGCAACATTATTGTTCCTTTGGATGATCTCTCTTAGTCATCATATGCTTTGATAGTGATCTTTTTACGTGGATCAATAGATTGCTTAGAGAAGCCTAATGCACGGATAAGTTTCAAGGTACAGATATTGAGTCCAACTCCTCCATCTATTAATACTCTTTTGACTCGATGCTTGTAGACCAAGACTTCAATATGGAGTGGAGTATTGTGTGGATGGCTCAATGAGATATTATCATGCTTAGAAAAAGTGAGGTTATGAGGCCCTATCATATGAGCTACCATGGCTTGGAATTTATCATCATCCAAATCTTGAGGTACATTTGTTTCCAATAACGCTTGTTCTAAGATGTCTTTATGCTTTGGTGAAAGTTTCAGCAACTCCAGTATAGATATTTGAGAAGGAGTTTTCTGCAATTGATTGACTAGATCATATTGAATTTTGGGTATGGTGTTTGTTGTTGACATATGCCCCTTCAAGACATATTTTTGAGCTCTGGTTGTTACGTTGACAGATTCATGTTCACGCTTGTCCTTGATTGTGATAATGTTGACTTGATTGTCCTCGATTGATATATTACTGATGGTGTTATTGTATATGTGATTGATACGAGCTCCACGTGTATCATTTGAGGTTGAAGCTCCATCCTTGTTGTAGTTTGGAAGAGGATTTTTAAAGGCTCTATGGTCACCATTTGTCTTGATACCATCAACTGTTAAATCACCTCTATCAATCATGTCTTGAACAATGTTTTTCAGTCTCATGCAATCATTTTTTTGATGACCTTTGTTGCGATGAAAATCACAAAAGTGTGAGTCCTTCCACCAGGGTGGTTTGATTTGTGGTTCAAAGTTGTTGATTGCTGGTAAGGAGATAATTTTGTTTGCCAGGAGTTCTCTAAATGCTAACTCCAATGATTGCCCTAGTGGTTTGTAAATGCATTTTGGAAAGTTGTTTGCATTACCTCGTGAGTATGGATTAGGTCCTCGATTGGTATTATTGTTTTGGGTATTGTTGGCATTGTTTGTGTTGAGTTGATCTTGATTGGTATTTGGTGCATAAGTGTTAGTACCTTGGTTAGCACCTTTGGGATTCTTTGTAGCTTGAGGATTACCTGATAATGCTAGCACAGGTTGCTTGGATTTTGGATCATTTGATTCATTTCCTCCACTTCCAATGTTTTTGTTTCTGGTCCAGAATCTGGATTTGTCTAAGTTGTTGTACGTTGTTTTGGTTGTTGTAATTGGATGAACTTGTTCCTTCTTTGAAAAATTTTAATGTTCCTTTCTTGACACATGCTTCTTCTACTTGGATGCCATTTTCAATCAATTTGGTAAAAGATGGTATGCATTGAAGTTTGAGTATGTAACTCATCTCACTATTCAAGTTGTCAATGAAAATCTCCATCTTTTCCTTTTCAGGCACATCTCGAGGATATCTCGAAATCATACACCGCCAATGTTGAAGGAATACCATGAATTTTTCATTGTTTTTCTATTTGGTGTTACAAACATCTAACATGGTGATAGCGTATTAAATGTTATAGGAATATTGAGTTATGAATTTGTTGACTAGTTCATCGAATGATCTGATGGGAGGTGTGATTTTGGATAACCATTCCATTGTTTGTCCTCCCAAGCTTCTTGGGAATAACCTCATCAAATAGGTGTCATCATGGGCAAATTCAAGACTCATGGTACAAAATTTATGAACATGATCATGGGGATCACTTTTCCCATCATATTTGTCAAATTTAGGAATATTTGAGTTTGGGCGAAAAGGCACCATGTTTAATCGTCTGTCAAAAGGATAAGGACAAATTTTAGTTAAGGAGTACCATATTGTTGTCCCTTGTTGCATGTCTTGCATTTGTCTTTGTAACATTTGCATTTGTTGAGTAAGAGCAATCAAAGGTGCATTATTTTGTCGAGGGAAGGGTTCTTCCCTTGTATTAGTTCTAAGCTAAAATGGTGTGTGGAATGGTATGTTTTGCTCAGGGATATCTTGCTCGGGCAAGTTCTGTTCTGGTAGATTTTGCTCATGTATTTTTTGTTCAAGGTCACGTGCTTCTTCCTCTCTTTGTCGTTCTTGATTATCATAATTTCGAGACCTTGTTCTAAAAATGTCAGTGTCAAAGTCTTCAGGAAGTTTAACTCCTTTGCTTGTGAGCATGAGTATATATTTTTCCTTGTCGTTTTCCATGAGTCTTTCCACAAGTTTTTGAAATGAAGCGCTTTCTTTATATTCTTGGAGAAGTTCCTCAGAAATTTTGGTGTCCTCTAGATTCAGACACTCGAAAGGATTTGATAATCTTTGATTCATGCTAGACTCTGGTTGCATTTCGCTTTGTTTGTTTCATTGAGAGTGAGTAACAACAGACATCTAATAAAAGCTTTCTGTGACAAAAGGAACGAACTCCTCTTCGATGTTTTGTTCAGGGGTTGGTGGTTCAAATCGGGGTATGTTGTAAGTGATGCACTCTTCAGGAAAGAAGGTCGGATTGATCTTTCCTCCTTGATTCAGGAGTTGACTGAATGCCGACTTTTGACAGAATGCTCTACTTCTCAATGGTTCCTTTTCAAATTCATTTGTTTCATCTTGAAGATACAAGCGCATATGACGAAGGAATGTTCGATGAGATTTGAAGAGTTGGTGATTGATGTATAAAAATTTATTCCATTTGGCAAGTTTCAGAGAACTGGGTTGTTGTTTCTTCAACTGAGTGTTATGATAAATTTTCTTTCTTCTCAAAATATGAGGATTAGTCATGCACAAGTGATCAATGGTTTCCTTTGATTTATTTTGGATTTAGTTTAGCTTGTTTTGGAAACTCAAGTTTTACTTTATCAAAATGAAGGTTTAGATGCCCCCTCACGACAAAGCATGTCAAATGATATGGAATACGAGCTTTCCCAATATGGAAACTCGATTTGACAACTTGGAGTTTTAAAACAACTGTGTTTTGGGATAGAAATCCGTTTGATTGAAGGACCTATTTGATACTTGTGATGATGTTTCCTGATTTTGATAGGAGAGATGTGTTATCTTGCGACTAGTTTTCAGATTTTGGACAACTTTGTTCGATGGAAAACTTGTTTTGAGAATAGTTTTTTTGATACTCTATTTTGGTTTTCTATTTGATGAAGTTTAGGCTGAGGAAGGAAAGCTCCCGAAATTGTTTTCAAAATTTTCAAAAATGACCTCTATTTTGCCCCCTGTTTTCCTGGTTTTGGCTACGCGCCAAAACAGAGATGCAATGCACTACATAAAGTCCTTAATGCGCTAGAGAAAAGACCCCACGCATTACGCTGCCCCCTATGATGCACTAACTGAATTGCTTTGATTTTGTCTTGGTTCAAAAGGTCATGCGCTAATATGGGCCGCCAATGCGCTAATTGTTGATCTCTATGCGCTAAAGTTTGATTTCCACGCACTAAGCTGATGCTTCAACGCGCCAAACTGTTTTCAAAAGGCGCTACTTTAAACTACCAGTTTTGGATTTTTATGAAGCGCTAACGCTAAGACCTAATGCGCTAAGGTAAAGGTCGAATGTGCTAAAAGATGGTTTCTACGCGCTAAGAGGTTGCTCTTACAAGCTAAAATGCCCTGATATTTTGACTTGGTTGTTTTTCTGCAATTTTTGGAACTTTATTTTTAGTCTTCAGTGATGATAGATGATTTTTTGAAGTAACAAATGAAGACACAACACCAAAGAGACAACCATTTTTCTTAATCTAAACAATGAGTGTATGTTCTGGGAGGATGTGTTCAAATCCTCAATGTTTTGACAGATTTAGATACAACATGCACTTCAGGCAAACTCTTTATTCAAGGGTCATAAGCAATATCATAGTCCACTAGTCTCGATACTATGTCAGCTCAAACAGCCATGTCACCCCCTAGGGGCGCCCGTTTTTTTGCCTTTTGCCAAAAATTAACCCAAAGTGAACTTCTTCACAATTGAGTAGTTATCTTGGGAGATATATGGTGAGTGATCTTGGGGGCAGATTCTTCCCCACCCTTGCTCTATGATATTACAAATGTCTAGATATTGACTCGACTCAAAATTTATGCTAAAGTTCATAATCAGGCTTCCTGTTTGGTCGTCAATGATAAACTCCCTTGGGAGGATTCCCAGCCTTTAGAATTCCCAGCCTTTAGAACAAAGGCTTTATGTATCTCTAGGATACTAGGGGAAGTCTAATCACCGCGTGTAAACATTCAAAAGGACTTTCATCACTTTCCACTTTTGATTATAGTGGGTTGGAACACTTGGCTTCAAAGTCATTTCCCACTTAGGTCGTTCCCTTCACGCTGGCCAAAGAATGACTTTAAGAGTTTTTCAACCCCTCAGGAAGGCAGGCCTGCTAAAGGATTTAATGCAATATCACTGAAAGCGTAAGAGTGGTCTAGTTTTTTTGATCACCTAGTTAAGGGGAGAGCATATTCCTTCCACTTTTGAGACAAGGCAAACAAGGTTCTTTTTATCTTTTAAGGCAATGATTTGCTAAAATCTATATGGAGATATTGCTCCATGAAAACATGGTGTTTATTTTATCCTTTTAAGGTAATGATTTTCTGATCTATGAAAAAGAAATGGTCAACAAAGTAAATTCAATGTTTGGTCAACAAAAGAAATCGATCAAAAGGGGAAGATCTTCCCTCTCTAGTTGAAAATGATTTTGGACATGTGTGATTCTTTTACTTTGCAAAAACTTTAAGTGGATCCTTTTATGCACCAAAGGATGGTGAAGTTAATTTTTAAACACCTTTGTTTGCAAAAATGGATAAGTTGCTTTGTTCTTTTTAGAGCCCAATTGAAAATTTCTCTTCTTAAAAAAAGTAAGAAAAGATTGTTTTTGTGGTTCTTTTTATAGCCCAAATAAGGTGAGTTCAATTTTATCTAACAAGAATTTAAAAAGACTTTAAATTATAACTAACTTAAATAAGTTAGTAAAAATTTAAACTATTTATAATTCTAAAAATAACACTAAGCTCCTCCTTGCAAAAAGATGTCAGAAATCCTATAAAATACCCACCAAAGTAGTTAGAAAAATACAAGCTTTTGTGGATTTCAACAAGTCTAAATTTAAACTCGGTTACAATTTTAATTTTTGCCTTCTGTCTATGATGCACTACAGAAAGGACTGTAAGCGCTACAAGATGACTAGGATGCGGGCGTGTGCACAAAGATGGTGGTCAGAAAAGTGGACACCACCCCAAAAAAACTTGGAAAAACAGGCAGTGCGTATGTGGTTTTAAAATTTCAAATTCTCGTGTACGCGCTTAGGTTTGTTCTTCCCGAGCCTAGAAAAGGTAGCGCGTACGCGCTGAGCTTAGAAACTGAGCGCGTATGCGCTATGCCTAGGAAAATTAGCACGTACGCATTGCTTATAGGAAAATGAGCACATACGCACTAATAATCCTAGTAAAACCGCGTACGCGGTGCCTGATGAAAAAAGTTTTAAAAAAAAATTGAGTCCTCAGTTACCCGAAAAGCGCATTTTTTGCTTTCTTTTTTTCCCATTTTCTAACCTAAACCACGAACGAGGTGCAAAATTTGTCCTTAGGCTATGGATCAAGGTTAGCTTTTGTCTTTTTTTGTCTTTCTTTCTGGTTTATGCAATTTGTTTTACATTTTGAATTTAATTTCATTAATTTTGATTAGGTTTTTTCATTTTTTGTTTCAAAAACCAGATTCTTCTAGCCTAGAACAAGAACAACCAAATGCACCCCCTGAAAACCCACAAGAACAACCAAATGCACCTCCTGAAAACACACAAGAACAACCCCCAATTCCTCCTTTTGACCGCACAACCGAAACACAAGAAGAATTAATTAATCAGTTAGGGCAAAATACATCCAAAATCAATAGACTCATTGTAAAATTGAAAACTTCTGAACTTGACCATCATCAATCCCTCACCACTAGCCTAGAAACATTAGCTAGTGGTGCCATAGCTATTTCCACAGAAATTACCAAATGGGGAAGCTTTAGGGATAGGTGTCGTCAATTCTATGCCAATGGGCTATCATACGATGGAGTTAAAAACAAAAATATTTCTAAACAACAAATATGTGCCCTTTTTGTTGACCCCAAAACTAGTCAGTCATTACCTCCTAATGCAAAGAGGTTTCCCATATGTTGGTGTACCAATGTGCAGATGAAGAATCTTTTTTGCCAGAGGTGGTGGATGGTCTTTGACGATCCACCTTGTAATAATTATGAGGTGCCATTATATTTTTTGAGAAAAATATATGGTGAGTTTGTGCTCAATGTGTGCCCAAATTATTTTGACATGAGAGAGTTTCATGGTAGAGGTGGTGGCTCTGCCCAAGATAGACCTAGAGCCCGTAGGCAATTAGCCGCGGAGAGTCGCCGCCCTCTAGCACCCAAACCCAAGGTGCATCAGGCTGTCCCATTAGAGCTGAAAGAGTCGATGGAGCTACAGACTCTTCAAGCGGCCACAACATTGACTGGTGCCATCATCCAGCATGGGACATCATTAGCACACCCTATTGTATTGGATGATGAGCCATTAGAGGGCGACAGAGAGCCCATTGAGCATATGTGTGTCTATTGCTTGGGGATATGCTCGGGGATAGATGATGTAGCCGGTGCAGATGGATACTCATATCATCTATGCACGATTTGTGGTTGTAGATGTCAGGCTCACACGATTGAGGATGTCACGCTAATAGATGAGTTGATGGACATGGTGTTTTCCCATGAGCCACAGACATAGGTGTGTTGATTTGAATTCATAACATTTTATTTATCAGTCACTTTAATTTTGTAATTACATAAATGAATTTTCATTTATATATCAATTTAAATTGAGACAAACAATATGCATTTCAGGATGCAGCAGCAATATCCGATACACCTCCCCCAGTTACCACATCTGCAACTTCGACGCCTGAGGTATAAATTTTGTAACATGTTAAAATAGAATAGTAAACTTTGAATTCAAAAAAATACAAGATATACTAACTATCTTTAATGCTTGGTCCAATTTCTAGTTTGTAGGTGTTGACAGGGGACGAAATGTCCTAGATTGATGACATCACACTATCGGCGATCGATTTTGGCCTACAAGGCTATACGATATCATATTTTGTACAACTCTTTTTATGTATTGTTTTGATGGAATATGCAAGTCATTTCATTTTAGATTTTTAAAATTATGTTTAATTTATTATCTGTACTAATATCTCATGTTAATTTTCTATTTTTAGGGCACCCCCTCCGTGTCTAGGGCTCGTCCGAAGAAAAAGAATATCTCGAAGATGCCAAAACATGTGAAGAAGGTAATTGAGCACATTTTTAGTTGTACAATTGTTTGAAAATTTTCAAATCAAGTATTAGTTGGGGTTTGTAGATTGATTAGTGTTTTTTGTCTATTTTACATGTACAGCGACCATTGAGCTTTGTGGATATGTTGAATGCACCTGATTCACTCGCGAATCAAGAGAGGGCAGAGGTATGTATCTCTACTTTATTTTCTTGATTTCATGATTATATGCACGCGTACATGTGAACTTGTGATATATTATAATCTTATATTTTTTTCGTACAACAAATATCCATACCTATTTCGTCAATGGCGAACCCTCCTCCTTGCACTGGAGAAGCATATCAGGATCTGGTACACTTTTGTTTGATATGTAAAATTAATTGTTTTCAACCTTCAATACTTATCATTATATTAATTGTATTTAATCTTTGTACATTTTTTGTATAGGTAATAGCGACCGTTTCTACATCGATGGTGAGCCATCCTCAGTCCATTGGAGAAGCATCTGAGGCACAGGTACGTCATTGTTCTCTATATTATAGCTTTTAAGTGTTTTTGATATATTTATGTTAGTACATTGTATTAGTTGTACATTTAATCTACAATAGACTTGTTCGTGGTACGGCCATAACGTGGATCCATTTAAGTATGTCTTCAAGAAAACTCCTAAAAGTGACAAGGAGAGGAGAGCGAAGACATTAGCTCCTGGATTAGCCGATGAGGTAATCTACATTTCAATTGCAAAGGAATTAAAGTTAAATGCATAGTTATGATGTCAATTGTGAACTATTTTCTACAAAAGAATTCTAACTTGGCTTTTGAATTGTGGTTTTGCAGCCATCTACAGAGCCGCGTATTACACCGAAGAGGCTTGATTTTGATGATCCACCAAAAGTTTAGGATCATATAGTGTTAGTTTTGGTCATAGAATGACCAATACATGTAGATATATTCTACATTTTTATTGTATATTGATTTGGACATGGCATATGCCACATTTTGTAATACTTGTATTGACTTGGCAGACATGCCTTTTTATATATATATAAATATCGATATTCGATCCAATAAATGTGTAATGAGTTCATTATTTTGTATTCGTTGTATTTTGTGGTTGTCCTTTTATAAATTTAAATGAATATTTGTATATGTAATCAACAATATGAATATAAACAACAAAAATATATGATATAAAGCATTGCAATCGTGGAATATGATTTGATAAAATTTCTAAAATGTTGAATTAACCATACAAAACTCCTTGTATTCAGTTCATTATTGTGTATTCATTTTATTTGGTGGCTGCCCTTTTATAAATTTAAATGAATATTTTCATATGTAATTAACAATATGAATATAAACAACAAAAATTGACAATATGAATTTAAACAACAATGTGTTTGGTGCGAGAGCACCCTCATGCTCGCAATGGTCGAATTTTATTCCTTGTGTGCATAAACCAACGTCGCGAGCACGTCTGGGTGGGCATTTTTATGCTAGGCATGCCCCTGTCATGCATCCCAAAGCACCAAAACATCGAGAGTCATACCCTACTGGTGAGATCTCTTAAGTTCCCTGAGTCCAAAAAATTATCAAAATTTGACGGACTATTTCTTCCAATCCACGACACATACAATCGATCTGTTTGATCCCATGGGGTTGCGTGAGGCTCCTCTACAATGGCCTATCTTGGTTTTCAATGACTCGAAGCCATTTTCATTTAGTAGCATTTTTTCACCTGCTCAAAAAACCGTCAGTTGCTTGCAAGAAAAAGTTGCAAGATTGGGTAGAATTGATTCTGTTCCTCGTGTGCACAAATTGACATCGCGACCATATCCGAGTGGGCATGTTTACGCTAGGCATTCCCCTATCATGCATCCCAAAGCACCAGAACGTCGAGAGTCATACCCTACCAGTGAGATCTCTCAAGTGCCCTGAGTCCAAAATATTATCAAAATTTGACAAACTGTTTCTTCCAATCCATGACGCATACGGTCGATTTGCTTGATCCAGTGGGGTTGCATGAGGCTCCTCTACAATGGCCTATCTCGGTTTTCGACGACTCGAAGCCATTTTCAATTAGTAGCATTTTTTCGCCTGCTCAAAAAATCGTTAGTTGCTTGCAAGGAAAAGTTGCAAGATTGGCTAGAATTGATTCTGTTCCTCATGTACACAAACCGACGTCGCGAGTGCATCCGGGTGGGCATTTTTATGCTAGGCATGCCCCTATCGTGCATCCCAAAGCACCAGAACATCGAGAGTCATACCCTACCGGTGAGATCTCTCAAGTGCCCTAAGTCCAAAAAATTGTCAAAATTTGACGGACTATTTCTTCCAATCCACAACACATACGGTCGATCTTCTTAATCCTGTGGGGTCACGTAAGGCTCCTCTACAATGGGCTATCTTGGTTTTTGATGACTCGAAGCCATTTTCAATTAGTAGCATTTTTTTGCCTACTCAAAAAACTATCAGTTGCTTGCAAGGAAAAGCTGCAAGATTGGCTAGAATTGATTTTGTTCCTCGTGTGCACAAACCGACATTGCGAGCGCATCTGGGTGGGTATGTTTACGCTAGGCATGCCCCTGTCATGCATCCCAAAGCACCAAAACGTCGAGAGTCATACCCTATCGGTGAGATCTCTCAAGTGCCTTGAGTCCAAAAAATTGTCAAAATTTGACGTACTGTTTCTTCCAATCCACGACACATACGGTCAATCTGCTTGATCCCATGGGGTTGCATGAGGCTCCTCTACAATGGCATATCTCGGTTTTTGATGAATCGAAGCCATTTTCAATTAGTAGCATTTTTTTGCCTACTCAAAAAATCGTCAGTTGCTTGCAAGGAAAAGTTGCAAGATTGGCTAGAATTCATTATGTTCCTCATGTGCACAAACCGACGTTGCAAGCGCATCCGGGTGGGCATGTTTATGTTAGGCATGCCCTTGTCGTACATCCCAAAGCACCAGAACATCGAGAGTCATACCCTACCGATGCAATGTAGAAGTTGCTTGACAACTTTTTTGACAATTTTTTTGACAACAATGACAATTTTTGCTCAATTTGTATTTAGTCTCAATCTATCACCCCTATGACCCGACAATGACTCAAATAATTATCCATGATTATACAAGAATAAAAAATGCTCATGATTGACCAGGGACACATCACATATACTCAAAACATAGTCACAAAACATTGACACACAAAATAGTCACAAAACATTGTCACATATTATTCAAATCAGCTCTTGGCTATTTGATTATACAAAAAATTATCTTACAAATAATCTCATGGGCTTTTATAGAAAATTTGGCATTACAATATATGCAATTCAGCTCATCGCCATTTTAATATACAAATCATCTCATGGGATTTTATACAAAATTTGGCATTACAATATGTGCGATTCAGCTCATTGCCATTTTAATATACAAAATTTGGCATGTACATATGTACAAATCAGCTCATTGCCACTTAAATATACAAAATTATGCCCCTAAACATGTAAAAATCAGCTCATGGGCATTTATATATACAAAAAATGAATATAGAACAATTCGTCGATGATTTATACAAAATTCTCAAAATCATTCTACTCTGAACCGTATAATCAATCAAGTGAGCCTTCAAGATTAGCTCTAACCCGTATTGTGTCAAGTATTGCCTCGTGGTCAGATTCACAAACTTTCCATAAAATCTTGTTATGATGTCTACCACGATACTTCATCAAATGAATATTTGTTGCAACAACAAGGTTAGAGAAATGAAGAATATGTCTGTGTGTTTCAAAGTCCTCGAACAACCAAACATCAGAATTCTTGATAGGGTATCTTCGAAGCCATGTTCCTGTCACGACAAAAGACCCTATTGGGTACTCAATACCCTCTCTGTCAACAATTGTGGTTGTCAATTTTCTTTTAGGCTCAACACAATGACACAAATAGTAATATGTTCCTTCTTCATTGTTCTCTTCTGCAACAACTACATACACATGACCTGCATTTTATAAAGTGTTAATTAATACCAAAAATAAAGTATGATGTACAACAAAATGAACCAAAAAGAATACTTGCAAAAAAATTAACTAAAAAAATCACCTGAATCCACTAGGTCGGATACATGGTCAAAATCCACTGATGTCTCCATCTGGCTCGATTCTAGTGCTTTGGGAATTTGATATGAATCAATGGGAACCAACAGTCTACAAGACCATTTGTCAACCCACTCTTTTGAATCACATTCTTCCCATAAACAATACATGCATGAAGAGCAAAAACATACCATCTGTCTCATATAAATTACCAGTGAACTTGAATTTGAACTCATAAATGAGTACATGTCACTTGATCCTACAACTGTACAACATCTAGATAGTTTTCAATGTTAGATTCAGTAATCAACCAAAAATATCTACGAACCAATTACGTACCTAGATTACCTAGACCCATCGTAGACTTACACCATCGCATAATTGTTTCTGCATCTACCAACTCAGCACCACCTTTGTACTTCAATTCTTCCCTAGCTAGGGCTCTTTTCACACATGCTCCTGCACCATCGTGCTCTCCCTTACCATGTCCAGCCTCAGTGAAATTCCAAAAATGTTGTACACCGCTTGTCACATGCATCCTTGTCAGCCAATAAAACACCCTTGCATTCTTGAATTGTGCGGTGCAATTATTTGACCATATTAAGTGTCAGTTGTATCGTATGTTCCTTTCCCTTAAACTATCATAGAAAACTTTAAAGCATCTTTGTACAAACTCTGATGAATGAGTACGATCATCACTTATGTAGAAGTGATACTCTCTTACAACCTTTCTATCCTCCTCTGTGCTATCATCTGCATGCATGAATGCTATGTGTACAAAAATAGAAACTTGTGTAGAGTGATAATACATGGATTGCACTTCATTTTGAGGTTGTAGAGTATAATTTTCAGCGAAATCAATGATAGAGACAATGGTGGCAAGAGGAAATGTGTCCTTACACAACTTGAATTGCTCATCTAACCATCGAGCTCTATGTGTATGCATTATGTACTCATAAACTAGTTTCTCTTGAAACATTTTCATAAATTGAGCTACACATATATCATTTTTCACTAGTTCACATCTCTTCAAATCTTTTCCATCTTTAACTCCATATGTGACTGTCTTGTATTTTCCAAAAGAAACTAGTTTCGTACCAATTTCATGTGTGCTCTCCAAATGTATGCATCTTGGTAAACATTGCAAACCACCACATATAGCACAAGAACCTTCCAAACAAGGCATCTTATAATAAATGCAACCATCATGTCTATTACATAACACACTTGAAATAAATTCTCTTGCCGACTTAAGAGGTGCTTGTATATTACATTCTTGCAAAACATCGTTAGTGTGCAAAGTAGAACAAATATGACGAAAAAATATCATAATGCATGGAAAATTCAATATGCATCCTACAACAACATGTGGTGCGTACATGATTAATCTTAATATAAAAAGGTTTTGCCATATCAAAAAATCTTTGAGAAATTTTTATTTGAGGAAACTTTTGAAGGAATCTTTCATAAAATTTAGTTTGAGTCATATCCAAATAGTGTTTCGCATGTGGCTCATGATTTTTAGACCCAATTCGCGTTCTAACAATATCTCTTTGGTTGGGTGATACTCTTGTGTTATCATGCCAAAAAATTTCAATTAATGTTTTTAGTGCATCAACAACGACCTTGTCTTTGCATGGTAGTCTACCCAAGAATGCCCAAAGGGAATTATTGTTAGGTTCCTCTATTTGTTCTTGCCTCTTTAATGCTTTACTTAATGTTGTTCTACTAACATTTAATGACTTACTTGTTTTGCTTATCAAACGATCTTTTTTTATTTTCTTGCTCATTATGGTTGATGTAATGACACGTCGAGTAGCATTAGAATCTTTACTACATGATTTTGAACCAATAGATTGATATGCATCAAATAGATTTCTGACAATAGTTCTTTCACTGTTACTTTCAGATGATCTTAGGCCTAGAATTTTCATTGTCTCTCTAAAATTCAAATTTTTAATCATTTGAACAATTAATTGACATCTTGCGGTTTGATTTAAGTTTTTAAAATAGTTTTGCCATATTATTTTAACCATTCTCCTACAAGTTCATTCATTCATTTTATTGGGCATTGACTTCAATATATTCTCATCAATGTCAATTAGATACTTTGGTTTCCTACGAATGATTCTAGGAGGTGTTAACATCGGTGCATTATGTACATTCAATTCATCAAGTAGAGAAGGTGTAATATGTTCATCATTTAATTGACTATTCAATGCGGTACCTTCTTCAATTGCATTAGGTTCAAATAGTAAATTATCAAATGTTTCTTCTTCAATTGCATTAGGTTCAAATGGTAAATTATCAAATGTTTCTTCTTCAATTGCATTAGGTGCATTATATTCATTTGGTAAATCGAATTGAGATGTTGAGGTTGACATACCTTCTTCTCCCATTGTTCTTATGTCACACAATTTCTTCATACGTTGTCTTTGTCTTTCCTTTTGAGGCTCTTGTTGTTCCATCGTTCCTCGCTTGTTCTTTCCCATGGTTGAGATCGGTTGACCTAAATAGAATCATATTACATATATATGTAAAGAAAAGTTCAAAAATAAATAAATAACCATAAGTATGCATCTTATCACTATTTTTTGGAATCAAACTATTAAACAATCACAATTTAATCATTTGAAACCATGCAAAAAACCAAAAACTAATAAAAACAACAATTCAATCATTCGAAATCATGCAAAAAACAAAAAATTCACTTACTTTTATGTATACAACAGTGATAGAAGTGTAGACACAGTTCCAGTGGGGCCTTCAACAACCTCAAAAACTTCTTTTGAGGCCGTTGAGGCTCTTGGGCAACTAAAACTATGTCTATAAACCACGTACACGCTACATTGATATCCATGTACATGTTGCTAGGCCATAAAATGTTGGCAAGCCCAACGGTATTCTCAGCTTATGAGTAATAAGTACTGCATACGCGCTTATGAGTAAAAAGTACCGCGTACGCGCTAATAAGCCTTAAAAAAGTTATGGAAGGGGTATGG